>NC_137089.1:41228731-42428731 GCF_951640355.1 Cnephaeus nilssonii
CCCCTGCAGCCGAGATATCCCAGTCTCAATGTACTTTCTTCTTCTACTTCTCTAGTTGTAGGACTTCCATTCAGCCACCTTTCAGGCGGTTCTCAATGATGGTTGTTCTGTATTTTAGTTGTAATTTTGATGTGGTTGCGGGCGGCGGGGAGTCCCACGGTGTACCTACACTGCCATCTTGGTTCTCAAGAACATTGTTTTTAAACTTGAATCAACACCTTCAGTTGCTCAAGATATATAGCCTCAGTGCATGGAATCGCCTGAGTGACATGGTAATCTGCACATAAATCGAGGATCTCAAGATTTTACTTTAAAACGAAGTATTTGCATAGGAATTGAAAATAATGGACAATTAAAGAGGAGTGGTCCTATTGGCAGCTCATTAAAACAGAGCAACTAATTTACCCATGAATCATGTGTGTGTGTGTGTGTGTGTGTGTGTGTGTGTGTGTGTGTGTATATATCAGAATCACTGATAGGCGAGCTCCTGTACATCCACACTGGGGATGGAGCCTGCAACCTGGGCATGTGCCCTGACCAGGAATCGAATAGTGACCTCCGGGTTCATAGGTCAACAGGTCAACGCTCAATCACTGAGCCTAGCCACCTGGACTCCATCCATCTTTAATAGCAGTCAAATATTCAACCATCAGAAAAAAATAGTGCTTTCAACTTTGTGGTCAGTTTAAGCAATTTTTTAAACTGGAACAGATTCCAGAGTCACAAACCATAATTTCTCTTTTAGCTATGTCCTCTGTCTCATTACATCCTTTCCTTGGTATCTATTTTCCTGTAAAATTCACTTAGCCCCCAATCCCCACCATATAATTTGCTCTCCTTTATATGCTTATATTTGAACATATATTTATCACTACACAATATTTGTTTCTTCTAGTATACCTTCAGCTCTTTGAAGACAAGAACAATGACTTCCTCATGTTTGCTTCTGCGGCATCGAGCAGTGTCTATATGGTCATTAAGAAATGCTGGTTGAATAAATGGATTAGTGAATTTGACAAACATTTATTGAGTACTGCTGGGGAAGGAAAATTTTTTCCTCCACCCTTCTTTTAGCTGGTCTAATAATTAAAATGACATGGGACAGATTAAGAGGAGAAAAAGCAATTTAATTACTTACATCAGGGAGCCCCTTGAAAACATGAGACCCGAGGCAAGGCTGGTCATTGAGGTTGGTATGCCATCCTGAGTTAAGGAATGGGATAAGGGCCTGGAGCTTCAAAGGGGAGAGAGTATTTCACAGGACAGTAAGAAGAGCAGATGTTCGGCATTTCCATGTTTGCCCTGCCATACAGGTAAGCATTCAGATCAAAGTTATCTCTGGTAACAGCTCTCTTTCTGGACCAGGCCCTCCATCTAAATTCTTTTAGGAGTTAAGGCAGATAGAAGCGTCTTCCTTGAGTCTGCTGAGTCTTGATTGCCTTCAGTTCGAAATAATCCACAAGCCAAAGTGGCATATTTGGGGGTCATGTATCTGCTCCCCTGCTGCTATATGCCAAGGACTGTTTGTGGCCCCGAGGCATATAGCAATGAAAAAAAACCCTGCAAAGTCTTTGCCCTCCTGGAACTTACAGAGGAATGAATTCATGAATGAGTGAGCGAGTGAAATAAACACTCCCAAATCCTTTACCTCTTGGAGTACCATTCTGGATATTCCTAATGTATTTGTGTATTCACTAATGAATTGATTGCTTGGAATTAAATAATTTTCCATAATAATGATGTTTTTTCCAAAACATCAGCTGTCTACACACTGTACTAAAAAACAGCAGAAATAAATTACACTACAAATATCATCATTGAGAGTAAGGAAACAAAATTTTATTTAACAAACTGTACAAAGATTATTTTAAGCTTTATGAAACATAGTGTTCAACATATTTTTAAAAATTTTTTATTGATGTTTAGAGAGAGAGGAAGGGAGAGGGAGAGAGAGAGAGAAACATTGATCGGCTGACTTCTGCATGCCCCTGCCAGGGATCTGACCGCAACCCTGGCACGTGTCCTAACCAGGAATCGAACCAGCAACCTTTCAGTGCATGGGACAACAGCCAACCAACTGAGCCACACCGGCCAGGCTCAACAGATATTTTTCAATAAAAAAAAAATAGGAAACCAATTATATTTATATTGACTTTTCCTTCATATCTATCATCTGCTCTCTAAATATCTCAACTTGTGGGAAGTGAGGGGAGGGGACTACATCTACACTTTCCACCATCCAGAAATTTGATTCAACTATATTCAAATATCTTTATTCGAATTTATTGGCGAAGTCTCCATTTCAAAATTACTTAATGAAAATACAAGATAGGACAGCTTTACAATCTGCTTTTTCATCTCAGTCTGTTTTATCATCTGTAAGTTGGGTTATTTTACTGAATGTGTACTGTAGGGTTCAGGAAGAGCCACCCCAAGATGTGCCTCCGTGGTATGCAGATTATTTTGAACTAAAGGCAACAGAGAACCTGCGGGCACAAGAGAAATTCGCCTGTCATAAGACATCACCAGAAATAACTCTGTATGCGCTATCTACATGGCAGGGCAAACTACTAACTATTGAACATCTCCTCTTCTTACCCTCCTCCAATGACCCTTTGAAGCCCTGAGGCACCTGACCTCATCCTTCGCTCAGAATGCCACATAGCCATGGCCAGTGTAGCTCAGTGGTAGATCGTAGGCCAGAGCAACCAAAAGGTCTCAGGTTCAATTCCCAATTAGGGCACATGCCTGGATTGCGGGCTCGATTCCCAGCAGGGGGTGTGCAGGAGGCAGCTGATCAATGATTCTCACCATTGATGTTTCTATCTCTCTCTCCCTCTCCTTTTCTCTCTGAAAATTTTAATTAAAAATTAAAATTTTTAATATCCTTAGGTGAGGATTTTAAAAAATGCCAGCGGTACCTCATTTTAACTTTCTGTCCCTGAACCTCTCATGTTGGTGGGGCCTCTCACTCGCCCATGTACTAGTATGTGGGGTTCCCATGCATACATATATAATAAATTTGGTTCCTTTTTCGTGTTAATCTGTCTTATATAGATGTAATTACTAGACCAGCAGAAAGAACACTGCGGGGGCCGTGTCCTCCTCCCCTACAATACTTGCTTACACTGCTTTTATCTATAGTACAAAATGCTCACAGAAAGCTTTCTTCTATTCAGTGGGCTTTCTTCTAGCCTAGCTTCTTCTTCTCTCTTTTGAATGTAATGACCCATTTTGTTATTATTATCATCATCACCATCATCATTATTATTATTGCTATAATGATTGACACAATTTTAACATAATTTATTTTCATTTTGTTCATGCCTAATCTGAGTTCTTTCCAGATCTCTGATTACCTTAGCTTTGCCCAGTAGAGTTTCATGGGGTGGGGGGAAGGGGGCGGGGATAGAATTTGTTTTTTTTCATGCATTTCACTAGTTTTTAAGGATGGAAGAGTGTGGTGTGGTGATCTAAGAAATATTTATTTTGGTGTTTGTCCAGGGTTTTTATTATAGAGTTCCTAAAACCCTTCTAATTTTCTAAGTGATAAGATAGGGTCATGATTTATTATAATATTTGGGTTTTGCTCCAAGCTCCTGAAATAGCCACAGAATAATAAAGGTGAAAGTGTTTTGCCCTGGTGGGTGTGGTTCAGTTGGTTGAGCTTAGTCCTGTGCACCAAAAGGTCACCGGTTCGATTGATTCTGGGACAGGGCACATACCCAGGTTTAGTGTACAATTCCAAAAAATCAGAGAATTGGTGGGTGGTGTGGAAAAGCATTCCAGAGAGAAAATCTATAATTTGGTTTTATTTCACCATGTTTAACCTAAATTTATAATATTTTCCTCTGAATTATATATTTTTGACAAAGCCTAGAAATGTGCCTTGTTTATAATTATTTAATTTCCTTGCAATGGAAATAAATGTGTAACATTTTTAAAAAATGTTTTTATTGATTTTTTGAAGAGAGAGATAGAAACATTGATGAGAGAGAAACATCAATATACACTGAGTGGCCAGATTATTATGATCTCTGAACGCATAATAATCTGGCCACTCAGTGTATATATATATTAGAGGCCCGGTGCATGAATTCGTGCATGGGTGGGGTCCGGCCAGCCTGGCCAGGGGGAGGGGACATGGGCGGTTGGCCGGCCTGCCTGCTGGTCGAACTCCTACTCGAGGGGAGAATTTGCATGTTAGCTTTTTATTATATAGGATATACACTGAGTGGCCAGATTATTATGCGTTCAGAGATTATAATAATCTGGCCACTCAGTGTATATTGGCTGCCTCCTGCATGCCCCAACTCTGGGATTGAGCCTGCAACTCAGGCATGTTCCCTGACAGTAAATTGAACCAGCGACCTGCTGGTGACTCAACCAATCAGCCACACCAGCTGGGCTGCAATATTATTTTTTAATTTTTATTTATTGATTGATTGAGAGAGGGAGGGAGGAAGGGAGAGAGAGAGAGAGAAACCCATTGCTCTACCTATATATGAACTTGCACTCTGTGGTTGATTCTTGTATGTACCCTGACCTGGGATCGAACCCACAACCTTGCTGTATCTGGAAGATGCTCTAACCAAATGAGCTACCCAGCCAGGGCAAAATATGTAACATTTCTAAACAGGGTGGGAGGGAAGGTAGGTGTTTCTTTTTAAGTAAGTTGTTACCTTTTAATTGTAACTATTTTGAGAGACATCATCTTAGCAATCACCTCTCAATTTTTCCTTATTGTCCCCTCCTTTTCAAAGGACTTCATGATTGATCCAACATTCTCCCTTTGCATTTATAAAGGAAGGAGAAAAAAAACTGAACCTTGCAGCTACTGACACCTCCTCATTCTTTCCTCTCTTTGGTAGTTGTCAATGGCATTCTGAGTTAGTAAGATATTGCAGTGTAATAAGCCATCCCAGAATTTAGTGGTTTATTTTTTTTAATTATATATATACTAGTGGTCTGGTGCACGAATTTGTGCACATTGAAAGGAAATTAATTAAAAGAAATATTTTAATCTCACTATTCACCCTTTCTCTATAATAGAAGTGTCAACCAAATTCACAATCAGCAATGACAGATCGAAACACATACGTGCGATTGGCACCAGCAAGAGCTTTATATATATAGATAAACTTGCTTAATTAGACCTGCTTTCTGATTTAGCTAAACTTTTTCCAGCCCAGTGAAGCACCCAACTTCTCTTTCAGGTAATTGTCAGCAACACAGCAGTAAATATCAACACGAAGCAGATTATTATTGTAGATCACTCAGGGAGAACAAAGGGTAAAATATTTAACTGCAGCAGTGTTTGACTATATTCTGTGCGGTAAGAAAACCTGAAGTCATTTTCAAGGTCTACCATTTCTTACTTCTTTTCAGTCGGGTCAAGTTTCCAAGCTTTCTAAATCTCCGTTTTCCGGCTAATGAAAAGAAAATAGGATTGCACCGAGTCCTCTATCTACCTACTCCAGGACTTCTGTGAGGATCAAATGAGATGAGGCATGAAAAAACACTTACACAGACATTTGGTTAAAGTGTAAAATGTTTCCACCTGGCTATAAAGCAAGTTGTTTTCCTGGGCTGAAGAAACTGCAAGGAGGCTCGTTGCTAGGGAGAGGAAGCCAGGCGTGGCTACATGACATTATTACCTGGCGCCCACAGCCACCGTTTCTGGGCTGGGCTGGGCTGTGGGCCGAATTTTGCGCCATAGGGTCTCAACATCGTCGGCTGTGATTTGGTGGGCTCCGGGGTGGTGGCGGGGCCTGTGTCCCACTTGGGGGAAGCCACGTGTTGCTTTGTCGGCGCCAGGTCCATGGTGCTGTTTCTCTGTAAATGGCCAGTGCGTATCACAGCAGCTCCTGCATTGAGCATCTGCCCCCTGGTGGTCAGTGTGCATCATAGCTACTGGTCAGACAGTCAGACACTTAGCTTATTAGTCTTTTATATATATAGATGTCAGAGAGAAAAGGAGAGGGAGACAGTGATAGAAACATCCGTGATGAGAGAGAATCATTGACCGGCTGTCACTTGCACACCCCACACCAGGAATCCAGCCCACAATCCAGGCATATGTCCTGACCAGGAATCAAACCATGACCTCCTGGTTCATAGATCGACACTTAACCATTGGGCCACACCGGCTGGGCCAGAATGTAAGTAAGTGGTTTAAAACAACAGCAATTTATTTAGTTCAGGCAGTCTGGGCCAGGCTCAGTAGCTTGTCCCTGCTTTGTGCAATGTCAGCGAGGCCAGCTCACAGGCTGGGGGCCAAACCATTTAAAGGTGCCCTCATATCTGTGGCTGATGCTGGCTGACCGCGGGGACCTCAGGGGACTGTCAGCCAGAACACCTACCTGTGGCCTCTCTTTTTTTTTTTTTTTTTTAATTTTTTTAATTTCTTTATTGATTAAGGTGTCACATATTTGTCCTCATCCCCCCATTCCCATCCCACACCCCTCCCCTTGGATGCCCCAACCCTCTGTTGAACTTAAGCATTGGTTAGGCTCATATGCATGCACACAAGACCTTTGGTTGATCTCTCCCCCCTCCCCCCACCCTCCCGTATCCTCCCTCTGAGGCCCGATAGTCCGATCGATGCCTCCTTGTTTCTGGTTCTGTTCTTGTTCATCAGTCTATGTTGTTCATCATTTCCCCTAGATGAGCGAGATCATGTGTCACTAGAGATATACTTGTAAGAATTGAATGTGCGACGAGCAATAATAGTTATGCTGACAGGCAAATGAATCAGTCTGTAGTGAGTTTCTTTCTGGACCAACAGTTCTTTTGAGACCCAATATCAATGTCCACCAGTTCCCTATGAGTACATGTCGGCACTGACCCCTCAGCTCTGGATGGTGGACAAATGGTGGTAATGCAGGTCCGACTCCCTCTAGTTTGGTCTCGGCTGGACCCAGGGGCACTGCTTCACCCGGATCCAGGGGCCCACGGCCTCACCCGGACCCGGGTCCAGGCTCACCCGGATCCAGGGGCCCACGGCCTCACCCGGATCCGGGACCCAGGCTCACCCGGATCCAGGGGCCCACGGCCTCACCCGGACCCGGGGCCAGGCTCACCCGGATCCAGGGGCCCGCGGCCTCACCCGGACCCGGGGGCCAGGCTCACCCGGATCCAGGGGCCCGCGGCCTCACCCGGACCCGGGGGCCAGGCTCACCCGGATCCAGGGGCCCGCGGCCTCACCCGGACCCGGGACCCAGGCTCACCCGGATCCAGGGGCCCGCGGCCTCACCCGGACCCGGGACCCAGGCTCACCCGGATCCAGGGGCCCGCGGCCTCACCCGGACCCGGGGGCCAGGCTCACCCGGATCCAGGGGCCCGCGGCCTCACACGGACCCGGGACCCAGGCTCACCCGGATCCAGGGGCCCGCGGCCTCACCCGGACCCGGGGCCAGGCTCACCCGGATCCAGGGGCCCGCGGCCTCACCCGGACCCGGGGCCAGGCTCACCCGGATCCAGGGGCCCGCGGCCTCACCCTACCTGTGGCCTCTCTGTAGCTGCGTGGCTTCCTCACAGCACAGTGGCTGGGTTCCAAGAGACAGGAAGTCGAAGACACCCGTTTTTGAAGGCCTGGGCCCCAAAGCTGGCAGAGATAAGCTGTGAATTGTGCCATTTTGGTCAAGCAGTCACAGGGTCCAGAGAGACCTCTGTGGGAAGCATGGGAAAGCATTTTGGGGTCACATTTAAGACACCACACGTTCTCTGAAATGTACCACCTTGTCTTACTGTACTGCTCCTGGGTTAAGAGCAGGTGACACAGCGTTTCTTTCCTTGGACACCTGGGGCTGCAGGAGTCACGGCCGCTGACTGCGCATCTAACACTGCCTCGCACGCAAGAGGCTGCACTCCTGAGCTCTGGGGCTTACAGAGACCAGGTTCCAGAGGACCCGCAGAACCTGCTTCGCCAGGCCACTCTCCTCCCCCAGGGAGGCTTTGGGCAAGTGAGGAAGAGATGAGGGGTGAGCTGGAAGCTGGAGGACACTGCCAAGGGGTGCCGTGAATGGCCACTGGTGGTTAAGCCAACCTCTGGCCCCTTTCCTTCCCCAGAGGTGGGGGTTGGCAGTGTGAGGCTGAAAGTGCCAACCCTCAGGCCATGTATGGCTTTTTCTGTGAACAGTCCCCACCCGAAGCTATCTAGGGGCCCCAGCTACCAGCCATCTCCCCAGCACCCCCAAAGACACTCATCGCTCTGGAGCTTCTAAGGGTCTTAGAAGCTCGTGTGTAAATGTTAGAACAAAAGCCCTAGCTGGTTTGGTTCAGTGGATTGAGCGTCGGCCTGTGGACTGAAGGGTCCTAGGTTCGATTCCAGTCAAGGGCACAGGCCCGGGTTGTGGGCTCAATCCCCGTAGGGAGCATGCAGGAGGCAGCCAATCAATGATTCTCTCTCATCACTGATGTTTCTCTCTCTCTCTCCCCCTCCCCTCCTCTCTGAAATCAATAAAAATATATTTAAAAAATTTAGAATAGCCCTGGTCGGTTTGGCTCAGTGGCTAGAGCATCGACCTACAGACTGAAGGGTCCCAGGTTCAATTTCAGTCAAGGGCACATTCCCAGGCTGCGGGCTCGATCCCCAGTAGGGGGCATGCAGGAGGCAGCCGATCAATGATTCTCTCTCGTCATTGATGTTTCTCTCTCTCTCCCCCTCTCCCTTCCTCTCTGAAATCAATAAAAATATCTTAAAAAAACAAACACACACGCTCATCACTGGATCCTGACAGATCACAATTTCCCAACGCTTCCCTTAGCGGCCGTTTCCATAAACGCTGCCAGAATGACCCCTAAATTCAGAGTACAAAGCCAGAGCCGTCAGAGACAGGGTCACCAATGACCAAGTATGGAAATCTTGACCAATGGATTCTCAAATTCCAGACCAGGAAGAGAACTGATTCAGAAAACCTGTGCTGTAACCCCACGGAATTATTTCAACTGACGTTAATAGATGTTATGTGAGGAATGGATTATTCTATTAGATACGGTTAAGAAGCTGTGAGTTCCACCAAGTTTCCTTCCTGCAGAATTCCGCAGAACCTTTCTCTGTTACTACAGATGGGGTTTTCCGGAAGGGATACGGTGTGCTCTGTTTCCCACACTCATTTGACCACAGGAACTTTTTGGCAGGGAGCACATCCACGGAGAACATTTGGGGAAACATTAAGGCGCAATGGGAGATCACGCAGAGGGACTCTGCCTGTAGATGGAGCTAAAGGCTCCCTCAGAGTCCCAGCTAGGAATTGGAAAAGAACGCTCCCTCCCTCCCCCATATCTTTACTCATCACCTGATCATTTCTTATAATAAACTATTTTTTAGAGTAGTTTTAGGTTCACAGCAAAATTGCATGAAAAGTACAGAGATTTCTGCCCTAGCTGGTTTGGCTCAGTGGATAGAGTGTCGGCCTGCAAACTGAAGGGTCCCAGGTTCGATTCTGGTCAAGGGCACATGCCTGGGTTGTGGGCTCGATCCCCGGTGGGGGACTTGCAGGAGGCAGCCGATCCATGATTCTCTCTCATCATGGATATTTCTATCTCACTCTTCCTTCCTCTCTGAAATCAATAAAAATATATTTTTTTAAAAAAAGAGAAAAGTACAGAGATTTCTCATATACCCTGTGCCCCCACACAAGCATAGCTTCCTCCCCCCGCCCATTATCAACATGTGCCAACAGAGTGGCACATTTGTGATAACTGATAAACCTACCCTGACAACAGACACATTAGGGCTCATTGTTTGTGTTGTACTTTGTATGGGTTTGGCCAAATGTATGACGACATATATTTGTCACATTTTTTATAGGTCTTGATCTCATTCTCTAATAGTTAAATTTCCTAAGTCTAAGATCTAAAATGTCATTTTGAAAGGACCACTGGTAGCCCAATGTCTAAAAGGATAGATTTCAATGCTTTAAAGGATTAGCAAAAATCCTTTTGCTAATGACCTGCTGCCTGTTTTTGTAAATAAGTGTATTGTGAATGCAGCCACGCCCTTTCATTAGGGATTGTCCACGACTGCTTCTATTACGAATCTGCAGAGTTGAGACTGTAGGGTCCCCTCCCCCACCTCCCCCCCCAACTCCCCCCCCCCCCAAATCTGGCTTTTTATAGAAATAGTTTGCCGGTGGCCATTAGTTAAGAGAGAAATGAAAGGTCATGTTAGCTCAGCACTCAAATACTATATGTATATGCCTTTTTCAAGTCAGATTTCAATGAATTTTGCTAATCTGATGGAAACAATGCAATTAGTTATATTTTGTGTCTTTTAACCATCTCTGTGTACAAGCATACCTTTTCTATTGCACTTCGCCTTATTTCACTTCACAGATACGGCGTTTTTAAAAAATTGAATGTTTGTGGCAACCCTGCATTGAGCAAGCCTATTGGCGCCGTTTTCCCAACATAATTTGTTCACTTTGCGTCTCTGTGTCACATTTTGGAAGTTCCTGGCAATTTGTCAAACTTTTTCATCATCATTATTATTATACTTGCCTGACAACCAGGCAAGAAACGGAAGATTTTTCGGGAGAACCTGGTAACCTGGCTGCCTGCAAGAGAAACAATATATAGACCCTGTTGGAGTCACCCGACAACAGCAACGACAAACAGGCTCCCCTGTGACGCTACAGTATGTCCAGCCACATCCAGGAGAAGCCACGTCCAGGCCTGGAGACCAGTCAGCTCCCAGTGGCCCCAGGCAAGGAGAAAGCATCTGATGTGGAAGACAAGAGACCAAAAATGTTGTACATTTAAAGAAGACAAAAATGAAAGGGAAAAGAAGTAGCAATAAGAGAGAGAGAGAGACAATGCCGGACCAAGCAGAGTCTGCTCTGAGATGGCCAGCCAAACACTGCAGTGGCGGGGCTGGGAAGCCAGAGCTGTCAGGGACCCTCCCAGGCCCACCGTTAGGGGAGAATCTGCTTGTATAATAAAGCCAAGCAGAGCTGGGAGGGGTGGGAGGGTCTCAACGACCCTTTGAGCCCTGCCTCCTGCTAATCCGAAGCCAGTGCCAACCTTAACTCTCCAGTTTCCTAAAACAACATCCCTTCAGCTCCACGTAGTTTAAGTGCAAACAAACATAACCCTAATGCAAGGCCAAGGCCAGTGTGCAACGTGCAGAAGGGAGGATGCTTACAAACATTAAAAGCACTCCAATCTGAAAAAATATATACTCTAACTGAAATTTCTTGTTGAATATTGGGGAGTTCTGACACTGGCCTTAAAACAATTCTCTCAACTAAAATTCTGTATTAAGCTGAAACAGAAATTGTATTTCCTCTTAATTTTCAGTTAGTGGTGTACATTATTTCCCCTTTTTTGCATGTATAGCCCTAGCCGGTTTTGCTCAGTGGATAGAACATCAGCCCTCAGACTGAAGGGTCCCAGGTTCGATTCCGGTCAAGGGCACATACCTAGGTTGTAGGTTTGATCCTCAGCCCATTGGGGCGTATGCGGGAGGCAGCCAATCCATGTCTCTCTCTCACATTGATGTTTCTCTCTCTGTCTCTACCCCTCTCTGTCCCTCTCTCTAAAAATCAATGGAAAAATATCCTCAGGTGAGGATTAACAACAAAAGTAATTTTTGGGTACATTTTGCTCTCATTCCCTGGCTGCATTCTCCCCTCCAAGTATTTTCACTCCTGATGCTAAGTTGCAGCTGAAAATTACTTTGTCTTCCACCCTGGATTGATAGGTGAAAGCGAAGTCACACTGCTTGTGACCTAAGGAACTTGGAAGTGAGTTAAAACTGTCATCCTTGAAGCTGTCTCTGTGTCAGAATCATCTGGGGGAGCATTATTCCCCCAAATATAATTCTGGCTCCAATCCAAATTGTACCAGCAGGAGATTGAGTTGACTTGACTTAGCACTCAGCAATGCTATACTCTTATTTTTTTTCTTGACGAGACAGGATATAAAACATTATCTCTACTCTCTGGCACTGGCAGGCATGGATGAGTTCATGAGAGTCTCTTCAGCTTTGTGAACAGAGGAACACTTTGGCCAGGTCCGCGTTTTCACTAAGATGTGATTTTAAGAATATCAAGATGAGAATGATGAAAAATTATGTTTGAAGAGTTCAGAACTTTTGTTAATCATGAACGTTTATTGAATTCCTGATCTACAGCAGGCAATATGGAAGCAACTGGGATAAAGAAGTAAAAAGAGCCCTGGCCGGTGTGGCTCAGTGGTTGAGCGTCATCCCATGCACCAAGAGGTCACTGGTTTGATTCCCAGTCAGGGCACATGCCCGGGTTTCGGGTTCAATTCCCAGTAGGATGTGTGCAGGAGGCAACTGATCCATGCTTCTTTCTCATTATCCTTCTCTCTTTCTCTCTCTTCCCCTTTCTCTCTCTCAAATCAATAAAATCATTTTTTTTAAAAAAGAAGTAAAAAGATTATTTTTTACGTCAAGTTCAAAGTCAAGTAAATTTCCATGACTTAAGTAAAATTTCCAGGGGTACTGTTATTTTTATTTCTGTTAAATTGTATGTATTGATACTCAATTCTTATGTACTACAGAAGGTTATGTTCTCCAAAAATTCTCTTCTGATATAGAAACTGCATTAAGATCTACGAACTGTCACTAAAGAACTTTAATAGTACTTCTTGGGAAAAATTATGCTCAAGCAAAGTTACAATGTCTTCTCCCAGTCTAAATCTGTAAGAGATTGCCTTGCGTCTATTCAGATTCCTAAGCTGGCCATTAGGGACAATTACCCCTGTCAAACTGGCCTTATCGCTGCCTGTCCCCAGACACAAGAAATCCAAAGTGGCCCGGCGGGCGTGGCTCAGAGGTTAAGTATGGACCTCTGAACCAGGAGGTCCCAGTTCGATGCCCAGTTGGGGCACATGCCCAGGTTGTGGGCCCAATCTCCAGTGTGGGGCATGCAGGAGGCAGCCAATCGATGATTCTCTCTCATCATTGATATTTCTCTCTCTCCTTTCCTCTCTGAAATCAATAAAAATATATTAAAAAGAAAAAGAAATCCAAAGTGCTAAAACAGTAGCTATAACTTGGACTTATATAAAACAATGGGACTGGTGCTATGTCCCCTGGCAGGAATGGGGTATGTAGTTTTCAGGACCCACGTTCTTCCTACTGGAGACGAAGCCCCATAGAGAGGTCTCCGATTCCAGAGCATGTACAGCGTCCTGGAAGATGGCGTGCACCTTCGAAGATGGTTGCCTGCAAGCTGACACATCATCGTCCCTCAGCAGGCTATTCTAATGCACTCTCGGGCCAATCACTTCCGGATGATGCATACATGGTAAGGCCAGCTGACCCCATGGCCACGAGCCCACTCCTGCACCTCCTTTGCTGTGAAGTGAGGCTCCTGGTCAGACGGCATGTTGTGTGGACTCCATGCCTGTGGATCAGGCACTCCCATGAGAGACCCCAGACAGTGATGTTGGCTGACTGACTCGACTGGCAGAAAAGGGAAACCGTTACCCTTTGCATTAGATTGCTAGTAAAAATTTTCACAAACTGGGAAGCTTGAACAGAAATTTATTCTCAGAGTTCTGGAGCTGAAAGTCCACGATCAGGTGTTAGCACGGCTGTGTTCTCCAAAGGCTCTGAGCAAGAATCCTTCCTTGACTTTTCCCACAGTCCTCGGTGTTCCTTCGCTTGTAGTTAACATCACTCATTGTTCCATGGTGTTCTCCCCTCAGGTGTCTGTGTCTTCTCCAGTTCTTAAAAGGACACCACTCACACTGGATTAAGGTCCACCCTACTCCACTATGACCGCACCTTAACTAACCACATCTTCAATGACTCTGTTTCCAAATACAATCTGAGGTAATGGGAGTTAGGACTTCAACATATCTTGGTAAGGGACACAAGTTAACCCATGACAGATGGTAATAGTTGGGAGGCAGATTGCAGTTTGGGAGAAGTAACTTTCTAGGAATAAGATTTATTCAGAAGTGTAATAACTTTCTGAGGTTAATTCTCATCAGTGAAGGTGGACAGGGGTGACCCTTCAAAGATGTTGAAGAATGACTAATTCAATGGTTAGGTTATTGAACTAGAAAATATTAAATTCCTCTCCAGCTGTTAGTCAATAAGCTCATGAACTAAGTAAAATTACAGCACACTAAATGTTTCATTGGCATTGCCACCTAAAAACTTCAGTTCACATCTCCACTAATTGACTAGATAAGCTACTATACTTGGTGCTATGGGGAATACCATCATATCTCCTCCCCCAAATTGGTTTCTCCTTTTGTGGAAGTCATCACTCCTCACCCAGTTGTCCAACTAAAAAATACAGCGTCCTACTAAGTATAAAACTATTGACTTAGAGCAGGATTTTGGAGTAAGTCAGACAGACTTAAATTTCAGCTCCATCACTTTTGAGCAAGTTGTTCATTTTCTCATTCTCCACTTCAGGTCATCATCATCATCTGCTGTTTTTATTGCTGAAAGCCTAATTCTGCTCAATTAAAGCAGAATGTTCAATAAATAACAAATACTTAAAGTATGTAATTCAATAAGTTCTGACATGTATCTGTGAAACCAAGATAATCAAGACGAAGAATATGTCCATCAAGTTCATTCATGCCCCTTCCCACCACCCCTATCCTCACACAAACTCTTACCTAATTTTTGTCACTATAAGTTCACATTTTCTAGAATTTTAATGCAAATAAAACCATATAATATGTACTCTTTTCACCTGGGTGTTTTCACTCAGAATAATAGAAAGTTATCAATGTTGCATGCTTCAAGTTTTTTCCTTTTTTTGGGGGGAGGGGGGGTCCTTTTTTTTTATTGCTGAGCAGTACTCCATTGTATAGATATACCAGGGTGCTGCAATCCAATCACCTATTGATGTTGACATTTGGGATAAACTTGAGAAAAGATTTGTGATTAAGTCTTTGTGTGGACATGTGTTTTCTTTTCTCTTGGGTAAATAATACATGGGTGAAATGGCTGATTTGTATAGTAGGTACATGTTTTACTTTTTGAGAAGCTGCCACACTGTACTCCCAACTGGCTGTACAATTCTGTTCCCATCGTAGTGTAGGCAAGTTCCCATTGCTCCACATCCTTGCCAAAACTTGGTACGGTCAATGCGGTGGGTGTCTCCCATGTTATTAATTCGTATTCCCCTAATGACTAATGATGTTGGGTAGCTTTTCATGTACTTATTTGCCATCCCTGTATTTTCTTCAGTTAAGTAGCAGTTCAAGTCAAAATATTAATAAAATTTTCCCATTTTTAAACTGGGTTTTCTTCATGTTATTAAACTGTTTTAAAATATAGCCTAAATATGTCCTTTATCAGATATATTTTGCAATTATATTGCCTTGCCTTTTCAGTCTAAGTGTCTTTTGAAAAGTCTAAGTTTTAAATTTTGATGAGCCCAATTTAGCAATTGTTTTTGTATCACAAAGCATATCCTGGGCTTTGTTTTATGGGCAACCTTCCCTGTGCTATTGCCCACACAGTGGCTCAGGTTCCTAATTTCCTCCCTATTGATAAATGTCCTGAGGACAACAGGAACTCTGACTGCTAGTTTATCTGTTGAGTGGAAACTGAAAGCCCAAAGTTGGTTTTTACTGAATGTGTATCACTTTCACACCATTAAGTTGAAAAATTGTAAGTTGGGAACTGTCTGTACCTATTTAATGTCCATTTTTAACCTTAATGAGTGTGAGGTTTACCTTTATGATCTCAGGGCTCCTCAGATGTACTCAGTTTAAAGCAAGTAAGTTCTTAACTTATGAATATATTAAAGACAACCAACTTATCTCAGAGATATAACAAGAATATGATAAACACCCTTTTTTAAATAAAAGAAAGCAAACACAATGAATTTACTTAAGAGTAATAATTTTCTGAAGAGTAATTTTTTTCTAACTCTGGGATGGGAAGGGTAGCATGTTCTGCTGTAACACTTCATAGATAGTGATTTAGATGTATGTATGTTTCAAAACTGCTGATGCTTGCCTAAGTTTCTTTGAAACAACTATGATAAAAGACCAAGTACCATCAAGTTACTACAAAAAACATTTATTAAAAGCTTATATGATAGGACTATGTGCTGGGGACACAAACACAGTTGGGACATTGTTCCTATGGAGTTCAGGATAGAAGACCGAAGGACAGAGGTAACATTTTAACTGGTGCTTTCAGGTAGGAAAGCAGATGATGAACACTCCAGGGACTGCAGAGACCATCGGCCAAGTACAGGCACTCGTGCTGTTACTACCTAAGGAACGAGGTGTGTGGACAGCTGCAGAGCAGCCTAGGACACCAGGACCAAGTAGTGTAAGGCCAAGGGGACTGAGAAAAGGGAGAATGTCAGAGATGTCTTAAAGACAGGCTCAACAGGGCTTAAAGATGTCAGAGATAACTAGCAAGTAACGTTAAATTCCCCATTTGGATAACTAGATTGGATAGAATGCTATTATGACAGGAAAGATAAATGTTTTGGGGTGTGAGTGAGGGTAAAAAAATTTTAATGTCAAGTTGAATACCTATTCTGCAGGACACAGACATCCATATTAGGTACTCGCCTGATATGAATCTACCCACATTATGTCCTTGAAGGCAAACACATATAAAAGATATTTTCTACCTTAGTTTATTTTACTTTCCTATTAAAATACTCCACTGGACTGGAAAGGGCACACAAGTATTCCCACTTATACACTCTGCCTTAAGCAAACATTAAAAAGAAATCTCATATGCAATTTAAAAGACTTGTTGACAGGGATTACCAAAAGGACAGAACCACTGTGGCCTTGGGCCATATTCTCCAAGCACACAAAACCCTTGGCTGTGTCACCTGACCCTTCAATTCAGTTCATGTTTGATTTTGCTGTGTGTTATATGAGTGTGAAAGTACTAAAGAATACAGGAAGGGCTTCAACAGAAACACTCATTTATAGCAACTTACACTAGTGGAGAAGTCATACCATCTATGACAGGTAGAAATTATTCTGAGGATTACAGTAAAGGTGAGAGTGGCATCAGAGTCCAGAGGAGATGGATCTTGTATTTATCTAAGGAGCTGCTCATCGAGCTGGTTAGGGCTGCAGGAACTGCCCGTGGAGATAAGACATCCCGCAGGATGGCCGCCCAGGTAGGAGTGAGGTGCTCCTCGGGCCACAGATGCCCTGTGAAAAGAACACCACTCAGACCAGCAGCAGGGCACACGAGCTTCCTCCTGCTAGGAAGAGCTGAGATGCAGATGGCCTTCTGCTGCTTGCTTCCTTCTCTCTTCTCATAGCTTCAGGAGTCCTCATGTACCTTAGGTGATGGGTCTGTATACTCAGGAAAATACCAGAAGTTCTGTAGAGTATGCCCTTATTAATCACTCAACTTGAAGTTCAACAGCACCAGACTCCTGTTAACTCTAAGTGCCCAGGTCTCTATTTCCACCTTTTCTGAAAAGGCCCAGTCTTTCACCAGGACTTAATTAAAGCACGAAGAAGCACTAAGAGGCAGCAGGCTACACTGCCAGGTGAAGGCGACCTGTGACAGATACAAACAAGCCGCTTTAGTGACTGTCTTCTCTGTTGCCCTCATTTTGGAAATGGACACGTTACTGTTTCCGTAATCTTTTAAAGATCAGTCTTTGTAAAGAAGAACTACCATAGAAATAAATTTTTACATTATTATCTATAAAGAGGTTTAATATCTCTGCGATTTAGTATTCAAGTCTACAGGAAAAAAACAGTGACAACTGCTTTATTATTAAAAGTTACTGAATTCCATGAAGCACACAATGTAACTTATATTCAACTAACAAAAGTTTGATACATGTATTTAAAAATATATAATATATAGGCTTTATCTGTCTTTTAACATTTATATTCTATTTAAAAAGCAATAGCTTTACATATTTTACAACTTGGATTTATAAAATATACACATCCACCCTCTTCAAGTCTTCAAGCAAAGCTTCCATTCCTATTAATAAAATGCACAATGTGTATTTCTAAATATTGAGAGGAAAATGGTACCAAATAATAAAAAATCCATTTTGACTTATAAACATGCAGTCAATTCTAGATAATTTAATAATCTATTCAAATAATTATTTTACCTCAAGCGTGACAATCCATTCCATTTATGTGAACAATCTGTGGCTAATTATGGAGAGGTTTGTATTTTCATGGTAACTGACACAATCTACCAACCTGCTTAGCAGTCTTGCTTCAGGCTTTATAATTAAAGAGGCAGGATTATTTCATCTTTCCCTTTACCAGGAAATGTGACAAGTGATGTCATGTTGAACAAGCCAAAGCCCATGCTTCTGCCTTTGAGCTTAGAAGTAACATAGGAACAGTTTCCTCAAAAACCTGCCAGTGTCTGTGCCAAGAATCAGACCGAGAACTGTTTCCTTTTCTCACTACCTGCACTCGGCTCACGAAGCTGGTGCTCCTTAGGGTGTTAGACAGGCCAGCTTCTAGTCTGGCATTCCTTCCACACATTCAAAATGACTTCCGATGTTACTTTTTTTTTTTTAACCAACGAAGTACCTTTCATAAAAAAATATCTTCTTGTAAACATTCTGGAGATTCATCCCCAAATATATGTTCCAATACTAACATTTTAGAATTAAAATCACAGTCAGTACCATAGAACCAGAACTTCCGACTTCAGGGAAGAGATGGAGTTTGAAAAATGTGTTTAAATTCTGTGGGCCTCTAATGATAATGATAAACAAACGCACAGTTTATGCTGAGAAAGCAAAGGTCTCCCACAAATTATAGTTTAAAAGAGTTCCAAATCTCAAAGTGACTCAGAAACTTAAACAGAAATATACTTTTACTAAAACAAGTAATTTAAAGGAAAGGAAAAGGGAAGTAAAGAAAAAAGGAAAGGAGGAAGGAAGGAGGAAGGGAGAAAAACTTAGAAGTCAGAAAGAGAAACTGAAGAACAAAACACTACACACACATCTGTGAGGACACAGTGAGGAAAAAAGAGGAATAAAAAAACAAAACAAAAAACAACCGACTGTGAAGAGGACTAGGGCTAGTTGGTGCAGATGAAAGACACCCTCTTCACAGATCTTACTCATGCAAAGGTATTAGCCCAACACAGAATACCAGAGCAGCTGATTCTGATAACAAGGAAACCTCAGAAGAGAAACATATGGTTAAGACTGAGTTCTTTATAAAAATCAACTCACACAATTATAAAGCTAAAGCATTCAGCTAAAATATGCACAAAAAAACTAAATAAAAGTGAGAGCGAGAAATATAAGCAGGAGTAACAATAAAGCCTTAGAACTAGTGACACTGAATTCTTTATTTAAAAAAAGTTAACACACAGTACCTCCTCTTCTCTTCTATTTTTAGGGAGAAGCTTTAACAAGGCTTAAATATCTCAATTCTCAAAAACAATAGGCTTTTTAAAAAATAAGACTTGATTAGCAGAAACAAGTCATATGTGGTTACATACCATTTTCACATCACTACTCATTTCCATTATCTGTCAATTCATCTTTGATGCAATCTGGGAATGATCAAGCAGCCACTAGATACCTGTTTTAGAATCTGACAAAATTATTATCCACCACAGGAATCTAATGATATATTATATTGCATATATTTAAAATTTCAGAAGGGAAAAAGTAATAAACTATTCTAGTAATTTTATACCAAATACGGGTATACCTCGTCAAAACAATAAGGATTAATATCTTTCTCCAGGTGAACTGTTTAGAAAAGCTATTTTTAGCATTTGCCCCTGGGGATTAAAAAAAAAGTTTTATTTCCCTGCTAGCTAAAAGGAAGAATTTACACATTATAAGTAAAGTCCTTTAGAGGTGAATATCAAATTCCTTAAGAGAAAATCCATAAAATTTACTTTTAAAAAATGTATCTTAAAAAACTGAAAACCATTTCTCTCTTTAAAGTCTACGGCAAATACCTACTTGACATAATAGTATTTTTCTTTTTTTGAAAGGGCCAAGTTCCTGATCTAAGCATGCAAAATGAGGAACTGAATGCATCACTGTCTTAACAGAATTTGGCAAACCAGAAGAATGGCCTTCAAATAAATAAATAAATAAATAAAAAAGAAGAAAGTGCGCGTTGTCTGAATATGAGAGTAGGATTCTGTAGGCCTCCGCGGCAGACAGTGCCCAGAGGGAAGCAGGGAAGAGGGAAGGCGCAGGTTCCTATGTACATTTTCTTGGCATTGTGGTTGTCTTTCAACAACGTATCACAGAGAAATAGTCATTTAATTATTACAAAGCCATTAATTGCCCTTTCCAGAGCAATGACTCAGGTAAACATCTTATGTCTTTTAATAATGTAACTTACATTTAAAATTAACTCATTAAATCTAAGTGCAAAGGACTTTTCAATGATTCCTAAGTTCAAGGGAGAAATAAAGTGTTATCTGATTGCAAATTTTGAATGGTTGTTGTTTCTATATTTTAGGATATTTCATCCTCATTTCTTCTCTTTAAACCATAAAATGTACTGAAATTATTTGGTTTTCCTTTACTTTCCTCTGCTTCATTTTAATTTTTATGGTGTCTCCATGTAGAGAGAGAGGTATGTTAAAACACTATTATTCATATTTTAAAAACTGAACTGAGGTTATATCTATAATATAGCATTGTTAATCTCTGACCTGGTATATCAATTCTTTTGGTAAATAATGTCACAGGTCATTATTTTTAATAAAAGGATTTTAGTAAGAGGACCAGCAGAACAAAGAGAATTTCCCCCACCTTCACCCCCGAAAATGATCACGTTAATCAGTTTAGAGCAGTTATGCAAAATATGAAAAATATATAATTTACAGCTGCGATTTTCATATTAAAAAGCAGTTAAAAACTAAGAGTAGTTCAAAGCATCCCCAAAAACATTTTCTGTCTTGGTTAAATAGGCCATCTAGTAAGATAGATAAAGACTACTGTGGGAACTTATTTATGCCTAGTCAAGAGAGAACAAAAATGTTTTTAATTTTAAAAAGTGGTAGTTGCTAACTAGCAGTATAAACAGTGTCCACAATTTGGTGGCTGGCTATAGTTTTAATTTTTTTTCAAGTTATTTCTAAAGCAGACGTATTTTTGAAGTCTACCCACCCCTGAGTTCAGCAATTATACTTTAGAGTGTAAAATTATATGCCCTTAATTAACAACATGTACAAAGCTACAAAATGTTGTCTATACAGAGGTTAAAAACAAATTTTAAAATATTATTTGCCAATTATTGATTGGACAGTTTTGCTGGGGTACATATTTCAAATCTTTCAGCCAATTGGCTTTTATTTTTAAGCCCAAATTGATTCATAAATTCACTGCAGGATATGTTAAAAGAGTGCAACAATATGCATTAGTAAAAATAACATTGTAGTAGAAACAGATTTTGCATATGTGAAAAGGTAATTTATAAAATACATTAATCACTTTTTAAAAAGAGAACCTAGCTGCAGTATCATTAACTTACACAGTACTGAGAATTGGACCTTTCAACAATTTTTTTCCTATAGAAAAATTTTTACTGTAAAGCAAAGACTGTAAGCAAAGTCTTTTAAACAAGAAAACAAAACAAAAGAAATCTCTCCAGGAATAACTGTATGGTTGTGTGAGATAAATAAAATAAGTAAACATACCATTGTATAGTGTACTTCTGCCTAAATTTTAAAATAAAAATGTCCACACTCTTTTGATAAAACATTAAGCCTCTGTCAAAAATGTATTTCTTATTTTAGGGTACAGGATTGAAGGACAAGATGATAGTTACAAGTAAAGAAAATTTACAAGAAAAAAATTGACAAAAGTTTTTCAATTAAAATATTGTAACATTCAAACTTGACTTGAAACATAACAAAAGAAACAAAATGGCAAACAAAAAATGGTTTGGGGTTTTCCAAACAAATAAATGAAATAGTGTTTAGGCAGTAGGGCTCATGCTGATGGCTAGCAGGAAGTAACAGAGTGTACTCTACTTGGAAAAATCATTAATGTACAAACAAGCCCAAATTATGGACTGCAGTAATTTAATCATCACTGCCATTTATCTTCCAAAATAAAGCCTTGATTAAACCATTCATACCCTATTATTACTCATACCTTTACTCCAAAGATTAAGGAACTATATACAACAAATGAATTTATTTTCACCATAGGGATAACATATTGTACCTCTCTGCCAATGTTACTTGAAAACCTTCCATGTCAAAACAACTTGACAGTAGATATAAACAATTCAATAAATACGCAATGATCTTTCATTACAGTCCTTTGAAGATGCATGTTAATTCATGCTGTTAACCTTAGGATCACAGTGCATAGAATCCAAACAGAAACAAGTTGGGGTGACTTTCAAAGTAATGTTGGATCCCTCACTTTATTTATAATCCCACTAGAACCGTTAACGTTAATTTCATAGGCCCTATCATGCATTAATCACTGGGTGGCAGGAGTTAATGAAAATTTTTCCTGTTATGACGTCCATTGCCGGCAATGAACGTCCCAAAACCGTCAAGGAAGTCATTGTTATTGCACAATACATGAGGACCTGGAACTTTTCCAAAAGCTTAAAAAAATAAAAATAAAAAATGGAATTATATTTGACATTTCCTGACACCTGCATTAATACTGTATGACTAATAAAAGCATGTCAGTTGCCTGGACTGAACCAGCGATCAACATGCGCCCAGAATGCACACGAGTAAAAATGCAGTAAAAGGAAGTAGTCTTCATTGCCTATAGGTCACTTCCAGTCAAAGGTTAAAGTTCAAAGACTGAATGATCAAAGTGCTCATTTTCTCAGTAGGACTATCTTCTGCTAGGAGGATGATAATAGTGGCATCAACAAGTATCATCTTGAAGAAAAGGAGAAAAAATATAATTAAAAAAGTCAAGCATGTGTTAGTAAAATCTATAAGTTAGTCTGACATAAAAATAATTTCAAGTACCAAGAACAATTAGGTTTACATGTCTGACTTGCTTCCCCCAATCCCTGCAAATAAAAAAGTCCAATTTGTGTTCATTTATATAGTGACAAACAAATCAAGTCCTATTTTTTCAGGGAAATGGTAGTTCATACAAAATTTTTTTAGTTCATACAAATCTTAAAAAGGATGTATTATTAGTTCTATTTAAAATAATAAATTAATATATGTTATCACATATTCAGAATTTATTAATCTTAAGAGAATTCCTTTATGGGCAATAATTTAAAATGGTAACAAGTTCAGAAGTACACCCCTGAGCAACACTGCCATGCTATTTAACACAAAACCAACAAGTCATGTCTTCAGTCTGTTAAAGGAAATAACTTCACAAAGGAGGTATAATCTCCACATCAATCAAATAATGTCATTTTAAAAAAACACGCAGAATTATTTAGTAACGCCTTCTCGTAGCCTCAACACATATTTCTGTAATACGTAGCATCATCTTCTGGGTTCATGACTTGTTTTACAAGATTTATTTCATAAAACATATCTGAAGGATTTATTTTGAGGACTGGTTATTCTTCAGAAAGAAGCTAGATTAGTAGCAACTACTAGAGTTGTTAAAGCTTTCTAACAGAAAATTCTGAAAAATTGGCCAAAATATTTTACAAACCATTCCATGTTCGGATCAATATATTGCTATTACCATTCCTATTCATAATGAGAACTAAAAACCAGTAAACTGACTTCTATCCTAGATAAACTAATGGAATATTCTGTGATCCTACACCTTCTTTTAGAAAAATATTTTTATTGATTTCAGAGAGGAAGGGAGAGGGAAAGATAGAAATATCAATGATGAGAGAGAATCACTGATAGGCTGCCTCCTGCACACCCCCGACTGGGGATTGAGCCTGCACCTCAGGCATATACCCTTGACCAGAACTGAACCTGGGACCCGTCAGTCCGCAG
Source organism: Cnephaeus nilssonii (assembly GCF_951640355.1). NCBI lineage: Eukaryota > Metazoa > Chordata > Mammalia > Chiroptera > Vespertilionidae > Cnephaeus > Cnephaeus nilssonii. The sequence continues at coordinate 41,252,595 of NC_137089.1, forward strand.
GCCAACGCTCTATCCACTGAGCCAAACCAGCTATGGCTGTGTTCCGTAATCTAAAGGGTGAAACAGACTAGATTTTAAAAATAAATCACATCTAAATTATTAGAATCTCTATAATAAAGAGCCAGGGTGTAACCACTGATCAGGACCAAAGGCTGACCACCCGGAAGTCAGCGCTGGGTTGCCATGGTGACCAAACGCTGACTACTGAGGCTGCAGGCCTGGAAAGAGACCTGAAGAGAGAAGCAGGGGCTAATCTGTAGCATCTGTGGCAGCTTTTTACCAGCACTTGCCTCTCTCTTTCCCTCCGAGCCTGGCAGGCAGCCCTGCCTCCATTTCTCTTAGAGCCTCCATCGGGGCTGCTGATCAGCCCTGCCTTTCTGATCAGGCCCTGTTGGTAGGCCCAGAGATGCTGACTGGCATAGAAACTGACCAATTAGAACTAAATTGGCCAGCAGGGGAGGGCAGTTGGGGGCAACCAGGCTGGCAAGGGGAGGGCAGTTGGGGGCGAGATCAGACCAGCAGGGGAGGGCTGTTGGGGGTGAGATCAGGCCGGCAGGGGAAGGCAGTTAGGGGCGATCAGGCAGGCAGGCAGGTGAGCGGTTAGGAGCCAGTGGTCCTAGATTGTGAGAGGGATGTCCGATCGTGCCTAAACCGGCAGTCGGACATCCCCCAAGGGTTTCCTAATTAGAGAGGGTGCAGGCTGGGCTGAGGGAACCACCCCCTCCATGCACGAATTTCGTGCACCAGGAAACTAGTCCTTTAATAAATAACAAATCTTTAAGAAACTGATGTGGCTCAATGGCTGTGCGTCAACCTAAGAACCAGGTGGTCAAGGTTCAATTCTTAATCAGGGCACATGCCTGGGTTGCGGGACCAATCCACCATGTGCGTAGTGCACGAGGCAGCCAATCAATGATTCTCTCTCATCATTGATGTTTCTATCTCTCTCCCTCTTCCATCCTCTCAGAAATCAATATAAAGTGGATAGTTTATAGCCTCTAAGTGTCACAACTTGAAACTATCTGTTTCTTAAATTACTGTGGAAATGGGAAAAAGAGGACATATTAGTCATGGATGTACAAACTTAAGAATATGAGTAAGTTCTTTAAAATATCACTTCTCCAGTAGTGTATTTCATAATACTAGAAATTAATACTAAAACTAATGACATTTAAATCTCTAAGCTAAGAGATAGCACTAAACTCTATCTAATATGTCAAACTACTGAGGATATAAACTTTAGCATCATGTCATGTGACAAAGTATGCACTAAGTGACAGATAAAATCAACTCAAAGTTACCCAGCAATAAGTTTTTATCTCCAAAGACATATCATCTTTGATAGGTGGTACCATAAATGTACCTTTATCAGGTTGTTCATTCTGGAAGTTTTCCAGGAGAATAGGCTGATGTAGAATGTGCTACCAACATCCAAAATGACTGGGAGATCCATGTGAAGCTATTATTCCTATCTTGATTCCCATGTTGGGTCAGATGTTAAAAGAAATGTAAAACTAATACGACACTATCTGCCTTGAATACTGTATCCTTGGAGGAATAAACTTCCTAAATAAGTTCTGAAAATGGAGTCAATTAAACATTACAACTCCACAATGGCTGTATGGCATCAAGAGTCTGTGAGCAAACACTTAAGTATAGAGACAGGTACAAGCCAAAGCCATGGCCACCTTCTCCTTAAAAAAGAAGGCTCGCCGCTAAGAAGCAAAAAACTCATTGTTAGGAGGAGGAACACAGCGTCCTGGCTAAATGAGAGGGTTCTGGGATACCAGAACTGGCTTACAAAAAATAGTTGTTATAGTGAGCCCATCTTGGATCAAAACAAATATAGGTCTACAAAAGGTACTGAAAGAACACAATGTATTTAACCTCCTGGCTAACGTGTTTGTGGCAAGATGATGTCCTAAAAAAAAAAGAAAATCTATTAACCATTTAATTTTTTTCTGGAACTGCAGAAGCCCCTGCTAAAATTATATTCTCAAATAGAATATACAAATTACCAGTTCCAAACAGGTGACACCTACCATGGCTAACTTCATTGGATTCTGGGAAACATGAATGAGAGAGAACTATATTAGAAGAAGGTCATTTAGTTTTCCCCAGAGTACAATTACCATCACATTATACTGGAAACCATCTCCCTGAATATTTCCAGGAACAGAAGATTAGAAGAAAAGGGACACAGAATAAGATCAGTAGATATGAAGTGGTATGCTACCTCCAAGAAAGACAAAAATCAATCTTTACAGTTAGATTCGTCTCTCAACGTTTAGGGAATTGAAGTTTTCCTTTGATGAACCAATTCAAGAAAGATTTCAGATCAGACAATAAAACTGATATAAAGGGCAAAAGACTGTTAAAATTAGTATAAAGTTTGGACTCATCAATTTAGAGTTCAAAAAGGTAGCACAAATAAAAAGGTTCACAACTAATGTAGATAAATCTATGAATTTATAAGGCAAGGAGAAAAAGAGTTTGTTAATACTAGTTTGAGATTAATTTTATGTTCTTATTCCCTTATAATCCTGCAGGAAATGTTTCAGCTGAATGGAACCAGAATGTAGTCTATAGTTTTGCAAAAGACATTCTTCTGCTCCTTATTAGTTTACTGAATAAAACATATAAACCAGTGATGGGCAACCTTTTGAGCTTGGTGTGTCAAACTTCGCCAAAAAACTGAGCATAACTCGAGTAGTGTGTCACTTTGAGGAAAAAACTAACTCCAAGACTCTAGTCGCAAATGTTTCATCCTCAGGAGCAGCAAATGTTTCATCCTCGGCATGCGGCCGCGTGTCATTAGAAATGGCTACGCGTGTCAGTGCTGACACGCGTGTCATAGGTTCGCCATCACTGATATAAACATTATGCCAATTTACTTCCTATAAGCCTAGTTTTCTGGAGCCAATACTCGAAAGCAGTCTTAAGCTATATTGTTCAATAATCTATCACCTTAAGAAAAGTGCTTCAGTAACCACACATCTGTACTCCTATCTATAGAAAGCAGTAATTTAAGAAACTAAGTTGTAAATGTTTTATATTAATTCCAGAAAGCAAATGTATATTATTAATGGATTCTAGTTGACTGCTAGCTCACTGAAAGTTTTTATAATCTCATAAAAATATTCTTTCTTATCTTTTTCAAGAACAATTGTGTCTGCTTTATAATATAAAAAGTTGAGGCTCAATCATTCATTCACTTGTACACTGAACTGGATACAGACTTGTCATTTAAGAAGATTCTAGCTCTGAACCACAGGTAAATCCCACAGATCCTCAGTATGCTGAGATAAACTGTCCATTCTAATACATATTTTGGTTAGGTCCCTTTATTTTTTTTAACCCTATTCTCTCAACTCAATTGATTTTTCAAAGCATATGGATCCCTGCTTTAATTAGCAACACAGAATATTTGCATCCCAATGCAGATATGATCTTGGTCAACTTCAAGTAAGCAATAATAAAGGATATGTATTCACATATTAATGAGTTTTATAATACATATACCTAGGCCATTGGTATAGCCTACTGCCTCGGCTACAGACCAGTACAGCATGTTATTGTACTGAATACTGTAGGCACCTGTAATGCAGTGGTAAATATCTAAACATATCTAAACATAGAAAAGGGATAGTAAAAATATGGTATTAAAGATTATGAGATTATATTCTTATGGGAACACTGTTGACTGAAACATCGTTCCGTAGCACAGATTATAAAATATATAATGTATATAAAGACAATTAATAGTAGGGTAGCAGTGACTAGGCTAATTTTCAAGGTATGCTAACTAATAATGCAGAAGATGACAAATTTAAGCTGAGAGGCTTTTTTTCAAGAACCCAACACTGGTAATATCTGGCAGCTCAATTTTGGTGTCAGCTGAGTCCTCCTCTTCTAAAACCAGGAGATAAACTAAATCTCAGATTTGTTGTTTTTCATTAATAGTGCCTTCATCCTGCATCCAGAAGCCCCCTCTGAAGTACACATAAATCACCAGACTAAACCCCAAACCTCTCCTGTCTCTTTGGCTACACTTGACACATATTCTGACCCACGCTGATCCAAGGATGTTGGCTAGCACCACAGAGCAGGACTGTGGAGCTCCATACCTGAGGCCTACCATTCTGCATGTTTCTAGAAACTGAAATGTTAAGTGTTTCAGGAAGTTCATCCAATTCCAAGCAAATCTTTGTTTAGTCTGATCTTTTTGTTTAGCTTTGCTGACACACTTTTTAATCCTTTCAGAATTAGATGCTGCTAAGAAGTAACAAAAGACCATCAGTCTTGGTAACTTGGTTATAAAGAGAACATGGTCAATGAAGATCTTTTGGAAGAAAGCAGCTAAGCAGAAACAAACATCTAAAACTTGATATATTCTGCTTTATAAGTGAGTATGATTACCTTTTTGATAAGATTTTTCAAATTCAACTACAATGTCAAGGTAGGCTGTTTTTCACATTGCCCATAACTGTTAATTATTCTTAAGTGTAAAAAGAAGACACTACATGGTACCCAGCTGACACACTTTATCTTTTTTTTTTTAATATATATTTTATTAATTTTTTACAGAGAGGAAGGGAGAGGGATAGAGAGTTAGAAACATCAATGAGCTGCCTCCTGCACACCCCCTACTGGGGATGTGCCCGCAACCAAGGTACATGCCCTTGACGGGAATCGAACCTGGGACCCTTCAGTCCGCAGGCCGACGCTCTATCCACTGAGCTAAACCAGTCAGGGCCACACTTTATCTTTTTAAAGATGAAGAAAATGTTCAAAGAAGATTCTCTGCACGTATCCACCCACATTTATAACTGAGCAGCTGCCCTACCATCACAAAATATATACTAATATTACTCTTCCACATCAGGCTCACTCATGGAGCAAAACTGTTGATTTAAGAGTAATTGTGGGAAGGGAATGATTTAAACTTACAGGGTTCAAGAAAACACATTGAGGTAAGAATGGTCGCTATAAGTTAATGAACTAAGGATGTTCGAAATAATTATCTGTAAATGAAAAAGAACATGTGTTCTGGGGCTAGGATACTATCCCAGGACTGAAACTGGACTAGAGTAGTCATGATTTAGTTGAATTAGAATCCAGTGCCTTTAAAAAATGGCTTATTATTTGTATTTCAGAGGGAGGGAAAGGAAGAGGGGATACTTTTAATCTGTTTATTGAGAAAATTCATTCCGATACAAACCCTGGACTATTTTACATTAAGAGGTAAATTTTGCTTAAAAAGTCTCGCTTGGCCTGGCTGGCATGGCTCAGTGGTTGAGCGTCAATCTATGGACCAGGAGTTCACATTTCGATTCCCGGTCAGGGCATGTGCCCAGGTTGCAGGCTGAACCCCCAGTGGGGGGCATGCAGGAGGCTGCCAATTGATGATTCTCTAATTGATGTTTCTATCTCTCTCCCTTTCTGAAATCAATAAAAAAAATGTATTAAAAAAAAAACACACAACTCTGTCTTTTCTTGGCACTTTTTGGCCAACTTAGACATGATCCATCTCCAAATATTAAAAGACTTTTCTAGTTTAGTTATGGAAGTACAGATTTCTCAGAAAGTAACAGATAAAAACTATTTATATCGAAATAACTTCTATTATAAGTGTATTTTATTTTAAAGAACTGATTTTTATATTTTTAGTATCACTGTGTGAATTTCTCCATTTCTTATTAAAAAACAGGTAATAAGAAATTCTGGAAGTATCTATATATATAAAAGCCCAGCAACCAGAATGGTGGAACGACCAGAACGACCGGTGGCTATGACACACACTGCAGCAGCCAACCAGCCTGATCCGGGCCCTGATCAGCCCCACTTCCCCCACTGGCCCAGCCCGATGGGCCCCCACTGGGGTGGGCTGGCTGGACCCCACCTGTGCATGAATTCATGCACTGGGCCTCTAGTTCTTAGATAAAAGGCTTCTCATAAGTCCTTTCAACTATATAAGGGCAGCATTGGAGATCTTGAAAGATGATTAAGTTGTAGAGAGGGTTATACTTTTTTTTAATCCTCACCCAAGGGCATACTTAGAAAGAGGAAGGGGGGAGGGGAGAGAAGGAAAGACAGGGAGGGAGAAGAGAGGAAAGGAGGGAGAGGGGGAGGGAGGGAGAGAGAGAAAAAGAGAGAAACATCAATGTGAGAAATACTAATCAGTTACTTTATGTTAGCACCCTGACGGGGATGAAGCCCACCACCCAGGTTACGTACAACCAGCAACCTCTAGGTGCATAGCACAATGCTCAACCAACTGAGCCACTCCAGCCAGGCAAGAGAGGGTTATACTATAAAAATAGATGTATTTTTAAAATTCACCACTCTAGGACAATTTCCTCTCACATTTTAAAACTTGGTTAAAAGCATTATAAAAGACAATGGAATTTTTCTGTTATTAGTGAGGCTGAATCTGAAATAAAATGACCACTATCTTAGGAACTTTGACACTTTAAAGGCACAGAAGAAAGAAGCAGCATAGTGTTTGGTCCTACAATGCAAGAGGCAGTAAAAGAAGGAATAGTCAGCAATGTGAATTGAAGTAAAGGGCCGTTTAATCAAAGTAGGGTCTTGTTAAAAGTTTTAGTGGAACTTCAGTGCTCAGAAAGAATTCCTGAAATCTGACTATTAATGCATCTTATTTGGAACGTTGTCCTTTATAGCTAAGAATCCCTGAATAACTATTAGAGGAGGAAGCATTTTCTTTAATTTGATGGGTCAGCTCTAACAATGTGGTTCTCCCTCCCAGAGAACAGCACCAAAACTGAAGGAGTACACAGGCATCAAAACCTCTATTTCAAACATCAGGTTTCCCAATAACTAGCTATAATTTGATCTAAACATTATTAAGGACTTCCTTTTTGTAATATAATGGTAGTTTCAAAATGTTAAAGCAATTTTAGATTTTACTTGTATGATGGTTATGATTTTACGTGCCCCATTAAGAAGCTAATCTAACTTATCCATAAAATATCTTAAAGTATTTTTAAAAATTTTCTCCATATTACAAAAATCCAACATCTTTTTCTCAAGCAAAAAGATATTTTTCAAATCAAAATGCTAAAAAGTTATTATTCTAAAATAAAACTGCTTACCATGATACCACCATTTTGTTTTCTTTGGATTCTTGTTACATGTTCGAACATAAAAAGAATTATCTGGTGGTCGTCTCTGAAACGAAAAAGAGTTTAAATAGATAAGAAGTTGTAAAATAGAAAAGCATAAGGGAGAGACAGATTTAATAAAAGCTTTAGCAAAACTGTTATAGAATGTATAAAAAAACAATATAACTGCTGATGGCATAAATGAAAGAAAACCTAGGGAATGTAGACATTTGACACTAAAGTTGCTTTTAAAAAACTAGAAGTGTGTGGTTTAGTTTGAGTTAGGCTCCTGTGGGATTACTAGAGAATGAATATCAACTAGTAGTGGCATCATTAGGTTTGAAAAATTTTGGTTTCATTTACCTTATCTCCCTAGAAATAAGTTAATAATTACTTTTGTGAGCTAATTAAAACAAAAAAGTCTACCTAATTAGATTTGTCTGAGAAAACTAATGCAACTTATACACCTCCACAAAGGATTTTACTTTTCTGTAAGATCACCAAGGACAGACCACAGGATTCAGTTTCCAAATAACATGAGAAAAAAGGGGAAAAGATATATTGGCATTTCTGCTGTACATATATATGCCTTACTAGAGCCATACTATAAACATATGGCAGCTTTGCAAGAGATATACATCAGAAACAGTGATGCCAACACTGAAGATAGATTATAGAAGAGGGCTGTCCTGAAAACTTTTGTATATTAATCAGGCACAAGGAATATGTGACACTAAAGATTTGGAAACAGGTCAAACCTGTACTACAGTCACAGAGGGTAGGTTTGTAGCTAATAGGATAGGCTCAAGCAAAATGCAATGGAGAGCAGGACTACCTAGAGACAGCAGGAAGGAAAACAGGTAGTCCACCTCATCTAAAACTCACATACACGACTCTAATCTTAGCCGAGCCTCATAATGCCCCTAGGAGTTAATATTAACTTAACAAAAGGGAAGAGTAGAGCATAAGACGTACAACAACTATCCCAAGATTACCCTGTTAATACAGTCTGGGGAAATTCCTGAAAAATTAATATTATGACATTAGATGCCTGACTACTTCAAAGACTAGATGATCTGCTGTTGCTTGTCCTGCAAAGTCATAACCAGTGCTCACATGGAATAAATTGCTACTACTACGGCAAATAATTTCACAAACTACTTTTATGTATATTTATTAGAACCCAATTAAAAAACACTTAACTCTATTTGTTTAAGTCAAGAATATAACCTAACTGGTAAGTAACCAAGGAGATTGTGTTCTTAGAAAAAATAAACTATATATAAAGATGGATTACCAAATTGTTTTAGAAATGAAACATAGGCTGGGAAGTTTGGTCTATCTGTATTATTAGGGCACTGAGAATAAAGGGTTGATTACTGAAAAACCCTTGATCTCAAATCTACTAAAACCTACTGACATAACAGATTTACTAGTAAATGCCTCAGTTTAGGAAACCAGTCTTGACTATGAAAAGGGAAACTGGAACAAAACAATTATGACTAAATCTAAATTCTTAAAAGCCTATAGTAAAAATTAAAATTTGCATTAAAGAAGAGTCAACTAGCAAAGTGAAACTCAGACAACCATGTCACCACAGAATACAATTCACCTGCTTTACTAGAAGAGTTTTCGGTGGATATTTAAAAGACATTTTAAAGCTTATTTGAAGCTAGAGCACCTCAATGACAAAGCAAGTTTCCTCTTTGTAATCTACTACTTAGCACAGTTAAAATAGCATCAAGTAGGTACCTAATAAATGTTTGCTGAATTTCATTACAGAGTTAATGCTGCCAGAATGCTGACTTCCAGATTACCATCTTTGTTGAATACATTATAGTTGATACAATATTATATAGCTTATCAATAATTCAAATGGAGTGGCTAGTCTTACATATGAAATATCAAATAAATGGTAGCAAACAACTAAATATGAGGGGAATGGTAAAGCTTAGAAAAAGATGAAGAAGGTAAAGAATATAGTAATTTTCTAGTTTTTAATAGTAAATCCATAAATTTAAATGTAAACAAAAGTTAATCATCAGGTATATGCAAGAGCTATGTGCAGATATCACTAGTATTCATCTCAGCTTTTCTTATTCAATCCTGTTACTTCCTCACTTTTCTATAGACATTAAACATTAGCAGGGACATAGAAACCCTAGTCATTGCAAACTGCTCTGTTCTACTAAAAGCTTAAATTGGTATGTGTCCTGGGGAAGAAAATATGGAAGTAATAAATGAGTAAGACTTATTTCCAAAGCCCTAGGGGTTTACTAAAGCTCAAATTTAGTGTTAAAATGCAGCTTAGAAAAGCCAAAGAGGAAACTAAAGTTAAAAAGTGATACTAACATATGTACCCTATTTCATCTCTTTTAAGATGTACATTTTTCCTTTACAGTTTAATATTCTTAACTAATGGTGTGTCACAAGTTTAACTGCCCGAGTTAATTTCCTTACTTATATGGTATATAAAAGTGCATTTTAAGGGCTCTTAATACTGTAATTTGAAAAAAAACAAAACAATTTAACCCATTATTTAACCATGCCCAGTTGAACAAACCCTTCTTTTTTCCTTTTTAAACCTAACATCAAGAAACTTGTTATGGAACTAACATCCCAAGAAACTTACTTTGCAAACAGTGGCTTAAAGTGCTTGAGTCTAGATAACCTACTGTTTAAAAACAAAGTACTCTGCTAGCCAGTTTGGCTCAGTGGATAGAGCGATGGCCTGTGGACCAAAGGGTCCCGGGTTTGATTCCGGTCAAGGGCATGTACCTCGGTTGCAGGCTCCTCCCCTGCTCGGGCCTTGTCAGGGAGCATGCAGGAGGCAACCAATTGATGTGTTTCTCTCACATCGATATTTCTCTCTGTCTTTCCCTCTCTCTTCCACTCTGTCTCTAAAAAAAAAAATCAATGGACAAATATCCTTGGGTGAGGATAAAAAAAATTAAAGTACTATCTTAAAAGTTCTCTAAATACAAATTTAATAAAAATGACAGTTCAATTTGGAAATAGAAAAATAAATAACCTCTCAGCTCTCTAATCTCAAGGAGAAGCTTGTTTCCTCTGTAAACAGAATACAAAGGAAAGCCCCAGGGGAAGTAAGGCTTCAAAACCACAGCACTCTATGAATATTGTGCCGCACTAACCCTCAAGTGGGAGTGACAAAAGGACCAGAAGTGCAGAGGATTTAGGGTCTTTAAAAGGATATCTTAAATATTAACTCATGTGACTTTTGTTTTTGGTCTTATTCTCCTCTGCATCAGACAAAGAACCTGTGGATTTGTAAAGGAGAGTAAGAGGACAAGTCCTAAAAATTCTCCTGGTAATCTAGTCTGTCGCCTTCAACCTAATCATTATGATAGCAAAGCTCCAGTTCCTGGGAAATGCCTTCAAAGAGGCTGATACGGTGAGAGCCAGCACAGGAAGAAAGCAGGGGAGTAGGGAACTCCCTCATGATGCTTGTTCTTGGGGCTTTTCACTCTGAAATCTAGAAACAAGAATTTCTTGTACACTTTTGCCCTGTGCATGTTTATGGAAATAAAATGCAGACTGTTTAGAACATCTGCAGGTATTTTCTGTTTAAGAAATATAAAACAATATCTAACTTCTATTTGGGATGAAAGATGATCAAAATATGCATTCCCTATTAACTTTATAATAAAAAACATTAAGTCCTTCCTTCAAGTAAAATTATATTAAAATAGTTTCTCTACCTAAACTGAAAGAAGAGACATTACCTGGAATAATTCTGAAAAGTCCTACCTTTTCTTTGCAGCTGGAAAGCATGCTAATAATGCTAAGACAAACTGATTGGACTGAGAGCGCTGGGGACCAGTCTTCTGTTAGAATGGATAAACAGATATGACCATTGCTATAAACATGAGGATGAACGGGAATATTTTCACCAGTAAACATGACCTAAGAAAGAATAAAATTCCATTAACATGCAAATATTCTGTATGACCAAAAAAAAAAAAATTTCCCCACATAACTTAATATTTTTAAAACCAAATTAAAAACAAACAAAAACAGTGCCAGGAACAAGATAAATAACTGCTTTTTTATTCTGATGAATTCAGTAAATACTGGTTTCACTGTATGAATGCCCACGTCATAGGGGGAGGAAACCCCCAAATTATCTATTTTGTATTTCAGCTATTTTTCAAATCCCCTATAAAAATTTTCAAACTACCATGTATTTTTAGACTAGGAAAAGTCAACTTTCCATTTGTAAGAATGGTTTTCAAATTCTATTCATTGCTCTCCGCATATAGGAATCAAATACAATAAAATTCCCAACAGAAAGTATTCAATTTTGAGACAATATGAGTTATAGTTGGGAGGAACACCCCTTCCACCTGGAACAATGCTACCAGCTCAGGTGCTATATGCAAAAGGAAATGACTGCATGTATCCACCGCCTCTAAACTCACACATCCATTATGATGGGCACAAATTACTACTTATTAATCAGTAAATAACTATGTGTCTAGACAAAAATAAAAAACACAAAACTGGGGGTTGCTGTTTTTCTCTGCCTTTTCTTTTACTCAATTCTTATAATAGTTTTTCCTTTCTCCATCTTGCTTATACACTATTTTGAAAGGTAATAAATCTATTATTTCCTTCCTTTGCCCTAATAATACAACAAATATCCTAACAGTAGTGTTTCTTATACATATCTACCTAAGCATCTGAAAAAGAAGATTAGATCCATGTATCCTGAAGAATTTATAAGCATAGCCCAAAGTAGGTCAAAGACAATAAAAGTTATTTTTAAGAATGTTTATATGTTACTTCATATTAAATTATTTATTTTAACATATAAGTTAATTCACCAATCTTTAACTGAATTTTATTCTGCAATAAAATGTACCATTTTTATTCTGTTGTTTAGTATTCATTGCTAATTCCTGAACTGGCCTTTAAAAAAATTACCTGAAGATGTGGATAAAAATACAAATTCAAGGATCCACTTTCACAGATTTTGAATCAGTAGGTATAATGGGATTATTATAAAGCTCATCAAATATAAACCAGTAGTTTCCAAACAAGACTTACAGTATTTTTCTCAGTCCTGCAAACTGCCTCACACTTGAATATAGCAGAATCTTAGTATGAAGAAACTTTACCTTAACTTATGACAGAAACTGATGATGAAACATATATTGCTCTAGGCATACCTTTCCTTCCCTTTAGAGAGAAAAGAGAGCCAGTGAAATAAACGTGGCCAGCGTAAAGTATGTCATAATTTAATATAGGACACGTTGTAGAAGATTACCATATGCTAGGCCTTTTCTTTTATATTTACACAGCTAGCTACAAATCTAATTTTATTACAATCTCACAAATACTTACATTTAACAAAGCACTCTTTCATACAAGTAGGAGTTCTCTAATATTTCAAACACACTACTAACATATGGGACTCATTTCCTTGGCTAAAGCTAATATAAGACAGCAAAAGGATTTTTTTTTTCTCAAAGGAATGACTTTTTCAAACATTATTCTTTTTTTTTTCTCTTTAAAATCTGGCCATCCACCCTCCATTCACACTAAAGAGAGCTAAAATAAAGCTGAAAAATAAAAGCAAAATCTCAAAATAAGAGACATCAAGTTGCTTTCCCTGCCCAATTACAGAAAACCCCTGAAAGACTGGCACAGCTGGGTTAGAAGTATACCATTTACCTGAATTATATCTACCCATGCTAATGCTTTTTTCACGACTTTTTGCTTAAAGAAAGTACTGCTCTGCAAAAGAAAATGACTGCTTACATGGTCTTGCAATTCTTGAGTTTATCCTAGTTTCCACAGGCTATTTTAATTTAATTTTTAAAATTAAATTTTATTTTTTACCAGTACAAATTATAGTTTATTATTACATGCATTTGATATTCCCACAACCTATTGTAGATGTCTACAGTGGGTATTAACGAATCTCACAGAATATGCATCTGCTTTGGGATATTCCTTTTGCCAGAAAATACCATTGGACCAGTAGGATATATTTATTAAGAATGCAAGCAATGCCCAAGAGCTTATTCCCTGACCACAACAATTATTTTTTCACAGGATATTTTTCAGTAACAACTCTTTTTTAAGAAGTCAAGTAGAACAGTGCTTTGAAAGTGCCAATAAATGAATAACCACAAAGTTATCTTCTTTGGCAAAAAAGAATCAATGTTTCAGCAACCATCAAAGGAAAATACACAGACAAATACAAAGGTCAACACTGCATGCTCTGACTAGCCAATGCACAGAGCAGAAGGAAAGCAGTATTCTTGGACAGAAATGATGGTATACGAAATCATTTGGCCTGGGAGCCAAGAAATATGCACAGACCAGAAGGAAACAAGGAGAAGCGAGAGGAAAGGGACACCTGCAGCAGAAGCAGCACAGTCTGTAAGCAGAGAAGAGCCAGAAATCAAGAGATCAGCTCCGAAGTATGAGGGGACTGAAATAAAAATCAAGTCTCCGTAACCCTTAAAAAACAAACAAACAAAACGGGGCTTTTTAACATGCTGCATGCAGGGCAAATGCAGACAGTCCAAAACTTTTAGCCACCATAAAAACAGGGGAATGAATTAGTTGTACACAGTACAGGTAACCCCTAAGGCTTAACCTGACAGATACAGAATTTTAGAAGTCCCAGGTCTAAACATGGAAAGGCTGAGTTTACATGCCATAGATGAATTGCTAAAATAAAAGAAAAAACTTTTCAAGAGTTTATCATGTAAAAAGCTGGTAAGTGGTTTCTACAGGCTGTTTTAATGTAAACTTTACTATTCTGGTCCTCTGCATGCGATTGGGAGAGTAACCAAGGCTGAATTTCTTCAAGATCACTCTCTCAATCATCCTCATTTACTTAACACCAGTAGAAGCCAAAGGAGGAAATGTACATTTCAGTTATTTTAATGCAGCCAAGTAAGTTCTAAAACCTTAAGAGATAATTAAGCTATTTTCAGAGTTCAAAACTTTTTATTTGAAGTCCCAAGTAGCTGATAAAACTATCTAAAACAAGTCTGGCAAGACAACTGAATACAAACGAAATTGAAACCAAAAGGAATAAATAAGAATGTTGCTAATTTATTTATTTTTAAAATAATTTATTCATGCCCGGCTGGTGTGGCTCAACAGGTGAGCACTGACCCAGGAACCAGGAGATCGCTGGTTCAATTCCCGGTCAGGGCACATGCCCAGGTTGCGGGCTTGATCCCCAGTAGGGGCCGTGCAGAAGGCAGCCAATCGATGGCTTTCTCTCTCATCGATGTTTCTATCTCTCTCTTTCCCTTCTTCTCTCTAAAAATCAATAAAAATATTTTTTTAAAAAATAATAATTTATTCAGATACAAACTAGTCATATAGACCTAATGCATGTAAACCACACCTAAAGTTCTCAGTCTGCATTAGAAGCAGTCCTCAGATGTCTCTAAACTTCCAAACATCTCCCTATCAGTGTGGCTCATTTTCAAGAGCAGGTGAGATCTGAGAGAGAACTGTGCTCAAGATTCATATAATTTTATAAGCGTGCATATCATACATCCAACCTAAAATTTTAAGCAAGCCAACCTCTGGGTACTGAATGTACGGTCATAAAAAACTACTAAAATTTAAACTGAAAGCCACCAATAGTGACAAAATAAAGGCTGGAGCTTAGCTGTTCCTAATATGAAATTAATGCTACTCATATATAAGATTTCCAAGCATCAAGCTGAACCGTACAATACAGAGGTCTTACCACAAGGAAGGCATATTACTGTGTTCAGACTAGTGCACGAGAAGTAATTATAAAGTCAGATACCTAATCTGGCGTTAGGTTATGTCAAAACACAGCATATACAGAATGAGTAGTAGAAAAGAGGCTATAATTATAAAAGCCAACTGATACTATGTTTAACAAGATTTCTCCAGGGACAATGCGAGAGAATACTTTCTTTCCTGATGAAAATTGTAAGTGGATGAAATAATGTATAACCATAAAACTGAATACACAAGCAGAGAATTTACTGTAATAAACTAAATTGAGTATTGAATTATGAATAATACTAGAGGTCCGGTGCACAAAATTCGTGCACGGGGGGGGGGGGGGGGGGGTCCCTCAGCCCAGCCTGCACCCTCTCCAATCTGGGACCCCTCGAGGGATGTTCAACTGCCCGTTTACAGGAATCGGGCCATGGGGATGTGGCCGGCCTGGGTGAGAGGCAAAGGGGCTGTTTTCAGGCTGGCCACACCCCCTTAAGGGTGGGGGTCCCCACTGGGGTGCCTGGCCAGCCTGGGTGAGGGGCTGATGCCTGTTTGCAGGCTGGCCACACACCCCGGTGACCTAAGCTCCCAGCCCCTCCATTTTTTCTTTCTTTTTTTTTTTCAGCGCCTCCTTGAGTGGAGGCCAGGGCTAGCTGGAAGCAGGTATCTGGGATTTATTTATCTTCTATAGTTGAAACTTTGTAGCCTTGAGCAGAGGCCAGGGCCAGCCAGGGCTGGCCAGGGTGGGTGGGAAGCTTGGCTTCCTCCATCGCCAGAGGCAACCCAAGCCTCCTGCTCACTCTAGCTCCATGGCTGCCGCCATCTTTGTTGGGTTAATTTGCATACTCGCTCCTGATTGGCTGGTGGGTGTAGTGGAGTGATGGTCAATTTGCATGTTTCTCTTTTATTAGTGTAGATATGATTATAGGTAGTCTAGTGTAAATAGTGAATCTTTGACAAAAGTGACTAGGGATTAGATTTTAACAGTTTTCAACTCAATTCCTCCCTTTGGTCATCTACTATGAATTGGCAGCATCAGCACTAACTGTTTTCCCGGTCTTTCAGAATTACCATGACCATACAGCTATACCTGTACTGCAAAGACAAAATTGCTGGTTATAATTAAACTAAGATTGGGTTCCCCTGGATGGTAACAATTCTCTCCTTTATGCCCTGTGATCTTCTAGCCTACCAGTCTTTTCCTGTACCTTCCCTCCGCTTAACTTCCAAGGCTTCAATGAACAGGGTTCATTGTCAGATATCCTAGGTGGTAGACAATTTAAGGCAATAGAAATTGTTAGTAAGACTTTGGAAAGCTTTCCTGCCATCACATGACAGAGCAAGGAGAATCAGAGCACAGATGACAGGACGAGGACACTATGAAGACAGGCTTGGGATCTCCACAGTTAGGGAGTTCTCAGCAACCAAATGAAAGGTCTATGTTTGGGGCATGCAGAGGAGGGGAATAAGGGTGAGGGAGAAATGACTACTCTTTTGCCCCAATGTTTTGAAAGCTTTGTAGTCAAGGCAAGTATATTTTTAGCACTGCTCTTAGCATCAATATGGTTTCAAAACTAAACAGTGTCCTCTCCCTTCTAAAAAAATATTTCCCCTCCTATTTCTAATATGCCTAAAATTTCTCCAACAAAAATTAGTTGAAAGCTTAAAAACATCTATAACTGGGACATTTACAACCTAATATAGGTGTGCTTCAGATTTGTTTTATGCAAATAGGATGCTCTGCCCTAGCTGGTTTGGCTCAGTGGATAGAGTGTCGGCCTGTGGACTGAAGGGTCCCAGGTTTGATTCTGGTAAAAGGCACATACCCGGGTTGCAGACTTGATCCCCAGTAGGGGGCATGCAGGAGGCAGCCCATCAATGATTCTCTCTCATCATTGATGTTTCAATCTCTCTCTCCCTCTCCCTTCCTCTCTGAAATCAATCAACAAACAAACATAAATCAACTAGGATGCTCTGACAGGGGAACGGGGTCTAAGAGAGTAGATATTTTCAGGAAGAGGAGTTGTGAATGTGAAGGAGGAGGTAGGAAGGAAAAGAAGCAAAACAGTAAAGACATAAGCTTGAAGACTTTATAGTTTTGATGGAGACTGACCATACCTCCCAAGTCCTTTGAGATAAACTTCAAACTCCTTCACATTATTGTTTTGACAGATTCCCAAATATCCATTCACTTTAATCTCTCATTGTAGCCCTCCATGATCTACACACAAAACCACAACAACATAAGCTCAAATAACTCAGAAGAGGCCACATTCTCTCATGGCTTGCCCATTTGACCTAAACTCTTCTTGTTCTTAAGTCCCAATGCAAACAGGTTTTTCAACAAAAATTAGTTGAAAGCTTAAAGACATTCTACTCTAAATCAGTCACTGCTTTCTCTTTGCTCCCAAGCATACAATCACACTTCCAGTTGCAGAGCCCAAAACTTGTGGAGTCCTCCTCTACTCCCTTCATTCACATTCCACACTGATCCATCAGCAAATTCTGTTAGCTCAACTTTTAAAATAGGTACAGCCCAGCCAGCGTGGCACAGTGGTTGAGTATCGACCCATGAACCAAGAGGTCAGGGTTTGATTCCCAGTAGGGGCACATACCCAGGTTACTGGCTTGATCCCCAGTGGGGACTGTGCAGGAGGCAGCCGACCAGTGATTTGCCCTCATCACTGATGTTTGTTTGTTTGTTTGTTTCTTTCTTTCTTTCTTCTTTTTCTTTCTTCCTTCTCTCTCTCTCCTTCCCTCCCTCTCTCTCCCCCTCCCTCCCTCCCTCTCCCTTTCTGAAATCAATAAAAATATATTTAAAAATAAAATAAATAAGTACAAAATATGGCACCTTCCATGACCTCCATTGCTACCCTTCCTGAATTATTTCAACAGCTTATCTGGCCCTAGCTAGTTTGGCTCAGTGGATAGAGCGTCAGCCTGCGGACTGAAAGGTCCCAGGTTCGATTCTAGTCAAGGGCATGTACCTGGGTTGCAGGCTCCATCCCCAGTAGGGGGTGTGCAGGAGGCAGCCGATCAATGGTTCTCTCTCATCATTGATGTTTCTCTCTCCCCCTCTCCCTTTCTCTCTGAAATATATATATATATATTTTTTAAAGCTTATCTGGTATCACTGCACCCGTGTCCCCAGTCAATTTGCTATGTAACAGCCAGCTTTTACCTTTTAATTTTAAGTAGGATCATGTCATTTCTCTACTCAGAATCTTCAAAGGTTTTCCATTTCATTCAGAGTAAAAGTCAAAATTCTTACCATGGGCTTTAAATGTCCTATCAGCCCAAATTACCTCTGCTCTATGCCCTACACTTCCCGCCTTGTTTATATAGCACTCTAGGGACCACTACGGGAGCACTGGAGTCACCTGCTCTTCCCCTCACCTCTGTCACATGGTTCACTCACTCATCTCTTTCAGATCTCTGCTCCAATGCCACCTTTTCAGTGAAATCTTCCTTAATCACTCTTTCCAAAACCATAACACCCTCATTCCTCTTTTCTGTTTTTCCCCCCATCATTTTCCATACTACTAGTATATGTGTTTTACTTACTGTCTGTCTCTTTCCACAAGAATACAAACTACATGTAAGCAGGATATTTTTTTCTCCTGTAGTTTTGTTTACCACTGAATCACCAATACCTAGGCCAGGATCTGTCCTATGCTATGTGCTATATAAATACTTACACAATTATTGAATAAATGTCTACCTGTCCAAATATTTAACAGATTATAAGGCAGGACCAATGCTTTTTAATTTCTGTACTCCTATCTCTAAAGTACACAGAAGAGTATTTGGCGCACAATTCATGCTCAATACAAGGTAAATTAGCCATTTACCTGCATGCTAATATAGAAAAGTAGTATATTCAAAAATATTATATTTTCTTTATGCCTGGTCGTAAATGCACATTCGTAGAAACCAGTGATGAAAAGGTGGCTCATCTTGGCTCTCACATTAACTGAAAAAGTTTTTTGTCGTTGTTATTATTTTCTTTAAAGCAAATGGCCAGGCCAAACAACATTATTTTAGATAGGTAGTCTTTTCACTATAAAGTGAAATAATGTGAGATAAATGATAACTAGTAGGGGAAAAGGCAAACTATCATGTTTATGTATGGTCTTACAGATCTCACTCACAGATACAAAAGTAATAATTTCACAATGAGATTGGTCTATTCTAGTGATATTTCCCCAAATTCTACTCTTGTAAATAGTGGTAAATTTAGTGTTGTTCATTGCACAGGAGAGCGAGTGAATGATTAACCCACCAGTGCCAGTGCTGCCAGGTCTCATCAAATATAATCTTTGTTTTGAATGGAGAAATTTACTGCCTCAGAGCAATGGTCTTCTACAAAGTCTGTTATTGCAAACATCTTTAAATCTATATGTATATCAAGTGTTTATTGTTTAGATCCATTATAATTACATTATAACCATAAAGATGATGTGATTAAAAATAATTTTAAACTATTACTGGACTCAGAGTAGCTCTGTCATGTTCTCAATCCTGGATATTAGAATATGCAACTTCTATGACACGGAAGAGACTACAGGATGAACTGATGTTAAAAACAGAATCCTCTTGCCGAAACCGGTTTGGCTCAGTGGATAGAGCATCGGTCTGCAGACTGAAAGGTCCCAGGTTCGATTCCGGTCAAGGGCATGTACCTTGGTTTCAGGCACATCCCCGGTAGGGGGCGTGCAGGAGGCAGCTGGTCGATGTTTCTCTCTCATCGATGTTTCTAGCTTTCTATCCCTCTTCCTTCCTCTCTGTAAAAAATCAATAAAGTATTAAAAAAAAAAAAAAAAAAGAAAAGAAAACATCCGAGAGAAAATTGTCAGGAAGAATGGTGTCCCCGATTGTCAGTTGCTTCAAATACAACTGAGAGGCTAAGAGAACTAACATCTTAAAAAAAAACAAAAAAAAAAACAGAATCCTCTTATTATTCCCAAAGATTGGGAACAAGTGCCCAGGAGCTTACAAAGGTATCATTCTACAAATGATCTTTCTCTTCCAGACATAACATTACTGAATGGATAAATAGGCATTTTCCCCCCATGCTGGTACTCACTCCTAATTGGCAGTATAAGGGAGAAGTAACTTGGTTTTAAGTCGTGACTATTCTACTAGCTAGCTTTTGAACCATGAACATGACATTTTACTCTATAAGTTTCAATTTCTTCACTTATAAAATGAGGATGAACCCATCTCCCCCTAACCTCTTCATTAAGAGCTATTAAAATACAAAATGAGGATGGATGTTCATTAAAGTATAATATAAATATTACTATATAATAGGATGCATGAAGGTAATGTGTAGCTAAAATGATTAAATTCAGACTTGACCATGAAGGGACCTAAGCTAAAGAGTTTTTAGACCTGACAGGAAATAATGAACCATTAGAGGTTTTACTGAGGAAGGTGAGGATGGTGGTTCTGTGTGTACTAGTACATGTAAAATCCAATGAGGTAACTGCGACTTCAAAGAAATCTAATGGCACTGTAAAAGGATGGCTAGGGGTGAAAAGAACTAGGATTGCAGCACTGACAGTAAGGTAAGAGCAGAGTGACTGCAAAAGGATCTGAAAAACTGCATTTGGAGTGTGGGAAACAGAAGAATTTTAACACGAGCAGATAAGTGGACAGCAACCCAAGGGGGAAAAATATCCTCTTATTTTGTAATTGGAAAAGACTGAGTTTAAATGTGTTATGTTTCAGTCGTCTGGAGTTATTTAAGTAGAGATGTCCAAGAAGGGAGTAAAATTAAACCTCAGAAGGAAAAGCTTATACACAGAGCTGTAGACCTGGGACCAGCTGCTTAGGATGGTTGAACTCAGAGAAGAGTGAGAAGAGTAAGGGAGAGCTGAATAAAGAACTCCAAAATCAGAAGGGTAGGCAGAGTAAAGCTGGAGAAAAAGAATTTTTAAAATATGAGATAAGAAGATAAAGGGAATTTATTACAAATGACCATATGTTAAAAATGAAATTCAAATGATGCTCAAATTTGATATTTGATTTAGAAATAAATACTAAGGATTAGAGGACACTTTTGACTTAAGTTTCACATTTACAAAAATAGTATTTTCCTGATGAAAAATGTGTGAGCTCTCACAGTAAGCTTCCAGTAGTCAAAAGCTTCCATAGTTGGTTAGTTGTAATCTCCTTCCATATACTCAAGACCCGTTTGCCTTCAAGCATTAATAGTCAGCAATGATGCTAATAAGCCAAAGGCAACAATAGAAAGTGAAGCTCATTTTCTGGAGAGAAGGAAGACATTTATTTTTGTTTTTTATTATAGTCTATTTCTATTAGACTATGGTATATCCTCTTTAAAGTAGCAACGCGCCCTGACCGGTTTGGATCAGTGGATAGAGCGTCGGGCCTGCGAACTGAAGGGTCCCGGGTTTGATTCCAGTCAAGGGCATGTGCCTTGGTTGTGCGCACATCCCTGGTGGGGTGTGTGCAGGAGGCAGCTGAGAGTTTCTAACTCTCTATCCCTCTCCCTTCCTCTCTGTTAAAAATCAATAAAGTATATTTAAAAATAAAATAAAGTAGCAATGCAATATGACTTTCCTTAAAAATAGCATATTTTAGCACCAAACAGGTTGAATTTCAGGTATTTGGGAAATTTCATCATCCAGAACACCTCATTACCTAGCAACACTAGACAGAGTTGGCATTAAGTTTTATCATTTTGCCATTACAAGTAACTCATTTACCCTTACCAAGCCAGAAATCTGAAGTCATCTTAGAGTCTCTCCCCTTCTCTAACCTCCACCGATTAATTATTCACCCTATTAAACAGCTCTCAAAAATGTTCCTCCACCACTATTTTCCCCTATCCAAGTATTAAGCCATTAACTGACAGTGCCTCAAATTATAATGATAAGATTTGGGGCTCATGTCTAGATGTTTAACATCTCATAATATATTCTGCTCTTGCAGTGCTAACATGTTGCAAAGACAGCATGTCAATGCAAAATCAAAGAAGTGCTCCTTTGAACAAATCACTTGCCTCTTTACAATACCATTCTATCATCTTATCTAGGAACAAACGCCTAGCTATTCCAGAATGTTAAGTTCTCTCTCCAATAATCCATAGGCCTGGGTCAGATTTCCACCCCTTTTTATTAACATCTATGGTTAAGGAAGTTTTAAGTTCTTGGAAGTACAAAAGCAGCAAAGCCCTAATCTCAATAATGTAAAATGTTCAAAAGATCCTGGTTTACATTATGGTAAGATAAAGGAAGAAATCTATTTACATAATTAAAATAAATTTATTTTATAAAGTTTTTCTTGGTCAAAAATCACCAATTTAGCATTTTGCTATAAAAAATACAATGAATTTTTAAAAAGCAGGACAGTTACCTGAGGAGAGTCAAAAGGATATCGACTACTAAACTTAAATAGAAGTTGAAATTTTTCCCCTTCATATAAGGTACCTGGTGCACCTTCCATGTCTACAATCCACCTAGAATAGAAAAAAAGAAATTAAAAACTTCAGATAAAAGGGATTGGGGCAAGAAGGAGAAAAGATAACACCAAGAACTTCCTCTATACCAAGGTATTGGTATAGGAGTCATTTGTGTATAATAGCATACTTCATCCTTCCAATAATTATAAAAACAGCCATTCTCATTCCTGGAATGCCTACTCAAGGGTTAAATAACTAAATCAAGTTTAGATAGCTAGCAAAAGACAAAGACAAATTTTATCCCAGGTCTCAAAAAACAAACATAATAAATAACAAATGAATAAATCAAAAACAAAATAAAAACCTAACTCAGGGTGATAACAGCAAAGCTTGTGCTATTCCTACTCAATTTATCCTATCTTATTATCTCAAGATTATTTCTACAATGACTAAAAAGATTTTATAAATAATATCAAACTAATTAACTTCCATTCTGATATCAATTATTTTAGAAGCAATGGGGGAAGTATCAGCAATGACTACAGAGAACTGCAGTCGTCTGACCGACGATCTCATCAGTGTTCTAGAGAAGACTAAATAGGAAAAAGAAAGCTAAGCTGACATTAGTCCACTTACTCTGATGGGCAAAGTTCTATATGGCCTTTCCTTAGTCTCTCATTATGTCTCAACTGTTTAATAAAACCCAGAATGGATTTCTATAGTATCTCTGCAAGCTTACTTTGTTTCCACATATAAAAACCATGAATATAAAAGAGACATAATTAGTAACTCATTCTTATGACTTTGGTCCACTTTGCTTCTAAAATACTGCCCCATCATTTTTCTCATCAAAATCTCTATTTCTCTACCTTCCCCTCCTCCATTTGATTTAAAAGAAAAGAACAAGAGGTAATGTATCCTAACTAATAAAGAGGAAAATGCTAATTGACCCTCATGCTGTTGCAAAGACGGCGGTGCCCACAGCCAATAAGGAGGGAATATGCTAATTGACTGCCATGCCCTCAAAGATGGTGGCGCCCATAGCCACAAGATGGAGGCGCCCAGCCGCCCAGGGCCGCCCGAGGCTCAGGTAACCAGGGCTGGCTGAGGCAACCAGGGCTGGCTGAGGCTTGCACTGCCAGCAGTGGCAGCAGCAGAGGTGTGATGGGGCATCGCCTTCCCCTGATCGCGGGGTCGCCTCCCGCCCCTGAGGGCTCCCGGACTGTGAGAGGGGGCAGGCCGGGCTGAGGGACCCCGCTCCAGTGCATGAATTTTTATGCACCAGGCCTCTAGTAGAATATACTTATATCTCTGCTACTTATAGTAATTATTGTACACCTGGCCAATTTCTTGAATCTTATGCTTTTCAGGTATAAAAATTAATTATCTTAAATACAGGGAAACAAAAGAAAGAAAGAAATGAGAATACAGTTTTGGGGTTCTATTCATCACACCATATACTATAGATTAAGAGTATGTGAAATAATAAATGTGCCTATTCTCTCAAAGCAACCAGCGAATGTGAACAGACTCTTAAGAGCACAGCTATTCATTTTCAGAATGCACGCTGAATACCATTATGTGGTAAAAAAGATATGACCACAGACCCAAGAGGCAATATTTTACAGTGAAATCAGATAGATCTGCCCCTTAGCTAGCTGTGTGGCATGAGTAAGCTTTTTTACCTCTCCCATTTTAACTATTTCAATTGTAAACAGATATTTTTTTTAAAAAGGTTTTCACTTCAAAGTGTTGTTGGATACATAACATTACATATGCAAGAAAACCCCTAGCATATTCCTGACATCAGAGCCAGAACCCAGTCAATTAAATAGAATGCAAAAGCTGCACTAAAAACAAAATCTAAAACTATTCTCTTTACAAACTAGATAGGTCCTTCCTAGCCATCAAAATCCCCTTTTACCCACCCCCCTAATCCAGACACCCATTGCAAAGCGATATTCTGAGGAAAACTCAGGACTTCCTGGTGGCCTTTCATTCTGTTTTATAAGGTAATTTTTAGGACAATGCACCATAAATTTATGTGATCTACTCAAGCGCAGCCTTTTTTTTTTTTTTTAAATCCTTGCCCAAGGATGTTTTTGTTTTTTTTTTAAATATATTTTATTGATTTTTTACAGAGAGGAAGGGAGAGGGATAGAGAACCAGAAACATCAATGAGAGAGAAACATCGACCAGCTGCCTCCTGCACTACCCCCACCGGGGATGTGCCCGCAACCAATGTACATGCCCTTGACTGGAATCGAACCTGGGACCTTTCAGTCTGCAGACCGATGCTCTATCCACTGAGTCAAACCGGTTTTGGTGCCAAGGATGTTTTTAATGATTTTTTTTTTTTTTAGGAAGAGAGGGAGGAGAAGGGGGAAAGAGACACAAACAGACAGAGAAACATCAATGGGTTGTCTCTTATACACCCCCAAGCCCCTACCTGGGGATTGAACCCTAACCTAGGTATGTGCCCAGACCAGGAATCAATTGAACCTGCATCCTTTTGGTGTACAGGAAAATGCTCCAACTGAGATACCCAGCCAGGGCTACAGCTTTTAAACAGCTAAGCAAATACCTCAGTAATCCCTCCAATAGCTGGGTGACAGGTCAAAAAAGGCATAATTTTCTATTGTACAGTATACTGTATTTTTAAATAACATTTTATTAATTAAAAAGTAAAATATGATCACCACAAAAAATTTAGAAAAAGTATCAATAAAATAAAAATCACCCACAGATAGTTACTGTTAAAAGTTTTTTGGGTACATCTCATTCTAGTCATTTTGTGTTGCAGTTTCTTTATCGATGGTATCGAAGACTCGTAGTTGTAGAGGGCCACCTGGGAGGCACCTGGGCATTTCCTTAATTATCATCAGCTGAACTCAGGGAGTAGGCCAAGTCACACCCTGGGAACATGCTTCCCCAATAAGGCTGGACATGTTAATCAGTTCTGACTTCATAGCAGCCCAGGTGTCAGCAGGGGCGGGTCTAGATATGTAAATCCAGTAATGCTAGGGCCTAGTTAAGAATGCAAATAAGCTCCTTTGATCCTAAGTTTTGGTGTTACTTCCTGGATTTTTGGGATATAAAATAAACCTGCTGGGTGGCTCAGGGTCGTCGTCGTGCTGCCTCTCCATCAGAGAGGAAAGATGGCGTCCCACCCAGCCCCAGCTTCATGAATCTATTTCTGTGTTTTGTTTTCTTTATTTCTATTATTTCTCAATCCCTGGCCGCCTCCACTTAGAACCGGTTCGTTCATCTCTCTTTCCGCGCGGGACGCGGAAAAGGGAGATCCCCGCCATGTTTGGCCCCCGCCGCTTCAGGCCCCCGCAAGTAGTTGCATTATGTGCACACTTAATTACATAAATTCAAATCATCAGTGTTTAATTTCAATCACAAGCACATACCCCAGAGTAAGGATGAGATGGGAGTAATCTCAGTTCTTAACTTCTTGTGAGTAGCTGAGATTCTAATGTTTAAATATAGGTTTGAACTGCGCAGGTCCACTTCTACGTGAATATTTTTTCCATTAATATGTACAGTACTGTAAATGTATGTTCTTTCTAGTCAATCTTTCTATATCTCTATTCCTTAAGATAGCACAGGGGTTTATTAGGTTAAAGGATATGATACTCGTGTTTTTAAAGTTCTTAATATATGCTACCATAATGTCTTCTACAAAGCTTAATGTGCTTTCATCATCTTCCTTATCCATATCCATATCCCATATAATCCCACTAAATAAACTTTTGTGATTCATTTAAATAGAAAAATTACTACCAAACAAAAATCTCTAAATGCATTATTCAAAGATAATACATGCTGTTTTCAAAATAAAAATAAACAAAATGGAAACCAGTCAAATGGGAGAAGATATTTGCAAACAATACTTCTGACAAGGGGTTAATATACAAAATATATAATGAACTCATACAACTCAACAAAAGAACAATTCAATTAAAAAATAGGCAGAGGACCTGAACAATTTTCCCAAGAACACATACAAATGGCCAACAGATATACGAAAAGATGCTCAACTTCACTAGCTATAAGGAAAAGACAAATCAAAACCACAATTATATACCACCTCACGTTAGAATGGCTATTATCAATAAGACAAGAAATAACAAGTATTGGAGAGGATGTAGAGAAAAGGGAACCATTATACACTGCTGATGGAAATGTAAATTGGAGCAGCCTCTATGGAAAATAGTATGGAGATTCCTCAAAAAATTAAGAATAGAGCTACCACATGACCCAGCAACCCCCCTTTTGGGTATCTACCCAAAATATTTGTAAAGATATAGTTATCTCTATGTTCACTGCAACATTATTCAGTGGCCAAGACATGGAAACAACTTAAATGTCCTTTGACTGATGACTGGATAAAGATGTGGTATGTATATACAAGTGAATACTACACTCAGCCATAAAAGAAGATGGAATATTGCCATTTGAGACAACATGGGTGGATCTTGAAAGCATCATGCTAAGTGAAATAAGTCACATAGAAAAGGCCAAGATGATATGACTTTATTCATATGTGGGATGTAAAACAAAAAGCAATAAAAGAACAAACAAAACAAACTCACAGACACAGACAACAGCATGGTAGTTACCAGAGGGGAAGGGGGGTGGGGAGAGGTTGTAGAGGGTAAAGGGGGAAGAATACTAGATTTTGGGTGGTAAGTACACAAAGAAATTTAGAGATGTTATATTATAAAGTTGTACACCTGAAACATATATAATGTTATTAACCAATGTTACCCCAATAAAATTAATTTTTTTTAAAAAGTAATGCTGGCCCAGCTGGTGTGGCTCAGTGGTTGAGCATCAACCTGTGAACCAGGAGGTCACAGTTCGATTCCCGGTCCAATTCCCGATCAGAGCATATGCCTGGGTTGTTGGCTTGGTCCCAGTGTGGGGCATGCAGGAGGCAGCCAATCAATGATTCTCCCTCATCGTTGATGTTTCTATCTCTCTCTCTCTCTCTCTCCCTCTCCCTTCCTCTCTGAAATCAATAAAAAATATTTTTTTAAAAGATACTGTTATAGAACTAGAGATGTGCATTGCATTTCCAAACATCAATATATCTATCTAAATATCAACATATTAATTGCCCATATTCCTGTTCTTAATGTTTGACTCCTGTCTTAACTCAAATGTCAAAGTGAAAGGTAACCAAAATTTTTTCCTCTAGAAGGATGAGTATGTCCCCCAACCCTCCATTGTGTGAATTTTGATTACTTTTGCTCTCTGAACCTAAAATAGCCTATATAATAAAAGCCTAATATACTAAGTGTCCGGTTGACTGGTCAGCCATTCAACCAATCAAAGCATAATATGCTAAGGCCACTCAACCGCTCGCTATGACATGCACTGACCAACAGGGGCCAGACACATCCTGGAGCCCTCCTGCGTCCCTCCCCGGCCCCAATTGTGCACCAGTGGGGTCCCTCGGCCTTGCCTGCACCCTCTCGCAATCCAGGACCCTCAGGGGATGTTGGAGAGCCGGTTTCAGCCCGATCCTGCAGGCTAGGCCAAGGGACCCCAGTGGTGCACGAATTCATTCACTGGGCCTCTAGTCACAATTTAATATTTGAATTGTCCTTATTTGTCCTACAAGATGGTCTATAATAAACTTTTATCTTGTAGGCTCCTATCCTTTTTATGTTTTTCTGGAGATTTATTTTTAAAGGAAAGGAGCAATTATTTTATATTTTCTCCCTCTTTCAGAACATTCACCCTTATCTAACAGAATTATTTAACCAAAGGAACAGTAAGAATAGACCATACTAGGTTGTGAGATCTTAGAATGATACTCCTGAAAATATTTTAAACTAATTCAAATTCATTTTTAAGAGAGGGGACGCATCTCTCTCTACTCTTCTTGGTATCATATCTGGGAAGACACTTGTGCTCCACTCCCAAGGAATGAGCTGAGTTAGAGAGAACACTTGTGTTCCCTTCCACCCTTCACTTTTTCATGCAGAGAATAAGTCTGTAAACTGTATTTACCACTTGCTGAAAGACAATGTGATGAAATATGAAAACAATTATATATTTAATAAAATAAGTATACATTCATATATTACACTGATAATAAAGAAACAAATTAAGTACTTTAAAAATTAAATACTTACTGTGTAATTGAATTTTGAACACTCTTTTCATTTAAAGTCATCCCAGGAGGTGGGTCATTTTGCAAAGCCAACAGTTCTTTCTGCAGTCGTTTCTAGAAAAAAATACCAATAATAATTTGTACCTTTTTGTTATACATCTAAATAGTTGTAAAAATTGATGTTGTGAGGGTTATGAAGAGCAGCCAACTATCTACAAAACTTCATAGCTACTCCATAGAGGTTTGTAAGGTCTCAGCCTAGGTCAGTGATGGGCAACCTTTTGAGCTTGGTGTGTCAAACTTCGCCAAAAAACTGAGCATAACTCGGGTAGTGTGTCACTTTGAGGAAAAAACATTATTTCACAAATGTTTCATCCTCAGGAGCAGCAAATGTTTCATCCTTGGCATGTGGCCGCCTCAGTGGCCGCATGTCATCAGAAATGGCTACACGTGTCAGTGCTGACACGCGTGTCATAGGTTCGCCATCACTGGCCTAGGTTATAAGTGCTGAATGTTAGTAGTGCTTCTTTTACTGCTTTTCAACTATAAATATAATCCTTAAAGAATATGTCATTTCAGAAATGAGTAAGTTTTAAATAGTTTTTATTTATAATTTACAACCCAGGTTTCTGTTTTCTTAAATATGACCACCTGCACATAATTTAATCTTTCAACACCAGAATATAACATATCAGTGCCCAAGATATGTAAACTTATTTTCCAACATAACAGATGCCCCCAAATGGCTATGTATTTTGCCTTCTTGTTTGTACAGTTTTTATTGTCCAACTCTTCAGTTATTATCACTAGTGTACATTAATTTATAGTACACAACAACAAAAAACTCACAGAAGCTCATAATTTATGGGTTTAAAACCCAAATAATTAGAATTGTATGCAACATTATAAAGATTATGAATAAACGTCTTTTCTTGGATTAAAGTAGACAAATATAAATATCTGTTCAGAACTCAAGAATTTGCTGCTTAAAAGCTAGTATCAAAAATAAAGAGCTAGTATCTGCTTTTTTTCTGGACAAATATTACTATTAATATAGTAATATTTCTAGATCTTTTCAATATATGACACTTTTAAATAAGCTTAACATCACCCAACACCAATACAGTTTAGAAAACAACTCCCCTTCTTTGTTGAGAATCACTATAATAGAACTTATAAATGGCTCTTTAGTTGCTAAGAATTAAAAGTTTTCCTCAGACATTGCAATATCATAATTGAAAGTAACAATGAAAATCAGGTATCAACTACACACAATTCCCCCCCAATCCCATTCGGACCCCACCCCACATTATCCAGCAAAAGGGTTTGTTTGGGCGCCTAGATCATATTATTTTGGTGTAACAAACTCATCTTCAGTACTGGCATTACATTGACTAACATTTACTGCTTCATGTGCTCTTTTTAAGTTATTTATTTATTATTACTAGAGGCCCGGTGCACGTACTCTGTGCACTTGGGGGTGGGGAGGGGGGTCCCTCAGCCCAGCCTGCATCCTCTCCCAGTCCGGGAGCCCTTGGGGGATGCCTGACTGACGGCTTAGGCCCGATCCGTCAGTCGGACATGCACTGCCGCGGAGGCAGGAGAGGCTTCCCACCACCACTGCTGCGCTTGCCAGTGGTGAGCCCAGCTTCTGGCACACTGACCACCAGGGGCAGCTCCTGTGTTTAGCATCTGCTCCCTGGTGGTCAGTCCACATCATAGCGACCAGTCGTTCTACCATTTGGTCGTTTTGCATATTAGCCTTTTATTATATAGGATTGATTGATTTTAGAGAGAGAGGAAGAGAGAGGGAGGAGAGGGAGAAATATAAATTTCCTGTTCCACTTATTGATGCATTCATTGATTGATTCTTGTATGTGCCCTGTCTGGGGATCAAACCTGCAACCTTGGCATATTGGGATTACGGTCTAACCAACTGAGTTACTTGGCCAGGGCCTGCTTCATCTGCTCTTAAACTATATTACATACCACCTCATAGAAACTAATTAGAGGAATTAGGAATGATTTTTCCAAGTCCTCATAAAATAAAAGCATGACCCAGCAACAGGTCCACATTGTGTAGCACAGTGCTAAATCATGGCATTTCATCCCAATGTGATTTTTGCTGCTTCAGCTCCTGATCATTTCCTTTTTCAGACCGCTGAAGATGATGGGTATGACAGTATAAATATGTACTAAGATGTTTGTTTTATAGTGTACATTACTGTTTAAGTTGAAGAATACCATAACAAACGAAATGCTCCTAGTAAAAAAAAAAAAAAGTGCCCTGGCCAGTGTTGCTCACTTGGTTGGAATGTCATCCCATACACCGAAAGGTTACAGGTTTGATCCCCGGTTGGAGGCAACCAATTAGTATTTCCCTTCTTATCTCTAAAATCAATTTTAAAAATATTTCTAAATAGCATCCTAAAAAGGCCATTAATATCTAAAGCAGTTCAGCTTGTAAACTAATGCATTTCTGTAAGTATTATCCCATACTAATATATGTTGAAACCAAGACACAGAACATTTAAATGATACTTCTGTGATTATAAATCAAAACCAGAACAGGCCCTAGCCAGTTAGGCTCAGTGGATAGAGCATTGGCCTGCGGACTGAAGGGTCCTGGGTTTGATTCTGGTCAAGGGCACATGCCCAGGTTGTGGGCTCAGTCCCCAGTGTGGGGTGTGAGGAAGGCAGCCAATCAGTGATTCTCTCTCAGCATTGATGTTTCTCTCTCTTCTCTCTCCCTTCCTCTCTGAAATCAATAAAAATATATTTTAAAAAAACAGAACAGAATATATTCCTCTTAGGTACTAACAATGGCAATACATAAAGGGACAAACTGACAAGATTCCTGGACCTGTAAAGCTTAAATGATAGTGGGGGAAAAGATGGTCAGTAAATAATAACAAAACAAATAAGTATATGGTATATTAAAATGTGATGAGAAATGGAGCAAGTTTAAGGGGATGGGGAGTTGGGCCTCACATCTTGTGAAGTTTCATCTCAAAGTGACAGATTTATGAAACTATTTTAAAAGATAGAAATCCTTGTTTAGCATAGGAAAAGAAATGAGTAGGGAAAATATAAAAAATGTAGCTATATATATGACAATGGTTGCTAATACAGCAGTACATACAATGGCCAACAAGTTTTCTTTCCAATTTCATCTAACAACAAACTAAAGATGAAAGAATAACAATAGGGGAGCAAGAACCTTAATCAATAAAGAAAATTATAAAATAAAATAAAAATACAAAAAAATAAAATAAAAACAATAAGGGAGCAAGATAGGAAAAAAAATTGTTGGTATGCATTAATATCATGACAATAACAACCACTATTCCTCCTCTCCCCCAATATATTAAGAAATAATTATAACAGCCCTGGCTGGTTTGGCTCAGTGGATAGAGCATCGACCTGCAGACTGAAGGGTCTCGGGTTCAATTCTGGTCAAGGGCACATGCCTGGGTAGCAGGCTCAATCCCCAGTAGGGGGCATGTAGGAAGCAGCCAATCAATGATTCTCTCTCATCACTGATGTTTCTAACTCTCTCCCTCTCCCTTCCTCTCTGAAATCAATAAAAATGTATTTAAAAAGTAATTATAACAATTGCCATTTATTTCTGGGTGAGATGCTAAGCAATAAAACTTTATTTTAAAATACTGATTCAGGCATATTAAGGAAATGTTTTCTTTCCTACTGAATTCTAAATACACTTCTAGAGACCTTAACTCCTAATAACTTATTGAAACTTTCCCCCCCTTAGGAAATGGAAAGCCTTCAATAAATGAAGCTACTCATTCTTATTTTAAATTGACATCTTCAAAAATCAGATTGGAATGCAAAAAGCTACAAGACTTTTTTAAAAGCCCATAGCCTAAAGAGAGACAAATCCATAAATCACTTCTTCATGCTTTCAGGTTACAGTAGTGCCCAAAAGGAGTGAGTGGTCACAAAGGATTTTGAAAAGCCAAGACTGTGGTCTACTGAAAGCCAAATAATGTGTTTCAAAGACTAAACAGAATTTCATTTCCAGCACAGTGACAGAGTAGATACTCTAAATAATTCTATAGAAAACAAAAACAAAGTGAACTCGGGGACACTGAAATTTGCCTTGGGGTTTCTACCAAGCCAAGGGTGGGGGTGGGAGGAACCAAAAAGTGAGGAATCTAACAGAAGACCTACATAAAACTGTGACGAGCCCCTCCCCCCCCCTCAGTGTAAGGATGAACAAGGTAGTGGGTGCAGAAGACAGCAGTGAAATCTGCCTGTTTTGAACTCAGCAATGAGTAGAGGGGGAAAATTCTTCCACGAAATGTCATAACCTCAAATGGACATCTACAGGGGTGTACAATCTGAACTCCTGCTACACCTGAGAACCTTAGGCAAGAATTTAATTAAGCCGAAACTGGTTTGGCTCAGTGGATAGAGCATCGGTCTGCGGACTGAAAGGTCCCAGGTTCGATTCCGGTCAAGGGCTTGTACATTGGTTGCGGGCACATCCCCAGTGGGGGGTGTGCAGGAGGCAGCTGGTCGATATTTCTCTCATCGATGTTTCTAGCTCTCTATCCCTCTCCCTTCCTCTCTGTAAAAAATCAATAAAATATTTTTTTTTAAAAAAAAGAATTTAATTAAAAGTGTTCCATGAAGTAATGCCCAAGCCACTGACAGAGCAAATAAAAATCCTGGAGAAATACAAGTTATATCTTTTGAAGCAACAATTTCACTTCTCAGAATCTAGAAAGATATATTCAAAAATTCATTAAGACCAAATGAGAAATTATTCAGAAAACAATAGCATGCAATACCTGATATAATAAAAATCTATCTTCCCCAGCTGGAAAGCACTAGTTCCCCAATTAATTTACTTTATGTTCTTGTAGCATTTATATAACTGAGCAACTCCAAGGCAGAAATTATGGTCTATTTATCTTTGTATTCCTAGCATGCAAAACTGTGCCTGGCACATATGTATTTTTGTCTCACTGTCTGTAGGAAAAAAATCCATAAACAATATATATATATCTATCTATCAACAGGTTATAAAAATTATTATGACATATGAAAATAAGACTACTAAAAGCACTGAGAATTATGTGGATCTATGTGTACTAACAACAAAAGAATGAAATAAAGAAAAAGCAAGCAGCAAAAACACATAAAATCCTTTTATGTTAAAACACAAGCAAGAGATTTACCCAAATGTCATTTAACACATACAAGAGATAAGAAAGAAGCACATCCAACTATTTTACAGTAATTCCCTACTAGCAATAAAAATGAAGAGGACATCCCTATTTGCACTATATACTTTTATATTATGACTATTTACAACAAGAAAGTAGGAGGGTATTTCTTGTATAATTAGAGAATAAATTTAAGGGCCCGATAGATAAAAAAAACACCTCCACATAAAAACACGTCCACAAATGTTGATAGCAACATATTCATAATAGCCAAAATGTGGAAGCAACCCAAATAAATATCCATTAACTGACAAATGGGATAAACAAAATGTGTTGTATATATAAAGTGGAATATTATTTGGCTATAAAAAAGAATGAAGTACTAACAATGCTGCAACATGGATGAACCTCAAAAACATTATGCCAAGTAAAAGAAGTCAGTGACAAAAAACCACATATATAATGATACCATTTATATGAAATGTCCAAAACAGGCAAATCTATACATACAGAAAGCAGACTGGAATTTGCCAAGGGACGGGGAGAATAGCAAGTGGAATGTTGGAGAATACATGCTTATGGGCACAAGGTTTCTTTTGGGAATTATGAAAATATTCTTATATTAAATTATGGAGATGGTTGCACACCTGATTGTACACTTTATATGGGTGAATTTTCTGACAGATAAATTCCATCTAAATAAAACTCAATGATAGATTAAACAGTAGGTTAAACACAGGTGAAGAGGGAATTAGTACCTAGGAGGAGGATCTGAAGAATTTTTCTAGGATGTAACAGAAAAAATAACACAAAGGGAACACAAAAAAGAATGGAAGGCAACATTTAAAGAGATAATGCCTGAAAATTTCCCAGAATTGTTGAATACATCAGTCCTCAAATTCAAAAGCCCAATGAATTCCAAAAAAACATAAAAAGAATTCCAAACTGCCCTAACCAGTTTGGCTCAGTGGATAGAGCATAGGCCTGACGACAGAAGGGTCCCAAGTTCGATTCCGGTCAAGGGCATGTACCTTGGTTGTGGGCACATCCCCAGTGGGGGTTGTGCAGGAGGCAGCTGATCGATATTTCTCTCTTATCGATGTTTCTAACTCTCTATCCCTCTCCCTTCCTCTCTGTAAAAAATCAATAAAATAATTTAAAAAAAAAAGAATTCCAAACTTAAAACACATCACTGTGAAAGTACAGAATACCATCTAAAATAGAGTTAATTCTAAAACCAGAGAGAAAATATAGATTACCTACAAAAATACAAAATTCAGAGTGATGGTTATCATAAAAAATTGTTTTTTAATCTCAATTCCAGTTGACATACAGTATATTAGTTTCAGGTGTACAACATAGTAGACATTTATATAACGAAGTAACCACCTCAGTAAGTATAGTCCCCATCTGACACCATACGTAGTTATTACAATATTATTGACCATATTTTCTATGCTGTACTGTACAACCCCATGACTGTTTTCTTATCTAGAAATTTGTACATCTTAACCCCCTCCCCCTTTTCATGCAACCTCCTCCCATCTGGCAACCATAAATTTGTTCTCCATACTTATGAGTTTGTTTGTTCATTTATTTTGTTTTTTAGGTTCCATATGTAAGTGAAATCATATGGTATTTGTCTTTGTCTGACTTATTTCACTTAGCATAATACCCTATACATCCATCCATGTTGTCACAAATGGCAAGATTTCATTCTTTTTTTCTAATGGTGGAGTAATAATCTATTGAACACATGTACTGTATCTTCTTTATCTAAAAGCTGTAACTATGTTAAAGGGTAAAAAGGCTATCAGAAGCCAGTCTGCATTTCATAGACATCAATAGATCGTCTGTCCTCTACAAGATCTGAGAGAACCAATCACAAAAATCCCTATACCAAAACCTCACCCCACACAACCTCATACCCTCTCTTCCCATGCACACACACAGACAGATCTATACCCAGACACAGCCTAAGAATAAAACATTTGGAAAAGGGATACAACATCAAGAATGATAAGTAACCTGAAACACAACATTTCTGTTTTTAAGGAGAAAATGATCACATAATTTCAGTATCAATGAAGCAAGATCTCAGATGATTTGCTGTCAAGATCTTAAGGTTTGTGAACTGGAAGCTTAAGAGAAAAACACTGCCCTGGCCAGTTTGGCTCAGTGGATAGAGCATCAGCCCGAGGACTGGTTCTTTTTTTTTCTTCTTCTCCAGGTTCAATTCTTGTCAAGGGCATGTATATCGGTTGCAGGCTCGATCACAGATCCTGGTCGGGGCACATGCGGGAGGCAACCAGTCGATGTGTCTCTCTCACACTGATGTTTCTCTATGTCTCTCCCCCTCCATTCCACTCTCTCTAAAAATCAATGGAAAAATATCCTCGTGTGAGGATTAATTTAAAAAAAGAGAGAGGAAAAAAAAACACCCACCATCAGAAAAAAATAGAATTTCTCTGAGGCATTATCTACAAAGTGAAATAATCACCAACCAGATATTAAACTAGTTGAAAGAGATGCATATAATTAACAGAAATTTTACACTAATTTTAAAATACTATATACTTTATCCTATTTAATTCTTTAGTTTCTTTAATTGGGCCAGGGAAGAAGCTGAAGCAAAAGGAATCAAAGAGAGGGTAAGAAAGCGATGTTTGCATATTGTTTATGACCTATTTGGGGGAGGGGAGAGTATTTACTTGATTATTTACTTAGAAAACATCTGAGTGCTTACAAACAATAGAGTTGTCCTTAGTGAGTTAAAAATCTAATAAAGACAAAGTACCTCTATATTAAGTATGAGGCAGAAATGAAAAATCCCATGAAAGGCAAAATGTGCTGAGAGCACAAAGGTAAAAAAACGTGTACACTGTGAAAACAGGCTAAGTTTGGTGTGTTCATGATGTCAGGTATAAAGCTGTGAAGAACTAAAGTAGATTTGAGTAAAATATGAATTCAGAAAAATAGTACAAAGAGTGGAAGGACTAACTAATCTGCTAGAGAGGGGAAAAAAATCCCAGAAACAATGAAAAGACAAGGGGAGCTATTGAACTAGCCAGAATTCAAAATGGAATTTCAATATAAAAAGTGACTAAAAAACATTGCTAAGTTTTCCTAGCAAGTAAAGGAGAATAACAGAATGTACACATCCGTAGTAATGTCCACTTCGACCTAAGGACAAGGGAAGATAGACCCAGGACAGAGAATCAAAAACAACCTAACTCCCAGGGATTTGAATGGACTGAAAGAAAGTTCAGCACAGGATATACAAAGGGAGGTGCCTGGCTCAGTAGTTGAGCGTCTCAGGAGGTCACAGTTTGATTCCCGGTCAGGGCACATACCTAGGTGTGGGGTGTGCAGGAGGCAGCCAATCAATGATATCTCTCTCTCTCTCTCTCTCTCTCTCTCTCTCTTCTTCTCCGAAATCAATCTATACTAATAAAAGGGTAATATGCAAATAGGTCATGACACCCTCACAGTAACAACCGAACAGGAGGCTGCGTGGGGCGACCAGGCCGACAGGGGGGTTAGTGAGGGACAACCAAACGAATGACCAGCAGGCTGTGTGGGGCGACCAGGCTGGCAGGGGGGGCAGTGAGGGGCAACCAGGATGGCAGAGGGGGGCAGTTGGGGCAACCAGGCCGGTGGGGGCGGGTCACTAAGGGGTGACCAGGCTGGCAGGGGGGGGGGGGGGGAGGGGGCAATCGGGGCAACCAGGCCGGCAGGGGGGGCAGTTGGGGGGCGACCAGGCCGGCGGGAAGGCAGAGGCGGTTAGGGGTGATCAGGCTGGCGGGGGGGTGGGGGGGGGAAGGGCGCAGTTAGGGGCGATCAGGCAGGCAGGCAGGTGAGCAGTTAGGAGCCAGCGGTCCCGGATTATGAGAGGGATGTCCCACTGCTGGTTTTAGAAACCAGCAGTCAGACATCCCCCAAGGGGTCCCGGATTGGAAAGGGTGCAGGCTGGGGACTCCCTTCCCCCGTGCACAAATTTTGTGCACCGGGCCTCTAGTAAAAATATATTTAACAATAACAACAACAAAAAAGATGCAAGGACTAGCAACAATGGCCCTAAAGGGCTATTCACATTTTAATACAAGGCTCCTAAGATTATTTAAAACAATAAAAACTTGAGTTTGAGCCACCGTTTGGGTCGATGGACAGAGCGTCGGCCTGCAAAGTGAATGGTCCCGGGTTCGACTCTGGTCAAGGGCATGTACCTCAGTTACAGTTCCCTACCCTAGTCGGAGGCAACCAATTGATGTGTCTCTCTCACATTGGTGTTTCTCCTCTCCCTTTCCCTTCCACTCTCTCTAAAAATCAATGTAAAAAATATTCTTAGGTGAGGATTAAAAAAAATTTTTTTTAAAACAACAAAAAAAACATGCCCTAAACAGAGCTTTAAGAATCAAATGTGAGCCTTAGCTGGTTTGGCTCAGTAGATAGAGTATTGGCCTGCGGACTGAAAGGTCCCAGGTTTGATTCCTGTCAAGGGCATGTACCTTGGTTGCGGGCACATCCCCAGTAGGAGGTGTGCAGGAGGCAGCTGATCGATGTTTTTAACTCTCTATCCCTCTCCCTTCCTCTCTGTAAAAAATCAATAAAATATATATTAAAAATAATAATAAACAACAAAAAAACACTTGAGGTTGTAATTATCCAACTCCAAAGATTCATGACATAAAATTTGTAGGTTTATCTAGGTATACAACTGGTATAGGAGAATCACTTAGCTCATAACCGAGTCTAGAGGACAACCCAGCAGCCATATCTTAATGTACTTGGTACACTAATCCTCCTCCACAAGAAACTCTCAGGGCAGTTACTTTGTTTCTTTGAATAAAATAGCTACCAAATGAGATTTCACTAAAATTATAAAGCAGTTAATATTGGCTCTGATATTTAGTTCAGTAAATGAATGTTCTTTAATAGAAATGTGATTACGTGGAGATCCAGGAACATGTATAAACATTTTCACAGTCTTACATTTAATTCTTTAAAAAAACAAAAACACATATTTTTATTGATTTCAGAGAGGAAGGGAGAGGGAGAGAGATAGAAACATCAATGATCAGAGAGAATCACTGATTGGCTGCCTCCTGCATGCCCCCTACTGGGGATCGAACCCGAAACCCAGGCATGTGCCCTTGACAGAAATCAAACCCGGGACCCTTCAGTCCGCAGGCCAATACTCTATCTACTGAGCCAAACCAGCTAAGGCTCACATTTGATTCTTAAAGCTCTCCCCAAATGTATCAACTTTCATATGTCTACCATCTCCTAAACTTTAAATCTGGTCTAAGATGTATTACATCATCCAATTTACAAAATCTGCACACTAAAACCCCCCCATAAACTTTAAACTTAGGGTGTGCATTAGCTGAGAAAAAATCCAATGCCCAAGATGCATGCCAGATGGCTCTCTGGGGATAGTTTTGTTTTGTTTTGTTTTGTTTTGTTTAAAGCTTCCCAGGTGACTTAAAATATAATGCCCAAACTGAAAACCAGTAACTCAAATTGTGTTGGCAACTCTAGAAAAAAAACTAGGGGGAAGTATTGATCTACAGTAGAAAATAAAAAAAGACAAAAAAATGTAGCAACATCACAATTTTTAAAAATATGGCGTGTTTTTTAATTGATTTTAGAGAGAGGATGGGAGAGGGAGAGAAACATCCATATGCACAAAGAGAGAGAGAGAGAAACATGGATCTGTTGCCTTCTGTGCACACGACCAGGAATGGGACCCACAACCTGGGTATGAGCTCTGACACCGGGAATAAAAACCTTCAACCTTTTGGTGTGCGGGACATCACTCCAACTGAACCACATTGGCCAGGGCACAATGTTACTTTTTACCAGTTTTAACCAGGCTTCAATACATTTCAAATTAAAGGTGAACTGGTAATTTAAATCAAAATAGTCAATTCTCATTAAATTCACAGTAGTTATGTTCTATAAAGTCACAGCAAATATTGAACCACGGTTCCTAGGGGAAATACAGGGTTAGGTTCCTGCGATCCTTTGGTCACATTCAACCAAAAATAATAATGGTTTCTGTTTAAAGACACCTTAATATAGACTGTTGGTTCTTTAACACTGAACCCAAGGCCAACAGCACATGCCTGAACAAAGGTTACCTAACATACACAGTCTTCTTGCAATTAGGAACACTAGGCTGCACTTCAGTCCTCCCCTTGGGAGCTATTTTAAAGACAGAAATATGTGGAAAAATGGCATTAAATAGACTGAAAAAAGGACATTTGTTTACAGTACAACAGCTGAAACAAGGTAGAGAATCACCTTGTTTGACCTCAGCTGGGAACATAAGCTTCCAGAAACTGAATTTTTTGGTCTTTTTGCCAATCGGTTGTGTAAATCACCACCAAAGCACCATAAATATCCATTTTTAGTGTTACAAATAAATTTTACTGAGTGGACGGATTCAAAAAATACAGAATCCGTGAATAAGGATGGACTGTAGCAGTATCAAATCAAGGTAGTTCAAACT
Organism: Cnephaeus nilssonii; assembly: GCF_951640355.1. Classification (NCBI taxonomy): domain Eukaryota; kingdom Metazoa; phylum Chordata; class Mammalia; order Chiroptera; family Vespertilionidae; genus Cnephaeus; species Cnephaeus nilssonii. The sequence goes on from NC_137089.1 coordinate 41,292,733, forward strand.
AACTGTCATAAAGACATGAATTCTATGAGGTTTCTACTAAGCAACATCACGAGCAAAGATGGCACCAATATATGCACTATGTAATTTTTTCCACTGGGATCCTTAAACTGGGTTTCTTAAGAATGTAACAATTTTTCTCATCAAAATCTTCATACTAAAAAAATCTATATACCAAATTTGCTCAATATATCTTCCTTTCATGTAGTAAAAAAGTAAACAAATTATACTCTAATTAGTATTTCAACTACCTCTAATTACAAAATGCAGCAATAATTTTAAAGAAAAGGTATGGCCCTAGCCAGTTTGGCTCAGTGGATAGAGCATTGGCCCTCAGACTGAAGAGTCCCAAGTTCAATTCTGGTCAAGGGCATGTACCTTGATTGCAGGCTTGACCCCAGCCCCCATCGATGTATCTCTTTCACATCGATGTTTCTGTGTCTCTCCTCCTCCCTTCCACTCTCTAAAAATCAATGGAAAAATATCCTCAGGTAAGGATTAACAAAAAGAAAGGAAAAAGAAAAGGCATGTTGATTGGACTACACCCATGTTTCTCTCATTGATGTTTCTCCCTTTCTCTAAAATCAATGTAAAAATATGTATTTTTTTTAAAAAGACACAAACACACTTTGGGACAAAAATAGAAGGCATCTCATTAATTGCAAAACAGAGTAGCACAATGACTGCGAAGATGGTTATCCTAGCTTAATGTTTTTGTTCACTTAGACGTGACTCTACTATCCACTGAGTTTATCATTCAAAGGGAACACCTTTAGTTCTACTGTTGCCCCATTCTCTGGGCACTTGGTCCAACAGCTCCTGAACAGCCCTATTCCCCGCCAGAACATCCAGCCAAACTTCTCAAATACCATAATTCTAGCTATATTCCCCAAGTTTCCAGTGCTCAGTAAGCCTCTGTATCCAAGATGACAATTTTCTAACTTTTGATTATCCTGTAACCCTTCATAATGAGATCAACAAATAGTGATGTGGGATTTAACTGTCAAGGCAGCATGACTACAATAGTAATGTTGGTAAGAACCCATATTCACCTCCCTCAATCACTATATACAATTACTTGAGTAAAGAGCAATGAAATTATGAATAATACAAAATAATTTACTTCTAAGTCACCTGAAAATTAGCACACATTCATAGTCCATCTTTTGTTACTAAATTGCAAACTCCTTCCATCTAGCCAAATCAACAGTCAATAGTCTAAGATCAAAAAAAAAAAAAAAGTCTAAGATCCAATTAGGTAAGATAGGAAGAAAATGCAGAAAATCCACAAGAGTAATTCAATTGACCATGTCTCTCAATTATATCACTGTTTTTAGATTTGACAAAAATCAACTATTATGCACTGACCTTCTAAGACCTTAGACATAACGTAAGGGGAGTCCACACCTGAAGTTAATATATAAATCTGGATGGTCAAATTAGAAAAGTATACCAAGTATACTTAAAACTTCCAACGTAAGAGAAGTCTGAATGAAACAGTTGTATTCTAAGATCAGAAAATACACTGAGTGGCCAGATTATTATGATCTCTGAACACATAATAATCTCAGTGTATATCCTATATAATAAAAGGCTAATATGCAAATTGTCCCCTCGACCAGGAGTTCAACCAGCAGGCAGGATGGCCAACCACCCATGTCCCCTCCCACTGGCCAGGCTGGCCGGACCCCAACTATGCACGAATTCATGCACCGGGCCTCTAATACACACACACACACATATACTGAGTGGCCAGATTATTATGCGTTCAGAGATCATAATAATCTGGCCACTCAGTGTATATTCAGTAGGCTAAGTTAGTTAAATACTTTATAATACATATTTGTGAATGAAATGAGCTGATAGGGAAAAAAAAAAGATCAAACACAAAATGAAAATAAAACAACACACAAAATACAATTTTATGGTTTAGCTGAATACAGAATACCCCAATACTGCTATACTCTTTTGAATGTTTAGAATCACATAAAAATTCTCTTTAATAGTGCTTTTGTAGTTTGGGGACAGAAAGTTTGTAGCAAAAAAAATCAAGATCCCTAAAATGTTATGTCTAAAAATGTGCTACAAAAAACTTTCATTTAGTATTTTAAGATTTCTAGAATTATCAAAATTAAATGTAAATCTACATCTTTAATCTAACTCCTACCAATTTTAAGTACCATCACAAGCCCACCATTCTCTAAGAATAGTTTCTTTTTAAAAAAAATATATTTTTATTCATTTTTTACAGAGAGGAAGGGAGAGGGAGAGAGAGTTAGAAAAATCAATAAGAGAGAAACATCAATCAGCTGCCTCCTGCACACCCCCTACTGGGGATGTGCCTGCAACCAAGGTACATGCCCTTGACCGGAATCGAACCTGGGACCCTTGAGTCCGCAGGCTGACGCTCTATCCACTGAGCCAAACAGGTTAGGGCTCTAAGAATAGTTTCTTAAAACATAAACTGGCTCTTTCCTAATAGCTCAGTTGGTTAGAGTGTCATCCCAATACTTCAAAGTTGTGGGTTCAATCTGCAGACAGGGCACATACAAGAATCAACCAATGAATGCATAAATAAGTGGAACAACAAATGGTTGTTTCTCTCTCTTCCCTCCCCACACCCGCCCCCTAAAAGAAAAAGGAAAGAAAAACAAACAAAACATAACTGAACCATAATCTTCTTAGTGATTTGTGACTGTTCCAAAAAGAAAAAACTGGGAAACCATAATCTTGAAGGGTAAAGAACAACCCTAGCAATATGACAGAGCAGAGCTTCCCCAGCATTACAGGTATGCCAGGATACTGATCCTCATCCTCAACGTTTCATACACCTAGCTTTCAACCTCCAACTACCTCACCCATCTTAATGTGCTATTCAAAAATTATTTTCTGCTGTGGAGAACAGTATGGAGTTTCCTCAAAAAACTAAAAATGGAACTCCCATTTGAACCAGTGATCCCACTTCTAGGAATATATCCCAAGAAACTAGAAACACCAATCAGAAAGGATATATACACCCCTATGTTCATAGTAGCACAATTCACCATAGCTAAGATTTGGAAACAGCCTAAGTGCCCATCAGCAGATGAGTGGATTAAAAAACTGTGGTACATCTAAACAATGGAATACTACGCTGCAGTAAAAAAAGGAGTTCTTACCATTTGCAACAGCATGGATGGAACTGGAGAGCATTATGCTAAGTGAAATAAGCCAGTCAGAGAAAGATAAATACCACATGATCTCACTCATTTGTGGAATATAATGAACAACATAAACTGATGAACAGGGACAGATCCAGAGAAAGAGAAGCATCGATCAGACTGCCAAACCTCAGAGGGAAGATAGGGGAGGGTGGGGGAAAGGAGGAGAGATCAACCAAAGGACTTGTATGCATGAATATAAGCCTAACCAATGGACACGAACACCAGGGGAGTGAGGGCATGAGTTGGGGGTGGGGGGGGGGGGTGGGGGATTAATGGAGGGATGAAGACACATATGTAATACCTTAATCAATAAAAAAAATTTAAAAAAAATTATTTTCTGCATGTGCCACAACATGAAAAAACGCTGGGAGGCACGATTAAGGTGTTACTAAAGCAGTTACAACTTCAACTTTAAAATAGATATTCTCCAAGGAGAAATACAAAGTCTACCCTTAGTTATGGATCCTAAAGAATATTTCATTTTTATCAATTTGAATAATCAAATTCTATGTTAATTTGTATAATATGTAAACTACAGTTCCTCTTATTGCTTAAGTAACCTCTTCAGCAGCAGTAATATCCTCCTGTGGTTAAGATAAAGAAATCTGGCCTGGCCAGCGTGGCTCAGTGGTTATGCGTCCACCTATGAACCAGGAGGTCACGGTTTGATTCCGGGTCAGGGCACATGCCGGGGTTGCAGGCTTGATCCCCAGTGGAGGGCGTGCAGGAGGCAGTCGATCAGTGATTCTCTCTCATCATTGATGTTTCTACCTCTCTCTCCCTCTCCACTCCTCTATGAAATCAATAAAAATATATTTTAAAATATCTGAAAGCTTTTTAGGTAAGGACTTGGTCAGAGCACAGAATTCGTGTATTCTATACTTCCTAAGCATTCTAATGGAAATCCTCCAAATATACATTTCCTAACCTCCTTCCATGCTTTTTCTCCACAACACAATCACCTTCTAATATGCAATTAACTTAAATATTTTGTTCCTGTCTCTCCCAATTAGACTTTTTATATCCAAAAAGGCAGAAATCTTGTCTACTTTTTTCACTGCTATATCCCCAGCACCTTAGATGAGTAGGCCCTCACATAGTAGGCCCTCACAAAATTATTGATGAGTAAATGAACAAATTTGGTTGCAGTTTTATGTGTAATTTAATTGTTTTGAAAAAAGTTAACCTTTGCTATTAAGATGGTCAAGTAAAAAATTTGTTCACCAAAGACAGAATAATCACAGAAAGTTGTGTTGTGTTTGAAAAATCTTGATTTATGTATATTAAAGTATTTGTCAAGATACTACCAGAAAAATCTGAGATGTTTTAAAAATATAAATAAAAGGAAAGACTTAGTTTTATTTTAGTTAAATGAGGGAACATCAGTTTTCCATTCCTCTCATCAGAAAACACAAAGGAATAAAGGGTGATAAGAGATAAATGGAGTACTTGGGACACAAAAAGTATTACACTGGCAAAGTTTTTTTTTTTTTCCCCACTGCTTAAGCCGCCATGTAAAATTCATAATTATCAATATTAAGTTCTTTACTGACTCATTTTTCTCTTAAAAACAAACATGCCCTTTCCAGACACTTGAAGCCTAAATCTAACCAGCAAATTAGTTATTCCCATCCTTCTCTTGTGAAAAATCACCACAAATATTGTGGATTTTCATCTTAATTCTCACTTTAAACAAATATTTTAAATCTTAATACAAATAATCTTAAATTGGTCATATAGCCTAGCTACCGTTCAACTAGTGTCCCAGTTCCTTTTGGGGCCTCAAATGACGGAACTTCTCTCACATCTCTGGGGAGATTAGTGTAAAGTATAATGTTTCCTGAAATTGTTCTTGTTTTTCCCCTGCACCATTTCATGACATCTTTTCAACTAGGAATTAGTTCTATACTTATTTTTTTTCCTATTCTGCAGGAAAGTCCAGAGGGAGAAGCAACGGTAAAAACAAACAAACCACACACACAACCAAAACTGTATGGAAAACAGGTTGAAAGGGGATAACACAAAAGCACAGAAGTAAATGCGAACCCAAATATGTGCACAAAAGAGGAAGATGATGAAAAAAGGAGAAGAGATAAAAGAAAACGACTGTTCCGGCCTACAAAGGAGAAAACTCCAGAGGGGGGGAAGACTTGCTTATTATTCAAGAAACAAAAGCACAAAATCCTTCTAAGAAAAACGTGGTCTCTCTCTCTGCTCGGGGAGTCGTCGTTACAATCTAAAAAGCGCTCGGTGGCCACTCACACGCGAGTTCCACCTCCTCCTCCGGCGTGTTTCGATACAGGTAGTCCCCACGGGTAAATTAAACAGTGCCGGCTATAGGTAATGTGGAGTCCATCTCTACCAAACTCCGATTGCGGTTGCCATCTTTGCCAGAAAAACACCTACAGATTCCTTGGATTCGGGAAACAAGGGTTCTAGGAAGTTGGAAAGCCAGAAGGGCACGCAGTGCCAGGTCAGGTAGCGGTGGCACGGGTTAACCAACAGCTCCTACCAAACCCGGGTTCCGCGGACGATCGGGGGCAGAGAAAGGGCAAAGGGCTGCAGCCGGACCGCTACCACCAACCAGGGTGGGGCGCCGCGGGGGAGGGACCCCGAAGCCCAGCCACCCCGGGAGGTCTACGGGGTCGTGGCTCGGCTCTCGGGGGCCTCGCCTCTTAGGCGGCAAGGGATGTCGATGGACGACGGGCAGCTTCGGGGAGAGGGAGACAGCGGGCTGCTGTCCGCCGAGTGCGGAGGCTCCTAGAGAAAGGTCCCCCAGAGGCAAAAAAATAAATAAAAATGAAGGGGCCAAAGGAGAGCCGAGGGGCCGAGCAGTCGCGGACGGAGGCCGGCGTGGGAGGCCTGGGCAGAGGCCGCCAGCCGCCCTCCCCGGGAACGCCTTTTCAGCTCCCCCACACTCAGCCCCTCTCGGGGCCGCTCCTGCCCCGGCGGCGGCGGCCAGAGCAGCTGTTTCCGCCGGGCCGGGGACCGCGGAGCGAAAGGCATCCCTGGGGCGGGCGGGCAGGCCGGCAGCGGCCAACTGTGCGAGCGGGAGGCGACTCCGAGACGACAGCCGCCGAGCCCACGCCAAACTTCGCCCGCTCCTGCCCTTCGCCTTCTTCATCCCCCAACTTTCCGGCCGGCTGGTGTCCGCTTCGACCGACCGAGCCCGCCGCCGCCGCCGCCCCCCCCACCACCCGCCCTTCTTTTCGCCGCCTCTCACTCCTCCCCAATGCCCGCAGACTGGGGAAGGACCGGCGGCCAGGGCCGCTCCCGAGCCCGCCCGGCGCCCCGGAGTCCCAGACACCGCCCCCGACGAGACGCTCGCATCCTCTCGGAGGCTCCCTCGCCCGCCCAGATGCTGCAAACCCCTCTCACCTGCATTGACGCCATGATGGAACCATCCCCCCCCTCCCCCCCCAAGGCCGGCGAGGCCAGAGACGCAGGGGGCGGAGCCGCCGTGCTCGCGTCACGCCGCGGGGGCCCAGCATCCCGGGCGCGGGGGCGGGGCCTCCGATGGGAGGGAATGGCGCGACGGGATTGGCTGGCGCGCTGGGCGCCCGCGGGAGGGGCGGGCGGGGACGAGGGGAGCGGTGCTGTCAGGATCCCCGGTCCCCATCCTGCTGTCCGGCGTCCGCGGCGAGCCCACCGGCTGCCCCGATCGCTGGGGGAAAGCGTCTCCGGGTCGGCGCTGGCCACGGTTGCTTTTTTTTTTCTGTCCGTTCTCCGAGATCCTGATGATGTCCGGACTCGTGGTTGTTTTTTTTTTTTTTTTTCTGGTTTGTTTTGTTTTTCCAACCACAGGTAGATGGTGTCCAGATTTCCCCTTTCGGATGGCTTTCCCCGCCCTTGTGCGCACTTTCACAGCCTTGGGGATGGAAAAAACTTTCCGCGGGGCTGCTTTCTGGTCTTTTCGAACCTGGAAGGCTTCTCATAGCCCTAATTTGGGAAGAGAGACACGCGTTTCCTTGTGCAACGGTGTGAGAATGGAAAGCAGAACAACACTTTGCTCTAAAGGCAAGCGTAGATTTTGTAGAGCTGAAACTTGCCCGGAAGGGAAGGGAAATCTTTGTGAAATTTTTTCTCTCTCTCTGTGTGATTATAACCCCTTCATCCCAGCCCCTCCGTTTAAAACTTTACGTGTATCAGTAAGAGTTACGGTTGTTACAGCATTGACATTTGGTTAGACATTTGGCCCTGGACATGAATTTCTTTGTTTAATGGATCAGTGTCACGTTGTAACATACACATACCTTCTATCACATCCATACTTCAACCTGTTTCGTGGTAGACAGTTATGTGGTCATTCGACATAGGGATGTATTTGAAAGCTGAGCATACAAAATTTATTCTGGGAATGAACCAGTTCTGCCAAAATTTATCAGAAGTCACGTTTAAAAAAGCGATTCCAAAACTGAGGATGTCATTGGTTGATAAGAGGAAAATGGAAGCCAAAGGCTTTCACCTCGTATTCTATCTCTAAAAAATGAAGGGGTGTGATATATTGAGTTGAAGGCTTTTACTTAACCAGAATGAAAGCTTAAAACCTCTCATTTCATTTGGAGACCTTTTAGAAATTTCTATAAGATTTGAGTACAAGAGCAATGTAGGATATTATTTCCACACTAATGTTCTCTGGGAAATTCCCTAATGTAAAATGTGTTCAAAATGAAAAAGATCTTTAAAATATACCAATTATTCTATGGTATAGAGAGGAAGTTACTATATTAGTATACTTTTTTTTTTTTTCTCTCAAGACTTCCACCCTAATTGCCAGAAATGGGCTGGTTTTCCCTTTTTGTGCAAAATGACTTTGTCCTTAAGGAATGTTTGGAGGCTCTTGGCAACCAAGAATAATCCGGAAGCACATCAGGTGTTAGCCCAGTGTGTTGTCAACATTTCAACTGTGAGTAAAAGTCACATGTACCAATGAAAGAGAAAAGCTTTTCCAGATTCATTTTGGAGATTTTTTTTTAATCCCATCATCTCAGAAAATTGCTCCAGAAGATCACATTTTATCATCTAAGGTTCGCTTGTTTAAAAGCTGATGCTCCCTAAAGTGTGAGTGACATCAGATGACCCCACAAACAAAGCATTATGGCATCATCAGAGCCAACAACCTGCTGTGACAAATACAAGGAAAGGGGTTATGGGAATCTTGACATGCCTCACGGTAAAATCAGCATCTGGTCCCTTGTGTTTTATGTGTTAAAAAGGATCTTCATAGGAGGGGAAAGTCGGTACCACGCATGCTTATGAGATTTTGTATTTCAGGGAGTTACCTGACCCCACAAGTCCATCCATTGGCAGAGGTGTGTAAGCCTCAAGATGGGAACACCTTTACTAAAGAGGTGGCAGTGGAGATCAGCTCACTCTCTTGCCCTTCGAAACCCATCTTTTACAGAGACATAGTTGCATAGCACTTCTTTTCATTTATTTATGTTCCAGTCTTCCTGAAAAGCAGGGTGCTGCGTGGAAAGCTCTGGATTGGGAGCCAGGAGAGTTGAGCGCTTGCCTTGTTCCTTCCCAGAGGTGATGGGAAACATAGCTAACAGAGGTGGCACAGATGTGGCACAGGGACCAACCGTGCAGAACAGAAGCTGCTCATGCTGGGGCAGGGATCTGGATGCTCCCTGCCTGGTGGGCCGGGTCAGGGGGAGCTCTGTGGGTATTCAGAAGCCACTGAAGGGAGGTCCTTTGGCGGGGTGTGGGGGGCGGGAGTTGAGGGCACTGGCTCTTTACTAACCTCTATAGAAGTATTTTAGTGTTTTCTTCTGGGCGTGACAGAAATGTTCTAAAAGTAGATTGTGGTGATGATTGCCCAACTGTATAAATTTACTCAGAATGACTGAGTTATTATCATGGGTGAAGTTTACAGTATATAAATTATACCATAATAAAGCTGTTCAAAGAAAGTCATCTCAATGTGTTAACACAGCCTGTAGGAAGCGGTTATAGGGTTAAGCCTCGGACTGACCTGCTGGCAAAGTCGCAAACAAGTCCCAGCTTGGAGGGCTCAGTCCTCTAAGCATAATTAAGCTTGATCTTGTGACTGCTCCCTAGATCTTTCCTGGGTAGCTAGTGGGCTGTGGGAGGGGCAGCAAGTGCTGCCAAAACAAGTGAAACTTACAACAACATTGTAGATTACCTTGTTTGTCCCTGATGATAAAAAAAGCACCAGCTTTGCAGTCTGGATCTGTTCTGTGGCCTCAGCAAGGCACAGAAAGATCCACCCAGCTCTCAGCTTTATGAATCTATTTCTGCGCCTTGTTTTCTTTATTTCTAATATTTCTCAATCCCTGGCCGCCTCCATTTAGAACCGGTTCGTTCATCTCTCTTGCAGCGTGGGACACAGAAAAGGGAGATCCCCGCCATGTTTGGCCCCCACCGCATCAGGCCCCCGCATTTTGGCGCCCAACTTGGGGCGCGAAAGAGGCAACAAGAGGTATGGGTCAAGGGATCGCTCCCAAGAATTGCGCGCCAAAGATTTAAGAAAGTGTAAGGTACGGGGAGTGTATTGTTGTGAATTGATATGAATTAGCTGGGTGTAAAACGTGGGTAATCCTCAAAAATGCTTTAAACTATGCTCTGTTAAGCGTAGTCAGATTCTTGATTTCTTAAGTTTTGTTGATTAAACCTGGGAAAAGGTTAGAGAGCAGTTGTGTGACCAATACTCAGCAAAAAGTCCAGAGAAAATTCCTATTTTAATTGGTGATGGCCTTGATTCAGCACAGGAGAGTTTAAGAATGTCTAAGTTGGGTACAGCCATAGCCTTACAACCTGCAGTGGAACGGTGCAAGTCTGTAAGAATACCATCTGCACCTCCTCTGCCTCCACGTTTAAACTACTTGTAACCAAGTAGAAAAGAATTAAAGGAATTTGTCAGCAACTGCCAATAATTCTTTATCTTAAAAATCTTTTTCTTTCCTTAAAAAATAAAAATTGAAAAAAATAAATAAAATAAAAACAGTAGATGCCAGACCATTACTGAATCTTCCCCCTAAGAAACAAGGAGATGGGGGAAGGGAGACACGTGGCGATCCAATATGGACATCACTCCCCAAGAAAGCCACTTCTTCGCCTCATCTTCATTTTATTTTCCAGCTGATGACTTGAAGCTTTTACAAATTCATAAATGCATCTGGGATTTCTGTGCACATGTAAAGGGAAAAGGCCAGTTTTAAAATGAGTGCACATAGATTTGAGCTGAACTTGACCTTTTGCTGTGTACAGAATAAAAACCCGAGACTGTTTTGGCCTTAAAAATGGTGGAGATGAACTGGGGAAAGAAATAACAGGCTAGTTTCCCAAGGCATCTAAAGTAGCTCTTTTGAAATTTCCCGCCCAGTAACCACCAGGAAGTAGAAAGCAAGTTTACATGTGAATTGCTATGGGTTTGTTTCTTGACTTCCCCAGCAGGAAAATTCTTTTAAAAATTTAGCAGCTGTGCCAGGCCTATTGGCTGGAAATTTAAAACTTTTAAGTTCAAATTATCTAGACGTATTGAAATTTATAATACTGAAATATTGATCTAAGTATGCCTAGTATGAAGTCTAGATGATACAAGTTAATCTATTAATTGAATATGCCTTATATTTTATTTGAAATGTATCCTTAAAAATGTAAAAGTATTTGCCGGGGCCGGTTTGGCTCAGTGGATGGAGCGTCGGCCTGCGGACTCGGGGGTCCCGGGTTCGATTCCGGTCAGGGGCATGTGCCTTGGTTGCGGGCGCGTCCCCGGTGGGGGGTGTGCAGGAGGCAGCTGATCGATGTTTCTAGTTCTCTATCCCTCTCTCTTCCTCTCTGTGGAAAATCAGTGAAGTATATTTAAAAAAAAAAATGTAAAAGTATTAATTATTTGAGAAATGCTAAGTATTTAATTTGCTACCTAAGATTTAAAGCTCTGAAAGTTTAAGGTCTCTTTTCTCTCCATTAAAAGGTTTTAAAGCTACACCCCTTTTTATGGAGGGAGGGGTGAACACGCCCTTCTCCTAGCATGCAGGTAGGCTGGTTCCCGCCAGCAGCCATCTTAAAAGAATGTTAATTTTCATTTAAATGGCTACACCTTTTGCTAGCCAACCTTCCCAGAAAAGGTCAAGTGGCTAGGCCAAAAGGTTTTTCCTGAAAAAGTGGCTCCTTTAACCTACAAGTTTGCTTCTCAGTTTCCCAGGGCAGAAAAAAACATGGTTTAAAGTTAATTATTAGATTTTAAAATTTATTCTTAAAAATATAAAGGTGTGCCCTGGCCGGTGTGGCTCAGTGGATAGAGCGTCGGCCTGCGGACTGAAGGGTCCCGGGTTTGATTCCGGTCAAGGGCATGTACCTGGGTTGTGGGCTCGATCCCCAGTAGGGGTTGTGCAGGAGGCCGCTGGTCCATGATTCTCTCTCATCATGGATGTTTCTCTCTCTCTCCCTCTCCCTTCCTCTTTGAAATCAATAAACATATATTAAAAAATATATATATAAAGGTGTTATTAATAAAGAACTGCTAAATATTTGACTTGCAAGCTCTGAAAGTTGAAGGTTCAGATTAAATTGGGAGAAATTAATTAAATATCTAAAGTACAACTTGTTTTTGAGAAAATAAAATGTGTTTTCTCTTAAATAATTAGGAATTCAAAATATGTTACTTCTTGGCCTGATTTAAAAAAGATAATTAATTCTGTGATCCACATTAAATGTAATTGATATTCTTTAAGATAATTTAAGTATATAATCTTTAAATCATATATATAAGTATATAAATGTATATATTTGATCTTTCCAAGTGTATTTCAAGGTTTTGAGAGTAGCTTTTAGACATTTCACGGGCCCCGAAATGTTTCAAAAGTCTGTTTCTCTCTTAAAATAAATATAATTTTAATTAAACCGATTGATACTTGAAATCGCATGGAAAGCTTTATCAAATTAAGATTAATTAATATATTTTACTTATATACATATATATTAAATGTTATGAAGGTTTTCGCCTATGAGAAGGGCAAAAAACTACATTTCTTAAATATAGCCAAATTTTTCAACAGCAGAATTTCAAGAAAGACAAAAGCTGTGTTTTTAGATCAGACCAATAAAATATCAAACCTATAAGTTTTACTGAATAAGTTTCTTTGCTTTTTAAATTAAAGATACCTACTTAAGTTACTTTATAAATTAGCTTTTAAAATATAATCAAGGTCTCATAAATTAAGTTACATGAAAAGCCAATGTTTTTATAAGTAATTTAAATAAGTCTTCTAAGAAAGTTACTGAAGGCTTCCCATGATCCCTCTGTATATGCAAATTAGCTAACGGGAATACTCTTAAAAATTAATATAAATTTAATAAAAAGGAGAAAATTTTTAAAATTTTTGAAATCTCTTTCACTGGTATTACAGTGTAAACTGGGGATTGTTATTAAAATATTAAACCTAATCCATACTAGTGGTCACCATAACCTTAAGAGAAATTGTTTCATGTGGCAAAGATTTTTAAATGAAACTCTCTGTAAACTGAAAATTATTTTGGAAGGAAATAAAGAGAGGTTTCCTTCAAATATCATAGGGATTGTAATTGATAACCAATGCATTAGGCCTCAGAAGGTGGAGATAAGAAAAGATTGCCTTAAAACTTTAAATGACCTTTAGAAATTATTAGGGGACTTTAACTGGTTAAGACCTTTTCTATACAAAAAGAAATTGACAGCCAGTTTGAAATTGAATTGCCATGGCCTAGAGCAAAGAATATCCTTAAATGATATTATTCTACAATTTCATTATAATTTTTGAAATTTTACAACAGCATATTGTACATTTATCCCAAACAAACTTATAAACTAATTCTTTGAATATTTGGCAGCAATTTTAAAGGACTTGAAAGGATTTAATCCCTTCCACTGAGTGGAAGGCCCCCTGGGAAGGCACTTGAGCATTCTATATTGGCCCTTCTTGCCCCTTTGCCAAGAGGGATCCTCTTCTCACAATCCAATTGCCCACAGCTGTTGCCTGAGATCTCTGTTCCTGCTGAGGTTGAAGCCTCATTGTGGCTGGTACCGTGGATCTGTCTCTCGCCCAATGGCGTGAGCTGGGCCCTCCCTGGAGAAGAAAGCTGGGTTCCCCAAGATATGTGATCAATGCCAGGGCCCCGCCAGCAGGTGAGGGGATCCCAAGGCAGGTGCTGGGCATGGAGGCCACAGGAGCATAGGCTACCAAGGAAACAGAACTGAACCTCACATCACCCTGCTTGGCCCTGGAGGATGGCTGGTTAGCCAGAGACGGGTAAGATTCCTCAGGAAAGGAACAACCTAAGACAGGCACAGTCACAGAGGGGCCATCAGGAGAGAACTTGGGGGTCAACAGAGGTGGGGCACAGATCCTCACCCCCCCAACATTACAGGGGCTTGAACACTCGCCCCTTCTGAGGGAGGTCTCCTGCCCCATGGCTGCTTCACTATTCCCATGCCCAGCTCAGATCGGGACCCAGGCAACATACAGAGACTTGGCCCAGCTCAGATCTGGACCCAGATACAGAAAGATACTTGGACCAGCTTAGATCTGGACCCAGGCAACAGAGAGTTGGCCGATGGCAGCTGCCCTATATCTAAATCCAGCCTAAATCCAGGAATGCTCAGGGCTTTCTCAAGGATGCAAATAATCCTTTCCATTAATATTTACAGGGTAAACTAAGATTGTTGTTAGAGTATTAAATTTGACAGTAAAATTTTCAGATTAATTTAAATTGGCTAAATGAAATAAGTGAATATTAAAGAAAATCTAATTGTACAAAAAGCTGTTCCTAAGGTATTAACCAAAATTTCTATTGGTAGTTCATTTCATGGTAAAATTGCTTAACACCCAATGAATCCAAAGCAGTCATATTTTTGTGCAAAAATTAAAAATAAAAGTCATCAAGACTGCATTAAAATTTTTTTACAATAGCCTCATAATAATTAATCAAAAAAGGATAGTAGAATAATATCCTGTAAGTAAATTACATCAAGCCTTAATTGCTTTAAAATTTTACTTTAAAAATTCTTTTTCATTTATAATGCTGATAAAGGCACCCATGAAAAATCTTATGGTGTCAAAATAAGCCAAAGGAAAATCATTTGGACAAAAATCAAAAGGATCCCGAGTCTAAATTATAGAAAAGAGTTCTTTATTAACCTTTGGTCGAGAATATGTTTATATTTCCAGAAAACTCCAAAGCCCATATGGATTCCTGCAACAACAGATCCCAGAGAGGACCTGATAGGACTACTGCAGCCACAGAATAAGCAGTGGCCCACAAGAACAGAGGAGAAATAGTCCAAAAATAAAAATAGTGAAGATGCCTTGCCATGCCAGCAGTCAGCACCTGTGCATTGCTGCAGGTTGACCAGGACCAAGGGCAAGGAAGGTCGGTGTGCATGCTTACAGACAATGTGTGCACACCCTTCTGCATAGAAGTAAAAATGTTTGATGTTTTTTGTTTTTACCAGGACCCCTGACTTGGGGTCTTGCTTTATTTCTAACACAGGGAATGGTATTAACTGCCACATTATAAGAAATATTATACCTCAGGCATTAACCATTTTTACAGATGGATCCAGTTCTAAAAAGGCTAGAGGTACTGCAGCAGGGAAACAAGATCCTTCAAACTTTTTATATGTTTCAGTAGAAATACAAGCTCTTATTTATGCCTTAACAGATTTTGCTACGGAGCCCATCAACCTATAGTAATAGTGCTTATGTGGTAAGTATGGCCAAAATTATTGTAATAGCTACTATAGGGCACACTAATTCAGAGGAACTTTTCATTTAATTTTCAGCCTTTAAAATGTTATGAGAAGGACAATTTCCATGTTTTATTGGAAGCAATGTCCTCAGGCTGTTATCCACCTCTCTGTGCCAACTTTAGGGGTAAATCCCCGAGGACTTAAACCTAATCAAAACTGACATAATGGATGTCACTCAATAGTGGAAAGAGCCAATCGTACTCTTAAAATTATTTATTAAAACAAAAAGGGGGAGACAGATGTTATGTGTCACCTTAAGAGAGGCTCAGTCATGCTTTTTATACTTAAAAAATTTTTTTTGAATTGTGATGCAGAGGTTGTACAGCAGTCGAAAGGCATCAGGCCTCCTGTACAATAGCCTCCACCGAGTCAGCTAGGTGGAAGGAAGCACAAACCAGACAAGAGTTTTATCAGATTCAGTAATAATGTGGGGAAGAGGTTGTGTTTTATATCTTTCCAGAAGGAGCAATGCAGCCAATTCGGGTGCCAGAGCGTTACATCCGTCACCACAGTGGACCCAGAGAAGCTCCTGTGTCCCTTCACTCAAAAGGACTGAGAGCTGCCCTGATGACAGCAAAGCAGAGGAAGAAGAAAACTGAAAGCTATGCAAGGGACTGAGGTGCCAACATGGGGTCAGCTGAAGAAGTTAACAACTAAGGCCCAGCAGATGGCAGAAAAGCAAGAAGTGGAAGCTACTGCCTCAATCATGCTAGCATTGGTTAGCTGCCAGTCTTCTGCAAACTCTTGCATAGCCAAGTCTGAGGACTCTGGAATAAATCAGCAAAAGAAACTTTCATTTAGTAGGAAAATGTTACTGTAGTTTGATTTCTTTATTGTTGTGTTGCATTGGCATTGTTTTATAGCCATGTCTGGGTTTTTCATTTGCATTGTTTTGTTAATGTTTTAATAGTCAGAAATTTGTTCTTGATGTTTAAATTTTACTTCCATTATTAGTAGCTTAAATTTAAAAGAAAGGATGAGATGTAGGAAGCGATTATAGGGTTAAGCCTCGGACTGACCTGCTGGCAAAGTCGCAAACAAGTCCCAGCTTGGAGGGCTCAGTCCTCTAAGCATAATTAAGCTTGATCTTGTGACTGCTCCCTAGATCTTTCCTGGGTAGCTAGTGGGCTGTGGGAGGGGCAGCAAGTACTGCCAAAACAAGTGAAACTTACAACAACATTGTAGATTACCTTGTTTGTCCCTGATGATAAAAAAAGCACCAGCTTTGCAGTCTGGATCTGTTCTGTGGCCTCAGCAAGGCACAGAAAGATCCATCCAGCTCCCAGCTTTATGAATCTATTTCTGTGCCTTGTTTTCTTTATTTCTAATATTTCTCAATCCCTGGCCGCCTCCATTTAGAACCGGTTCGTTCATCTCTCTTGCAGCGCAGGACGTGGAAAAGGGAGATCCCCGCCATGTTTGGCCCCCGCCTCATCAGGCCCCCACAACAGCCAACACACCAGTAAGGCCTACATGGCCTTCAGTCTGGCTCCCCCTTAATGGTATGAGACAATGGTATGGTGAGCTATCTCCCTGGGTCTGCATTTCTCCAAAGCTTTCCAGATAAGTTATTTCCATTGTGAAAAAATTCCATAATGGTGTCATCACAATTCCTGTTGCTCTCTTTCACCTGCTCGTCAGGCCTTCCTTGCCCAATCACAGTCATCTTTGTTATATTGCTTAGGAGGACAGCAGCCCTACTGTTTCTGTCCCTGCCAGACAGTTCTTTCTCAGCCTATGACCTTATGTCCTGCCTAACTTCCCCATCCGTTTTTTGTGAGCATTTTTGCCTGATCTTGCTTAACATGTATTAGGAAAGGCACTAGATTTGAAGTCAAAAGGCCTAGATTTGAATCCTAACGCAGCTTCTTCTTAGTTCGGTGACCTGGAGTTGGTCACTTAAATGTCTCTGGACTTAGTTTCGTCCTCTATAAAATGGGGGTAAAAATGCCCGCATGCAGTTTGTGGTGGAGTCTCGATGAGATGATGTAGAGGAGCTCCATGAACTGCACAGCAGCACATGGATGAGAGGCCATACCTGGTGTTTCTCCTACAGTACTCTGTTCTCTCTCCAGTCGGCAGATGAGATGCTGGCTAGAGATAAGAAGTGAGGTATATGGCCATGACTGAGAAATACCCATGCCAAGATCCCCAGATTTCATATCACTGTGAACACAGACAAGTCTGGGCAGGCACTCTCTCTGACCTGAACTCTTCATAGAAAACTTTCGAGGTTGGGATGTTGCCCCGCCCTACCCCACCCAACGTCCTTGCCCGAATGTGGCACTCTCCCAAGCCTGCCCTTATTAATGACAGTAATGATAACATCTACCTTGGGTTGAATATTTCCATGTGCCACACAGGCACTGTGAGAGGCACTTGCATTTCCTGTAGTATTTAAACTTTGAAACAGCATTATGAGGTACGGAAGCCATTTCCCATTTCCAGGTTAGGAAGAGGCTTAGAGAGGCAGCTTATGAACAGCAGAGTCAGGCTTCTACTTTGGGAACGCTAACTCCATGACTCTGCAGACTGAATTATTTGACTAGTATGCATGTGGCGTTGTTCTTCCAATGCCAAGTAACTAATCATATTGAGTCATTTTAAACTTGAACTTAATAGACAAGGTGGATTTTACATTTCACCAAGAATATCTGATGCCCCCAAATATATCTAATTGGTGGATTTTCACACAGTTTGACAAAGTAAAAAGTTTAAATTAAAATTAAAAAGTGGCAATTTTGACCAAAAAGCACATACTGAATGCCAGGCACTGCGGATATAAAGATGAGTAAGACACAATTCCCATAGTCGCATTGCTTACAATCAGGAAAACAGATGAAAGGTTTTGACAGAATATGGGGAAGCTACTTGCTGCCTATGATGGGATGCTAAGTGAGGCTCAAGTGGACTTGCCTAGGAGCTGAAGATGGCTTTCTGGAAGAGCCAAGGCCTGGGCAGAGGTGAAAAGGGGTAGAAGAGAGGCGTTCCTGAGAAGGGAGCATGCATGTAATTGGTGTCTACAGGGGATGTCAGTTTGGTATTGCCCAATGGAAACTGATGGGAGGAGCTGGGAGACTAGAGGCAGGCAAGACTTGGTCATGGAAGGCTTTGTTGGCTGATGAGGGAGTTGGACTTTATCTTAGAAACTATTTGGCAAATGGTTTGAACCGGGATTGAAACCTGGGTAAGTACCTTCCACCTCTGGTGTATGGAGGATGCTCCAACCAACTGAGCCAGCCCCAGAAGGAGCCCAGTTCATTTAGTAAAATGATTACATCTGAAAGCATGAGAATAAAGAGATCATTTCAGCAGAGACTTTGGGAGAAAGAAGAGTATGATTCTGAGGTCAGAAGCTAGGGGAATACCAACATTTACGAGGAGAGTAACCTAGCAGCCAAAAGAGAGTGGAGGAGGGAGTAAGTTGTCAGTAATGTAAATTCATCTAAGAGGATTTGTTTTTTAAAAAAACAACTGGCAACGTGGAGTATATCAGTGATCTGCATCAGATTACTTTTTGAATTGTGGTGTGAACTGCCAAGTGAAGCCATAGAGACATCAAAAGGCTTAGCTGAGAAGAGAAAGAGGGAGATCAGACTATACTAGAGACAAATGCCAGATAGAGGGTGGGGGAAATTTTGTTTGTTTGTTTTCAGAAAGATATTTGACTATTTTCATATGCAAAAAGGAGTCAACAGAAAGAAGTTTGAAGAGAGAAGGATTATATATATTTAGTTTGATGCTGAGGAAGTCTCCTAATAGCTTCTTAAATCATAATGTCATAGAACTGGGGGAAATACAATCCGCGGATATGGCAGGGTAGATGAAAACACAGGATAAACACCGTACATGGTCCTAGAGCATGAATTTTACTGTTTAATAGCTTATTTAAAATAGAATATTCTTCAGACTCTTTGATATTCAAGGGCACACTTAGGGTTACTTAAGTGGAAACTTAGAGAATCACTGAGGTAAATATTAAATTTCAACCTGTTGCTTGTTTCTTTGCTTATTGGCCTTGTCAACTGCAATGAAAAGCAGCAAAGAGTTGAAAATTATTAAGAGAGGCCAACTTTGAAGGGACTCTTCTGGCCAAAGATAAGATGGTTTGAGCAACAAAACAAGTAAGGACTGCAATAAACTGAAGCACATCCACATGGAAATACATAGATATATATATATGCATATCTATGTACACACATACACAATCACAGTATGCTATAAATTCATAATGATATAAGGAAAACCCCGCACTGATCACCTTTTGAATTTGCTAGGTCACCAACTCTTTGGGGAAAAGGGGAAACATTAACTTTTTCTACCTTTCCTCTATGCACTGTATTTCAAGATAACCAAATGGTTGATAAAGGGGAGTCCTTCCTTATAGAATTTCAGCTATTGCACATAGAAGCTATGAAGAAATAAGAATAATTTTGCAAACTTCAGTGAAGTAATGGAGCCCAACATCAATCATTAATGGGTGCTAAAGCGATCAGGTGAAAAGCTGAGGGGGAACTTTATCATGAATGGATCATGATGACACACCTGACCCAACCTGGAAATGGTACAATAGGAAGTAACATGAAATGCTCTTGCCAAAAAGCCTAATCAAGACTATATCTCATGATCAGTTTATAGGAAATAAGGGCGACAGAGGTGCAAAACAGAAAACTTTTAAAGCCACATCGTGAGGCTACAAAGAGCTGAAGTCAGATAGGAAATTCAACAAGACAAATGATGCAGATTCTTCAATAAATGGCTACCTAAGGAGAAAAAAGAAAGAAGACACAAATTACTAATGTCAGAAACGAAAGGGGGAAATCCCATGGACATTAAAGGGATATTATGAACAACTCTATGCTCACAAATTTGATAACCAAGATTAAATCAACCAATTTCTTGAAAAATACATCTACCAATACTTACAGAAGTAACAGACATGTAAATAGGCCTACATCTATCAAAGAAATTGAATCAATAATTAATAACCATCCAAAACAGAAAATACCAGGCCCAGATACGTTCACTGATGAATTATACCAAGCATTTAAGGAAGAAATTATTCTAATTCCCTATAATCTTTTCAATCCCTGAACAACCCAAGAAGATAGAAATAGCCCTGGCCAGTTTGGTTCAGTGGATAGAGCCTGAGGACTGAAGGGTCCCGGGTTCAACTCCTGTCAAGGGCACATCACCGGGTTTTGGACTTGATCCCCGGGGGGGGGGGGGCATGCATGAGGCAGCCGATTGATGATTCTCATCATTGATGTCTCTATCTCTCTCCCTATATAATGAAGATGTAATATGCAAATGGTCGTTATGCTGTGAAGGATAACGACCGACTGCGTAACATAACATTATAGAGGCACAGCATTGAGCTGTTAGACACAATATAAGTGGTTGGAACAGGGCTGTAAATAGAACTCTAAAAAACACTTATGAGTAGATCCAAATGATTGTCCACACTTCCCTGATTGCCTAAATTGTATATTACATTATTTACTTGACTTAATTCTCCTGAACCGTGACAAAATGGTTTTTATCAGTAAAACAATACAACTGGAAGCCATCTCCAAGATAGCTTCCTAGGATGTGAGGGCAATCTGGCTGTGACATCTGTCACCCCATTTATCGCCAGGGTTGATTCGGCTGACCTGGCTGGCTAGGCGGGTGTCCCCCTCTTCCCTCACTGATTCATGTGCATCTCTGCCAAAGAATGACCTTATTCCCAGAGGAGAGGACCGGTCTTCGGTCAAGGGTATACGAGTAGCTGGCTCCCCTGCTAGGACCTCCAAACAAGCTCTTAAAGAGAGCTTCCCCTGTATGCCAAATCTGCCCAAAGCACTACTCTGAAAAGCCCAGTCAGACCTCCATGGGCATTTTCCCTGGACTTTAGGACCTTTGAGTTTTGGCCAATGGATTTGATTCAGTTGTCCCCTTCCCAAGGATTTGTGTTTCCTCATTTGGTGGAGGCATTCCCGTGCCCCAGAGCCACAGCCTCTGCCGTCAGTAATATACTCCTAGGAAGACCTTCCCCACTTGCGGAATCCCCTCAGAGTTCCATAGCGACTGGGGAATTCGCTTCACAGGACAAATTATAAATCTCTTTATACGATCTGACTGATTTCGCAACATTTCCATTATGCTTATCATGCCCAGTCCTCCAGTCTTGTAGAACTAATGCGGCAATTAAATATTACTCTGCTTTGGCCTAAGGCTCTTGCCTTGATATAGCTCAACCTAAGATCTCCCACAAACATAGATTTTCTCCTTTTGACAGTATTACTGGCAGACCCATGAGATTAGATCAAGGAATTTACACCTGCAGTGTGAATGGAGCCCTCCTAATTTAATGTAAATAACTTAAAAGGGCCCTTAAGACTAAGTTACAGTTCACAGAGCAGTTCACTAAGTTATCATTCCACAGGCGCTCCTCCCATGAAAATCTACATCATGATCTTCATCCAGGAGACTGTCTATTGGAAATGCAATCTCCATAAAGATGCCTTCTGCCTGATGGAAAGGGCCACATGAGGAATTACTTACTAACCCTTGTGCAGCTAAACAAGGGTATTGACTCATGGATTCGTGTTTCTCATATAAAAAGGACACCCACACTTGAGTGATCATCTCAACCTACTAGAGACCTTAAGCTAAAAATCCCTGAACAACCCAAGACCACCACTAGGATTCTCATTCTGGGATCAAATCGGATGGCATCTGATGTGCATGGCTCTCTCAAGATCCACATCAGACCAGTAATACATGAATCTACTCAGCAACCCTTACATTTGATCTTCCCTTTGTTTCATTTACTGATTATAAAAATGTGTAACTGTGGGGAAGCACGGGACTTGGTTGGAATGTCCGTAAGGAGGATTCTCCGAAAGGTCGGGGCCTCTGAGGGGACCTTGCCAAAGGCGGCAGCCCCTACCTTGACTTTTCCAAACAAGTCCGATCCCCCGAAGTGTTTTACTCTAATCTCTATGTTTAAAGACCCGACCTTGTAGAAGCATATGCTTTCTCAAGGATACTAACCCTGCTGATTGTATGTATCTAGAGGTTAATTTGAGTTCAAGCTCTTGTTACAATAAAAAGCCAAGTAGGCAGGTGAACAGGGCTGCTTTTACTTCTAAAGTAAAACAGTCCCTTAGCCTCTCTTTCACAGAAACCTGTGTCAGAGCAATCTTCATCCATCACTCAGGGTCTGCTGGTCAGCCCTGGCATGTAACTATATTTTTTGTATGATTCAGATGACAAGTTCACACCTTGATGGGTCTTAAGCAACTATAATGTTACTTCTTACAGTGGCTCTTTAATGTGGGGAAATTGAGGGGATAACACCACTCAATCCTGAAAGCGGGTGTCCTTCCGCTCTCGAATACTGTTTGGGGACTAGATAAAAAATCTGGTATTTGGTGGAAAACAAAATGTTTCAAAGAATCTCGGCCCAAAAACTTGAAACAACCAAACCCATACTAATCTTCCAATCCTGACTGAAACATATCAAAACCTCAGGTGCTCTTTTAATCACTCATGATAAATTTCGATGACTTTGTCTTCTGTGTTGATGACTATTATGATCATCCAACAATTGGAGAACATAAAGTCCCCGCCTCATAAATAGAACTTAATACTGTACTCAGGGTCTGGGTTGAGGGCCTAATCACAGGCTCTCACTTGAGGGCACTGAGTTTTTCTTCTTTTTAAAAAATATATATTTTATGTTTACAGAGAGGAAGGGAGAGGGATAGAGTTAGAAACATCGATAAGAGAAAAACATCTATCAGCTGCCTCCTGCATACCCGCTACTGGGGATGTGCCCGCAACCAAGGTACATGCTCCCGACCGAAATTGAACCTGGGACCCTTCAGTCCGCAGGCCGATGCTCTATCCACTGAGCCAAACCAGTTAGGGCTGGGTTTTTCTTATGTGGGACCCAAACATGCTACCTTGCTGATGATGAGGTAGATGTGGTAGTTTAGTACCTGATGCTGTCACCGGAAACTCTTCTTCCTCTGCCATTGTCCCTAACCTAGGCTCTTTTGTCTATAAATTTTGACCAAAATAAACCAAACAAAATTGGGATTTTGAATATTGTCTTTTCAGTCCTTTCCACCCCAAACCGCATAATAAATAGGCAAGGCTTTGGGCATGCCTTCCCTAGAGTTTTTTCCTTTGGTATGATAGAGTTGAATTAGAAAGGTCGATCAGCAATCTATTCTTGGAGGACAATCATGGAACGTTACTCCCACTGCTCTCGACTGCCTGAGCTAGCTCTACAAAACCTTAGGATTCCACCCAGCAAGGTGGTACTTGTGCCCTGTTGGAAGAACAATGTTGTTTCGATGTCAACAAATCAGGTAAAGTGATACAACAGCTTGAGGTTCTGAAATAAACTATTACAATCCTTGGACAGAACATTAGCCCTTCAACTGGGATTGGACAGACTTATTTAGCTGGCTGCCTGCAGGAATAGGGAGCTGGCTTCGTTCTCTATTATAAGCCCTTCATTACATTGGTGTTTGATTATACTGTTTGCCACATTAATCAAGTGTCTTACCAGGTGCATGCAACAATCACTAATAGCCATTACCAGAATGGTAGCCCATTGCCTAGAGATGTTACAATAAGTAAATCTGAGACCACCTCTACCAAAGAACTTTAAATGTGGAGAAATATGATTTAGCTTTGTTTCCAACAAGCCTCCTTGTTGCTCAAATGTGGCCATAAGCTCTCCTGATGTACACTCGGGAGACCACTTACCTCCTACGTGGGACATGGCATACTGGAAATGAGCCTTCCTGGAGACGAGGGATCAATGTTGCTTTCCAATGACAGACCAATTGTACTTCCTAATGGCTAGCCCATGCTTTCTAAGTAAAGATCTGGCTAGAAAAGGGAAAATGTAATGCCCAACCTGCATGGCTCAGTGGTTGAGCGTCAACCTATGAACCAGGAAATCACGATTCAATTCCCGGTCAGGGCACCTGCCTGGGTTGGGGGCTTGATCCCTGTGTGGGGCATGAAGGAGGCAGCCAATCAATGGCTCTCTCTCATCATTGCTGTTTCTACCTTTATCTCCCTTCCTCTCTGAAATAAATATATCTATTTTTTTAAAAGGGAGAAATGTGAAAGAAAAACAGAAAAATGGGAGTTGGTATTGTCAAGGGAGCAATCTAAAATGGAGCCGGAGGCCTCTAGGAAGCTGAGCTAAAATACCCCCCATCCTTAAATAATCAAGGTACTCTCCAATGAAAACCTATTCCTAAAGAGCTGAGGCCACAAAGTTACCTTAACAGGTGGAAATTTAAAAAAAATTCTAACCGTGGATCTGAGCCCGTTGTTATGCACAGGCGGAATTAATCACAAGCCTTATTTCCTGATGTAAAAGGTGGCTCTGATGAAAAGATTTTAAAGAATTCTGGTTGAGTCCTGACCCGTTTGGCTCAGTGGATAGAGCGTCGGCCTGCGGACTGAAGGGTCCCAGGTTTGATTCTGCTCGGGGGCATGTACCTTGGTTGCGGGCACATCCCCAGTGGGAGGTGTGCAGGAGGCGGCTGATCGATGTTTCTCTCTCATCAATGTTTCTGACTCTCTGTCCCTCTCCTTTCCTCTCTGAAAAATCAATAAAATATATTTAAAAAAAATTCTGGTTGAACAAAAAGTCATGAAATTAAATATTTTCTTATCCTAAGCTGTCATCTTATACATGCTTCTCTAAAGAATGAAGCAATGGATCCTATTGCAGATAAAGGTCAGCACATATATGTATCTAGGTAAATGTAATAAAACATTTTCTATTACAAATTACTGAAAGCATCTAGTACTATAAAGAGGGGGAAATCTGCCCTGACCAGTTTGGCTCAGTGGACAGAGTGTCAGCCTGCAGAGTGAAGGGTCCTAGGTTTGATTCCGGCCAAGGGCACATGCCCAGGTTAAGGCCTCAATCCCCAGTTGGGGGCGTGCAGGAGGCAGCCAATCAATGATTCTCTCATCATTGATGTTTCTCTCTCTCCCTCTCCATTCCTCTCTGAAATCAATAAAAATATATTTTTAAAAAAGGGAAAATCTGATTCTGATGCACTTATGTCCTATGGAAGAAATAACAAACACAAGATTTATAGAACAACTTTGTAAGTTCCATGCCAAAGCAACTTACAATTTTCAAATTAAAAATAACTTGGATTGGGGGTACCAACCAAGGAATGTGGAGGAGGGAAATGGAATATTCCACAGGGCATTACAAAAAAAAGTCTTCTGTTTTCAGCTAGATACATGAATTAAAGAAATTACATTGTACCTAATTCAGGGTAAGTTAACTAAATTAGAGTATGAATGAAAAATGAGTTTCGGGTTGACCTGGCATTGCATATACTGGTATGAAAACAGCACAATTTCCTTTTATATCAACAATTATCGATAACCAGAGCTAAAGCTGGATTTTCTTTATATGGCAGGCAATAGAAAACTACAAGAATCCTAAATTAATCTAACTAATAATATATTTAGTACTGATGGGTAATAGCTAATGCCTAATCAAAAGCACCAAAGTTAAGTTTATACTTAAGAGATGCAGCAAGAAAGCCATTTTCTCTTATTTATTCCAATCTAATCATCTGTAATTGTTGCAATCTTGTTTGCTTATAAAAAGAAGTGGTATCTGGCCAGCGTGGCTCAGTGGTTGAGCATTGACCTATGAACCAGGAGGTCATGGTTTCATTCCTGGTCAGGGTATATGCCCGGGTTGCAGGCTCGATCCCCAGTGTGGGGTGTGCAGGAGGCAGCCAATCAATGATTCTTTCTCATCATTGATGTTTCTCTCTCCCTCTTCCTTCCTCTCTGAAATCAATAATAGATATATTTTTAAAAAGTGGTAAACATTACCCTAGAGACGTGCAGCTTCCTAATTTTCTAGATGTGAAATTAAGGCCCAGTGACTTGTTCAAGATTACATGGCTAATTAGCACAAGATTTCAGACTTTCTAACTCTCAGTTGGTGCTCCAATATACCAAAATACTTCAGGGCAAAAAATATTTTTTTAAACCAACAAACCATTAGGTACAATATTTAAGAGTTTTGCCTAACAGGAATATAAAACTTGAGCACAAACATGACTGACTTACAAATCAATGGCATGTATTAATTTCCAGATCATGCTTTATCAAACTTAGGCATAACCAATCAAAAGCTCAACTTAGCACCAATAAGTCTGTATGAAATTTCCTCTATATAGATAATTACTAGGGATTAATTTAATCACTCTTCAATCTTTAACAGCAATTTCATAATATTTCTCAGAATATTTATACTCTTTTGAAAGAATAATTGATAACCTTAGCAAAATGACTCACTAAGATGACAGGTCCATGAATAGCAAGATATCTCTGTTTCTCTCTTGTAACATGAGCTGAATTTGCTGCTTATAGTAAATTGTATTTCTCAATATCAACAAGATTCTTCAAAAGAAAACTGTTATCTGTCAATAATAATTACATAAAAGACAAGCAATCTAGAAAGCATAATCTAGATAGTACAAAAAATTAAATGTTAACTGAATAAAACAGGATTTTGTGGGAATATTTGTGCAGAAAAAAGTTTTAAAGGAAACTTGCACATAATTTTAAAAGTAAACTAATTACCAAGTGTCAGAAAGCTGATAAAGTTTCCATGCTATATCAAATTAATTTCTTAAATTTAACCAAATAAAAATCCCTGCTGTTCAATAAGATATCCTGAAGCAAACAGTTACATGAATCCTCAGGAAGACAAAATTAAGGCTAAAAAGATCAAACACCAAGTGTTCATCAAACCTTTCAGTCAACAGAGCCTTTATTAACATGCAAGTACCATTTGCCACAAGATATACATGTTGTCCTAATCTTTCAATTCTTTTTCAGTATTTTAATTTAAGGTTACTTGTGGATCTAACATAAAAAGTAACCTATTAAAATTGGTCAAAGTAAAACTTGATTCTAGCTATTACCTTAACCTTTTATTATTTAGGTTTATAATTGACATTATTTGTCTGAAGTAGCAGAACATAATTCTTGTACTTGATAATCTTCTATACTAAAATATGTACCAGAATATCTTAAGAAGTTACTAAGTATATGGAATTAACATATATATTTAACTGCTTTCCATAAGCTGGAAAGTACAATGCTAAGTTTTCTAAGAGGAAAATCGTTTATAGATCTTTATTATTTATGGTTTTTGCAGTTTCCATAAAAACTGGTCCATATTAAACCAGTCTTGAAGAACTAAGATGAAAACTTAAAAACCCTAATGACAGCCTTGATTTACTAAGATAGAAATAATAAACCAAACTACAGTTCTCTTTTCCCAGGCCTCAGCAGAGATGCTGTCATAGCTTTTGAAATTTTTTTGTCTGCTTAGTATAAAAGTTGAATGACCTCTTTATAAGTTAGATATCAGTAGAAGACCCACAAATGATGGGCATATTTATTGGGACACATTTTAATTAATAGAAGATAATTCATATACCGTATCAAAGTGCATTATAAGATTTGCACTGTATCTGTCCACATGTTTGTCATATTTTATAACATTTCAGTTGGATGCAGGAAGACTGGAATTGTTCAGAAAAGTCTAGCTTTTAAGATGTGGGTAAAGTTCATAGTGAGTCTTTTAAAACATTTAAATAACCAGAAGTATAATCACAACAAGGGACTATGTAAGAAGAATGAATATTGCAAAGGAAGCTTTATAGTCAATGAAAATACAGTACTTTGGATTGGCCAAAATGCACAGTACACATGAAATCAAGGTCATGTACTTTACTTATTGACCATGTGGCTACAGTTCAAAAGGTCACTGTTCCAACAGCCGTACCAAGTAATCTTCCAAATTGCTTTTAAATAAAGTTCTTAAATTGTAGCAATGAACAAAAAGACAAGATACACTTAAACAATACTGCAGTTTATCAAAAGACACATAAGAAATTTCAACTCATGTCTTTGAGTTATAAAAATCAACATTTGGCTAAGTTATAAACATGTTTATAATGCAATTATTTGCATAATTCTAATAATGGTAATGATGGCTATAAGATCAGAATAGGTTAAAAAAAAAACCACTAAAAACATAAAAATACATAGCCCAATATTTACCTGTAGAATATGTTCATTTATGACTAAATTTCAGCATTTACTATATTGCCACCACTCTAATTTTAAAAATCACACCCAAAGGGTAAGGCAAAACTAGCTAGCAACTGGCATATTTGTGAAAATGTCCTTAATCTGTTGATGTAGCAAACAAATTTCAACTGTGCTATGCAAAAGAAGAGACGATAGTCTGCTTTGCAATGAACTTTAAAGTTCAATCGCACACAGGCAACATGCTATATATGAAAAAATTACTAACTGAACTACAGGTATTAAATACTGAAAAAAGTTAACAGTTTATTATAATTTACTTTATTTAACAATCTAGGAAGTTCGCAGCCATCAGCAGTTCCAGTGCAATTTCAGGTGCAATTGGGAATTCAGGAATCTCCGTGGAGCTGTTAGTGTAGCGAACCTTGTAAGTAAAATACATGCACACTTTTGATAGCACATGTGAAGGGATCTCTCTAAAATTGACTTCATTAGTTTCGTTCTCAGCAAACTGACCTATAAAAGAAAAAAAAAGGCATGTTATGTGCTGACGTGTGTTCCTCCAAAATTCTTATGTGGAAGTCCTTACCCCCCAGCACTTCAAATGTAACTGTATTTGGAGACGGGTGTTTTTTCCCCCCTCCTGTTCAGGAAGCATTTTAAATATGGAATGCTTCACAAATTAGCATTTCATCCTTGCACAGGAGCCATGCTATCGTTCCAATTTTAGTATACGTACTGCCAAAGTGAGCATGGAGACAGGGTCTTTAAAGAGGTAATTAAAGCAAAACAGGAGTTATTAGGATGGGCTCTAATCATGTGACTGGTAGCCTTAGAAGAGGGGATTAGGGCCCGGCCAGAGTGGCTCAGTGGTTGAGCGTTGACCTATGAACCAGGAGATCACAATTCGATTCCTGGTCAGGACACATGCCCGGGTTTCGGGCTCGATCCCCAGTGTGGGGCATGCAGGAGGCAGCCAATCAATGATTCTTTCTCATCACTAACATTTCTATCTCTTTCTCCCTCTCCCCTCCTCTCTGAAATCAATAAAAATATATTAAAAAAAAAGAAAATAAAAAGAGGGGATTAGGTCACAGACACGGAGGGAAGACAATGTGAACACAGAGGGAGAAGGCCATCTCAGAAGAAATCAATGCTGCTGACACCATGATCTTGAATTTCTACCCTCTAGGACAGTGGTCGGCAAACTGCGGCTTGCGAGCCACATGCGGCTCGCGAGCCGTGGTTTGCTGCTCTGTTGACTAATGAGTTTGCCGACCACTGCTCTAGGACCATGCAAAATAAATTTCTGTTGTTTACATCACCCAGTCTATGGTACCTTTTAAAATTTTTATTTATTGATTTTAGAGAGAGAAAGGGAGAGGGAGAAAAACATCAATGTGAGAATGCAACATGGATCAGCTGCCTCCTGCATGGTCCCCTATCAAGGATGAAGCCTAAAACACTAGCATGTGCCCTGACTGGGAATCAAACTGGCAATCTCTCAGTGCAGCCACACCAGCTGAGCCACACAGGCCAGGGTGGGTCTATGGCAGCCCTAGCAAAGTATTATGACATTAAATAAATCCAACTAGCATCAAGCAAGTATCTAACTCTGACTTTTGAGTATAAACATAAAAAGATCTTTATTAAGATAGCATTTGAGATTCATCAAGACTGAATTTTAAAATTGTGATTCTCTTCTGGAAGTCTGGACACCTTGGAGCTTTTCCAAAGAATCTTGATGTTGGGATTACTGAAGGGTAAGTAGGAATCAAGTCTTCATGGACCATTAGGAGCCCTGTGCTATATTGAATTGCCATGTAAAAATAAATAGGTGACATACTATTTTAAAAACCTTTTCAGGAAAGAAAATGTACTGTTTTCCCCTTTAGTTTTAAAAAATAAAATCACATTAATGAGATCTTATTTAATAACTCTTAAGAAACAATTTGTAGTGATCTCTCAAAATTTCTTTAGTCATATAAAGAAATTTATCATTTAGCTTTTATTATAGGGATAAAATATATTCTTAGCCCAGGCCAGTGTGGCTCAGTTGACTGAGTGTCGCCTGTGCACTAAAAGGTCATCGGTTTGATTCCCGGTCAGGGCACACACCTAGGTTTTGGGTTCGATCCTGTTGGAGTGCGTACGGGAGGCAATAGGTCCATGTTTCTCTTTCACTTCGACAATTCTCTCTCTCTCCCCCCCATCCTCTCTAAAATCAATAAATACATATTAAAAAAAATAACAACAACCAAAAATATTTTCTTAGCAGTCAAGCACTAGCACTAGCACTATGACCTAAATACAAAAGGCAGAAAAAATATACTTTCTGAGAATGTAGTATTTTTAAAGGATTTCTAATTGCATGTTAGTTGGGAGGTGGGAAGAAAGAAGAGCAGGATTCAGCAAAATAATTCATAGCTATAGGTAACTTGGTTTGCCAATAATAAAAACGTTTCTTTCTTGAATATATGTATGAAACATTACCAATAGGCCCTTATTTGAGACTAGACAAACATTTAGTGTGTTTTTTTGAGGTGAAATTCACATCACAAACTTAACCATTTAAAGAAAGTGTACAATTCAGTTTACATTCACAATTTTGTGTAAGCACCCTATCTTGTTTCAAAACATTTTTTATCAACCCCAAATATAATCCTGTAACCTTTAAGCAATTACTCCCCATTTCCCTACCCCAACCTCTATTTTCTATCACACCAATCTACTTTCTATCTTTATGGATTTATCTACTCTAGATATTTCATACAAATGGAATTAAAAAATATGCGACTTTGTCCCGGGTCCGGGTGAGGCCGCGGGCCCCTGGATCCGGGTGAGCCTGGGTCCCGGGTCCGGGTGAGGCCGCGGGCCCCTGGATCCGGGTGAGCCTGGGTCCCGGGTCCGGGTGAGGCCGCGGGCCCCTGGATCCGGGTGAGCCTGGGTCCCGGGTCCGGGTGAGGCCGCGGGCCCCTGGATCCGGGTGAGCCTGGGTCCCGGGTCCGGGTGAGGCCGCGGGCCCCTGGATCCGGGTGAGCCTGGGTCCCGGGTCCGGGTGAGGCCGCGGGCCCCTGGATCCGGGTGAGCCTGGCCCCGGGTCCGGGTGAGGCCGCGGGCCCCTGGATCCGGGTGAGCCTGGCCCCGGGTCCGGGTGAGGCCGTGGGCCCCTGGATCCGGGTGAGCCTGGCCCCGGGTCCGGGTGAGGCCGTGGGCCCCTGGATCCGGGTGAAGCCGTGCCCCTGGGTCCGGCCGAGAACAAACCAGAGGGAGTCGGACCTGCATTACCACCATTTGTCCACCATCCAGAGCTGAGGGGTCAGTGCCAACATGTACTCATAAGGAACTGGTGGACATTGATATTGGGTCTCAAAAGAACGGTTGGTCCAGAAAGAAACTCACTAGAGACTGATTCATTTGCCTGTCAGCATAACTATTATTGCTCGTCGCACATTCAATTCTTATAAATATATCTCTAGAGACACATGATTTCACTCATCTAGGGGAAATGATGAACAACATGGACTGATGAACAAGAACAGAACCAGAAACAAGGAGGCATCGATTGGACTGTCGGGCCTCAGAGGGAGGATAGGGGAGGGTGGGGGGAGAAGGGAGAGATCAACCAAAGGTCTTGTGTGCATGCATAAGAGCCTAACCAATGGTTAAGTTCAACAGGGGGTTGGGGCATCCATGGGGAGGGGTGTGGGATGGGAATGGGGGGATGAGGACAAATATGTGACACCTTAATCAATAAAGAAATTTAAAAAAACAAACAAAACAAAACAAAACAAAAACAAAATATGCGACCTTTTGTGACTGGCTTCTTTCACTTATCATAATGTTTAGAAGGTGCATCCATGTTATGGCATGTATCAGCACTCCATTCCTCTTTATGCAAACATTAGTTTTGGGCTGAAAGTTTGATCTTCAAGATAAAGCTCTTCTTATTAAAGTAAAGGAGTCAAGCTTACAACAAGCAAAATTCCTCTAATTTTAATTTTTAAAATTTTCTTGACATTTGTGATCTCCCCCCCAAAGTACATCCTAGCTCTGTCCAACAGAAGTCTAAAGCAATTCAAGCCAGGAGCAACGATTCCTGCTAGTGCACAGACTGGGGTCCCTAACTATCATTTCTCATTAGAAGAAATAGGGGCTCTTGGAAAAATGGCCATTCTCAGGATTAACGGAATAACATGCAAAATGAGCCTGAGAAATCTCAGTATTACAGAAAGTAGTAGCTATCCAAGACCAATGGAGCCATATCAAAAGGACACAGAAACCAATATGACGTGGGTCCTTCTGTCATAAAAATGGAGTGCTTGAGCACCAATAAGAATGACTGCCAGATGTAAAAGTACTATATATATAAAGTCAGGAGCTGATAATGATATGCAAAAACAAAAAACAAAGCCCCCAACACTCTTTGCTATTGGAGGATGCTGGAGAAGCAATTCATTACACTGCAAAATTATAAAGGGGAAAAAAATTAGGCATTTAACCTTTTCTTTCCTGTACAGACTGTATTTCAGAATAACCAGTTCTTTAAAAGAGAATTCTAACTAATAAATGCAGAAGAAACTACACAATTAGGAAATCACTGTTTTGTAATTTCAAATGAAGTATATATCTCAGCAATAATCACAATAAATGCTAAAACCATTATATGAAAGTCTGACTGGGGGGGCCTGTTCATGGATGAATTAGATTGATAACCCTAGAACCACTAATCAATCTTGACATTGCTAAAAGATGTGTTACAATAGGATACAATAGTGCTACCTATGAAGTATTCTTGCCCAGTAAAATGAACCAGATTCTAAGCAAGCCTCTGATGTTCTAATTATGAGTTTACAAGCTGAAACAGTAAGTCTAATCAGGATGTGGACATTATATAAATAACCTTGTTTCTTTGTAAAACTGATGGTCTGGAACAAAGGGGGACTATAAAGATTTTATGAGGGAAATGACAATGTCAGGGATTTGCTTGAAATACTCTTTAAAAAGTGAGAATAAGAGTTGAAACAAGATTGGCAAAATGTTGGTAAACTACTGACGCTGTGTACATGGAAGTGTATTAGTCTCTACTTCCATGTAGTTTTTAAGTTTCCATAGTAAAAAAATATAGAAAGGGAATTCCAAGGGACCCCAAATAGCCAAAACAATCTTGAAAAAAAGTTAGAGGCCTCACCTTTCTCAATTTCAAAACTTACTACAGTAAATCAAAACAGTCTGGTACTAGCCCTGAGCATGGTTAGAGCATTGGCCCCTGCACCGAAGGGTCAAGGGCGCGTACCTGAGTTGTAGGTTTGCTCCCTGCCCTCGGTTGGGCGCATGTGGGAGGCAATCAATCAATGTGTCTCTCTCACATCGATGTTTTCCTTTCTCCCCCCTCCCTCCCTTCCACTCTCTTTGAAAAGCAATGGAAAAAATATCCTCAGGTAAGGATTAGCAACAACCCCCCGAACCCCCCAAAAAACAGTTTGGTACTGAGATAAGGACAGATATATAGCACAATGGAAGAGAATTAAGAGTCCAGAAATTAAGAGTCCCGCACATCTGTGATCAACTGATTCTCAACAAGGGTGCCAAGACCATTCAATAGGGTAAAGAATAGTCTCTCTTGCCCTAGTCGGTTTGGATCAATGGATAGAGGCAGCCGATCAATTATTCTCTCATCACTGATTTTTTTCTCTCTCTCTCTCCCTCTTTCTTCCTCTCTAAAATTAATAAAAACATATTAAAAAAAAAGAATAGTCTCTTCAACAAATGGTCCTGGTACATCCACATGCAAAAGATAAAATTAAATTATTACCTCATGTCATGCACAAAAATTAACTTAAAATAAAAAAACCTAATTACAAGAGCTAAAACCACAGAACTCTTGTAAGAAAACATAGGGGTAAATCTTCATGACACTGGATTTGGCAATGGGTTTTTAGACAGGCCTCCAAAAACAGCAATGGGATAAGAGATAAATTGGGCTTCATCAACATAAAAAACTTTTGTTCATCAAAAGATACAACTAAGGACCGGCTAGCGTGGTTCAGTGGTTGAGCGTCAATCTACGAACCAGGAGGTCACGGTTTGATTCCCAGTCAGGGCACGGGCCTGGGTTGTGGGCTAGATCCCCAGTGTGGGGCGTGCAGGAGGCAGCTGATCAATGATTCTCTATCATCATTGAGGATTCTATATCTCTCTCCCTCTCTGAAATCAACAAAAATATATTTAAAGCCCTAGCTGGTTTGGCTCCATGGATAGAGCATTGGCCTGTGGACTGAAGGGTCCTGGGTTGGATTCCGGTCAGGGGCACATGCCTGGGTTGCAGGCTTGTTCCCTGGTGGTGGTGGTGGTGGGGCGTGTGCAGGAGGCAGCCAATCAATGATTCTCATCATTGATGTCTTTCTCTCTCCCTTCCTCTCTGAAATCAATAAAAAAAATACATTAAAAAAAAGTATTTCTAAGAAAACATGTATTTTTTTTTAAAGAAAAGAATAAAAGATACTACTAAGAAAAAGACAACCTACAGAATGGGAGAAAATATTAAATCATGTATCTGATAAGAATCTAGTGTCCAAAATTTATAAAGAACTCTTACAACTCAACAACAGAAAAGACAAACAACCCAATTAAAAAGTCGGCAACAGACTTGAAGAGACATTTCTCCAGAGGATACACAAATAACCAGCAAGCACATGAAGAGATAGTCAACATCATTAGTCACTAGGGAAATGCTAATCAAAACCACAATGACACACTACTGGTACCCATTAGGATGGCTAGAATAAAAAAATTGCAAATGAAGTGTCAGTGAGGATGTGGAGAAAACCACATAAGGAACCCTCATACACTGCTGGTAGGAATGTAAAGTGGTTTAGCCACTGTGCAAAGTTTGGCATTTCCTCCAAAAGTTAAACATAGAAGTCACCATATGTTCCAGAAATTCCAAACCCCAAGAAAAATTACCTCAGAGAAAATGTTAAGAATAGATATTTGGAGGTGGTACCTTCTATAGATAAAGTTTAGAAGCAGGAGCACAAATCACCAGAGGCCTATGTAGAAGAAGCTGACCATGGAAACTAACCTAGGAAAACGATCCTTCCTATTTCCAAGTAACCAACTGGCTCTTATTGAAACGAGGGTAACTAATTAAAAATAGGGTATGGCAGAAACCAACTTTTCCCCAATGCAACATAATCATGCGGTGTTCAAATAGTTAATGTCTCTTTTAAATGTTATGAGTCATTTAAAACATTCATCAAACATTAGAAGTGAAGATATATGAAGAGAAAATAAAGAAAATGTTCCTACCTGGGCCACTCAACATGGCTTTTATTGTTCCTGATGTTAATGCATGTTCTCTTTTTACAATAAATTCATGACCATCTGAAGATATCAATTTGACATACATGGCATCAGGGCCTTCACAGCCACCATAGGTTTTCTCTTCTCCATCTAAATAAAGTAGTAAGATGACTTTTGAATCACAAAATTTATGAACAATAAACAGGTTTACCAAGGTTAATATTTGAGGAACTCAGACCAGAAAGATTTCTCGTGGGTAATAGCTACCAAGATTTTAAAGATTTTAAGCTTCTTGTTTATTATCCTCTACACATTTTCCAATGTCACAATAACTACATTCCAGGATGTTACTTTGGGTGAAAATTTACCACTATTTTTCAAGGAAGTATTAATAATATTTTTGTGAACACAGCAGCAAATTCAAATTTGAAGACTAAAACAAAATATTCATATAGTAAAATTTTAGCCCTGGCTGGTGTGGCTCAGTTGGTTGTGCGTCGTCCCATGCACTGGGGACTCCATCCCCAGTAGGGGGCATGTAGGAGGCAGCCGATAGATGTGCTCTCACATTGATGTTTCTCTTTCTCCCACCTCCCCTCCTCTATTTCTAAAAATCAATTTTAAAAAAGGTAAAACTTTAATTCTATCACCTGAAATACTTATCTTAAAAATGAAATGCATAGTGTGCTAATGAATGAATGAATGTTTATATGCCATGTGAGCTCAACTGCTGACAAGCCCAAATTCTAAATGTTAGGGCTTCCTTTACTTAGGATTTTATTCTTGATCCACGAAAATAATTATCAAAATATTTTATTGCTCAGTTTAAATTATTACACAATGAAAGTAATAAATACAGACAAATTCAATCTTTAAACACTGAAAGTAGAGGTGAGGAGATAAGAGTGTGTAGATGTCACTTGCTATCATCTACCCCCACTGACGCCATACTGGCTTCAGCACAGTGGCTGGATAAATATAACTTTCTGGGAAGTATATATATTTACATATTCCTTTAATATCTTTCTCACATATATAACTCTCACATTATTATACTGACAGAATTTTAATATTTATGGTTACCAATACCTGAAAGTTTCTTATGGCTTATTCTAACAATTTAGGGAGCCCTAGAGAGAAGTACATAGGATGAGGCTGAAGTAATGTTCAGGTACTAACACACATTTATTCATTTATTTCTTTTTTTTACTCAGGTGAGGATATTTTTTCTTAGAGAGTGGAAGGAAGGAGGGGAGGGAGGGAGGGAGGGAGGGAGGGAGAGAGAAAGAGAAAGAGAGAGAAAGAGAAAGAGAGAGAGAGAGAGAGAGAGAGAGAGAGAGAGAGAGAGAGGGAAAAAAGTATCAATGTGAGACACAATGACTGGTTGCCTCCCGAACACACCTGGCCCCGGCCAGGGCTGGGGATTGAACCTGTAACCTTTGGATGAGGGCCAATGCTCTAACCACTGAACATACCAACCAGGGCCACTCATTTATTTCTTAATAGTTAATTTAGAAATCCCTAAAATTAGCATTAATAAATATCAAAATCACTTATGTACTACTGCTGCCCAAAGTGTTTACTCTGAATATAATAGGAGAAAACACTGAGACAAATCTAAATTTAAAAATGCCTTGGAAGATTTCACTCCTCACCCCAGGATAGCCAGGTAGGGAACTGTTTAAAGGAGACTAGAGGAGGGGGCTAACGGGAGTGAAATAGGAGACATCTGTAATACTATCAACAATAAAAACATATATGTATTAAAAAATTAAAAAGGAGACTAAATAGACAAATTAATGCAATAAGTGTTTCCTGATTAGATTCTGGATTTAAAATAATAAACCTGTTATAAAGAACACTATTGAAACAACTGAAAAACTTTGAATATGAACTGAACACATGCTGATGTATTTAGGTGTGTACAACTAAATCTTAAATGATAGATAAGGAAGCATTTTTATGTTTATGTGTGTATGTACTTATGTATATATGTATATATAAACACCCACACACACACAGAGAAAGCAAATGTGGCAAAACAGTAAAAACTGGTAAAGGCTAGGTGGTGTATTATTCTTACAATTTTTCATAACAAAAGGCTGGGGGACTCGTAAAGATGCAAGTAACTTCTAAGTTATGGACTATCTAAGCATACAGGTTCTCAGCAGTTTTGCCAATTTCTGAGAACAAAAATACAAATAATTATCAATTATTTAAATTTATACTTCTAGTATTTTTTTGCAAGCTAAACCATTTTATGTCTGTTGGAAAAGTTTCTAATATCTTAAGGTAAATTACTAGGAATCACAAATTTTATTGGGTACAACAACGGTACTGATCTGTCTTTCAAGATTGTACAGTAAACATAGGTCGTTGAATTAAACAACTACTTTGACCACTTTCTAACTTGCATTTGCATTCACTGACATTGAAGGCCTATCTTTGAGTGGGAAAACCAGCTTCTACTAGTTGAAATACCCGTTATTTTCTTATGAAACTTACCCATTATGTCCTTATGAAATTCTACTTCGCTTCCACAGGAAGTTTAGTAGTTTCCTGAAAATATAACAAAGCCATATTAAGACATGTTTTTCACCATTATTTAATATGTCCTTGGTGTTACAAGTTTAAGGACTCTCTCTTTCTCTCTGCTAAGCAGGAATTTTCTAGCCACCACACTGTGGAACAGTATCAAGTTTCTGAACATCTGAGAAAAGATGATCACCTCCGGGACAATAAAGTCGAAATACGGACTTGTTTCTTTCTTTCTTTTTTTTCCTTTAAGGCAACTATTCTGAAAGATTTAAAAATACAGATGCTATTCATTAGGACCTAAACTGAACTTGAAAGAGATCCTTGGCCTTAATCATCTTCATATATATATTACATCTACTTGATTCTGGTAGACACTAAAATATTTGCTGAATGAATGACAACACGATAAATCCAAGGACATGAAGCAGCTTTCATGAGAAGAAAAAAGGTAAAGCTTGCTCGCTTCTTATGTAAATGTTCACATCTATATCTGTTTTATCCCTTCTGCATATAGGCTGCCAAAAATCTGTAATTTAACAGAAGAGTGGTAAAAATTTATACTTTTTTGAGAAATCTTAAATTTTACAAATGGTGATTGCTAAATAAAAAGGGCTCATGTTTTCAGTAATTTGTATTTTAACAGCATTGCTTCAAAGAAGGATTTTATTAATACCAGTATTATTTTTATGTGACTATTAGGAAAACAGCATATCCTCATTATCCTTTCCTCTAAGAAATTTCTGGCTAATACTTTAATTCTAGCCTTAAGGGGAGGGTCAAGAAAATAAGTCACATTTTAGAGCAAGAAAGAAACTTGGAGATAACTTATGTCATCCTCACCTTAAAAAACGGTTACCCTGCTGTATAGAGAGGATAAATGACTCGTTCCAGGTAAAGATGGAGTAAAGCAGAAATCACCTGTTAGAACACTGGCTAAGCACGGAGGGAGATATTTAAAGTACCGTTTCTAATGGAGGCAATGTAGCATTACTACCAAGAATTTGAGGGCCTGGTAAGTGGTAAACATTGCATTAAATATCATATATACATTGTCTTATTTTAAACCAACATTTTCACAAAAGAATTATTGTTCCCATTTTAAAGACGAGGAAACACTCAGAGGCTGCTACTTGCTCAAGGATTCTACAGCTTCAGTGGCAGCCTCAGGATTTAAACCTAGGTAGGCAGGCTCAAGAGCCCACACTCCCTTCCACTATTCCATACTGCCATGGTAAAGCATGATGGCTCCAGTTAAAACAGCCACTACTGCTGAGAGCTGTGCTGCATTCTCTAAATTAAAATACAGTACTATGTCATTTTATTATAATAATAGTAGACAATTAAAAATTAGTCATTATTTTCTTCTGTTCATACTGCTTTGTAATCATTCTCCTAAAAAACAAACAAACAAAAAATATAAAAAAGGACAAAATGCTAGAAAAGCTAGACCAAGAATTTCAAGTGCTAACTTTGCTATCTGGAAAATTTTCAGAGAAAAATATCTAGAATGTTTACTTAACTAGCAATAGCTAGGCAACCATGTAAAGTGACATCATAGAAGCCCTTTGGGTAGCAACAGTTTCTCCAGACTTCTTAATATAGTAAATAAATTCCAGCATTTATACAAGGGTTAAAGGGGGAGGAAGGCTCCCTATCACTAACAAATAAAGGAGTATATCAACAATAAGAATTATGAGCAAATCTTAATTCTTAGCTAGGAGCTAAAAATATTTGAAGTGTGAGGAAATTTTGACTTACACCAGAAATTACCTATAGAGAATTACCTGATAAACATGTTTTGCTCAATGGTTGGGCAATCCCCTTTTTGTTATTACACATTTATTGTGAGGTCTATTTTTTGGTATAGTTTCTATTATGAATGGGGTCCTTTTCCCTATTATACTTTTGGAAAGGCTATTGCTGGTGTTTTAAAGAAAAGCGTCTAAATTCATTCAGTTGATCTTGTATCCATCTTTGCAGAACTGTCCTAATAGTTCTAATAGTTTTTCAGTTAATTTGCTTGGATTATTTAAGTAGTAATTTAAATATTATAGCAACAGCTGTTATTTATTAAACAGCTGATATTAAATCTACTGTTTATATATTTTTTCCTTTTTCTTTTTTACATTGGATATTTACTTGGAAAAATGTTAGATGTCTGTCTGCTATCACTCTCAAAATAAACTGCAGGTTAAAGTACCAAATGTAAAAACACCACGCTGGAAAAATAGCTGAAAAAACAAAAACAAATGGTTCACAGATGTGTGAAAAAATGCTCCATCTTCATGGTAAGCAGTAAAATGCAAACTTAAATATTCAAACTTGCTAAGTATGAGTGTTGAGGGGAGGGGAAATGGGTGATACCAAATAAATGACACACTAGTTTTGGAAGACAGCAGCAGAATCGTCCATCAGGAGGGTAGCAATTCTTCCCGGTATCTACTTTAGAGAAACCCAGCATCCTGTGTATAGGCTCTTTATTATAATACTAGAGGCCTGACACACAAAATTCATGCGTGGGTACGGTCCCTAGGCCTGGCCTGCGATCAGGGCCATCTTCCCCGGCTGCCCGCAGGGGGCTCCGTCCCCAACCAAACCTGGTTCCCTGTTCGCCATCTGGTGATCCAAGCCTGCCGGCCTGGGGGAGGGAGGCCTCGGGGAGGGACTGAGAGTATTACATTCCCACCCACTAGTCGACCCCACCCCCGCCGCAGGTTGCCCTCGGTGTGGGGCGACCGGCGGGGCGGGGCCTTGGCCTGGGGCTGCCCGTGTCCCCCGCCACCCATTCCTGGTTCCCTTTTGCCATTGGGTGATGGGAGCCTGCCGGTAGGGGAAAGGTACCAAAAGGTGGTCAGTGCGCTTCATCAAGTGGCTGATCTGGTTATTCCACTGTTAGGGTCAATTTGCATAGGATAGGATGTGTACAAAGGAAAAACTGAAAATACCCTTACAGGTTCACCAATTAAGGAATGAGCTAAATAAAAACAGTGTATCTATACTTATAAAATACTAGAGGGCCGGTGTATGAAAGTTAGTGTATTCTGGGGCTCCCTCAGCCCAGCCTGTGCTCTCTCCCAGCCTGCGACCCCTTGGGGGATGCCCACCTGCCGGCTTAGGTCGCTCCCTGGGGGATCGTGCCTAAGCTGGCAGTCAGACATCCCTCTGGCAGCCCAGGAGCCCTCGGGGAATGTCCGACTGACAGCTTAAGCTGCAGCTGGATAGCCTTACCATTGCCATGGAGGTGGGAGAGGCTCCTGCCACCACTGCCGTGCTTGCAGCAGTCAGCCTGGCTTGTGGCTGAGCAGTGCTCCCTCTGTGGGAGCGCACTGACCACCAGGGGCCAGCTCCTTCATTGAGTGTCTGCCCCCCTGGTGGTCAGTGCACGTCATAGTGACCGGTAATTATATAGGATTATGGGATAATAAAAAGGAAAAAGTTTAATCTATATTTGTAATGTCATAGAAATACCAAGAAAAACTTTTAAAAAATCTTATCTATCAATTACAGTTTACATTCATTATTATTATTAAACCCTCATCCAAGGACTTGCTGTGAGAGAGAGAGAGAGAGAGAGAGAGAGAGAGATAGATAGATGTAGGAGAAAAACATCAATTGGTTGCGATCCCTGACTGGGACTGAACCAACAACCTTTCAGTGCACAGGACAAAGCTCAACCAACTGAGCAACTCTGGCCAGGCTCAACATTATTTTGTACTAGAGGCCCAATGCACAAAATTCGTGCACAGATGGGGTCCCTAGGCCTAGCCAGTGAGGAGGTGATGGTAGCCAGGCCAGGTGTGGAAGGAATGGATGCCAGATGCTGATGCCACCATCATCGGCGCCCTGGCATTGCGTGGTTCCCTGCCTCCCCCTTCCTCCTTCCCTCACTGCCACTGCTGTAGGCAGCCAACTGATCGGGGCCTGCTGGCTGGGGGGAGGGACAGGGCATGGGACGTTGGTTGCCGGCCCCAAGGAGGGAGCCGGCCCTTGGCTCCTCTGGGAAAGGGGCCATGTCTGCTGCCATCCACCTCTGGTTCCCTGTCAGGAGAGGAGGCGATGGTCGCTGGGCTGGGCTTGGAAAGAATGAACACTGGATGCCGACGCTGCCATCATCAGCACTCCGCAACCACGTGCTTCCCCGCCTCCCCCCCGCCCCCCTTCCCTCGCTGCTGCGCCGCCACTGCTGCGGGTGGGTGGCAGGCCAATTGGGGCCTGCCGGCCGGGGGACGGACCGCGGGAGATTGGCTTGGGAGCGAACTGACCACCAAGGGACAGCTCCTGCATTGAGCGTCTGCCGCCTGGTGGTCAACACGCGTCATAGCAACCGGTCATTCCAGTCGCTTAGGCTTTTATATATACAGACTAGAGGTCTGGTGCACAAAATTTGTGCACTGGGGGTGTGTGTGTCCCCTCAGTCTGGCCTGTGCCCTCTTGCAGTCTGGGATCCCTCGGCAGACATCCCTCTCACAGTCCAGGACCCCTCGCTCCTTACTGCTCACTGCTCCTTACTGCTGTCACAGAGGCGGGAGAGGCTTCCGCCAATGCCACTGTGCTCGCCAGCCGTGAGCCTGGCTTCTGGCTGAGTGGTGCTCCCCCTATGGGAGCATACTGACCACCAGGGGGCAGCTCCTGTGTTGAACGTCTGCCCCCTGGTGGTCAGTGCGCATCATAGCGAC
The DNA here is from genome assembly GCF_951640355.1 of Cnephaeus nilssonii. Lineage (NCBI taxonomy): Eukaryota > Metazoa > Chordata > Mammalia > Chiroptera > Vespertilionidae > Cnephaeus > Cnephaeus nilssonii. The sequence goes on from NC_137089.1 coordinate 41,335,326, forward strand.
CAGTCGTTCTGCCATAACGGTCACTTAGGCTTTTTTTATATAGATTAGTTTCAGAGATACAGCATAGTAGTTAGACAATCATATACTTTACAAAGTGCTCCTCCTGTATTTCCAGTACCCACCTGGCACCTTGCAGTTATTACAACATTATCAACTACATTTCCTATGCTGTACTTTATTTCCCCATGCCAAGATAAACTGTTTATTTTTTAAAAGCAGATTAGAATGATAAGTACAGTTTGATGCCATTATGTAAAATAAGTGTCTTCTTCTTGCCTATTAATCTCATTTTCTGCAGATAAATGCATAAAAATACATGTTCAAAAGTTTAAATAACTAGAAAACTAAAATTTAAAACTGATTTTTAAAAAGCAACAAATGTGTAGAACCAAGCAGTGCATGAAGGGAACAATGATCAGTCAACTTGATGATTATTAACTACTAGAAGCCCAGTGCATGATTTAATCATGCACGTGTAAGCTGTCTGTCCGCTGGTCGGCAGCTCCGAAGTCCCTGGGCCCCTAGGGCGAGGCGGGGCAGGGGCATGGTCCTCCTGCGGCTGGAGCCCAGGCCAGGGTGCCTTTGCCTCCCGCCCAGGAAGGCTGGGGCCTCCGCCACGTGCTCCTGCGGCCCAACTGCCGCCAGACTCCTCCCCGGGGAGCCGTGCCGCCCGCCCACCGCCCGCTGCCTCCAAACCTCCAAAACGCCGGCTCGGCTCGCTGCCCCAGAGGCCTGTCTGTGCCGCAGCACAGCCATGGCGCAGACGCTGAGCTCGCGTCGCCGCTGGCAACGCGAGCTCAGCGTCCTGCCGGCCCAATCACCACCCCAGCCACCCCGAGTCCCGCCCCCTGTGTCACCCGCTGGCCCAATCATGGGCGTAGCGGAGTGATGGTAATTTAAATATTACCTTTTTATTATGTAAGATGTGTAATATGATTAATTTGGAAAACAAAGTAACTAACACTAACCAAAAATTATCTAATGTTTAGGCCTATTTGAAGAGGCTTGAAAAGGCATCAGAATATCCTGCCTAGAATGAGCTTATGGTGTTAATTCATGTCTCTGAGGATGAGTTAAAATTTTCATTCTGGCCATTCAACTTATGACAATGCTTCTATATTTAACTCTTGGGCAGATAGTCTTAATACTTTCAGCCAACAGTACCCTTTCCCATCTTCTCTTACACGGGGGAATTAATAGCTTTCTTCACTATTAGACACAAATGTTGCACAGCCGCCTTTATTAGTGTGTCTTTTTAGATATATTTGTCACCCTAACTAGCTATGTTTCCATAAGGCAGGGAGGCGCTCTCTTTATGACTCACATGTCCAGTACACAATGGTAATTATGTGGTCATGTTAACAGAGTAAAGCCGTATACAACAATATACCTGCCACAGACATAAATAGTATTATCCTGAGTGTTCCAACAAAAGAGTTATTCAATGGCATTATGCTTTTGACCAAATTCTTTTTATGTTTTTCCTTGATGTTGGCCTTAAAAAACTTGGAACTTTCAGACAACCACAATAAGAATTGTTCTTTCTGGGAACATCTATTTAAGTTTACTGAAATATTTTGGTTTATACTGAGGGAAGCAAGTGACTAAGGAAGGAGACAGTATTCTATCTTTCACAATAGAATTAAGTCAATATGAATTCTAATTCTTTTTAAAAAAATATATATTTGTATTGATTTCAGAGAGGAAGGGAGAAGGGGAGGGAGATAGAAACATCAATGATGAGAATCACCCGGCTGCTTCCTGCATGTCCCCCCCTAGGAATCGAGCCCCCAACCAGGGCAGGTGCCCCGACAGGGAATCAAATCACAACCTCCTGGTTCATAGGTCAACACTCAACCACTGAGCCACACCTGCCAGGCATGAATTCTAAGTTTGAAAGAATTTAATTTTAAAGACTTCAGGGTACAGACACATTTTATTAAATTATGATAACCAAAACATTAATCTCACATTTTTTGCACACTACCATAAATTGTTAATTATAATGCAAGTGTATGAAACATGTATTCCTTCTGTATGTATATGATTTCTGGAATTTCATGTTTCCTAGAACTAATTCAGTATCTTCGCATTTCTATCTTAAGACGCAAGTAGGTTAAGTGATAAGATTTCTGTTTCTTCACTTTCTAAATGAAAAAAAAAAAAAAAAAAGGGCTAAATTTCGTCTTTAAGTTCCCTTCAGCTCTACCATTTCATGACTGAACCCATAGGAAATTCATCCTCTCTCTACTATAAATGCCTGGAACTCCCAATTTCCCATCTTTCTTAAGCAGAGGGGCTCCCACACAGCACAGAACTTTCCGGCTCCAGCCTTGTGTTTCCACTGAGTCTATTTCACCCCTGGAAACTACCTAATCTCCCTGAGAGGATGATCTCCAAATTCCTTTGTTTTGGTTTGAAAAGTATGAGCAAGTATTCGCACTATATAGTATATACTTAAATATAGATTCTTGCATTATAAAATGATTTAAAACATATTTTTTATTGATTTCAGAGAGGAAGGGAGAGGGAAAGAGAGATAGAAACATCAATGAGAGAATCATTGATCAGCTGCCTCCTGCAGGGCTCCTACTGGGGCTCAAGCCTGCAACCTGGGCGTGTGCCTTTGACTGGAATCGAACCTGGGACCCTTCAGTTCGCAGGCCAGACACTCGAGCCACTGAGCCAAACTGGCTAGGGCTCTACAAGGTCAATCTTTACCTTAACAGACCTTATTGTCTTTTTGCATCTAAGATAAGGTATCATTGAAATGTCAGGGTAACTTGTCACTTCCCTTTTTTCTGAACCCCTCAGGGCACAACCAAATGCCCTGGGCCCAGGACAGATATCACAAATTCCTTCATTGTTATTGTTATCCTATCCTGTACCCCACCTAAGTAAAAGAATTAAGTGTTTATCATTTTACTAGAGGCCTGGTGCACAAAATTCGTGCACTTGGAGGGGGGGGTGTGTGCCTCAGCCTGGCCTGTGCCCTCTCGCAGTCCAGGAGCCCTGGGGGGATGTCCGACCAACGGCTTACTGGGCCTAAGCTGTCGGTCGGACATCCTTAGCATTGCCACGGAGGCGGGAGAGGCTCCCACCACTGCCGCTGTGCTCGCCAACAGTGAGCCCAGCTTCTGGCTGAGTAGCACTCCCCCTGTGGGAGTGCACTGACCACCAGGGGGCAGCTCCTGCATTGAGTGTCTGCCCCCTGGTGGTCAGCGTGCATCACAGTGACCGGACATTCCACCATTCGGTCATTTGCATTTTAGCCTTTTATTATGTAGGCTTCTTTATCCAGTTCCAGAGGATCTCCCTCCCCCTCTCTCCCCATCGCTAATCTATCACCAATGGATGTCATATAACCCACCTCCACCTCCTCCTTTGATTGTAAGGTTTAAAAATAGATGAAAAAACTGCCATTCTCTGGAGCATTATCCCAATACATTGAGATTTTGCTTCCCAGCAATTGTCGACAGTTTGGCTCAAATAACTCACAAAAATTCTTTACAGGTTTGAATGTTCTTACTTTAACATGAATAAAAGAAAAAAGAAAAGACAAAACACTATATGTATATATTTAGAATGGTAGATAATTATATGTTTTTTTATATTTATTTGCTCATCCCATGTCTCATTATCCTTATATCCCTAACTCCCTGCCCTCCACCAAACCCAATTTTCTGCCTCGCTCAGGTCTCAACTAAATAGACAACCATTTTGGCTGGTCTTAACCCTTTGCACTCGCTTGCTCTTTTCTCGATTCCTTTATTCTACTTGGGATTTAATGCTAACCGTGTCGAGTCACACTCGACATCCGAGTGCAAAAGGTTAAGTTTAAATTCATGCCCATACCTTAAATAGGAACTTGGCATTGTATTGATCCTAGAAAAATGGCTTTTCTACTCAGAAAATTTACAGCTTCCTCGAAACCTCCAACACCCATCTCCTCCCTGGCCTGACCACTTGTTTCTTCAAGAAAATGTAAATAGCCCTGGTCGGTGTGGCTCAGTAGGTTGGAGTGTCATTCAGTGCACCAAAAGGTGGTGGGTTCGATTCCTGGTCAGGGCACACACCCAGGTTGCATGTTCAATCCCGGTTGGGGTGAGTGTAGGAGGCAACCGATGTTTCTCTCTCCCTCTGTGAAAAAAAAAAAACACAGCAAAAAACGAAAAAAATCACTTCAACTGCCTTATCTTTCCCCCTTCATCCTACCTGCATGTATACACCGTATAATCTGTCTACCCTTCTGTTTCAAAAATTAAATAGAAACCATCCTTCTATCTAAGACTAATCTTTCCACTTGAGCACATCTATCCAGGGCTTGTGGTTATCATTATTTCCAACACATGAAAATGCTGTACATCATCACTACCATCCACTTCTCCTTAACCTAATCTAATCACTTTTGGCCCACTAGTTCATTCAAAGGGCTCTTATCAAATTTCAACTACAGGCAGTCCTTGGGTTACGTTGCCATCTCCCATTTACAGTATTTATAAAAAAAGAAAAGTTCTGTCATTTTGACGTATGTACATATGTGTTTTATGTTTTTTATTAATTTACCACAAGTAAAAGTCAGGAATTGTTATCTTTCTTTAAATTTTTTTTTTTTTTTTTTTACTGTTTCACTTCATTACTGCTGTGTATGTGCTCCACGTGAGTGACGTAGGTGGGTTCTGACGGCGAAAATCGCGTTACATCGCGCCGTAGGAACGGATCTCCGATGTAACCCGAGGACCTACGGTACTTTATTTGATCACATGATCAATATATACTGGAGCAGGGTTTTACAGTTGACTGCTGCCTCCTTCCTGAAACATTTCCTTCCCTTAGTATCACAGATGCCACATTCTTTTCTGTTTCCATCACTGTTGGCTCTTCTGACTAGAGTGCTCCCACACACCTGCCCTCTTCTCCACTAACACTACTCAATGTCCTCCAGTCAGTCCAAAGGTTTAAATATCCCCTATAAAATTTGACTCCCAGATTATCTCCCTCGCCAGATATCCTCCCTGAGAAACAATTATGGAAATCCAACTTGGCTACTGCACATAGTCTGAGCTGTCTACTGGTTATCAAACTCAGTACATCCTTTACAGATCTCTTGATTTATTCCTCAGAAACCAGTGCAACCACCCAAGCCCTCATTTCAGTAAATGGCACTACTGTTCACCCAGATGCTTGGGCAAAACAGCTGACTTCTCAAAAAAGAGAAAAAAATTGGGGGTTCCTAGACACGAAGGCAAGACCCATTTGGCTCCATCTTAAAATTATATTCCAAATCAAATACTTCTCATTAACTTACAATTCTACATCTCTAGTTCAAGCCATCACTTCTCAACTGGACTACTGTTAGGGACAAAAACAGAAGATTGGGGACTAGCTATGGTTATGGGAAATATTAATCATGCTCTGTTAACCATGACTGCCTTGTGTTGGTTAGAGAGAGGACATTCTGACCTGGGAGTCAACCTTGGAACCATTCTCATTCAAGAACTACCTATTAATCATGGAAAGATGAACAACCTTGTTGCCCAAACAGGGAGTCCCACCCCAGCCTGCATAGCCTACTTCCCCATATAATCCTTGTCCTACCCCATATAAGCAGCTGGCTTATGGGGGGCTGCGGAGCAGGTTTTTGTGGATGACCTGCTGCTCTCCCATACTGCCGGCAGTATTGGAATAAGCGCTCATATATGACTCAACCCTATCTGCTTAATTGACTCAAGTAGTGACAGGCAGCAGACCCATTGATTGTCCAGTTACACTGCCACAACAAGCCTCCTTAGGAGTTGGTTTCCTCACGTTTCTCCACTCTGGTCTATTCTCCACCCAGCAACCAGTCATCAAAAGCATAAATCAGATGTTCCTTCCCTGTATAAAATCCTCTCACAGCTTCTCATTACAAACAGAAAAATGAGTATCAAGTTCCATCTTTAGTCCTTGTTAATCACTGTGACCTCATCTCCCATCACTCTTCCTTCACTATACACCAGCCACACTGGCATCCTTAGAATTTTAACAGGTCAAGTTCATTACTTCCTAAGGTCTTTGCTTTTGCAGTTATTGCTATCTTAAAATTTCTTTCCTCACATCCTCCTCATCATTGAGGTCTTCATGCAAAACATCAACTCCTCCGAGGGGTAGATTCTTTGTTCACTTGCCTATCAAAATTAGACACCCTCACCCTAGACACTCTATCTTGTTCTAACTCTGATCTTCCTATATTTTCTTCACATTTATTTATCACCACCTGAAACTGTATTTGCTTACTTATTGTATATACTCTTTCTTAAAAAAAAATTTTTTTTTAATTGACTTCAGAGAGGGAGAGGGAGAGAGAAACAATGATGATAGAGAATCATGGATCATCTGCCTCCTGCACGCCCCCCACTGGGGACTCAGCCCACAACCAAGGCATGTGCCCTGACTGGGAATCCAACCATGACCAGCCGACATCCAACCACTGAGAAACACCAGCGGAATGGGCTGGGCTTTTTCTGATCTTAAGAACAGTAAACATTTAGCACAGGTTAGCTAAAATTCATTAGCACGTATCAGTGTAACTGCAAAGACTTTCAGTTTACTTTTTAGTACTGGAAAATCTGCCAAAAAACCCCAAACAGCATTTTATAAGACATAAACTAATACTACTTTAGAACTTGATATATAAGGCTGATTCTAACTTCTGGTCACTGCCTAATTATATTACAAAACTACCATAAAGTAATGAAACTGGCATACTCGATTTGAGATAAATTTATACACAATACATATTTTTGGAGTGGTAGATAGTAAGTCTCCTACAATACATTTAAAAATTAAGTATGAACCCACTGGCAAGAAACAATAATATCCCCGATGACTGGATCATAGTTGTTGCCTTGCCATTGTTATCTCCAGAATGAATGAATCCACGTGTAAACTGTGATGTTTCAGCATCATGAGTCAGACAATGTAAAGGAGGTTAGAGATTTATCGTTTTAGTCCACTAAAGAGAACAGGAAACAACTACTGGGGGGGATTAAACAGCCAATCTGGCAGTTTGAAAATAACCAGCTATTTCGGTTGTTTTCTACTCTGAAGGCGATGCAGAACAGAAATACTGGCATTAGTGACACGGACTCCACGGCTATAGGTTACGAATGCGGTTTTAGTTTCATGGAAGAAACTCCATGGCCACTGTACTTGACACTAGACACCTCCTTTCGGACAAGACTGGGAGGTAGATGCTCGACAGCCTCACCCCACCGGGTCCGGCCGAGACCGCGCAGTGAGCTGCCCAGAAGGTAAAACTTCCCGCAGCTGGAGAGAGCGGGGGCCCTTCCCTCGGGCTAGGGGCTGCCTCCAAGAACAGGACGAGCCTCCGTGCACACGGGGAACGCCACAACAAAAAGCGACAGAGCTGCCGTGCTCCCGAGGCCACCCGCCCCGCGCTCAGCCCCGAGAAGGCCCCGTCTCCCCGGCCGCCGCCCCACCTTCGCCTTTCCCCGAGCCCACCGAACGGCGCCGGGAGAGGTCCCGCCACCCTCTTCTCCCCTCCCCCAAACCAGGGGCAGAGGAGGCCCCGGCAGGTCGGGAGCTTCCGTTCCTTCCCCGCCCAAATGGGAAGCGGTGGGCAGCGGGGCAGCGAGCGCGCCCGGGACGAGCCTCCTTCGTTCTCCACGCGGACCTGGACCTCCGTTCCCTCCCCAGCCCGCGACTCACTCGTCAGTCCCGCAGCCACCGCAGCCGCCGCGCCAGGTCCCCGCGCACCGCCACAGCCCCCACTCCAGGGCCACCCCCCCACCCCCACAAGCCTGCCGCCGTGGGTTCCGGGGCAGTTGGGGGAATCACTTCCGTCGGCTCACCGACGCTCTGTACGACGCGCGGGAGATTAGTATCCGGCGAGGCGGGGGAGTGTGCGGCCTATTTCCGCCCACAGGAAATGCACAGCGCCCCGCTTCCCTTCTCCCAGGACCACAGTACCCCAGGCTAGTGTAGGGGGGAAACAGCAATCACTGGCAAATCTCAACCCATCTGATACTAGGTCTTCGGATTCCCAGCATGCAGCGGCGATCCGGACCCATTTTCCGCAGGGATAGCGTGCTCAGAGACCTGCACGTGGTCCGAGGCCGCACACTGCATCCTGGGATTTGTAGTTTCTCCGGCGAGTCCGTGGGTGTTTGGGTGAGGCAGCAGTGCGTCCTGGGATTTGTAGTTTCTCACGCTGGCTCTTAAGATTTGGGCAGTTTTAGAGGTTGTCCCTGCCTCTCCTTTAGGGGTACGCCTGGGGGCCGGAGACTGCAGAGGAAAGATCGAAAGGTGGGAGTGTGGTTTCTAAGCTAACAAAATCGTGTTCTTTTTGAGGCCACATCTGTCTTTTGTGTCCTTGGTGCGAAGTTGCAGTGCGAGTTGGAAGAGCATCTCAACTGCTCGCGCAATAGGCTGGCCTCATTTCCTCTCTTCCCGGTACGGTTCAGTGTTTTCCGAAAAGTAAGCACATTTCCCCCCGCCCCCCGCCCCGTCCCCACCCAGCCCCAGGGTGGCTCGGCGCGTCTAGATTCTGAGATCATTCACAGAAATTCCAGGCGTCCGCCACCGGCACTCAATCCTGAGACCGTCTTTGTCACTCCACGCCCCCGCAGCCCCCGCACCCTCTCCTGCTCTCTGGTTCACCTGCTCTCTCTCGACGCGCCTATCCTTTTTATTTGCTTCCTTCGGTCAACATCAGGCACCCTTCCAGGAAGGCTGAAACAGCTCAATATTCACCCTCTGTACAGGACCGTGGCACGAAGGGCCAGGAAGCTCACCACTGCAAGTTGCTCAACTAGGCGCTGTTGTGTAACCATGCCCATAAACGGAAAGAGACGATCCAAAGTTTGTTGACCTAATTAGTGACTTTTGTGGGAAGACATTTTTAGTTAATTTGGCAGATAAAATGTATTGCTTTTTACAGAAAGACTGCCCTGGGTTAACTTATCAAACAAAGCCTTTGCAAACATTGTTAAAGTTCTTTGGTTGCAGTGGTATTCAGAGTTCGGTGGGGAGGAGACGCAACGGGGCGAGAAGAGGAGGCTGTGGGCCCATTTTCAATCAGATCTTTCCTCCTTTTCCTTCTGAAGTGTCCTTTTCTCTCCTATCTTGCCTTTTCCCCTCACTGCATTATGGAATGATAGGATTTTCCAGGTGAGGATACTGAGGCTAGCTAAAGCCAGATTTAAGGCTAGAATCTAGTCCAGGATTTTTTTCTTCTTTTGTGCAAAATTAAATTTAACACTTATTTATGTAATCAATATATTACATGCTTATTATAAAAAATGCAGAAATCGCAGATATTTTGGTTTTTTCCATGAGCTTTTACATAGATCATGCACTTGATTTTTCTGAGGTGTAGCTTGTATTGTTGATAGGAAGCCACTGTCAGGATAGAATATAGAGAGACAGAAGGGTTTCCTGTAGGCAAAGGTGTCAGACATGGGTCCGTTTGGTCTATTAGTTTAATTTGTATGCAGAACATATACAAAAAAGTTAGATAGACTCAGAGGAAGGAAGAGTGAGAATTGGTAAAAGGAATATCAATAACAAAATATGCATGTGACACCATCTTACTGGCAGAAAGTAGCAAAGATTTGAAATGTTTTTTTTATAAAAGTGAAAGAAAGTGCCAAAGCTGGACTGCATTTGAACATCAAGAAGACAAAAACCATGACTATAGAAGAAATACACAACTTTCACATAGACAGTGAAGACACTGAAATTGTCTAAGATTTTTGTTTACCTAGGTTCTCTCATCAATTCAAATAGAGACTGCAACTAAGAAACCAAGACAAGGCTGAAACTTGGAAGGGCAGCAATGGAAGAATTTGGAAAGATCTCCAATAGCAAAGATGTGTCATTAGAGACCAAGCCTAAGATCATCCACACCCTCGTATTCCCAATGCCTATGTATGGATGTGAAGATGACTGATAGGAAAAAGATGGATTTGAAGTATGGTGTTGGAGGAAAGCTGGATGGATACCATGAATTGCCAGAAAGATGAACCAGTAGATCCTAGAGCAAATTAAGCCTGAAACATTGCTGGAGGCAAATGACAAAACTGAACCTGTCCTACTTTGGGCACATCGTGAGAAGGCAGGGTTCTTTGAAAAAGATAATAATGCTGGGAAAAATGGAAGGCAGCAGGAAAAGAGGAAAACCAAATATGAGATGGATTGACTCCATAAAAGAAGCCATAGGCTGAGTCTACAGGAGGTGAGCAGGGCTGTTGAGGACAGGACATTGTGGATGTCACTTTCATGGGATAGCCAGGGGCCAGAGCTGCCTCAACGGCATGTAACGCTCACTGTATATGTGGTTCTGTATGCTATTTCCTTTCCAACTTGACAAATCTCAAAAACTCAAACGTCTGTAACCAAAATCTCCACAGCATCATTTAAAATGTCAGTATAGAATGACATTACATAAATGCACCATGATTCACTTAATTATTTCCTTAATGTTGGCTATAAGTAAAATTATTTCCATTTTAAAAAATTTTAAGAAATGCTGTGTTCAGTATCTGCAGAAATCTTTGGCCATGTTTCTGATTATTTCTTTAGAATATGAACATTTTAAAAGATCTTGATAATCTGTTGACAAATGTTTTTTTTTTTCCTAAAAAGATCCTCCCAGTATATGATTTAAACCAGTAATGTACAAAGAAGTATTTAGCCCTAACCGGTTTGACTCAGTGGATAGAGTGCCAGCCTGCGGACTGAAGGGTCCCAGGTTGGATTCCGGTCAAGGGCATGTACCTTGGTTGCGGGCACATCCCCAGTAGGAGGTATGCGGGAGGCAGCTGATCGATGTTTCTCTCTCGTCGATGTTTCTGACTCTATCCCTCTCCCTTCCTCTCTGTAAAAAATCAATTGAAAATATATTTAAAAAGAGAAGTATTTAGGGTTCTTATAAATATACTAGTTTTACCAAATTTCTTTTTTCATTTTTTCCATCATGCCATTCTGATCTTAAGCTCACCTTAAAGGATGGGAAAGGTATTGGTGAATGGGGAGGAAAGACAGCTAAAAAACCAAAAATTACATACAATAATGATGGCCAGTCTAAAAATGATAGCCATTTTCAATTTTTCCATCAGCCTCTACTTTTAAAGGGAACCTCTCAGGTGATATGAACAAGGAATCAAAGCTTATTTTTTAAATAGCAAAAACATTTTAAAAATATCACTCAAGTAGTTTACATTCAACAAATGTCTCTAAATTACTAGACTTGGGAAATTTATTTAACAATGCATAACAAGTCCCTATAATTTTATAGCACAGTCTTCAGAATATGATTTCATTTTAGCTATTTAGAAACCTTGAGAAGTAGACCAAATGTTTTACTTACTGACTATATTTGTAGGATGAAACTCAGTTTAACAGAAGATAAAAATGCAGGTTTTCTCAGAATATTGTTAAAGTAATCGAAGAGAAGGCTATAAGAGTGAGATAACTTGGTACTTGGTAGCCTGGTAAGGGAAACCAAAACCTAAGCCAGAGTCAATTCCTGTAAATGCTTCAAGGATAAGAACCACCACCAATTATAAACAGCCAACTAAGTTTTCCCAAATAATGCAACTGCTTAACTTACAGCCAATCAAATAAGTTCTTTGCTTTGCCTGTGCATCTTGTCTATAAAAGCCTTGCCTTTAGCTCTGGTCTGTTGAGCTTTCCTAACCACTTCAGTTTGGTACTGCCTGATTTGAATACATTTTTGCTCAAATAAACTCAAAATTCTTAATATTCCCTCAGTTTATCTTTTTAACAATATTAAAGAAAAAGTTAAATATATATTAGTAAAATAATGGGTAAGCGATGATGTTTGCCTACTAATTACACTGTTTAGAAGAATTTTTAAAATGTAAGTGGATAATTTTCAGAATGAAATTATTCATAAACAAGTAGTATAATTTTATCCTTCTGGGTACCCAGAAAAAGTGGACAGGAGTTGCCAAGGTGATATTATTTTAGACTATTAGCTTGTTCTTCTCTTATACAAATAACATGTTGAGTCAAAAACAGTTTCCAAATAGTAAACCGAAGTGTGCTTTTACTAGTTGGATGCTCAGCCTTCAAGACCAAGCTGGACATGAAGCTTCTAGTGTGAGGCCAAATTAATCATGATGTGATGTGATATGGGCTTCTGTAGCCTTTTGTGAATTGGTCTATTTAATTATATTTTAGCTCATTTATAAGTGTTTCCTTCGCTATGTGAGCACTGTGGATTCCCAACTGTATCCAGCATCTTTGAATCCTCTGCTCCTAACAATAGACGCTGAAGCACTTGAACAAGTAGGGAATGAGTGTTTATATGGATGTGAATGATTCCACAAGACAAACTTAACAAGTAGGTACATTCTAGGAAACGAGTTCCATTTACCTTCTAGCAACCCACTTGTTGCATTAAATTACCACTCATTTTCGTTCAAATCCTATAATGTTATTATTCCTCTGTGTCAACAGGCTAGAATCACTTTCCGCAAAGAAAATAGTTTTTTGGGCCTAGAAAATGACGCCCACGAGAATGAAAGATTTAACCTTGGCTTCCAGGCTTTGTCCTAGGAGCGTGGGTCTCCCCTCAGTCCTTCCACACTGTCGTGCGGGGCGCCAGACTCGGGGACGGGGAAGCCCCGCGCGCAGCTGGGCGTTTGCTGGTTGCGGCAGCTAGGGGCCGGTGTCGCGGCGTCATAGCTCCGCCGACAGGGAACGCGCGCGACCCGGGGGAAGGTTGCTGGCGGACCGCATATTCGGCGCACGTGCGGCGGCCAATCCGGGCCGGTGGGCTCCAGGGGGGCGGGGCCAGCGTGACCCGTTCCCGGCCGCCGTCTGTTGAGGAGCCGGCCTTCGGGGTTCCCGGCGCGCGGCGCAGCGCGGCCCGTGGCCACCTCTCACGCGCGGGATGCTGCTTTTGGCGGTGGGCGGCCCGTTGGCGGCCGGACGGCGGCTCTGCGGGAAGAGGGCGACGCCGTGGGCGGCCATCGCGTTCCGAGGCCTCAGGGCGGCCGTCTCGCGGGGGGCCGCCTGCAGCTCCTCGGGGCCGGTCGGCGTCGGGAGCGCGGGGCTGCAGCTTTTCCGGCGTCCCGTGCCAGCGCAGGTCGGCCGTCGGAGGGCTTGCGGGCCGGAGTGAGGGAGGGAAAGGGGCGCAGCGTCCTGCCTGGAGAGCCCGGCTCTCAGACGGCTTCTCCCCACGCTTGCCCTGGCTGTGGTGCGGACGGAGCCCTCTGCGGGGGCCGCAGGAGTAGCCGGACTCGGCTCGGGAACAGCCCGTGGTCCCGGGGACCACGGCTCCCGCGAGTCTCGGAGCATCCTTTGGAAAGGGGTTCTTCTCTGGGTGGTCCCGAGCACTGGACAGCAAGTCCAGCGGGTTTGTGGAGACTTACTTTCTCGTTTGCCTTTTTTGCAGAAGCTCAGAGGGTTCATTTGAATTACGAACTTGGATAACCTGACTTTGAGTTGTGTTTTTTAAAAATACTAGAGGCCCAATGCACAAAATTTGTGCCGCAGTAGGCCTTCCTTCTCCCGGCTGCCGGCACCAGTTTCCCTCCGCCACCCAGGACCCAGGCTTCCTTCCCAGAGGGAGGCCCTGCCCACCCACCACAGCCTGCAGGTCAGTGGCCTGGGCCTCTTTGGGGTGATCGTGGATCAATTGATTACCCCGTTGGCTGGTGGCCTGGGCCTCCCTCTGCGGGGTGATTATGGGGCGATGGCTGGGCCCCGGACCAATTGCATCACACCCACCTTGGCTGGCTTGGCACCAGTGGGTGTCATAGCATGGTCCGGGATGGTCGTTCTGTCCCCACTGGGGGTCGAGCCTGCAATCTGGGGCATGTGCCCTGACCGGGAATTGAACCGTGACCTTCCAGTTCTTAGGTCCGTGCACAACCACTGAGCCACACCCGTGGGGCTGAGTTCGGTTTTTTATTAGGTGGAGCTATTTTTAGGAATTCGTTTGCTCCCTGGAAAAAAAGGGGATGGAGATGCTAATCCTCTCATTTTAATCTGGGTCATTGTCTTCTAATCCTGCCCAGTGAAATATCAGGATTAGCAGACTGGTTGAAATTGGAAACTAATTATATTTCAGCAGAAAGGAATTAGGCATGCCCTTTGAAGTTTGTGTGCTGTGAAATTCATTTTCCAATGTTCTGGGGACTCCTGTTCCCATGAAATTCGAGGTTGGATTTCAAGTAATAGGATTTCCTTAAAAGGAACAAGGGATGCCAGGGGATAGATACAAAGCCTTCAAGATTTACTCTCTATCTTTTTTTGTACTAGCTATAGTATAAATAAATATTTTAGAAGTAATAAAAACATTCTGGAATTTACACAATCTGATTTTTCAGTGTTTTACTTACATTAATAAAATTTTTTGTCTTTGAAGAGCAAGTGCATGTATCTTGGACAAATGAGAGTGATGTTCTCATTAACAGTGGAATAGAAGAAACTATTCTAGTAAAGTTTTTATATGTTCAGGGTCACACTATTTAAAAAGCTTGAAGCTGGGATGCAAATCTAGGCCTTCAAACTCAACATTCATCTACTTATGACTGGAATTAAGGAAAGCCATTCTATTAGCAAGTTTGGTTTCTTTAGCTCTAAATTATTTGGAGAATTCCTTATATCCTCATGTGACAAGTTCTCTTTTCATTATCTTAATTTTTTAAAAATTTAAAAGTTGTTCTAAATACAATTTATTATCTATTTATAAAGGTCTCTGTTTCAATAGGTACCCATTTGTTGGGAAAGATGTGTTCGATGCTTACACAAACAAGTTGAAAAATCAGAAGACGGAAGACTGATTTATACTGGGAATTTGGCCCGAACAGTATTTGGTGGGTAATCAGAAATGATTGGTATTGTCTTTTCCTTTTAATTGTAAAAAAAAAAAAATGCTCTTAGTATGTGCTACTTTAGCACCTCTTAATTGCAAGACATAAGGAAAAATTAAACTATAATTTTTTTTCTTGTGGCTTGTTGATACAAGATTTAGAGGTTGAGACCTTTGCATTTTTAGATTTAAATAGATTTTTGAAGTCTATTATGCCTTTGTTATCTTACAGCTAGGTATTAAAGCTTCCTTCCTTTGGTCACCTCTTGGGATGTTTAACAACAAAACAGCAAAAAGTGTATATTCAGGTAATGTTTGAATATACAGAAAAAAAGGGAAGAATACCTCTGAAGAGGTTATTTTTGGGGAATAAATATTTCATATATTTTAAAATTTGGCAGTTAAAATGAGCATGTAATACTTTTTTAGATTTTTTTAGGTCATCTTAGAACTTTCAACAAACATGCTTATTGTGGCTTTTCCAGGTGGTTGAGAATTATGGAGAAGGAAAAGATGGTGTGCTAAATTGCTACAAATTTAAAACTCCTTAGATCATAATTTAGAATTTAGTATGGAATAATTTAGTAGGGAAGATCAGGAGAACTTAGGTATCTCACTATATAATCTTTAAAATAAGTATAACCTGAACTATATGGAGGATTGTTTTTATAACCAAGTCCGACATTTCAACACTCACATTTGCATTTGTGTTTTTGATCATGCTGGTATCAATCAATCATTAAATTTTCTCTGGAAATCTGTATGTTCTCTAGTGTTTGACATTAAAATAGAGTACATTTAAAGTACATTTTTAGCTATTTAAAATATTAGGTGTAAGGACAGGTTATTATTGCTATTGAGTGAAGCCCTGAAGTTATTAATCAATTTAGAAATTTCTTCAGAAGTCAGTACATGACTAGGCCATTGAGCCTGTGCTTTGTCACATCTCTGGCCTGGGATACCTGGATTGATGCCACTGAGTTGTATTAAGTCATCCCCATCGTACCCTTCCTCTGAACACAGACACTGTTACTGCAAATGCAGGAAAGTCATCAATTTATCTAATGTTCCCACTTGAAACCCATTCTAGAAAGACGAGAATATTAATAGGAATTGATTTTGGTGTGAGTAGGATGTAATATTTGTGTAAGAAAAAAGCTATCCAGGGTATTCAAAGTTCTAGAATTGTAACTTGAAGAGGAATTTAATATTTGATTTCTTTCAGTATTATGATAATAGAAAGTCACTCTGTACTTATCAGGGATTAATATTTTTCTATGTAGAAACTGAGGGAGAAACATTTTTTCTATGTAAAATTAAGAGACATTAGGATACAGATGCACCATTCTTGAAGGTTCTTTTTAACTACCAAGTGGGTCCTAGTTTAAAGACATTTGCAGACGTTTTGTTAATTCAGCAATAAGTAATTACTTATGTCATAATATTCTCATTTAAGATGAGTAGACTAAACATGAAGAGGTGTGAAAGAAAGGCATCCCAAGCATGGAAGTAGTATGAGCAAAGGAAGATGGGAAAGCCTAGAATGTTTCTTCTTTTTTTTTTTAGAGAGAGAGGGAAAGACAGAAACATCAATGTGAGAGAAACACATCCATTGGTTGCCTCCTGCACACCCCTGACCAGGGCCTGGGCTGGGGAGGAGCCTGCAACTGAGGTATGTGCCCTTGATCAGAATCGAACCTGAGACCCTTTGGTCCATAGGCTGATGCTCTGTCCACTGAGCCAAACCGGCAAACAGCTAGGGCTATGTTTGTTTATTTTTGAAAATTTTAAGAGTTTATTTGAGCCAAACTGATGACATATGCCAAGGAGCAAGACCTCAAATGCTCTTAGAATATGTTTAAAAAATAGTAATTACTTCAATCCAGGCAAAATTAAGTATATGTGTGTATTAGTTTTCTAGGGCTCTTGTAATAAATTTCCACGAACTTGGTGGCTTAAAACAACAAATTTATTCTCACAGTTTTGGAGGCTGGAAGTCTGAAGTCAAGGTGTTGGCAGGACATACTCTCTGAAGGCTCTGGGGAAGAATTCTTCCTTGCCTCTTCCAGCTTCTGGTAGCTCTCAGCACTACTTTTGTAGCTGCATAACTCATCTCTGCGTTCTACTTCACAGGGCCTTCTCTCTGTCTGTCTGTCCTGCTCTATCCTTATAAGGATACTGTCATTGGAATTAGGGCCCACCCTAATCCAGTATGATCTCATCTCAATATTTATTTGTCTGCACAGACCCTATTTCCAAATAAGTTGACATTCTGAAATTCAGGGTAGACATAATTTTGGGGGGATGCTATTCAACCCACCACACTGTGACAGTGGGGAAAAAAGAGGTAGATGGAAGGGCTGACGAGGCTTTAATATAGGAGGCAACTTGGTCCACATTGTATCCCATGTGTACCAGTGTCATGGCAACTACTGTGAGAGGAAGGAATTATTTTTAAATTACTGATGCAAGGTAACTAAGCCTTCAACCAACAGTAATGGATGAGAGTGTACTCTGTTACAACCTCACCAATAGAGTATGCTGTCAAACTTTTGGTTTTTGCCAGTTTGGGGGGAAAAAAGTATCATTGTGGTTTTTATTGCATGTTTCATGACTGAGGTTTGGCATCATTTCATCTGTTTAAGGACTATGTGCATTTTTGTTTCAGTGAACTGCCTGCTTGTATTTCTTGCATGTTTGTGTACAGTGTTGGGGTTTTTCTTCTCATATATTAGAAACATTTTATATATTGGGAGTATTAACTCTGCGATAGAAGTTGCAAATGTTTTTCTCATTTGTCTATACTTGTTTATGGTATTTATATCTATGTACATTTTAATGTTTTCAGATTTACCAGCCTTTCCCCCTGATTGCTTCACTATTTTGAGTCATAATTAGAAAAATTTTCCTATTCTCAGATTACAAAGGACTTCATGGATATTTTCTTCCGAGACCTCTATGATTTTAGTTTTTTACATTTACATACCTCTGAATTATTTGGAATTTTCCTCATATATGGTATGAGGGATGGATTGAATTTTATCTTTTTCTGTATGGCTATCTAGCTGTCCCAGTACCACTTTTGCCCATTTATTTTAGATTAATCTTTATTCTGTACTAAATATCCATATACAATGAAGTTTATTTCTTGATCTTTCCTTTTGTTCCACTGATCTGTCTGCTTTTTTTTTTTTTTACTCCTTGCCTGAGGATATGTTTATTGATTTTTTTTTTTTTAGAGAGAGAGGAAGGGAGAAAGGGAGACACACACACACACACACACACACACACACACACACACACACATCAATGTGAGAGAAACATTCATTGGTCAGTTGCCTCTCAAACGTACCCCAAGCAGGGACCAAACTCAAGCTAGGTGTGTGCTCTGACAGGGAATCGAACCCTGGACCTTTCAGTGTACAGGACGACACTCCAATCAATTACACCAGCCAGGGCAGTATCATGCTATCTTAATTATAGTCTTACGTTTCAGTATCTAACATTCCTCCCCCCCTTTTATTTTTGTTTTTCCAAATTAACTTTATAATCAGTTTGTCTAAGATGTCAACTTGTCTATTTTCCAAACAGATGGTATTTTATTGGGATTATGTTAAAAGTATACATTCAAAGAAATTTACATTTAAAGTCATTTGTTTACTTATTGTGGTAAAACACATAACAAAATTTATCATTGTAACTATTATTAAGTATACAGTTCAGAAGTCATTGATGTTGAATCTTTCTAATATGATATGTTGAATACCTTTCCCATATATTTCTATCCACTGGTATTATTTTTATTTTTGGTAATTTATTGTTTTAAGCTTGGGCTCTTAGCTAGATAAAGTTAGCCCCCATTTGAAGATTTTATATTGTGTATGTGCAGGTGCTTGTTAATAGAGAGTTTTATTTGATAATGTGCTGACTGAATTGATTGTTATAGTATTCATAAGGATCTTGGAGTATTGTTAAATCTTCTATTGGGGAACTGAGGTAGAGGCCAAGTTAATCCTAAAGCAGATTTCCCATCCGGAGAGGCAATGCATTGGAATGGCCAATGGCTTGGACTTGAGTCACATGGCCTGGGTTTGAATCTCAGCACTGCAACTTGGTAGCTATGTGACATTGAACAAGGGCCTTATTTTTCTCATCTCAAATTACCTCATGTTAATAATTGTGCATGTGTGTTATAGGGCTGTCTATAGATTTCATGAATAAAATATGTAGAGTGCTTTAGACAGAGCCTGGAATGTTGTAACACTTATATGTGTTTGTTGTAGTTTTAATGATGCTATAGAAAGAAGAAATGTGGAAAATAAATTGGATAGATTGATTCTTTTATAAAATTTAAAATTATTAATCCTCTCCCTTTTTTCCCCTGTTTAGGTGTGAAATGTTTCTCTTATTCTACAAGTGTGCTCAGCCTTGCATTTCTACCATACATTTTTGCCCA
Source organism: Cnephaeus nilssonii (assembly GCF_951640355.1). Lineage (NCBI taxonomy): Eukaryota > Metazoa > Chordata > Mammalia > Chiroptera > Vespertilionidae > Cnephaeus > Cnephaeus nilssonii. The sequence goes on from NC_137089.1 coordinate 41,354,630, forward strand.
AAGTAATGTTGTATTTGGAAGTCTGCCTTTGCAAATCTTATTTTATGGCATCTTAGGAAGCTTTACACTGATCACTCCGGTCCTGCTTCACTTAGTTACAAAAGGCTATGTCATTCGCTTGTATCATGAGGCCACGACAGACACTTACAAAGCCATCACTTACAATGTTTTGCTTTCAGAAACCAGTACTGTGTTTCACCAGAATGACGTGAAGATTCCAAGCAGCGCACATCTGTTTACCACATTTTTCGCTAAAACAAAATCACTGTTAGTTAATCCAGGTCTCTTTCCAAACCCCAAAGACTATGACCATCTAATGGGTTATGACAAACCATTCACTTTTGATATGGAAGAAACTAGTGAAAAGAAACAGCTTGAAGATGAGAAATGAGTCTATTGTTTTTATGTTTGTGCTTAAATGTGATTTATTTTCCTGTGTATAATAATAAAATTGCCTTGCCCTAACCGGTTTGGCTCAGTGGATAGAGCGTCGGCCTGTGGACTCAAGGGTCCCAGGTTCGATTCTGGTCAAGGGCATGTACCTTGGTTGCAGGCACATCCCCAGTAGGGAGTGTGTAGGAGGCAGCTGATTGATGTTTCTCTCTCTTCGATGTTTCTAGCTCTCTATATCTCTCCCTTCCTCTCTGTAAAAAATCAATAAAATATATTTTAAAAATAATAATAATAATAATAATAAAATTGCCTTTACTTGTGTTTTCTGTTAGTGACTGTTAACAAATTGAAACTGTAACAAACAACTTTTAATTTTCAGAGAATTCTATTCCTTTATGATAAGCTATGCTTGAAAAACAAAACATAATACTCCACCATTTGTGTTTTAAAAAAGGTGTGAAAATACATGTACATGCTAGCATATGCATGGGTAATTAAGTGTGGTTGTCTCTCAGCTGGGAATTGGATATCAGGCACATAAGGGGAGTTATTTTTCCTTTGTGTTTGGATTTTTCTAAGGGTATAGACACAATCTTTCCTCATTAAAAACTATTTTTAAAAATTAATATATTCTGGAAAGCAGTGTTAATCTGCTTCCTTTGGTAACAGCTTGTTACCTCGGTTCTCTGATACGGTGCCTGTCATAAGGGTCTCCCTGTGGTGAGCTGTGGGGAAATGGTGACCTCAGCAGTGTCTTCTGTGGTCCTTCACGCACTCCCCCTGGTGCATCCTATCAGTAGGAGAAGAACATGTACTAAGGTGGATAGTATGTTTTATAAAATAGCGATCTCTATGCTAACTATTGGCGTTTTAAGATTTTACCTCTAATTGTAAAACAAAAGTTGGTTCCTGTGAAGGATTTTCAGCCTGGAGCAAAAGGGCTCAAACCATTTAGATCTGTAGTGCCTAGTGTATGCTAGGTATTGTCCTAATTGCCAGTCACAGTTAACACCCAGACTGCATGGAGCTACCTAATGTCTTGCTGCCTGCCAAGATGGTGAGTCTAATCTTCACGCCTTGCCTCTGTAAGGGAGGTTGATGGGGAAGCAGCCAGGCCATCACTAGTTCATAGGGATGAGCATGCAAGTCTGAAACTGCTAGAAGCTTATAGCTTCAGGTAGAAAAGAGCTCATTTTTGTGACACCCAGAGTCTGCCTTCTGCTAGGATCTGCCAGCTTGCCTAGCAGCGGGCTCTAGGGTCTCAGAAAGATAAGCTGGTTACACCTCCGTTCTCAAGTTGGGTCTCTGCCTGCCTGTTCTGACAGTGTTACTTAGGTATATACTTAATGTGATGTATATCTTTTTGTTGTTAATTCTCACCCAAGGATATTTTCCCATTGCTTTTAGAGTGGAGGGGAGTGGGGGTGGGGGCTGGGGAGGGAGGGGGAGAGAAACATGGATATGAGAAACACTAGAGGCCTGGTGCATGAAATTCGTGCATGGGCAGGTGTGTCCCTCAGCTCAGCCTACACCTTCTCCAATCTGGGACCACTCGAGGATTGTCCAACCACGGATTGGGCCTAAACGGGCAGTCGGACATCTCTCTCACAATCCAGGACTGCTGGCTCCCAACTGCTCACCTGCCTGCCTTCCTGATTGCCCCTAACCACTTCTGCCTGCCAGCCTGATCACCCCCAAACCACTCTCCTGACAGCCTGATTGATGCCTAACTGCTTCCCTGCCAGCCTGTTTGCCCTTAACTGCCCTCCTCTGCAGGCCTGGTCACCCCTAACTGCCCTCCCCTGCAGGCCTGCCCCCCCTCCCCCCCAACTGCCCTTCCCTGCAGGCCCAGTCACCCCCAACTTCCCTCATCTGCCAGCCTGGTCATCCCTAACTGCCCTCCCCTGCAGGCTTCATCGCCCCCAACTCCCCTGCTGGCCTGATCACCTATAACTGCCTTCCCTTGCAGGCCTGGTCCCTCCCAACTGCCCTCCCCTGCTGGCCATCTTGTGGCAGCCATCTTTGACCACATGGGGGCAGCCATCTTTTGTGTTGGAGTGATGGTCAATTTGCATATTAATCTTTTATTAGATAGGATTGGCTGCCTCCTGCATGCCTCCTACTAGGGATCAAGCCTGCAACCCAGGCATGTGCCCTGACCCAGGATATAACCAGAGACCTTTTGGTGCATGGGGCGATTCTCAATCAACTGAGCCACACTGACCAGGGCTAAACACATTTTAAAATTATGGTAAAATGTATAACAAAAATTTACCATCTTAACCAATGTTAAGTGTGCAGTTTGTACAATTCAGTATAGTGTTAACTATATTTACATTGTTGTGCAACAGATCTCTAGAACGTTTTTATCTTGCAAACCTGAAAATATCTATTGAACAACTCCCCATATCTTCCTCTCCCGTGGATTTGTGCCTTTAAAAAAATGGAAGCCCAGCCAGCGTGGCTCAGTGGTTGAGCATCGACCTATGAACCAGGAGATCACGGTTCGATTCCCTGTCAGGGCACATGCCCGGGTTGTGGGCTCGATCCCCAAGATGGGACATGCAGGAGGCAGCTGATCAATGATTCTCTCTCATTGATGTTTCTATTTCTCCCTCTTACTCTCTGAAATCAATAAAAAAATATTTTAAAAAATAATTAAAAAAAAAAAGGGAAAGTCACACAGTTCTTGAAACCTTTCACCAACATGTGCTTATTTCCACCTAAACTTTTAGATTTTTAGGCCCCAACTCCATGCCATTGTAATCCCAAACTATATCCTATAAATGATTTCAAATAGCAAAGAATCTAAAGGATCACATTTTTCTGGAATGGAATAAAGAGTTTTGAAATGAAATAAATTCATGCCATACATGAAATGGTGATCATTTTATTATTAGGGCTCAAAATACTTCCTGGAGCTGCAGTTTGCTTAAGGAAGTGCATTCTCAAGTCTGACGGGGCCCCAGCTCACAAGGCAGACCTACAGCTGATGGACTGTCTAGGGTTTTGTCCAGCCCAGCTCTGCCCCATGGCTGAACTGTTGCTGAGCAGAAACAGTTTGCACAGGGCTGTTCAGTTCGGATCTATTTGCCCAGTGCTCTGGGCCATGAGAAACTGTGTAAAGAGCCTCTGTGGGAGAATACCAGTGTAGATGGAAAAGGGGTGTCCTCTGTTGGGATCCTAAAGGAGACCTACAGGCTGGCTTTGTTACTGTTGACTGGGAAATACCTTGTTTTGTGTGTAAAACTCTGCGCTCTAATTTGCATCAAGTGTTGGAAAAGAGTACATATATTCTAAATCATTTTCTTTTCTCCCCTTGCAGGAAGTGCTCAAATCTCTCTCTCTCTCTCTCTCTCTCTCTCTCTCTCTCTCTCTCTCTCTCACACACACACACACACACACACACACAGAAAGAGGAAACAGTTGGATTGGAACTTAGAAGTCATGTGACTGATGACTAAGTTGACTCTTTCCTACGTACTGAAAGGGAAGAAGAGCCTGAGGATGAGTTGCTGGTTCTCCTTGCATTTGTCAAGTTTGGGAGCTATTAAATCATGTTCCCACTTATGCTTTTTTCCACCCTGTTTTCTTCCACGTTGCCTGAATCCGGGGAGCAGCACTGGATCTGCAACTCCTCTGATGTGAGCCTTTGGTACACCTACTGCGGTAAGTGCACAGCAACCAGTAGTTGTAGTGCCAACTATTTCGAGGGTGTGTTTTCACAAGAACCTCATTCTGCTGTGGCGGGGACTCAGGAAGCGTCGTGTGTTCCAGCTGCTGCCGGCAGCAGGAGTGATGGCTGATGATTTCCCTGTGTGGGTTATCCCGATCCTTCACAGGCCTCACCAGTCTCTCAACTGTTGTTCTTGACCTCCAAGTGCTTCTGTGGTTAACTTTCTCCACCTTGAGCCTCGCTTCAGATTCCTCCCCGTTTTGGCAGAACTGTCTGCTTCTGAGCTTTTGCGTCCAGCCCCCAAGACTAGTTCCTCTTGACAAGGAAGCACAGTCCCAGGTGCCTCCTGGAACGGATTATTGTGGCCAGCGATTTTCAACCGCTGCACCACAATAATTTTTAAAACATGCAACACCTGGCTATTTAGTCAGGGGCACGGACGGACCTCTTTTCCCTTACTGTCAAATAAAGTGACACCAGCCAACACAACAATAGCCTTTTGGTGTGAATGAATAAAAATTATACCTTTTCTTTCTTGTCGGATCAGCAAACAATATATTTCTTGATGGGCTGCAGCATTTTAATCTGTAAAATGAAAGTGATTTTAGAACCTATCTGAGGTAAAATTTTTTAACACAGAGCCACGTAGAAACAGTCTTGACTACTTTTTAAAAAAACCAGCCATACCCTAATGCTGTGCACTGGTCTAATCACTGCCCTACCCAGACCGCTTTGTCTGAAAGCACACCTTCAGGGCTTGGCCACTGTCTTTCTTCGGTGCTTTCCACTGCCTTGCTCGCCACGGGTTGGATATAATATCAGGAAGGTTGAAAGAGAGGCTTGCCAAAATATTAGTTCTTTGAGATTCTTTTGGGAAAGGGGGTTTATGGTTTAATCATTTGGGAGACAATTACAAATGTCTGTTGAGTTCCAAGAAGTTCTGCGAAGAAGAAACCTATTTAATCTCCAGGTTTCCAGTTTTATTTTATTTCACTTTTTGAGTGTGTTGACTATCCTGAGAAATACACTCTGGCAAACTCTAATAGACGTTACTTCCGGGGAGTTAGCATAATTGACAGGTGTAAGAGCAAGACCAATCACCTTCGTGGGTTGTGCTGAATTCCCTCTCAACTTGGCTCTGGAATTTCTCCATCCTACAAGATCAGTGTCCATTCCCCCTTCCAAAAAGGCTCCTCCGTCCACTAGGCCCTACATGTTGACATGCCACCTTCTCTGTGCTAAGTTTCAGGGGGCCTTTGTTTATATACCATTTCATATTATAATTAGCTTTTAAGCTCCTAGTATCAATAATTTGATTTGTCTTTTAAAAAATATTTTTATTGCCCTAACCGGTTTGGTTCAGTGGATAGAGCATTGGCCTGCAGCCTGAAGGGTCCCAGGTTCGATTCCAGTCAAGGGCATGTACTTTGGTTTCGGGCACATCCCCAGTAGGGGGTGTGCAGGAGGCAGCTGATTGATGTTTCTCTCTTATCGATGTTTCTAACTCTATCCCTCTCCCTTCCTCTCTGTAAAAAAATCAATAAAATATATTTTAAAATATTTTTATTGATTTTTAGAGAAAGGGAGAGGGAGAGAGAGAGAAACATCAATATGAGAGTGAATCAATGGACTGTGTCCTGCACATCCCCTATTGGGAATCTAGCCAATAACCCAGGCACATACCCTGACTGAGAATCAACCCGCAACCTTTTGGTGCATGGATGACACCCAACCAATTGAGCTGATTTGTCTTTTGATTTTTTTTTTTTTTTTCAGAGAGGAAGGGAGAGGGAGAGGGCGAAGTAGAAACATCAATGATGAGAGAATCACTGATCAGCTGCATCCTGCACATCCCCTACTGGGGATCGAGCCCACAACCCAGACATGTGCCCTTAACCGGAATTGAACCCGGAATCCTTCTGTCCACAGGCCAACGCTCTATGCACTGAGCCAAACCAGGTAGGGCTGTCTTTTGATTTAAAAAAAAAAAAGTTTGTATTGATTTTTAGAGCATGAGGAAGGGAGTGACAGCAAGAAAGAAACATTGATTGAGGATCCAGCCTGAAATCCGGCCATGTGCCCTGATTGGTAATCGAACTGTGATCTCCTGGTTCATAGATGGACCGAAGCTCAACCTCTGAGCCACGCCAGCTGGGCTAAGCAGATGGTTGTACAAATGATTACTTATTCACGTCCCATACTAGTTTTAGGTCTGCTCCAACTTCCTATTTCTTCAGTCCTTTTGGGACCCTCCCCCCCTTGGAAAATTTGGGCATCTGGACGCATGAATTAACCTCTTCCCTCCCGAGTGAAGCTGGAGGCAACGGGATTCTTCTCCTGTCTTCGCTGTGCCAGGCTCAGGATCTCTGTTGAGGGGGTGTCCCCAGTCTCCCTACCAACTTCAGTGAGTCTGGATTGGAGTTCTCCTGGGTCACAGGAAACTTCTGATTAGTTTCTGATTTCTCACAAAGGGAACTTGCCCACGAACTGTTGCTGAATTCGAAGTTTGTGGGGGAAAGAAGGGTCTTGGAATTCCTACTCCGCCATCGGGCGATGCCCCTCCTCTGGAGAGGGAGATATTTCTAACCACCATTAGTTTTTCTCATTATACAATTTTAATACTAAAGGCATCATTTGGGGGGTGAATTTCAGAATATTTTACTTTGTTGGAAATAATGTATTGACATTATCTTCATTCCATTTAGATAACGTGAAATATCCCATTTCAGTAAGAATTGAACCCTGTGTAGAATTGAAGGGAAGCAAAGGATATTTGCATATTTCCTACATTCCAAGTAAGTCCAAAGTTTTGTTAATGTACATCAGTTAAAAGAACCCAAGCGATATCAATGACAAATGATGGTGTTCCAAATGTACATGTTTTAGTTTTCTGTTATTATGTAACAAATGACCACATCTTAATATCTCAAAACAGTACCCATTTACTGTCTCACAGTCTTGGTGTGGCAGTAACCTGGGTGTGGCTTTGCCGTGCCTGCTTCAGGATCTCGCACCAGGTTGCAGTCAAGCTATCTGCCAGGACTGGGGTCTCTTCTGAAGGCTCAATTAGGGAAGGATTATCTGCAGTTCTCATGTGATTTTTGACAGGATTCAGTTCCTGTCTGACTGCTGGCTTTTTCACTATGGCTTCTTGCTTCATCAAAACCAGCAAAGGGGACAGTCAGCTAACAAGATAGAAGTCACAATCCTGTGTAGCCTAATCATGGTAGTGCCACTCTATCAACTTGGCTTTATCTATTTGTTAGAAGCAAGTCACTAGGCTCACACTCATGGGGAAGAGATTACATAATGGTAGGGAGGGGAAAAGTGGAAATAATATGAGACTTCTAACAATCTATTAGGCACTCGTATATCAGTCATTAGCTATTCAACTGATAAATAAAGTTAGGTTTCCACTAATTAAAGATCTGTGTATGAGTAAGCCAGGACATTTTTTTCCTAAAGGTGACCCTTCTAAAAACAATATGATGATGGGATAAAAAAAAGACAATGTTTTTTGTTTGTGTTGTCTTGTTTTTCCTCTCTATAATTTTACTTGTCATCAGCTTAGTAAAAAATAAATTGGGTGATGGTTATAGCATCAGGCTGGATCCAAGTGTTTGGGAAAACACAAAAACCTTTATCCTCTCTCACCAGGCAGCTTCGTTGTGTGAAGCCCTAGAATCCCAGGACACTTCAGTTCTCGTCATCATCCTCACCATTACTGTTTATCATCACCAACATTCTAGCTTGTGTTTGGAGCTTATTGTTTACTAAGTTCTTTTACATATGTAAGCTTAAATAAAGATTTCCCTGGTTTTAGTTCTCCAGCATATAAGAAAGAGGTAGCTGAGAACCCAGAAATAATAGACAATAAACTTGTGCTTTACTATTTCTGAAATTAATTGTTCAACCTGCACTTGGACACTTGGTTTCTGTATTCATTTAGTCATTGAAAAATGCATAGTATATTTCAAGTATTGTGATAGGTACTGTGAATTCATTGATAAATAAAACATTCACTTGACCTTCAAGAATCTTCCTGGGCAATAGGAGGGGCATACCTATAGATAATATGGCATGGTAAGTGAAGTGACAGTAAAGAGGCCGAGTGATAACACAGAGCAAAGAGCAATCAACTCTATTCACTACATGGTCTTGGCCAAGAGTAAAAAATATTTTTTACCCCTAAATTTTTGCCTGGCTAAGGCTCTACAATTTTTTCTTCTTTTCTCAGGTTTTGTTTTCTGGTCTATGTGATGTGTGCTCACCCCTAGATGTTTGGCAGAAGTGATTATATATGACATAATGAGTGACCTAATTTTCAAGCAAACCTCTTGTCCTTACACACAGGAAACGAGCTCTTCAATTTCTGCCCACATCCATGTTTTTGGAGAGGTTCAGGCTAATGTCCATGGACTGGACCATGGGACCACAGTTAGAAGCAGACCCTGTTATGTTCTTTATACTCTACCCCGTAGTAGAGAAGTAGAGACAAATTAGGAAGTTTGGTGGTACCTTAGGCTTAGAGTAATGAGGGCCTTCATTAAAACTGTGGCAATGGAGCTGAAATGGAGACTAGTAAAATTACTGGGATTAGGAATTCTAGTGCTGATTTGCTGATGAAGATGAGGAAATCAATTTAGGATCTATAGGGTGAGATGGTGAGCAACATTTGACTAGAGATATCGAATGCATATATGAGACAGTGTTTAGGAGAAAGGTTGAGACTAAAGAGGATGATTTAGGAATTATTATCCTACTAGAGGCCCGGTGCATGAAATTCATGCACTGGGTGGGGGAATCCCTTAGCCCTCAGCCCGGCCTGGGCTCTCTTGCAGTCCGGGAGCCCTTGGGGGTTGTTCGACTGCCAGTTTAGGCCCGCTCCCCATGGGTGTCTGCCCCCTGCTGGTCAGTGTGTCATAGCAACCGGTCGTTCTGCTGTTCAGTCGATTTGCATATTAGCCTTTTGTTATATAGGATGTGGCACTTAAAGCCAAGGAGAGTGTGCAGAGTAAATATTGAGGAAAACTGAGGATAGAAACCTTAGGTAGGAGAATAAATGAACTAGACTGAGGAGTCAGAGAGGCTGAAGGACAACCAGAAGAGAGTGGGAGCACTGATACCAAACCAAGGAGAGAGCTTTGAGGAGGAGCTGGCAGCTCTGTTACCCATAGTCCAATTCAAGTTAAGGTTGGAAAACTTTTCCTCTGGTTATGGCTACAATGAACCCTGGTGACCTTATTAGGAAAATATTTTCAATGAGATGGTGGCTACAATAAACTATTTTCATTATAAAAAAATTGTACATCTTTTCCAGTTGGGCCAACTGAATAATATAAAAATTGAGCAAAATGCATTGTTTACTGGCTTTTCTCAGGTTAATTGATAATAGGGATACCATGAGGAAATAATAAATGGCTCATACACCTAATTTTTAATCAAAAGGTTTAATTTTATCCTCTAAGAAATCTGTCATCAAAATTACTAAAAAGTGGGCATGAGTTGATTATCATTATTTCCTTTCTTTTCTTTGAACTTCTAGCAGAATTGTAACTAGAACAGAAAATTTTATATCTTCATTTGATAGTTTTCTAAAAAAATAATTTTCTCTAGTTTTAGGCATAGCATATAATTCTTACTGTGGAATAGTCTATTTGATTACAATCCACTAGTTACCCTCTCAAAACTACAGTTTTCTCATCTACAGAATAAGGATCACAATACCCACATTATAGGTAGTTGTGATGATTAAATGAAATAATGTTGCAAAAGCACAGGACATATTTTAAGTATATAATAAATATTAATTACTAGTGGCCCGGTGCATGAAATTCGTGCACATTAAAGGGGATTAATTAGAGGAAATAATTTAATATTGCTATTTGCCCTTTCCCTATATAATAGAAGTGTCAGAGATGAAAGAAAATTAGTAAAATGTATATGAAAACCTTCCTCCTGTCAGAATCTGGGGCGCACCATGGGACCCAGAGTCAAGTCCCTGCCCACCCACATGCACCTCAAAATTGCATGAGACCCAGACCTGGCTGGCCCCCGTCCCCATTGGGCTAGATCCAGACCTGGCCAGTCCCACCTTGTCAAGCCCCGCCAGGCAGGGGATGTAGCCTCAGGTCCCCTGGCCCGGCGCCAGGATGGGGGGCGTGGCCTGAGGTCCCCCAGCCCAGACCGGGGCAGGGGGCATGCCTTGAGGTCCCCCGTCAAGTCCCGCCAGGTGGGGAGCATGGCCTGAGGTCCCCTGTCAAGCCCCGCCAGGCAGGAGGGCGCAGCCTCTGGTCCCCTGGCCTGGCACTGGGAGGGGGGCACAGCCTCAGGTCCCCAATAAAGCTCCGCTGGGCAGGGGGTGCGGCCTGAGTTCCCCCGACCCAGCACTGGGGGTGCATCTTGAGGTCTCCCGTCAAGCCCTGCTGGGTGGGGAGCATGGCCTGAGGTCCCCTGTCAAGCCCCGCCAGGCAGGGGGGTGCAGCCTCAGGTCCCCTGGCCCGGTGCTGGGGCAGGGGGCATGGCCTGAGGTCCCCCGTCAAGCCCCACCTGGTGGGGGGCGCGGCCTGAGGTCCCCCAGCCTGGTGCTGGGGCGGAGGGAGCAGCCTGAGGAACCCTAGCCCAGCATCAGGACGGGAAGCGCACCTTGAGGTCCCCCATCAAGCCCCACCGGGCGGGGGGGCATGGCCTCAGGTCACCTGGCCTGCCTCCAGGGTCGGGGGCGTGGCCTGAGGTCCCCTGTCAAGCCCTGCCGGGTGGGGGATGCAGCCTGAGGTTCCCTGTCAAGCCCTGCTGGGTGGGGTGTGTGGCCTGAGGTCCCCCAGCCTGACCTCAGGGCAGGGGGCGTGGCCTGAGGTCCCCTGTCAAGCCCCACAGGGGTGGGGGAGGGCGTAGCCTCAGGTCCCTGCTGATTGCTCGTTAAGGCTCCTTATGGGAACTTGGCCTCAGTTGTGGGTGCACCCATCTTTGTGACAGAGTGATGGTCAATTAGCATATTCCCTCTTTATTAGATAGGATTATTTATAAAATAATCTCTTATTTGAGGGACTAATGGGATTTTTTTTTTCTTTTAAAGGAAGAGACATGAAAAATTTATATTTCAATCTGTATTTATCTTTTAACACCATGAATTTTCCGATGCGCAAAGAAGTCATTTGCCGAGGATCTGATGATGATTATTCTTTTTGTAGAGCTCTAAAGGGAGGTAAGCATTTAATCTATATTACTCTCAGAATAAAATATAAGAGTTTATGAGAATGTTATGAAAATTAAATACACTGAAAATGTGAAGTTCCTTTTCTGATAATAACTCTTTATTCCCATTAAAAATTTTTACTTTTAGCAGTTTGAACAACATTTTATAATTATGTTATTGAGTTATTATTAAGATGACACTTGCGTGTGTTTGCAAGGATATTAGAATTTTTTCCTTGTTCAGATAGTATTTGTATATTTACCCTCGGTTATGGTTCTCTTTTTCTAAACATTACATTTTTCATGGAATCTTACTCGATTTTGCTGCAGAGCTACCTTCAGTGTTCTTTATACTCTACCTCAGAAGAAGGGAAGTGGAGACAAATTAGGAAGTTTGGTGGTACCTTAGGCTCAGAGTAATGAGGGCCTGCATTAATATTGTGGTAATGGAGATGAAATGGAGACTAGTAAGATTTATTGGGATTGGGAATTCTAGTGCTAAAGAAGGGGCAAATTTTTAAAGATAATGAGTTCTGATCTGGGTATGTTGAGCTTTAAGGTAATTTTGGGACATTCAAATAAACATGTCCATTTGGCAGCTGATATATGGGCCCAGAACTGAGGACATTCTGATTTAAGAAACACAGATGCTGCCTGACTGGTGTGGCTAAGTTGGTTGAGTGTCGACCCATGCACCAAGAGGTCGCCGGTTCGATTCCCCATCCGAGCACATGCCTAGGGTTACAGGCTTGATTCCTACCAGGGGGTGTGCAGGAGGCAGCCGATCCTTATGCTATTTCTCTCATCAATGTTTCTATCTCTCTCTCTCTCTACCTTCCTCTCTCTTTAAAATCAATTAAAAATATTTTTAAAAATCTTCATAAATTAAAAAAAGAAAAAAAAAAAAGAAACATCATGAGACCCTTGAAAGTTTGGGACTCGAATTAATATCAGATATATCTACTTTTAAAATAACTGTCCTTCTCTATTATACCCTGCTAAAGGAGCAGTAGTATTAAATATGCGCATATATTACTAGGAATGAAGCATAGTAGCACTCGCTTGTTCCTCACTCATTCACCATTGAGACCAGTGGGCCTTAAAAGTTTGCATCTACTCATGCTGGTCCTGAGAGAGGCTTGTGCGGGCAGAGGGGCCACAGGAGAAGGGGAGCCAGGGGATAAGACTTACTGTTTCTCTACAATTTTGTTTGGACTACGGCTGCTGCCAGTAGTAGAAGTGTCAAAGGAGAATGCTGTACTACCAAAAAAGTCACTTAGTGATGTCCCCGTTTTTTGTGTTTTGTTTGCAGAGACTGTGAATACATCAGTGCCATTCTCCTTCAAGGGCATCCTGTTCTCTAAGGTATTGTCCAAGAGTCATTTTGTCCTTTCTTCATTTTTGGCAGTAACAGATGTGTGAAGAATTTAAACAAGCAGTTTGCAACTTCTAAAAATCGATATTCAAAATTTTTCCTCTACTTTTATTTGCTGTTGGGTATTTTGCCATTTCTTCTTTCTGAAGAATATGGAAATATAAAAAAAAAGTTACATGAAAGAAAGCTCGTTTTCACATCATGTTTTTTCCTCTAACATACACGGCTAGAAGTAATGCAAATGCTCACTATTAATATGTTGAATGACTTCTGGGTGAAAGCATTGTAAGAATTCTGTAGCTGCCTCTATGAAGAATAACCATGTGCTTTTATTTTTTTATTTTTTAATATATATTTTATTGATTTTTTACAGAGAGGAAGGGAGAGGGATAGAGAGTTAGAAACATCGATGAGGGAGAAACATCGACCAGCTGCCTCCTGCACACCCCCCACTGGGGATGTGCCCGCAACCAAGGTACATGCCCTTGACCGGAATCGAACCCGGGACCCTTCAGTCCACAGGTCAACGCTGTATCCACAGAGCCACACCGGCCAGGGCACCATGTGCTTTTAGATGTTTGCATTAGATACCTAGCAATGAAAATTTTGCACATTCCACTTTGGGTGAATATTTAAAAATAAACTTTAACAATGCATATTCTTTACTGATTACAAATGACATTTAATGTTTGAAAATCTCATAGGTTAGTCTCAAAAGTTGTTAAAAAACATTCTCATACTTGGGAAATAAATTAGTTTTATTTGAGTCTGCTGAATTAAAAAACATAAAATTTCATCTCATTAGAAAACTGAGAAAGTGATAACCAATCCAATTTAAATGACTTCCTCCTAGTAATAAAAAAAGTCTTCCAAAATAGAAGCACATAACATTTATATTACTTGTGTTTCTTATTCCTCATTTTAGGGAAAATACAGATGTGTTGTGGAAGCCATCACTGGGAATACTGAAGAAATGCTCTTTTGTTTGAATTTTACCATCATACACCACCCTGCTTTCAATTAGAATAAATCTAATGTGCCAGGACTGACTGCAGACCCCGAGTGATGGATGAATGGATTAGTCGGACACTCGTTTCTGTGAAAGAGAGGCTAAGGGACTGCTTGGCTATAGGCACCAAACAGCCCCACTTGCCTGCCTCCTTAGGCTTTTATTGTAACAACAGCTTGAACTCAAATTAACCTCTAGATACAATCAGCAGGGTGAGTATCCTTGAGAAAGCATATGCTTCTACAAGGTCGTGTCTTTAAAGACTAAATATAGAGATTCCAGTAAAACACCCAGGGGCTCGGACTTATTTGGAAAAGTCAAGGTAGGGGCTGCCGTCTTCAGCAAGGTCCCCCTAGAGGCTCCTGACCTTTCTGAGAACCCTCCTTACAGACTTTCCAACCAAGTCTTGTGCTTTCCCACATAGTATATATTTTTTTCAAGGATTTTATTCTTCACTTATTTATTTATTTTTTGCACAGTGTATTAGTTTGCTAGGGCTGCCATAACAAATACCACAGAGTGGGTAGCCTAAACAATAGAGATTGATTTTCTCATGGTTCTGGAGGCCAGAAATCTGAAGTCCGTGTTGGTGGATTTGGTTCCTTCTGAGGCCTCTCTCTTTATTTTTTAAAATTTAAATTCTTTATTGTTAAAAGCATTACATACTAGTATGTCTCCTTTTTCCCCCATTGACCTCTCCTCAGTCACTCCCACCCCCCAGTACATGCCCTCACCCCCCTACTATCTGTGTCCATTGGTTATGCTTATATGCATGCATACACGTCCTCTGGTTGATCTCTTACGCCACCCTTTTTAACCTCCCCTGCTTTTCCTCTGAGGTTTGACAGACTGTTCGATGCTTCTGTGTCTCTGAATCTATTTTTGTTCATCGGTTTATGTTGTTTATTATATTCCACAAATGAGTGAGATCTTGTGATATTTATCTTTCTCCGACTGGCTTATTTAGCTTAACATAATGCTCTCCAGGTCCATCCATGCTGATGCAAATGGTAGAAGTTCCTTCCTTTTTACAGCAGCGTAGTATTCCATTGTGTAGATGTACCACAGTTTTTTAATCCACTCATCTGCTGATGGGCACTTAGGCTATTCCAAATCTTAGCTATTGTAAATTGTGCTGCTATGAACACAGGGGAGCATATATCCTTTCTGATTTCTTGGGATATATTCTTAGAAGTGGGATTATTGGGTCAAATGGGAGTTCCATTTTTAAATTTTTGGGGAAACTCCATACTGTTCTCCACAGTGGCTGCACCAGTGAGGCCTCTCTCTTTAGATTGTAGATAATCTTCTCCCTGTGTCTTTACACGGTGTCCCTCTGTGTGTGTGTCTTAATCTCCTCTTCTTTTAAGGACACCAAGTCATATCAGATTAGGGTCCACCTGTATGACCTTAGTCACCTTTTTAAGACCCTATCTCCAAATCCAGACACATTTTGAGGTACTGGGGGATAGGGCTTCAGCATATGATTTGGGGGGCGGGGGCATGATTCAGCCCATAAAACACAGGTAATGAAATCTCTTGAATTGGCCGACCTTTCTCCATTTCCTGCCTCTGCTCTGGGGCAGGTGACAGCATCGCCCCCTGGCTGATCTTCCCGCAGCTGGCCAGGGGCCTCAGGCCAAGTATTCTCCACAAAGGCAGTTATGGCTTTCAAATACAGGCCCAGTCACGTCACAAGGCCAATGGGACAGAAGGAAACAAGAACAAATAAGGGCCTTCCTGGGGCTTCTGATTCCTTTGGGATAATGCTGGGATCCTTGGAAGCCCTGCTGGGCCTTATCCATCCTTTCCCTCTCTAGCTGCATCTCCCACCACCCTCTTCTTGCCGTCTGTGTTCCAGAATATGCCACCGTCCCTCCCACTCCAGAGCCTTCGTCCACAGTTTTTTTTTATTGATTTATTTTTATTAAACTTATCGGGGGTAACTGCTTAATAGGCTCATATAGGTTTAAGGTGTGGATCTGTTACAAGATCTGTATATTGCACTGCACACCCACCACCCAAAGTCAAATCATCTTCAGAGACCATATATTAGGCCTCCTTCATCCCCCGGACATCACTCTTTCAATTCTTGTTTATTCCTGGTCTTTCATTGCTCAGAAAGAGTTAATGACTTAAAAAAAAAGAGTTAATAACTTGTAAAAATATTCCTTAGATATTAGCCTTGTGTTCTCTCTGTTGGAGTCGATTAGGGCTTTTAGCATAATTGCTTTTTGAATGTCTTCCCTGTCCTAACTGGCTTTGTGGATCTCAGATTTCAGTTCAGCCCCTACGTCCCACTATTAAGAAAACAGAAGTATATGGAGCCAAACTTTTCCCTGCACCCGAACAATTTCATGATCTCATGTTTCTCCTCTCAGCTCTCCCTGCCCTGTTCAAATAATTGGTTTCACCCTCCATTGAGCTTTACAAGAATTGTTCCTGGGGATTTCCATGCTGCCTGTGGAAGAGTAAATTTCATTTGTGAAGTTATCAAGTAATTGGCAGCTATTACATTGTGCTACCTCTCAGAAGTTATTTTATCCACTGAGCCAAACTAACTAGGGCTAGAAGTTATTTTAAAATGACACCCTTGGTTCTTTGTAGTTCTCACCTCTCCTCTAGTAAGTAAATGTAATTGTTTTTAGGAACCTCTTGAGCTACAATTTAAAGAAGTCCTGAAAATGGCACTTCTTTTAGAGTAGTTTGCAGCACCATCATAAGCCTATTATGGGAAACCCCACGGTGTGTGGACATAGCTGTTTGCCTCCCATTGACTGTTTCAGGAATGAAGAAAAGGGCCTGATTGTAAAGGTTCTCTTGGCGGCCCTGGGCAGCTGAGGCTGAGATCCCTGGACTGCAGAGCTGCACAGAGAGCTGCGGGGCCAGTTTCCGGATGAGCCCGAGGCCCCGATTCCCCAAAGCCGGGGCTGTTCTCCCTGAGACTGACCCTGGAGGCCAGAGGTGCAGGTCAGCCTCCCGCTTCCTCCCGCAGAGCTGTTAACATACGCCTGTCCTGATACCACTTTGAGATGAACACACTGAAAGCTTTTAGGTGACTTATTTGCTTTTGCTCTTTTTAATTTGAAATTGTTCTTCCTAGGGTGTCGACAAATTAAAAAACAACAACAGGTGGAAGGGTCTGCTAGCAGCTCTCTAAGTAAAACTTCTTTTCTTCATTTTAAAATGAGATTTGCTCCTTAGATTAATAAAAATCTTTGCTGGCCTGGCCAGCGTGGCTCAGTGGTTGAGCATCGACCTATGAACCAGGAGGTCAGGGTTTGATTCCAGGTCGGGGCACATGCCTGGGTTGGGGCCTCAATCCCCAGTGTGGGGTGTGCAGGAGGCAGCCAATCAATGATTCTTTCTCATCATTGATGTTTCTATCTCTTTCTCCCTCTCTGAATCAATAAAAATAT
This sequence comes from Cnephaeus nilssonii, assembly GCF_951640355.1. Classification (NCBI taxonomy): domain Eukaryota; kingdom Metazoa; phylum Chordata; class Mammalia; order Chiroptera; family Vespertilionidae; genus Cnephaeus; species Cnephaeus nilssonii. The sequence continues at coordinate 41,371,696 of NC_137089.1, forward strand.
ATATTAAAAAAATCTTTGCTGGCCTCTTTAACAAAAATTAATGCATTTCATTGTATCAAGTTCACACAAGTGCATGAAATAACAAATAAAATTCCCCTTTTCATTTCTTTATACTGTTTCCTTAAAACCATTTTAATAATTTGGTATATGAATTTTCAGATTTTTGCTTCATATGTATATCATACTACATGTGCTATCTTTATATTCATGTATCTGCATATGTGTATTTCTAAATATGAAGTTGCTGTATACTGTTTTTAATTTGAATTTGGGAAATTCAAATCCAAGTCACTACATATATACTTCATTTTAAAAATGGCTGCATAATTTTCTTTTGTTTGGCTATACTGTAATTTAGTAACTAATTTTTTTATAGACTCTATAGTATAGGTTATAGTATAGATGTAGAACATAGTACTGACACAGGAACCGGTGAGCAGGAATTTTCCCCAGGGTCTTGTCTAACGGAATCTAAGAAAGAAGCCGAGGACCAGAGGCCTTCAAACAAGGCAGGAGTTTACTGCAAACAAACACAGGATTCCCGCTGGGGAGGGACATTCCAATGGGTTGCCCCAAGTATTCTGCTCTTCCCCTTATATCTGATAAGGGCCTGCTCTTTGTCTATCTGCGCCACTCTCTGATTGGTTCCTGGCCTTTTTGCAACATTGTTCTCTTTCATGTCCAAGAAAAAACATCCTGTTTCCTGCAAAACACATTCTTTGTTTGTTTCAGCTAGCAGCACAATTCCTCATTCTTCCACCCCTCACCCTAACTACCTAATCTACTTTAACTCCTTTCAGTACCTAACACTAGCTGTGATAAGATAGAAGTTTAATTTTTGATCACAGTACAGTGTGTGCCTAAGCAGCCCAGGGCTTGTCTGGAAGCTGGGATGTTGGGAGCCCAGAGTCCCCCTACCTTGGTTCCCCACCCCCTCATGCTGAGATGACCCTCTACCATATTCACATTCCAGCCAGTGGGAAGGAGAGAGAGGAAAAGTGGCACACCCACTCCTTTTAAGGGCATGACAGGAATTGCACTTAGTACTTTTACTAACCCTCTGACCAATCAGAACTTGTTCACATGGCCACACCTCCCTGTAAGGGAAGCTGGGAAAAGTAGGCTTTATTTTGGCCGACATATACCTAGCAATGAACCTGCAGATGTTACTATAGATAGAGTGAATGACACAGGGACCCCTAGTGGTCTATAGCAGAACACCTAACCTGGTTTGCAACAATGCACTAAGTAGTGTTATTATTTGACTAGAGGCCCGGTGCATGAAATTTGTGCATGGGTAGGGTCTCTAGACCTGGCTGGTGATCAGGGACTATCGGGGCCTTCCAACTGCCAGCCAGGGCCTTCCTTCCCTGGCTGCCGGCTGCCAGCTGGGGCCTTCCTTTGTTCTGCACCGCCCCCTTGTGGTCAGCACACATCATAGTGAGTGATCGAACTCCCAGTCGAACTCCCAAAGGGACAATTTGCATATTAGGCTTTTATATATATAGATTAGTATCTATCTACCCCACTACATCGTCATCTCTACAAGAGCAGGGACCATATCTGGTTTTGCTCACCGGTGTATCCTCATCATCTATCCCGGTGCCTGGTACATAGTAGGACCTTAATACAGGGGTGGGAAAAGTAGGTTAATAATAATAAGAAATAATACAATAATAAATGAATAAATCACAATAAGAATAAACTGTTTTGTGTACTCATAACTAAACCTACTTTTGCCAACCCCTGGAATACATATATTGGGTCTCTATTTTCGTTGTCTCACACTTGACACTCCGGCTAGACCAAACCACTTGTGCTTGCCTAGTAATGTATTAATTATCCATTAAAAAACATCTTGGCTAATATGGTAAGCAAACACAGTCATCGCACTGTTTTAATTTTTTTGATGACTTTTGAGATGATACATATTTCCATTTATATTTCTTGTTTTGAGATTTGATGTGACCAATTCTATCAACATCCCTTGAGGTGCATGAACAGTTCAGTCGCTGCCATAGATCGGAGTCAGGGGGTTCACTCAGGGCCTCGCTAGATGAGGAGTAGAATGGAGAGTGATGCTCGAAGGAGGGCATTCGTGGATTCTACCTGAGAGCAGTGTCTCACCCCTGAGTTTGCCACAGGGGTTGGGAATACAGTGTTAACGGTTACATTCTCTGTGTAGAATTTGTAGGGATGGAGTGATATTGTGACTTATAATAAGAAATATATATTTGTTCCTCATCACCCTTTCTGGCACCCTTTTAGAGCTTCTAAAATCCTTGGCACTTCTTAAATGATAAGAGCTATGATGATGTCTTGATTCTCATAACGAACACTTTGCAACTGAAAGGGTTAAAGAGAACAAAACGGGGCAGAGGAAACTTACTGTGCTTAGCAGAAAGCTTGCAGCCTTGAGCTCGGCATAGCCTAGATAACCACTAGACATCTGGCGCCGGGAGAAACCAAGGGCGTACGGGACAAGTCAAGCTCTGTACGTCAGCAGAACTGTGTGCAGCCAGCAGAGTTAATGAAACCCTGCCTCCCCCTTCAGTCACCGCTGATTCCTTTCTCGGACTCAGCCCACCTGTACCAGGTGCCTGAAATAAAAGTTCTTTTGGTACATTATGGCCTCATGTCATATGTGTGCGACCCCGGCCCACTCCGAACTTTCATCAACCACCCTTGAGTTTATGTTAGTGTGGTGGCTTTTGGAAAGCCCCTAAGTCCAGCAAACCAGTCATATGATTAGATTGGAACTTAAAAAAAATTATTTTTTAAATTTTATTTTATTAATTTCAGAGAGGAAGGCGGGGGGAGAGAGAAACATCAATGATGAGAGAGAATCACTGATTGGCTGCCTCCTTCAAACCCCCCACTGGGGATTGAGCCCGCAACCCAGGCATGTGCCCTGACCGGGAATCGAACCATGACCTCCTGGGTCATAGGTAGACGCTCAACCAAGGGAGAGGGTCTGGAGGTTGAATTGATCACTAAAGGCCAATGATTTAATCAGTTGTGCCTATGTAATGAAGCCTCTATAGAGCCACAAAAAGACAGGGTCTGGAGAGCTTCCAGGTTGGTGAGCCAGCATGTGCCACATGCTGGGCCCCCAGTTCCATGGGACAGAAGAAGCTCCTTTGTTTATCCCCTGCCCCATGTATCTCCGCTGGCTGTTGATTCGTATCCTTTTATTTTTATTTTATTATCATTTTTAATCCTCACCCGAGGATATTTTTCCATTGATTTTCAGAGAGAGTGGAAGAGAGAGCGAAAGACAGAGAGAAACATCGATGTGAGAGAAACACGTCGATTGATTGCCTCCTGCACGTGCCTTGACTAGGGCCCGGGCCGGGGAGGAGCCGATTTGTATCCTTTTATATCCTTTGTAATGAACTGGTCATGTAGTAAGAAAACTGGTTTCCTGAGTTTTGTGAACCACGCTAACAGATAAATTGAACCTAAGGAAGGGGTCATGGGAACTCTGATTTTTAGGCAGTGCGTCAGAAGCACCTGAACTTGTAATTGGCATCTGGAGTGGGGGCAGTCTCGGGGACTGAGCCCTTAATCTGTGGAATCTGATGCTGTCTCTAGGTGGATAGTGTCAGATTTGAGTTAAATTTGTGGGGCACTGGGTCCATGCCCTCAGAGAATTGAGTTAATTGCTTGGTTGTATAGGAAAACACACATATCATAGGTGGTATTTTACATTTCTATTTACGGAAATATCTAAGAGTTTTAGCACTCAGTAAAGATTAGTGTTGTATTGATAAGTGAATTAGTTTAATTAAGATGGTGTTAATGATGGCCAGCCTACCCATAATCACCCAACCACACCAACTACCACTGGGTACAGATGTTTTGCTTATCATATGTTAAGTGATAATAAGAACATAAAAACATAAAATATATTTAATAAGGATGCACTGAATGAAGCTATATGAAAAAATTAAAATATGTGAGGGTGGTGGGATTTAGATATTATACTCTTTTTAACATTATTATTTAAAAAATATGTTTTATTGATTTTTTTAGAGAGAGAAGGGAGAAGGTGAGATAGAAACATTGATGCCAGAGAAACATTGATCAGCTCCCTCCTGCACACCCCCTACTGGGTATCAAGCCTGCAACCGGGACATGTGCTCCAACTGGGAATCGAACCGGTGACCTCTTGGTTCAAAGGTTGGTGCTCAACCACTGAGCCACACTGTCCGGGCCTAACATTATTTTCTTAATATTGTTGTCGTATTGTTGCTAATGAAGCTAAATCATATTACCATTACTTCCACCAAACCATAACTACCAAAACCAATCCTGTTAGCAATGCCCTTTTAAAACTACATACGCCCTATAAGATATTATTGGTAAAAGAGAAAAGAAGAGGGGGCTGTCCTAAATATAAGCAAGTATGTGGCCACTGTGCGGAAGACACCTTTTCCTGTATAAGACTCACTTGTAATTCCCAAAGCCCAGAGAGGAAGCAATCATTCAAGGCAAAGGAAGTGAAGAGCTTCTATTTCCTTAGCGTTCACGAGCAGCCTGGTATGGACATTAGTGCTAATGAGAACAGCGTGCTTTCAGACAAAAGGTGCACGCCAGGCGTCCACGTGGAGATAACCTCGGGTCAGCACAGATGCGGCAACGGGGACTCCGCGGTTTTGCGCCGGGTGTGAGTTGGGTATGACCGGGAGTAGCCTGCTGACAAACTGTTCAGTGGCTGCTCAGAAATGCCTGTGACTGCAGATGCCCCAATGGGCACACGGTTCCTATTAATGTAGTCTGGGAAGCCTCTCTCTCACAATGACCGAGTCCTTAGCAGGGTCCAATGTGACTCCCTTCTCAGTTTAAATGACTGAGTTTTCAAGTTCAAGCACTCTCTGAGTAAAGTTGACTCATACACCTACTTAGAGAGGGTGAACCCACCAACAAGGAAAAGGAAATACCTGGTAGTATGGTTGGCGAGATGAGGTTATTTTGGAGAAAAGGAGGAGATTTTGGTGGAAGGGTAATATTGGTCAGTAGGAGGGTACCATGTGAGCGTGTGAGCGTGTGAGTGTGTGTGTGTGTGTGTGTGTGTGTGTGTGTGTGTGTGTGTGATGTATGAACACCAGGTTTGGGGTGCAGGAGGTGGCAGACAACAGGGGCTAAGAAAAGAAAGTAGAAGTATGACATGACTGCCTCCATTACAATTTCAGTTAAAGAACTGGTGGCAGCCCTGGGTAAGTAGGTGAACCCGAGGCTGAAACCTTTAGCTTCACCCAAGTTAGCCCGGTTTGCCCTGACCAGGTGGGCCCATTTCTGACCCTTTCCTGGTCTGATAGAAACCACTCTGGGAGTGGAAGAGAGCAGGGCTAAAAAGACAAGCAAGGGGAAGTGCTGGATGGAAGCTCAGAGCTTACAGTATATCTACCTGGAAACCAGGCACCCTTCTGAGACAGGGTGTAGCAGAAAGCCTGAATACAGAAGAAGGAAGGTGGCCAGGTAGGCGGTGGAGCATGGTGACCAGAGAGTTGGGTGGTGGCCGGGGCTCTAGAAGGTACTAGGAATGCAGGGACATGGGAGTGATGGGCACTCAATTCAGGGGGTGATACTCACTCCCAGGACATCCATTGCATCAATCTGAGGGGTTGCAAATTCAGACTGCTAAAGGGCCAGACAGAGCAGGCCGGGTGTAAGATAATAGGGAGGTATGTGATTATGGTGAATAAAAAGGCATCTGCAAATTTAAGTGTACCCTATGGGAATACTGGTCCATAGAGCTTCTGATTTTTTCAAGAGAAGGGGTACGTTTGGATATTTATGCCTCCCAAAATGTAATCACACAATGTTGGCAATTGATTTAAAAAATTTAGAAAACATCATTGTGGGACCTGCCAAAACACACATGTACATTCCACAGCCCCTGAAACTCAGCATGGCAAAATGGAACTCAGTCTGTATTCCCTCTGTCAGCAAGGAACTCAGCTGGGAAGCTGGCCATCACCCCCGACTCCGCCCTTCCTTTCTGCCTCACATCCCATAGGCCCCTTAACCACGTGGAGTCAGCCTTCTGGAATCACGGTCTCTTACATTCGGTATCTAATCTACATCTCTATGCTCACTGTCTTTGTTCTTTCCTGGCCTGACCCATTTCTCAGTCTTTTTTTTTTTTAAAGCGATTTAGCTTTTTAAAAAAAGATACTTTTATTGATATTTTACAGAGAGGAAGGGAGAGAAATAGAGAGAAACATCGATGAGAGAGAAACATTGATGAGCTGCCTCTGCACGCCCCCTATTGGGTGTTGAGCCCGCAACCAAGGTACCAGAATCGAACCCAGGATCCTTCAGTCTGAGGGCCAACGCTCTAGCCACTGAGCCAAACCGGTCAGGGCATTTCTCAGTCTTTAGTGCCACTCAGGTCTAATCCTCTAGCGACCCGTCTAAAATAAAAACTGGAACAAGGCATTGCCTTGCCCCCCAAATCCTATTCCCAATATGTTTTTAAAATTGAAGTATAGTTGGAATGCAATATTAGACGAGTTTCAGGTGTACAATACAGTGATCCGACATTTGTGAGCCTTACAATGCGCTCACCACCCTGAATCTAGTAACCATCCATCACCGTCCAGACTTACTGCAATTTTATTGACTATACACACACATTCAACTCCATATTCTGGACCCTGACTCCAGCTTCAGCTCATTGCTCGTGAGCCTCCGTCCTAGTCTATGAGCAGACACCAACCCAGGACCAGCACAAATGCAGCAGCTTTTCTCTAAGTCACGCTGCGTCTGTCCTCTCTATCCTTGCTCTCCCAGCATCTCTTACCTAGAACGAATGAACTTGCCTTGCTGTACCAGAATGTGTTCAACTCTAAGTGATGCAAAATCCTACTCACACCGGCTTAAATAATAAAGCAGATTTGTTGACTTATGTCAGCAGGAGGGCAGGCTTCAGGGTGGGTCTGATACAGTGGCTCAGTGATGTCACCGAGGACCCAGATTCCTCCTTTTCTGTCTTACGGTGCCACCTTCATCCCGAGGCTGACATCACAAGACAGCTGCTGACAACCCCGGGCTACCTGCCTCCTGTCTACATCCGGGACAGGTGGTGTGCGGTGGGAGAGGAGAAATGATGTCCAGAGAGTGCCCCAGACGAGTAAGAAAACCTCGCTTCAGCCTGGCCAGTGTGGCTCAGTTGGTTGAGTGTTGTCCCATGCACCGAAGGGTCACTGGTTCCCTGGTCCAGGTGCAAGTGGAAGGCAACCTATCAATGTTTTTTTCTCTCTCCCACATCTGTGTGGATGTCAGAATAGTGGTTTTTTGGGGAGGGTGTTAACTGGAGTGTCTGAAGAAGCCTTTGGGGTGCTGGAAATTTCCTGTATTTTGATCTGGGTGGGGGCTATAAAATCTTTTGAGCTGTACAATGAAGATACGTGCACTTTACGATACCTATGTTAGAACAATAAAGCATTACAAACAATTCTACATTACTCATCTGTGCATTCTTAACTGGACTGGTGCCTGTGTTTTTGATTAGGTTCTTCTGAGACTGAGCAGATGCAGTCCACTAAGGCGCAGTCACATGTGGGTTTATGTGTAAATAATTATAATAAAATTACCTTTCCAGGCTTACCTCCAACTTCCCAGCATACGCTGGACACTCCTGCCAAATTGGATTACTCATTCTTCTTCAAACACCCGATCCTTCTCACTTCTTTGTCCTTACTCAAGCTCTCTGTATATTAACTTTTCCTAAGTTAAATCACTTCTAAATGGACCCAAAGAGTTTTCTTTGCAAAGAAATCAGACCTTATTAAGACCGTTTGTAAAATGAAGGATCTCGAAATCTTACTATAGCATTTATTTTTTGGTAAAACCCAGATCTTCATATGTTGAGCTTGCATAAAATGAAATTTCATGTGATCTAAAATATTCACTAATAATAGCTAATAAAAGTTAATAGCAGTAATAAAAACAACTGAAAACAATAATTCTGAGAGGCAGTAAGGCAGAGAAGGGAGCATAGACTTTGATGTCAGAGGGACATGATTTTGATGTGTTTTCATCACTTATCAGATGTGAACTCCCCTGGGTTAATTATGTACTTTTTGGATAAATAGCAAAAATTACAGATGAGTGGATAAACAAGATGTGGTATACACATACAATAAAATTTTATGCTATTATGAAGGAGAATTAAGTTCTGATACATGATATGACATAAATGAACTTTAGATATATTGTGCTAAGTGAAATAAAACAGACACAAAAAGACAAATATTGCATGATTTCACTTATATAAGGTACCTAGAGCTGTCAAATTTATAGAGAAAAAGCAGAACAGAGGTTCCCAGAGGCTGGGGGCGTGGGGAGAGAGAATCATTGTTTAATGGTTATTGTGTAAGAGTTTCTGTTTGGGGTGATAAAAGTAGTTTTGGAAATAGTGATGATGGTTGCACAACATTGTGAGTGTAATTAATGCTGCTGAACTGTACACTTAAAAATAGTTAAAATGGCAAAATTTATGTTATATATATTTTACCAGTGTAAAATATATATTTACATATATTTTATTGATTTTTTACAGAGAGGAAGGGAGAGGGATAGAGAGTTAGAAACATTGATGAGAGAGAAACATCGATCAGCTGCCTCCTGCCCACTCCCTACTGGGAATGTGCCCACAACCAAGGTATATGCCTTTGACCAGAATTGAACCTGGGACCCTTCAGTTCGCAGGCTCTATCCACTGAGCCAAACCGGACAGGGCACAATAAAATATTTTTTAAAAGTACTGGATTAATTATAAGACAGTCCCCTCTCCCATTCTCTTTGCTGCCCCTAATGTAACTCATTCTTAGTTCCTGTTCAGGTTTTGAGGCCTTCTGCTTCCCCCCAAGTCCTAATGACCGTTTTATCTGGGAATTCTCCTTTTCAGAGGAACAGAGTGCTCAGCGTGCAGGCATGTTGCACACGCTGTCTCAGAGGCTGTAACAGAACCATCATTTCTGTCTGTTAAGTTAGACTTCTCAAGAATATAAAGGTGTCCAGGGTCACAGTTTTAGAGCTGTCATTGAATGCTTCCCCTCTTTCCACCTCAACATCTTACTAGCAACGAGAGTTTAAGGAGGGTATAGAAAAATGGGTAGTGAAAGACTTGTCTTTAAAAAAAGTATTTATTGACTTCAGAGAGAGGAAGGGAGAGATATAAACATTAGTGATAAGGGAGAATCATCAATCTGCTGCCTCCTGCACACCCCACACTGTGGATCGAACCTGAAACCTGGGCATGTGCCCTGACTGGGAATTGAAACCATGACCTCCTGGTTCATAGGTTGACACTCAACCACTGAGCCACGCCAGCTGGATCTTGCAGAAGCTGAGAGCCTTCCATAAAGTCTAACAATGTGGGAGGGGGTCCCGGGAGAGTTTTGTCACAAGACAGCAGTGAATTCTTAAAGGTAGAGCCTAAAGACGGTATGTTGTGGGGACGGAGGGGGAGCAGACCCTTCCCCACATCCAGGCTGTGGGACATGGCAGTGAGGGCCGCGGGACAGAGAGAAGGCAGGGAGGGCGAGTCTCTTCCTCAAGTTCACATCCAACACCATTTGCAGTGAGGAGGGGGGTAAGGGGGGGGGGGCGGGAGCTATGCACCTGAGCGGAAGGGGAAGCGCATCTCTGAAGATGACGTCAGACCTGGTGTTCAATAAACAAACCGACAGAAAGAAACAGACTCACAGACACAGAACAGACTGAGTTGCCAGAGGGGCGGAGGGGTCGGGGGTGGGGTGGGGTGGGGGCTCGGTGAAGAGGTGAAGGGATTAAGAAGTACTAATTGGTAATTACAAAATAGTCATGGGGATGTAAAGCACAGCATAGGGAATCTAGTCAACAATATTATAATAACTATGTGTGGTGCTGGGTGGGTCCTGGAAATATTGGAGGGAACACTTTGTAAAGTATGTGATTGCCTAACCGCTATGCGTACACCTGAAACTAATACACAATAATGTTGAATGCAAAAAAAAAAAAAAAAAAAAAGGAAAGAAAGAAAAGAAAAGACTGGGAAAGAAAACACACACCTCGAACACGTTGTTCGAGACCCCTTTGCCTGTGTGAACACAGACCTCTGGAAGGCAGCCAAGCCGCTCCCCAGCTAAAAGGTGGCCGGGGTGAAAGGGATCCCTAGGTTGTCTGCCTTTTTGCTATAATGCCAGGCCTCCTGAGCAGCAGGGGAGGGGCTGGGGGAGAGGATGGCCTCCCAAGCTTGGAATCATCTGCCTGAAGACGCAGTGACTCATTGTGGGTGCAGAAGGCGGAGCCTGGTGACTGCCCCCCAAACCCCGCTCTGCCACCAGGAGCGTGCATTGTTCTCGGCCACGGTAGCCATAGCGATGGCTTTGCCGGTCAGGATGCTGTTCTGTTCACTTTTCCAACTCCTCCTCCCTGTTGTTCAGCAGCGACAGCCACACTGGCGTGTTCCCCGCTCCTCAGACATGCAGGCTCCTCCGTCTCAGGGGTTTGCACCTGTTGCTCTTCCCCGGGACTGGCCACGCCTGGCTCCCCCTGGCCGTGCAGGCCTCTGCTGAAGTGTCCCTCTCCCAGAGAGGTTCTGCGGCCCCCGGAAACAGCCACTCCCTACCTCCTCTCACACTCCGTCCTAATGCTCATGTTCTAGCTTTTTACCATCCTGAAGTATGCCATCTCTCCCTGCTGCAATGTGGGGGACCCAGCCAGTGCGGCTCAGGGCTGGGCCGCTGCAGCCTGGTACCCGGTAGGCACTTGTTGGCTGAGTGGGGCCGTTCAGGCGTCTTTTGCTCACGGCACCCTCCACGGAGGCCTGTCTCCACCCCACGCCCATCACTGCTCGTTCCAATGAGCCCCGGGACCTACCACAGCTGGAGGCAATCTGCGCTTCCATTAAAGTCAAGGGTCCCCCCTGTTGTATTTATAAAGCAAAACTTAACGAACACACTCAGATTTAGGCCCAGTTACGAATGAGGCAGAGGGCCAAGATGATTCATGTTTTAAGGAAAACCTGTTTGCTCGAGCTTCGTGTGTTTCCTCTGATGTAAGATCTGTTGTGATGGGAGAGGGAAGGGGTGGGGGACGTGTGTACACGCCGCGTTCACATCAGCGCCAGGTGAGGCGCCTCAGGCTTGACAAGCGGCACCTGTGCTGGGCGGCGTGGGCTGCTGCAGCCAATACCGCAGGCGGGTGGCTTGAATAACAGACGTTCACGCCTCACTGTTCAGTAGGCTGAGAAGTCCAAGGTCAAGGTGCTGGCAGATTTGGCTCCTGGTGTAAGGTCATCTTGCTGATGACTGCCACCTTGCTGTGTCCTCACATGGCAGAGAAGAGAGAGAGCGCGCGCGAGCGAGCGAACTCTGGACTGTTTTCCTTTTTTTTTTTTTTTAAATTTATAATATGTTCTTATTGATTTCAAGAGAGAGTAAGGGAGGGGAAGAGACAGAAACATCAATGGTGAGAAAGAATCATTGATCGGTTGCCTCTTGCAGCTCCACACGAGGGATCGAGCCTACAATCTAAGCATGTGTCCTGACCAGGAATCAAACTGTGACCTGCTGGTTCATAGGTCGACGCTCAACCACTGAGCCACCCCAGCCGGCTGTCTTCCTCTTTTATAAGGTAAGTCATCCCATCATGGGAACCTGCCTTCACGCCCTCATCACAACCGAATCGCCTCTAAACACCATCACATTAGGGGCAAGGGCTTCACCATATGCATTGGCGAGGGCACACACACTCTGTTGGTAAGAGTGTCTCTCAGACAGTTGTACCATATTGTTTAGTATTGTTCTCGCCATGGTATACCTTTGAAGCCAAAGGGCCTGACTGTTACTTTTGCTGAGTACCTGGTGCGTATCTGACAAGTTCAAATGATTGATTGTTGGTGGGATTGTGGGTGAACCCAGCAGAAGAATTGGGGCGAATCCAGCCGATTACAATCACTACAGCTCACCAAGGGCAAAGGCGTTACAAGGGTTCTAGTGTCTATCTGTTGGGGGCAGGGTGGATTTTTGGCAGCGGTAGTCTTGTTAGTCTACCCAATATTCAAAACCAGACATGTAAATTGTCCCAGCCACATCAATCTTTATGCCTTTATTTCCTCGAGTTTTGCCGTGAGGCAATACTAGTCTGAATTTATGAAACTGTTTATTAGACGCTAAAGGAAACACGAGAAACATTCTTCAAGGCTTCTTGGGAAACTTTAGGAAGGAAATAACAATGGATTCCTGTATCATCGACAAGGTTATATAAATGTTCCTGCTCCGTCCTAAGGCATTTTAAACACGTTTCTGCAAAATTCTGTCCAGATAAATTGCTTTGGATCTAATGAAAACGAAATCTAATTTTCACCCGTGTGTAATGTTGCAGAGGGATGCCTGGAGAATTGACCGGTAACGACTTGGAATGTAAAAAGTGGCCTTTTGTCTGCCTGCTCTCAGGGAGACAGGAAGAGAGCAAACTGAGAGGCAGAGTAAACATCGAACCCGTTTCATGTGTTTCTGTCCCATGATGGCAGCCTTCTGTCCCTCCTTAGGGTCTCAGCGTGGACGCTGTCTGAGGGAGGGCATTCTAGCCCCTCTCTGGACACGTGACCTGCTCTGTTCCCCTTGGCTTCCACATGGGTCACCAAATATTTACTCTGCTAAAAGAAACAGGCTTGAGAGTGTTCCACACCCACGTCCTGCCACTTCCCTACTCCTAGGAATCTTGCTTATTTTGTGTGTATTCATCATTCTGGAAAAACCCCCGGGAGGAAAAAGTCCAGCACGGAGCACAGGGACATTTCCTTCAAGAGCCAGCAGGGGTCAGCCAGGTACACCCTCTGCTCTGGCTTGTCCCTGGGCCACTGCTCTCGCCAAGCCCCGGGCAGCACAAGGAGCCATTTGCTGGTTCCCGGAGCTGGGCCAGGGCAGTTGCTAAGCCCTCAGAGGTGTTTGTGTTCCCTCCCTACCTTTTCGCACCGCTCCCTGCTTTACACTCACCCTCTCCTGGGCTCCGTCCCTGTCCTTCTCTCCCATCAACATCTCAGCTAGAACCACAAACCATCTTTTTCCTACTGAAATGGAGCTCTAGTGTCTATTTAAAAAAATATATATTTTTATTGATTTCAGAGAAGAAGGGAGAGGGAGAGAGACAGCAACATCAGTGATGAGAGAGAATCATTGATTAGCTGCCTCCTGCACGCCCCCTACTGGGGATTGAGCCTGCAACCTGGGCATATGGCCTGACCATGGAGTTGAACTGTGACCTCCTGGTTCATAGGTCAATGCTTAACCACTGAGCCACACCGGCCAGGCCTCTAGTGTCTATTTTATTTTATTATTATTTTTTCAATTTTTATTAAGGTATTATATGTGTACATATCTTACCATTGGGCCTCCCCCCCTCCCAAACATGCCCTCACCCCCCGGAATTTTGTGTCTATTGGTTATGCTTATATGTATGCATACAAGTCCTTCGGTCGATCTCTAGTGTCTATTTTAAATTGAAGCTCTACAGTAGTTAATGTTACAGTTTTATCATGTTAACATGCCTCTCTTGCCATTCGCTGACATTGACCCTGGTGGGGAATTCCAGCTGTGGTCTGCTGGGAGGGGGAGTTGGGGGTGAGAAAGGTGCAGAGGAGAGAGTTGCTGAGAACAGTTCCATGGCTCACAGAAGGGTTGGCTGTTTTCGTCTGAGAGCGAAAATCCCATCTGCTCAGGGGCCGAGCTCCCCTCCTGGATTAGTAGTGATGGACTAGCTGGTGGCTCTGACTGGCCAAAAGGTGCACGCACTGTGAGAACTCTTCAACTTCCGGAGGTTCTCAGTGGGCTCTCTTACCCACACATCTCTTACCCACCCCTCCCCCCCAATCCTCAAAACAGGACCAGCTGCACGATACGTGGGGTCTAGTGCGAGATGAAAAATGCAGTTCTCTTTATTCGAAAACTATGAAGAACTCCCAGTCAGTGACGACAGAGCATTAAGCCACGCACAGGCCCTCTGAGCGTGGAGCCCTGTGTACACCCATGAAGCCCACTTGCCCCCCCCCCCCCAAACACAGGGGACAAGCTCTTTGTCCTGGACCGGGGGATAGTGTGAGGGTCTCCCATACGTGGCTCCTTTCCTGTCCTCAGGGACCTGGAGAGTGAGAAAGGTACTCGGGAGGTGAGTGAGATTTTACTCAATGAACGTACAAGCTACACTATTGTGGGCTCTGGGCATTCTGTCGTCCACAAAACAAAGTCCCTGCCCTCACAGATCTCAAACTCTAGTGGGGAAGACAACAACAGACACAACACCTTAACCCTCACCCTAACACACTATCGGTGCCCAATATGTGTGTACTTAAAGAGCCAGTGCGTGAATCAAGTATTTAATAAGATTTCTGTAATGAAGATGGAAGATGTAACATAAAAAGAAGGAAGTGAGGCAGAATGCTTTGCCAGTGTTATATAGTTTATTCCTACTTTGCTTCTATTAAATCTGCAAGAAATGTTAAGAGATCAGTTCACAGGAAATAGATGATGTGTTTCAGAGCGAGCCATGGAGCTATCAGCCTGAAGATGCTACAATGGGCCTTAAGACTGTATTTTTAGTGTGTGGTCAGTAGGTGGTGCTGTACCTTGTTAGGGCTTCATCGCCACCAGGTCCTGCGTGCGGAAGCCTGTTCATACTGATCCAAGTATTAAATGCGGTTTTAACCGGGTTATGTACTTGTCTATCATTGACAATTAGATTCGCTTCTCCAGTAATTTGGTAAGACACTCTTGGAATTATACGTATAAAACTCAACATTTAAAATGTCATTCCTCCTTAAGTGGAACATTTAGATGTCATGTAAATGATATAAAATATATCTCAAATTTGAAATGGAGCAGGGCCCACATGCTGCAGATATCTGCCTTCAACGCTTGATGACGATTGAATTTGGTTTCCTTCTCCATGTGATTCCGACATGTGTATGTATTTTGTGTAATTTGCATAATGTTATAGATACTGCGCTTTGTAGAAAGACCACATAAGGTGTCATTAGATTTACTTTCCTTATTGAACTTGTTCAGGGAGGTAGAAGTAAAGGAGGGAGTAGTGTAGGGAGGGGTATCCACGGGGAGACGGGGCTGCAGTAAAATCCAGAAGGCTGGGCGGTCTGTGGGAATTCTATGAACACTTTTCAGATGGCAAGTTTCCTCCAACCTCGGGCCTTCTCCGGCTGCCCGGCCGTCTTTCTCCTGAAGCAGCAGCACCTCGCCAGGCTGCTTCCCCTGGCACCGGCAGCTGGCTAGTGCTTGTCCAACACCCGCCTTCCTGCCATTGGATTGGTCCTCCCGGATGCAATCTAGCTATCGTCAGGCATCCTGAGGCGCTGGTATGGCCAGGCCTAAAGAATCAGGTGATCCGAGAGTCTGGTGGATCCCTGGCTCTCCTCTGAGGCAGGCTGAATAAACATCACTTGCAGATGACCTGTGTCCCCTGAAGAGTCCCCGGTAGATTAGAGCTGTGGGCTCCCAGGGTGAGACTGTTCACACTGCTAAGAACATAAGCTCCCGAAAGGGAAGGCCTTCAGAGCGCCTTGGCCGGTGGGCCGGTCACAAGTGCCCATGTCAACATGGTGCCTCAGGTTACTTTCACTCCAAGCCACACCCCTGGCTCCCCTGGAATCTGGGGCCCGGAACTGCAGAGAGCAGTTAGGCCCTCCTCCCTTTCAGCCAGCACCCCCTCTTTCCTCGCTGTCATCAGAGACCCCTGTCCAAGGGACAAAGGAGGTGACCAGTCTACCATGTCCCCATCTTGCTCAGCTCTTTTCTTTTCTTTTATTTACTTGAAAAATATTTTTATTGCTTCCAGAGAAAAAGGGAGAGGGAGAGAGAGAGAGTTAGAAACATCAATGAGGAGAGAGAATCATGATCGGCGGCCTCCTGCATGCTCCATACTAGGGATCGAGCCCACAACCCGGGCATGTGCCCTGACTGGGAACTGAACCGTCGCCTCCTGGTTCATAGGTCGATGCTCAACCACTGAGCCACGCCGGCCGGGCTAGCATTCAGCTCTTTGCTTTTAGGGACCCCCTGGCTCCGCTGGCTCTTTTTGAGACTTCCACTCTGCCATCCACTCACTGCTCATCGAGTCAGCTAACGGGCGGCGTGTGCTGACTGCGCCCAGGCGCTGGGCTGGGGAGGCAGCAGGGCACAGTTCCTGCCCTCAGCTTCTCCTTAGCACGCAGTTCCCTGCTCCGTGATTCATTGGAAGCCGGGTTTCCTCCGATGATACAGTTTTTCTGTGGCCCTTGACGGAAAGTTCTCTATAGCCCTCCTTACATGGAGCTTTCTATCTTTTTACCATCAGTAATGTATTGGCTTTTTGTCACCTCACGGGGACATAGCTGGCTCCGAGAACCTCTAGGCATCAATTTCTCATTCCAGGCAGACCAATCATGTCTGTGTTTCTTAATCAGAAAAGGGAGAGTTTTCATAGGCTCCCAGCTGAGTCCCCGTATCACTGCATGGCCCCCTCTCACTGAAACGCTGCAATGGAGGGTCTGCCTTTAGGAAGAAGAGGTTGGAGATTGGCGCCTGAGTCATCCAATGAAAGCATCGCCCCTGAGGCCCCCTCTATCCAGCTCCCTACGAGTTGCCATCACACATCAACGTCCAGGCCGCTCCGTCACATGCATTCGCTTCTGGGCCACCACTTCTCTGCTGGCTGGCTGCTGTCTCATCCCGGCCGGCTTTAACCTCAGCATTGATGCCTCTTGGCCTTAGAGCTCCTTGCCGTCCCCACCCCGCCCCTCTCCTCACTACTCTAAAGCTGCCCCCTAGCCAGCCAGTGCTGAATTCACTTCTGCACCCAGACTTGTTCCCCCCTGCTGCATTGGAATCATGGAAGTCTGTCACCATCACTGTAATGAGGGTCCTGGATTCATCTGTGCTCCTCTATCGTCCTCACCGCTGACCTCCCTCCAAAACCCCTGAGACCTGTTCATCTCATCTCTGGACTTGCTCTTTATCCTTAGCTCCTTGTCAAGTCCTCACCCTTTTCATCCATCTTCCAAACTGCCCCAGTTATCTTCATGGAACTTGATTTTATTGTTCTTTCTTGACTAACAACCTCATTGTCTCAGCATAAAATAAAAGCATGGCATTCAAAGTCTGTCCTGCCCATGTGTCACTCAGCCCCGTCCCCTCGACGCTCTCCCCTTTGTCATTCTAGGTTTTCAGATTCCCAAAGAGGTGTCCGGGCTTTGTGGTGTCGGGCCGCTCCTTCTGTCCTTCTCCCTTGGTGAACTCCTCATCCTTAAGAAGCCAGCTCAAACATAACCTCGGCGGCCTGTGGCCCTCAGCCTCCCCGGCAGAACGAATCCCGCTGCCTCCTCTCTCCCCCTGCGCGGCCCCTCTCGTGGTGGTGACACTGTTTCCACATACACATCGGTGTCCTTTAAGAACCAGCCTCCGAGTTCGCGGCCCATCTTCAACGGTTGCTGCAGTGCCTGGCTCACAGCAGGCGCTCGGGGGCTGTCTGTTGAAGGGATGTTTTTGAACTATTGCGGCTAGCAGTGGAGGACATTTTCTGAATGTTGTGCATTTGGTAAACTCTCAACCTGCGGTAAATACGAACCCTAAAAGTTTAGTTAAGAAAACTTCAGAGGACAAATGTTTACTGCAGTGCAGAGATCTCCAGTTTCCAGGATCGGAGGTGGGGTGTGTGTGTGGTTGGTGTTTTTAGAACAAGGCAATGGCTCAGCCCCGTGGGAGCAGATTGCATGAGACAAGCACCCAGAGTGGGGAGGGTAATGCCAGCCAATCTGTCAGATTTCATCATCTGCAGGTCTGGGGCTGGTAAGATTCTTAATATATGCCTCTCACACTTAGACCGCGTGAGGAGCCGCCCTCAATTTCCATCCTCTGCAGGTTGCTTATACAACCCCTGTGAAAGGAATGTTTGAAAAAAGCATATTATTTATTATTTACAAATGCATCTTGGTGTATTGTGTTTGTGTATATATATATATATATATATATATATATATATATATATATATATATATTTAAATATATTTTTTATTGATTTCAGAGAGGTAGGGAGAGGGTGAGAGATATAGAAACATCAATGATGAGAGAATCATTGATCGGCTGCTCCTGCATGTCCCCTACTGGGGATTGAGCCCACAACCCGGGCATGTGCCCTTGACCGGAATCGGACCTTGGAGCTTTCAGTCTGCAGGCCGACGCTCTATCCACTGAGCCAAACCGGTGAGGGCTGTATTATGTTTATTAAGCATGGGTTCTGATCCTTTCTGCTCCGTGATAAGCCTGCAGGCATGGAGAAGAGGCACATCTCTTTTGTGGGTGACTTCTTAATCAACCAAGAAAGAACATATTTTTCTTTTTATTTTACACTGCTAAAATTGCAATTATGTAATTATGAAAAAGCAGTTTGGGGAGTAGTCCACTTAAGACTCCAGTATAGAGGGGGCTATTGCTGTGGACAAAAAGAGGATCAGTGATTTTATTTCATTTATTAATCTGGGAAACCTACTTGCTCGTGGGCTATGGGCATTGGCAAATAAAATGTGGGGTTTGGGCCCGGCCAGTGTAGTTCAGTGGTTGAATGTTGACCCATGAACCAGGAGGTCACAGTTTGCATCCCCGTCAGGGCACATGCCCAGGTTGTGGGCTCGATCCCCAGTAGGGGGCATGCAGGAGGCAGCCAATCAATGATTCTCTCTCATCATTGATGTTTCTATCTCTCCCTCTCCCTTCCTCTCTCTGAATCAATAAAAACATATTTTTAAAAAATGTGTGGGTTGATAGGTTGTATATACTTGCCTGACTGTAGGTGAGTGTGTATGTAAATCAGTAAAAAGCAGTGGAATGATACCATGAACACATACATAGTTCTGATACACATACGCAATGCCTTTCTGTACTAATAGTATACAGTAGCTCTCCTTTAACAAATGGATAATATCTGAAGCACTTTGTTTTAAGTGGGCTAAATATCTTTCCTGAAAACTAGTAACATTTTAATTTTCTTTGCAATAATCCCTTTCTCAAACAGGCCACACAAAAGTAATTTTCAATCAGGATTGAATTACTGTTATTTTCAAACTCCTAGCATCTGAAATAATGAGGTTTTACTACAATTTTTCCATTCTTTATAGTAGTTAAAGATATTTCTCTTCATCAAGTTGAAACAAAGCAGAGGGTAAGCAGTGTACAAATAATGCCTTAGGTCTCTTCCTAGAAATATATTTCATTTTCTGTTTTAACTAGAGAAATAATTGATAATTTCTAATGAGTTAGAAGGTTCTGTTCAGGAATTTTCGAGGCAGATCTTCCATTTTTGAAATAAAGAAAATTTTCTGATGGGTTTAAGTATATCCTCTCGTCTGCATTCTGCATATGACTGTGTGTGAAAAGAAAGAGACAGTTCTAAATGGGTAACTTGGCAGGAATTCTGGTGATAGGAGATGATTTTACAGAGACGGAGTGTGTGATGATAGAAACAGCAAGCTTGGCCTTGAACGTAGAAGCCTGGCCTCTTTGGATTGAACACTGAGAAAGGACAGTGTGTATTTCCCAGTATTGTTGTTCCAAAGGTGTGGTAACAACATTAAAAGCAAAAAATCCATTGTTGGAGAGACGACTTTCAAGTTGAAGAAGGGTGTTGCCAGCATCCCTTTCATGTAATGAATTAAGTTCAGGTTTCGCATGAGTGATGTCTTAATTGCTGGTGGTGACCTTTAATTTCCCCCCCTCCACTTAAAAGATTAAGCTTTATTCAGGACAGAGTTGAAGAGAGAATAAAAAGTCAGTGCGTTAGCAGCATAATCCGTTGAGTCACGAGAAAAAGGCTTATACACACACAGAACATCTCTGCTTGGCTCACACACAAGCCTGTCCCTTAAATGCCAGAGACACTGTCATTTTTCCCCCCTCCCCTTCCTAAAAGTTTAGTGCCAAGCACTACACCTTTTTGTTAATCATTGAGATTTTCCTAGCCTTTCCGTAGATAAAATTCCTCTTCTTACTCCCCTGAAACTCTGAGGCCGTCCATGGCCCCAACCTTGCTAAATCCAAAGCTCGGTCCTGTCTTCCTTTGACATGACTTTTCAGCAGAGTCGGCACAGGAAACACTTTCTCTCTCTCTTGACGTTTAAGACATCATGATTTTTTGGTTTTCCTCCTATCTCACTGGCCACTTCTTTCCAGAAGCTTCTGCTTCCTTCTCTTTTCATGGACCATCCAGGGCTCAGAGCTTAGATCTTGTGTTTTTCTCCACTTGCCTCACTCCCTTGGCAATCTCACTGGTATTATGGCTTTCTATGCTAACACCTCGCATAAGTGCATCGCCAGCCCAAAGCTGTCCCTGAGTTCCAGACTCATCATCAACCGACTATTCTGTGTCTCTCTCTGCATTTGCACCTTCATGTATCTGAAAGCAAAATCCAGGTCTTCCCTTCAAGGTGACCTCCCTAAGAGTCTTGTGCATATCAGTGAAGGACAACCTCATCCTTCTGGGTGCAGGAAGCATCCCTGACTCCTCTCTTCCCCTCAATTCTACATCCAACCCTTCAAAGAATCACAATATCTGGGCTTCTCACCACCTCACTGTTACCATCTTAGTCTGATCCACCAATATTCCTTGAATGGATGATTTCAATTGCCTTTTAACTGGTCTCCAAGCTTCTATCCATGTTGTCCTTAGTCAGTTTTCCATAGAGCAGCCAGTAGGCTGTTTAATATACCAGTCAGAGCATGTTACTTCTCTGCTCAGTGACTCCCTGTTTCCTTCAGAGTCAAGGCCAAAGCCCTTACCAAGGCCTGTAAGTGCTGTAGGATCTGCTCCTTCCCCCACCTGCTACTATCTCACTTCCTCTCCTGTTACTCATTTACTGCAGGTTCAGTGTGGCCTCTATTGGTTCTTAAACATTCCAGGTGTGTTTTCATTTTAGGGCCTTTGCAGCGGGTGTTCCATCTGTTCTTCCCCAGACGGGTGTACTTAACTCCCTCATTTCAAGTCCTTCCAATGTCATCTACTTCCTGATGACCCTAATAGCCACTGCAATCTCCACCCCACCTCAGCACTCTTGGTCCCCCTGCTCTATATTTTTTCCATCATATGTATCATTTAGTAAGACACTATATAACATGCTTATTTATTATGCTTATTTTTAAATTGTCAGCCTCTTCTACTAAAATGTCGTCCTCATGAGGGCAGGGGCTTTTGTCTGTTTCAATCCTAGCATCTGGCGTGGTATATAGCACAAATTCTCAGTAAATGTGTAAAAGCAGAAATACATAAAATAGAGACTAATAAGACTAGAAAAGATTAATGAGACTAAGAGCTGGTTCTTTGGAAACATATACAAAATTGACAAAACTTTATCTAGACTCACAAAAAAAAAAAGAAAAAGAAAAAGAGAGGATACAAGTAAAATGAAAAATGAAAGAGGAGACATTACAACTTACACTGCAGAAATACAACAGATCATAAGAGACTACCATGAAACTTGACAATCTAGAAGAAATGGACAAATTCCTAGAAATATACAACCTACCAAAATTGAATCATGAAGAAATAGAAAACCTAAACAGACTAATTACTAGTAAAGATATTGAATCAATAACAAAAAAAACCTCCCAACAAACAAAACTCTAGGACCAGATGGCCTCACTGAATTTTACCAAACACTCAAAGAACAATTAATACTAATTGTTCTTCCAAAAAATAGAAGAGGAGGGAACACTTCTATACTCACTTTATGAACCCAGCATTACCTTGATACCAATCCAGGCAACAATGCCACCAGAAAAGAAGTTACAGGCCAATAACCCTGATGAACATAGATGAAAAAATCCTCAACAAAATACTGGCAAACAAAATTCAACAATACATTAAAAGGATTATACACCATGATCAAATAGGATTTATTACAGGGATGCAAGGATGGTTCAACATCTGCAAATCAATCAATGTGATACACCACATTAACAAAATGTTAAATAAAAATTATATGATCATCTCAATAGATGACGGAAAGAATTTGAGAAATTCAACATCCATTTATGATAAAAAATCTTAACAAAGTGAGTATAGGGAGAATGGATTTCAACATAATAAAGGCCATATATGACAAACCCACAGCTAACATCATACCCAGCTATGAAAAGCTAAAAGCTTTTCCTCTAGGATAAGAATAAGACAAGGATGTCCTTTTATTTAACACTAGTGACCTGGTGCACGGATTCATGCACATTGAAAGGAAATTAATTAGAAGGTGGCCAGCAGGGCGGGACTGGGCAAGATGGGCCAGACATGCCCTGGAGCCAACCTCCCATGGTCTGTCCCTGGCCGGCCACACCTAGGGCTGCACCGTGGTGGCGTGAGCAGGGTCTCTCTGGCAGGTGGGGGTCCCTCCACCTGGCCTGTGGGGATTGGGCCAAAACCGGTTCTTCGACATCCCCTGAGGGGTCTCAGAGTTCATGAGGGCACTCTGCAAAGTTGCTGTCGTACAGGGTGTGGAATGCAAATGCAAGTGTACAGTAAACCAGATTCGGGGAGACAGTGCCCCAGCAACAACATAACCCACGGCTGAAGGTGGAATTGCGTGGTCCCTCAAGGAATTGCGCTCCCTCCTCTCTGGTTTCGAGGTGTGTTACCCGAGAACTGCCGCTGCCAAGTCACTGCAGTTCCTGCATTGAGTGTCTGCCCCCTGATGGTCAGTGCGCATCATTGCAACCGGTTGGACGGTGGGAGGGACATTTAGCATATTAGCCTTTTATATATATAGATAGTATTTGTAGTCCTACCCAGAGCAATTAGGCAAGAAAGAGAAGTAAAAGGCATCCAAATTGGAAAGGAAGAAGTAAAACTCACTATTTGCAGATGAAATGATATTACATATAGAAAAATTCTAAAGATTCAATCAAAGTACTGTTGAACTAATAAATTCAGCAGAGTTGCAAGATACACATCGGTATACAAAAATCTGTTATGCTTGTATATACTGATAACAAACTATTAGAGTAATTAAGAAAATGTTCCCATTTACAATTGTATCAAAAAGAATAAAACACCCAGCAGTACACTTAACCAAGAAGGTGAAATATATGTGCACTGAAAATTATAAGACAATGAAAGATATTGGAGACACATATAAATGGAAAGATATTCCATGATCTTGGATCGGAAGAATGCACTACAATTTGGGGCTGGTGTTGCTAAGTGGTTGGAGCATCAGCCTGTGAACCAAAGAGTTGCAAGTTTGATTTCCAGTCAACGTACCTGGATTTCAGGTTTGATTCCCAGCCCCAGTGGGGGAGGAGGGAGGAGAGCGTGTGGGAGGCAGCCATTGATGTGTCTCTCTCACATCAATGTTTTTCTCTCTCTCTTCCCCTCCCTCGTTCCCTTTCATGCTCTCTAAAAAAAAAATCAATGGAAAAAAATATCCTCAGATGAGGATTAACAGCAACAAAAATTTTTGTTAAAATGTTCATACTAATCAAAGCAATATACAGGTTCAGTGCAATCCCTGCCAAAATTCCAATGGCATTTTTCACAGAAATATAACAAATAATCTCACTTGTATGAAAAATTTGGATGGCACCACAAAATACTCTGAATAGCCAAAACAATCTTGAGAGAGAAGAACAAAGCTGGAGGCATCATACTCCTTGATTTCAGACTATATTACAGGGGATAGTCATCAAAATAGTATGGTATTGGCATAAAAATAGACACACAGATCAATGGAACAGAATAGAGAGCCCAGAAACAAACCCTCGGTTAATTTACAATAAAAGAGCCAAGAATATACAACAGGGAGAGGACAGTCTCTTCAGTAAATGGTGTTGGGAAAACTGAACAACCACATGCAAAGAATGGAACTGGCCAGTATCTTACACCATACACAAAGTAACTAAAAATGGATTAAAGAACTGACTGTAAGACTTGAAACCATAAAACTAGAAGAAAACATAGGTGGTAAACTCCTTGACATGTCTTGGCGATTTGGGGATTTAACAGCAAAAGCAAAGGCAACAAAAGCAGAAAATGAACAAGTGAGACTACATTAAACTAAAAAGCTTCCACACAGTAAAGAAACCATCAACAAAATAAAATGCAACCTACTGAATGGGGGAAATATTTGTAAATCATATATCTGATAAGAGGTCAATATCCAAAATATATCAAGCACTCATACAACTAAATAGGAAAAAACCCCCAAACAACCTAATTAAAAAATGGGCAAAGGATCTGAATAGACATTTTTATAAGGAGGACACACAGATGGCCAACAGGCACATGGAAAAAATGTTCAACATTAATTATTAGAGAAATGCAAATCAAAACCACAAGGAAAGTCACCTCACACTTGTAACAATGACTATTATAAAAGAGACAAGAAATAAGTGTTGGCAAGGATGTGGACTGTTGGTGGGAATGTAAATTGGTGCAGCCATGGAAAACATTGGAGGTTTCTAAAAAAATTAAAAATAGAACTACCATATGATCCAGCAGTTCCACTTTTGGATATTTATCTGAAGAAAATAAAACCACTAACTCAAAAATATAAATCACCCCCATGTTTAGTGCTGCATTATTTACAACTAGAGGCCTGGTGTACTCTCACAACCCAGGACCTGTGCCCTCTCACAATCCAGGACCCCTTTGGGGATGTCAGAGAGCCGGTTTCAGCCTGATCCCCGCGGGCCAGGCTGAGGGACCCCACCTGTGTACGAATTCGTGCACTGGGCCTCTAGTATGAATATAAGATCTTTGGTTAATCTCTTTACCCCCTCCCCCTATCCCCTTTCCTCTGAGATTCATCAGTCTGTTCCATGTTTCCATGCCTGTGGTTTCCGCTCCTGCATTGAGCATCTGCTCCCTGGTGGTCAGTGCGCATCAGAGCTACTGGCTGGCCGGTCAGCCAGTTGCTTAGGTTTTTATATATATAGATAGCCAAGACATAGAGACAACCTAAATGTCCACCAGTGAATGAATGAAGAAATTGTGAGATATACGTATATATGTCCCCAAAAATGTATACATGCACTTTGAATAATTATAAAGGCAGTGTTTATTAAAATACATTCTATTTTCAAAAATGACCTATCACTGCGGACTGAAGGGTCCCAGGTTCGATTCCCGTCAAGGGCATGTACCTTGGTTGCGGGCACATCCCCAGTAGGGGGTGTGCAGGAGGCAGCTGATTGATGTTTCTAATCCTCTATCCCTCTCCCTTCCTCTCTGTAAAAAAAAAAAATGACCTATCAGCTGTTGAAGTGTGTATACATACATATAAATATAATAGGATCTCACTTATATTTGCAATCTAAACAAACAACCTGAAGAACAGATTGGTGGTTGCCTGTGGCAAGGAGGGGGCAAAATGGGTGAAGGAAAGATACAGCTTGGTGATTATAGTTTATAATACTGTATTGCATATTTGAAAGTAGCTAAGAGAGTGGATCTTGAAAGTTCTTATCACAAGAAAAAAAGTTTTGTAACTATATATATGGTGATGGCTGTTCATACACCTGAAACTAAAATAATGTTAGGTCATTATACTAAAAAAAAATTATTTACTGTTAGCAAGTGGTTACATTAAATACTGTTCTGTTTATTATTTTAAATTTTATTTACTTAGTTAGTTATAAAATATTTTTATTGATTTCAGAGAGACAGGGAGAGGGAGAGAGAGAAACGTCAATGATGAGAATCACTGATCTGCTGCCTCCTGTATGCCCTCAACTGGGGACCAAGCCTGCAACCAGGGCATGTGCCCTGACCAGGAATCAAACCGTGACCTCCTTGTTCATAGGTCGACACTCAACCACTGAGCCACACTGGCCGGGCTAAAGAGTATTCTTTTTGTTAAGGAGGTAAGGAATACAGACAGGAAACATGGATAATAACACTTTCAGATGGGAGCTTATTTTATTTTCTAATAAAGAAAACACCTTGTGGAGAAGTTCTGTGATTGTGGCAAGGTTTATGTCTCAAGTGAAGGCCATGCTTTGCTAGATGTATGAAGAGCTACGTCTTTAAATGACTTCACGGTACACGTTCAAGCAACTCAGCACTTGGCAGGCTTGACTTTGATGAGCAGGAGCAGGTGGGTGGCTCAGGCTTCTCAACCTTGAAGAGATGACTCCAAATGACTTTGTTTTTTTTCTGGGCAGTTGTAGGATAAAATGAGATTTAATTCAGGAACTTGGGAAAGGTGTAACCATTGTTCAGGGGAAAGGGAGAGGGGTGTGTGACAGACAAATAGAAAGAAACAGGTGTGAGGAAAGCACAGCAGGACACAGGCCCTGGGAACCGTGCTGGCAGGACGTCCCTGGGGTTGATGGTAACTTGTGAGAACAGTTTCTCTTCAGTACAAAGAAATGAAACGCAACCAGCAGTGAATGGTGCTCAGACAAGCGTGCACACTTTTGTGACTTCTGGTGGGAGGTGTCCTGTTTTTCTGCAGGCTTGTGCCTTTCAGAGCTTTGAGAGGCTTTCAATGCTTTGGAGACCCTCATTTTTCTGAGACTGTTTCCAATTGCAACCATCCTGACACCATCTTTCACTTTTTCTAATGCTTCTCTTTTCTTGCTTATCCTTTGTCCTTCTTCTGCTTCCTCTCCTCCCTTGCCCTCCCTATCTGGCTAAATGTTCTGGCACTTGGTTTGTTTGCCAGGAAAAAGACAACTGCCTGAGAAGGAGAAACTCCTTCCCTCCTTCTGGGCTGTGCTAGGATCCTAGCCTCCAAGCGGGACAATGGTTCCTGTGCTCTTGGGAAGGGAAATGCCTGCCACGTACCCCTCTTTAAACAATGTGGGCAAGTTCAGGGGTCTCGTGGGAGATACTGAAATCTGTGAAGTCATTAGCCTGCCCACCTCCTAATAGTTCTCTGATAGGCTAATCATTTACTTAACACTTGTTCTTGGGAGCTTTCGATCGCGGCCCCTCAGACAGAAGCCCTGTGCACTACCATTTGGGACTGTAAGTATGCAAAAGCTGCCACGGGTTAGGCTGGCAGAGCCCTCACTGTTGGATCGAACAGGGTGAGAATGAGGTGTTTGATTTTGGTCTTGTTTGTTTGGTATAAAAATTCTATCAGAGTCTCTTACGTTCAGAACTCTCACCGAGTTTATAAAAGTTTTGCAAACCAGAATAAAGGGATATGTGTTAATATATGTCAACACCCACATTTGTTTTAAAAATTCTTGACTCCTAGCAATTTGTGCTATTCTCTTTCTTCTTCCTCAATATCACTGTCACCCATTGTTACTATCTTGTTAGATATTTCCATGAGTCTGTCTACATGTATGAAATGGAAAATTAACAGTAATAATATATATAACATGAATCCTCCCAGATTTACACATAAAATATATAATAATTTCAAAATGGTTAATTCTTTCAACCTTTAATTCATTTTATATTTTGCCCTCCCCTACACACACACACACACTTTATATATATATGTAATATATATGTGTATATATATATATATATATATATATATTTTTTTTTTTTTTCTAAACCTTGATCACTTAATTAAGGTGGTGTTTTTCCAGGCTTCTCCACTATAAAGTACTATTTTTCTCTACAATTAGTGAGCAATTTGCGAGGAGATGCTTTCTGACTGCCTAAGTAGCCTGTCTCTCATTAAATTTTCATCCATTGGTAATTTCCTAGCTCCATTGTGCCAAGTGATGAATGTAGAAGTGATGGAGATAGCAAATCAGAACTGTTTTTATAAAAAATAATCTGCAACTCTCCCTTTACTGGCCTACAATATATCTCATAGATGATATAACCTACCTACACTTAACTTCAACTATAACATAAAGGAGAAAGGAAAGAAGAGTGACTTATAGTAAAAGTGATAGGTATTTCAGGAGGGAGTCAGGTGCGAGAAATCCTGGTGATAGCGACAGCCACTCCATGCAGAGGTGGCTTACTGATGGTTCAGATTCAGTCAGGGGCATATATCAGTAACATGATTTTTGAAAAGGGTGAACAACTCTTGGTAAAGTTTAGAACAAAATAGAGCACAGTAATCCCTCAACTTACTTCAAATACATTAAAACAGTGCATAAATAATTTGATTTTAAATCTAAAACATGTACATAGGATTTGGACCATTATAAATAGGCTTTTACCTACATGGATGCTGGGTAAGGCGCTCAGCAAGTCCTATGGGATGTAGAATAGGACTTTGCACTGTGGCACCAGCCCGCTCATTCCAGGACATCGGCCATCTCTGGCCCACACCCCTAAATGTCTTTAGTATTCCATAACCAAATAACCCCCACAAATGTCCCAAATGTCCCCTGGACGTGCTAACGTTGTTTGGGAATCACTGTTTTAAGATTCCTGCCCCTCAACCAGAAAAAAAAGATAGAAATATATACATATTGACTTTTGGTGTTCCTTAGTAGTTGTCTCTCACCTGTATGCTAGACTCTGTTGCATTTTATAGGCCTTGGACGCATGAGACTTTTCTACTTGCACAGATGCATAATGTGTTAGCTGAGTTTTGGGAGGTGAAATAGCATGATCCCCCCACACTTAGCACTTCACGGGAATGGATACAAAGATTAATGTCTCCTTCAGAGAGACCAGAGAGTTGTAGGATAAATCTCATTTCATCCTACAACTCAAACCAAGGCTTCAAACATTCCCACACACTTCTCCCCCTCCCATTTTGTAGGGGTCTTTAACTCTGCTATCAAAGGTTTTGCCCCTGAATTTAGATTAAAATCTGGAACAGAAATGTGACCCAATATTAAGAAGGTCTGGGTTTGGAGAGGCCATCTTGCCACATTAAAGAAGAATGATAATCCAGGACTGGAGTGACCAGCAATGCAGTTGTGGAGAACCAGTCTGTCGCCGGTCTAAGGAAGGGTGTTTTGACAAAGGTGGGCCAGGTCCACCTGATTCATTGATCTGCTCTAACCCACAATAATAGCATGAACTATTCAGAGGAATTTTAAGGAAGGAGGAATCCATTTGATCTGAGGGGTTTTTGTTGACTGTTTGGACAGACGTGGCAACAAAGACGTGCCACATCACATGTCGTCACTCTAGTCTTGCTTGAGTCAGTTTCTCCTCTGCTTTCTCAGGCCGGCCGTCAGTTTGCCTTCTTTACACGCTTTCGTGCCCCAACTTTTGAGACACGATGAGTCTGACTTCTGAGCTGACCAAAGGATTTCATCACATTCATGCTTTTCGGAAATCACATTTACCAATTTTCACGGGTCAGCCACCGAGAGCAACTAACGGGAGATGCCTGCCGAGCGAAGGCCGGAGGTGGGGCGCATTAATTTTGTGGCCTTTTCCTTGTTTTTTTGAGATTGTTTTGTGCACCCTCCCCTGATCGAGAAGTTTCTTCCTCAGGAGCCTTCTGGGTGCTTTGACCTGGATCAGTTACCTCTGTGGCGTGTGGCCACATGACAGACTGCCCCAGCTGGACAAAAATGAGTTGATTATTTGAGCTGAATTTGCTGGGAGGTTCCCTCACAATGTAAGAGTCCGAACTCATAGAAAACCAGAGCGCGCAGCTTCCGCTGTCCTTTGTGGTACCATCCATTCATCCAAATGTTGACAGAAGTCCCTTTATGCTTCCGGTGCTGAGCGAGACTGACTGTGTTCCCACGCCTCCGCAGGGCAAGATGACTCAGAGTTCAGGATGAGTTAGGTGACCTGGGCCCCCCTTCTCGTGCCACCTCTTACCAGCTGGCATGTTTGAACTTCACTTTTTTTTTTTTTTTAACACTGAGACACTGGGCAGCATTTTTTGAGACCACGTATCTGGGAATTAAGTTTTGGGACCTCCCAGGGCAGCTGAGAGGACCCAGTATTAGTTCCAGAGCGAACCCTCTGAATGGGATGAATGGGCAAGAGAACGAGTTCGCCGTCCTATTGTCTCTTCAACCTCAAAATGTCAACATTGAAGTCATCACATCTTAACCGTGGTTTTAGGCCACCACCTGCCCTTCGTGGTCCTCTCTGGCCCTAATACCCCAGTCTTTTGGAGTTGACAGCACCCCCCCCCCCCCCCCCCCGCCCAGTATGGTCTTGGCTGCAGTGGCAGGGACAGATACAGGGACAGACAGGGACAGTGTGGACATACTCTGACATACACTCCATTGTCTGCTCACAATCCTGTTCACCAAGTCTGCCGAGATGGAGATGAGCTAGAGTAGGTTTTCATGAAATAATTCAGAGTGTGGTGAACAAAATCAGTGGCAAATAATGAAATGGGAGAAAAAGAAGTTGATTTAGGGTTAGGTGATTCAGGTCCTAGTCTGGGCCTTCTACTTGCCTTCTGTGAGGCTTTGGGAAAATGACTTCACCTTCTAGCACCTCCGTTTCCCCAAAGGAGGCTAACCATAGCGGCCACGGCCATGTTCCAGAGCTACCAGGGGAGTCAGATGGACAGTGTTTGTGATGCCATCGCTGAACTGTCCCCTGTGGCACAATAAACACAAAGCAACAAATTTGGGTTGTTTAGTTGTTAAAGTGAGGCAGTTGCAAGGAAGCTATAATTTATTGAGCATTTATTATGAACCTGATGTAAGGTTAAGAGTTTTACATACAGCCATACTGGTCTGGCTCAGGGGTTGAGCACTGACCTATGAACCAGGAGGTCACGGTTTGATTCCCAGTCAGGGCACATGCTCGGGTTGTGGGCTCAATCCCCAGTGTAGGGTGTGCAGGAGGCAGCCGATTAATGATTCTCTCTCATCATTGATGTTTCCATCTCTCTCTCCCTCGCCCTTCCTCTCTGAAATCAATGAAAATACATTAAAAAAACCAACAATTTTACATACATAATCACACTTAGTCTTCATCACAATCCTGTGAGGTAGGTATTGTTAACTCTATTTTTGTCCGAGAGGCTGAGTAACTTGCCCAAGATTTCACTAGTGCCAGGAGGACTTTCCAGAATTCAAATCCAGGTACAGCTGGCACCGAAACCCCTGCTCCTCCCCTGGCACCCGCTGCCTCAGTCGTAGGACAAACATATATTTTGACTCCAGGCAGTCCACTCGTGATTTCTGTACTTGTATGTATAGAGATAAAACAACAAAAAACGAACACGCCAAGAATCCAACCTTTGTATCTTAATCCAAGTAGAAGTTCTGTATTTGAGGAAGGAAAGGCCAGGCTAAATGCCCATATCAGAGAGATTCAAGCCGAGGGTTCTTCAGACACCACACCTATGCGGGCGTTGAATCTGGGGTGTTAGGAGGAGAACGCCAGTGGGTGGCTGCCATGAGGTTCCACAGGGAGCGTCAGTATCCGCCTGGGGAGTCCCAAGCCAAACAGGTGCGTCGGCAGGTGGCCGAATCCACAAATCCATGTGAATCTGGCTGCTGGGAAGCATTTCACATCATCTGTGATGGCCAGAGCCAAATTGACTAGATTTCAGTGAAAACGACAGACAGGAAATGTAGAGAATTCATGAAGGAATGTCTGATGAGGAGACTCAAGTGTAAACCTCTACGTGATTTGTGTCTAGGGATCAGTGAGAAGATTTAAGAATCCGGTATTTTATTTTTATTTATTTATTTATTTTAAAAATCTATTTTTGATAATTTCAGAAAGGAAGGGAGAAAGAGACAGAAACATCAATGATGAGAGAGAATCATTGATCAGCTGCCTCCTGCTTGCCCCCTACTGGGGATCAAGCCCACAACCCGGGCATGTGCCCTGACCAGGAATTGAACCGTGACCTCCTGGTTCATAGGTTGACGCTCAACCACTGAGCCACACTGGCCGGGCAGGATCCAGGTATTTTAGATCTGTTTAGTCTGTGGCCGGTTTGTGGCCTTATGTTTAGAATAACATTTCATAACTGGCCCCTGGATTGCAGGAAGACAGAAAAACAGTACAGCCATTTCGTGTGACCAGTTATAAAACTTAGCTGGTGCTTTTTTAAAAATAGGTCCAACCAAATTAGCTCTGGGCACCTGCTGGAGCTTAGCGTGTCTTCAGATAGACTTGTTTGCTATCAGCCAACAAACAAACAAAAAACCCTAATGCAACAAAACCCTCACCCACATGGTTTGTTATAAAGCCTGACACTCCTGATGCTTTTCCAAGCCACATCTCTCAGATCAAATCATTTGAACAAGGAAAAAAGACATTGGATGCCTTAAAAGAGGAGGGCAAATTAATATTGTTAGACTCATCTCAGAAAAGGTCGGGGGAGAAGAAAGGTGGGGATGTTAAGCACATTGTGAAAGTGTTTCCAATTCCTTATGCAAATGTGTTTCAACACTGATGTTATAACATGGCTGGAATTCTGGGATTTTTAGTTTTTTCTAGAAGGGCCCCTTAAACATATGTGGACCGCTGTCTCAAGTGATTTGGACTTTTGTTCCTTTATTTGACAGAAGAGCTATAAATGATGTCTCAGTGAACAATGGCAACAATTACAGCAACAAAAAGTCAGAAATCACTTTATGGAGATCTAATATTTTAGGCAATTGTGAAAACTGTCAATGGCTCACAGAGGATGCTAAATCTGGACCAACATCGGCAGAGAAAACACCCATTTCTGCAGTGCTCTGCAGGTGGCTTAGGTTGCCAGGCCTCACCTGAGTTCTCACCTCACCGTTTCTCTGACTGTTTTAATATGCACATGCTTTATATACTAAAAAGGCTAGAAGAAGCCTATCATATCACCAGGTACATGTCGCTGAATAAAATATAACTGACTTACTAATGATCACCCTGACTTTTTGAATAATTTTGAATCATTTCTTTCCTAACCACTGCAGGTTCTTGCAATCAAATTGGTATCTGAGAAGTCCTGCTTATAATAATAATAACAAGGAAAATGATGACTCCTCTGCTGCCACCACTTATTAAACACCTGGTAATGCCTGGTCAGTTGAGTGTTGACCTATGAACCAGGAGGTCATGGTTCAATTCCTGGTCAGGACCCATGCCCAGGTTTCAAGCTCGATCCCCAGTAGGGGGCATGCAGGAGGCAGCCGATTGATGATTCTCTCTCATCATTGATGTTTCTATCTCTCCCTCTCCCTTTCTCTCTCTGAAGTAAATATTTAAAAAACTAAACACCTGGTACTGCAATAGATACTTTATATGCATTTTTATATTCCTGATATTTTATACTAGAGGCCTGGTGCACAAAATTCGTGCATGGGGGGGGGGGTCCCCTCAGCCCAGCCTGCACCCTCTCCAATCTGGGACCTCTTGAGGGATGTCTGACTGCCGGGCCTAAACCGGCAGTTGGACATCCCTCTCACAATCCTGGACTGCTGGCTCCTAGTCACTCACCGGCCTGTCTGCCTGGTCGCCCCTAACTGCCCCCCCCCCCCCCTGCTGGCCTGATCACTTCTCACTGCCTCTGTGTGCAGGCCTTGTCACCCCTAACTGCTCCCTGCTGCCAGCCAGGTCGCCCCAACTGCCTCTTCCCTGCCAGCCTGGTCGCTCCTAACTGCCCCCCCCCTGCTGGCCTGGTCACCCCTTACTGCCCCCCTCTGCCGTTCTGGTCACCCCTAACTGCCCCCCCCCCCCCTGCTGGCCTTGTTGCCCCATGCAGCCTGCTGTTCAGTCGTTTGGTCATCCCTCACTAATGCCCCTGCCAGCCTGGTCGCCCCACGCAACCTGCTTGTTCAGTCATTTGGTCATCCCTCACTAACCCCCCTGCTGGCCTGGTTGCTCCATGCAGTCTGCTTATTCAGTCGTTTGGTCTCCCTCACTAAATCCCCTGCCAGCCTGGTCATAGGCAGACATCTTATGAGGGTGTGAGGGTCAATTTGCATATTACCTCAGACTTTATATGCATTTTTATATCCCTGTAAGATAGTGATTGTTAGCCCAATTTTATAAACAGGGAAACGGAGCATCTTAGAGTCCACACGGTTAAAATAACAGGAATATTAGAATTTGATTCTAAGTTAGCCTGGCTTAGAACAATGTGAAAGGAGGCATTTTCTTTGGGAGTGCCTGGCAAAATGGCAAACTTGCTTTGCTCCCTGTCAGAGGGTTCTGAAACGTGAGACATAAATATGATATAGGAGCAAACTCTCATTCATTCTAAATGAGGAGATGCAGGTCAGAACTTGCAGAATTCCCTAGACACCCTTCTAAACAGGTGTGGTTTAAATGAACCCAGGGCAGCAGAGTAACTAAAACTGCCTCCCTTGTTTGCTAAAAGACTGGTCACACAGAACCATTAAAATGCATGAGTTCTCTATTGAGTTATCCACTTGTGCCCGGAAACCTTAAAATAAACTCTCCTTTGTGAATGTGAAGGCTTACTAATTCTTTCACAAACCCCCAAACCCTGTAATTTTTACTAAGTACCCGAGAATGTCACGAATGCTAATATCAGAGTATTTGGGTCTATCCCAAAGATTTTAAAATATCATTGCAAAATCAGATTCAGTATTTCCCGCAAGTAATCGAAATGAACCTTGATTTACCAAATAAAGAGAAGTCTTGTAGCAGGCGCTAATCCCTGATTCGTCTTATTAATAGCAATTTAGTTGAGCATTTGGCATTCTCTGTACCATTATTTATCAGGTGGGTTGGAACATGGCATTGTCATTTATGTTTTTGATGATTTATCTCATAGTATTTAGAGACTCACTTAGCAACCTGAAAAACATGTATTGGTCTTGGATCATTTATCTTCTTTACCTGAGAGAACTCAAGCTTTGTGTAAATCCTGGTCTCTACACCTGTGGCCAAATAAGAACACATGAAAACTGTGCCCAGCCACTTACTTATACAGCTGAGTATTGGGAAGCATCTCCCACTACACAGTTAGCCCTCAACTAATTGGACCGGAGTTGAAAAAAATCCCATTATGATTTGTCTGAGGTTATGTAGACCTGGCTAGAAAGACCATACTTCATCCTTTTATGGTATTTACAATTTTTAAATATATTATAAGTAACTGAATAGTAATGCATTTATCTCATGATAAATGTAATTATGAGGTGTGTCCTAGCTGAAGTTTTCTTTGTTGTTCCCAAGCAGAAATATTTTCTCTTACTGCCCAAAGTACTTAGGTCACATTTTTTCTTATGCAAGACCACCAGCTAGAATATAACATTTCTTTGTGCATATCACCAAGAGGTACCCCAATTAACGAGCTGGATTATTACAAAAAAGTACCCCTTTCTCTGGGTCAGGCTAAGGCAGCTCTGTGCCAGCTCTGTGTAGACTGGTTTTTAAACCCACTGTCTCTCCTTGTTGTGCAATGGCCTCTGCTGTTATGATTCATAATCTGACCTGTATGATAGGTGTTTGTACTTTATCATTCATTCAATCAGCAAGTGTTCAATAAGCACCTATTATAACCCAGGCACTGGTTTAGCTCTGGAGAGTATGACAATGACTAAGGCACAGACTCTGCCCTCAAGGAACTCGTATCTTAGTGGGTGAGAAGGATGCTTGTCCGTCAGTGTCACAGCAGCAAACAGATGGCCCATCCACAGGATGGATGGAAGGGAATCTACTAAAGAGACTATTCACAGGTCAGAGTACAGGGAACTCACCAGGGATAGTGCAGGATCTAGGGGCTAGCTATGCAGGGCTTCTGAAGGGTTGATGGGAACAGTTACTGGAACCTACAGAGACAGTGAGGGGGGGGGGGGAGAGAGAGAGAGAGAGAGAGAGAGAGAGAGAGAGAGAGAGAGAGAGAGAGAGAGAAAGAATATGCTCCAGGGTCCCTGCCCAGAGCGGAAATCTTAGATGGGAGGACTGGGGCACTTTACAGAGAGGGAGGTGGGTGGAGGAAATAAATACCCCATCCTCCTTCTACTTCTGTCCTCGGATCTTCTCCTGATGTCCCTCAACCAGAGATCAGGAGGCAAGGACGTTTATTGATCTAGTCCTTAGAGGTCAACTTCTGGGAGAGGAGAATGGGGTGGAGGAGAGTGGAGAGCAGGTTTGGAGGGCAAAAGAAGATATCTAACACACTCTGTTCTTCTTGCCTCTCTATATCAACTCTTGTCCTTCACTCAGTAAATGTTTGTGTCCCAACACAGGTAACACGGTCCCATCAGCTCCTTCAGTTAATCATTGGCACCGAAGTCATCAGTCTGGTCATATTCTCATAAAACTAGCAATCACCAGTGTTCTTCACATATACAAGGATATGGGGGAAGAAGAGGAAAATAAATAATTAATATAAAATGCAGCTGCTACATTTTCTACTGCTATAGCTTGTCACAAGACTTAATTGACTTTTGTCAGGCAACCATTCCATGCTTTCCCTGCTAACATCTCACCTGAACATGGTGCTTTACCTAGTGAGGTGACCCAAACCTTCAGTCCTATGGGTCTGCATCCTTGGATTTTTGTCTTAATTGAGTAGCTGCAGTTTTCTATTGACCAGGGCTATTGGGCAAGACAGTACTAAGAGATGCTCTAGGGGATCTCTGTGTTTCAAACACAGTTCTTCGTGCCTCGGTTATGTAACAACAACCCAATTTCCTCCTGGTAATTGGGATCAATCACCCTGGCCAGTAGAGTGACCCTCTTCCTCTGTCTGTTGACTCAGAGGCGCCAGGATTTTAAAAGGGCCAGAGGAGAGCGTCAGAATTCTGTTTCCTGGCAGCAGTGTGCTTTCCTTGGACACTGGACATCTAAACTCACTGAGCTCAATGTCACGTTGATAGGATACAAAATTTCTTTGAGTTATGGGGACAAGATGAAAAACTCACTAGCTACAATAGTGAGGAAATACTTCTGTCTCCTCCCTCTGGTTCCTGAGGAGACAGGACTATCTAGCAGAAGCTGGTTTAAGGCCTATATTACTACATCCTGTAGGATAGCACCTCAACCTCACAGTGTGTGGGCTCCAGCTGGTGCAATAGCTGATTTTTGAAAAGGCCATCCTGCCATTTTATCAAGCCAGTTTTTTTAAAAAAATTATTGTTAAAAGTATTACAGATGTCCTCTCTTTCCCCCCACATTGACTCTCTTCACCCCACCCCTGCCCCTCCCAGGCTTTCACCACAATATTGTCTGTGTCCATGGGCTATGCACATATGCATATAAGTTCCCCAATTAATTTCTCCCCACCCACTTCCCCACCCCCTGCCTTCCCTCT
Source organism: Cnephaeus nilssonii (assembly GCF_951640355.1). Taxonomy (NCBI): domain Eukaryota; kingdom Metazoa; phylum Chordata; class Mammalia; order Chiroptera; family Vespertilionidae; genus Cnephaeus; species Cnephaeus nilssonii. The sequence goes on from NC_137089.1 coordinate 41,408,792, forward strand.
GAGATTCATCACTCTGTTCCGTGCTTCTATGTCTCTGGATCTATTTTGTTCCTCAGTTTATTTTGTTCATTAGATTTCACATATGAGTGAGGTCATGTAATACTTATCTTTCTCTTGCAAGCCAGTTATTTTTGGATGGTAAAACTTATGAATGAAATGTATGTGAACTCATTGCTATTTTTCCTTTGCCTAAAGAAGGAATTTACAAATTAAAATTTTTTTCCCTCCAAATGGAGCATTTGTGTGGGACACTGATGACAAGGATGAACGCATTCTGTAGGTCCATGTACGGAGATGCTGGAAAAAGCACTTCAGACTGAGAAAGCAAATCTGCACCCAGAATATGAGTCTAACAGGACAAATTTACACCCCCTTCACTCATGGAAGAAGTCCAGTTTAACTTACCTACTTCCTGGTGACTGGCTGGAACTCTGGGAAATCGTATTATATCAGGGCTTTGGTGTTGGCAGGCTGGGCACTCAACAGGCGTGGAAGCTAGATAAGCTTGGTGAGTCCATGCACAGCCTCATCCCTTCTACTAGGGCCACTTCTTACATGGGCCCATCAAGCAAGCACTGCAGAGGCCAAGCAAAGAGGCTGCCTGACACACAGAGTAGGTCATTTTGTCTTGATCATCAAGAGCCTCCTACAAAGTGATCCTTGTGGTCAGTACCTTCATACTTCACGTCCATGTCAAGAGTCCATTCACATATCTTGTCCATTCCCATAGCTTTTCCTTGTCACCAGTTTTCTAATTTTGTTCTTTTCAAGTCCCTGACCAGCCAGCCAACACTGTTATCCCCTGCCCATGTGTCAGTGTAGATCTAGACCTCAACCATATTTTTCCTTCTCATGAAGCAGAAAAGCAAATGTACGCTTCAAAGTTGTGCCCATGGCCTGAAAGACACACAGTGCCGATCTGTCTGTCATCAGGCCCAAGCATTTCCTCCCTCTTTTAACTGATCCCAGAGAACTTCCAATGACACCATAGGTTGAGGAAGAGATGTGTCTCCCAAATGCACTGAGGCTTGTACCATTTCCAGTGTAACTGAATGTGCTGCTGTTTTATAATTTGGTGGATCAAATAAACACCCAGGTCATGATAGTTCAAATCGCTGTGTCTCTTGATGTCCCATGGTCTGGCCTTCACTCTCCATCAGGGCTTGGGAATAAGCCAGAAGATGCATTCCTTTTATTTTTTAAAAAATGATTTAAAAATGGATTTTTAGAGACAGAGGAAGGGACAGGGAGAAACTTTGATGTGAGAGCAAAACATTGATCAGCTGCCTCTTGCACGCCTACTACTGGGAATTGAGCTTGCAACCTGGGCATGTGCCCTGGCTGGAATTGAACCTGGCAACCTTTCGGTGCACAGGACACTACTTAAGCAACTGAGACACACTGGCCAGGGTGCCAGAAGTTGCATTTCAAATGGAGAGTCATTGGTGGCAAAAGAGGGCATGGCTTGCTGAAGGCTCGTTTGTCACACCAACTAGGAGATAACACCTGTCAATTCTCTCACAGAAGAGGAGATAACTGAGTCAGGTTTTGAAGGATGAATGGTACTTCCTGGATGGGTGGACAAGCTATTGAACAGCATATGCAAAGATATGAAAAAGTGAAATGAGAGAATCCTAACATAGTTTGGCATCATTGGGTTATGCGATGTAAGGAGATGCTCAGGGACCTAGTCATGGGCATCTTTTGAACCCTGCAGAGGAAATTACTGAATTCTTTTAAGCAAAGGAGTTATTTATGTAACAAAATATACTGTTCTTTGTATCTCTTCTGGTGCCTTGCACAGTCTCTTAACAATAATTGATCATACAAATAGTTTTGGTTTTAAATTTTGATTGGAAATAGGGTTAGTTACATATGGTGCCATTTGTCACAGTAACTTCACACCTTTTTCCTACTAGGTCTCAAAATCTCTACCTCCAAACTCAAGTATTTTCTTTCATGTGTGACTTGTTTAGGTCCCTCCCTCCCTTTCTCCCTCCCTCCCTTCCTCTCCCTTCCTTCTCCCCCACCTCTCCATGTACTAATAAATAATTCTGCATAGGGGCACGTAAATGAGAATTGGCTTTTATTCTGCTACTAGAGGCCCGGTGTATGAAAATTCATGCACTGGAGGGGGGGGGGTCCCTCAGCCCGGCCTGCCCCCTCTCACAGTCTGGGAGCCCTCAGGGGCGGGAGGCGACCCGGCGATCAGGGGAAGGTGACGCCCCCATCACAACTCTGCTGCTGCCACTGCCGGCAGTGCATGCCTTGGTCGGCCCTGGTTACCTGAGCCTCGGGCAGCCCTGGGCAGCTGGGCAGCCACCATCTGAGGCTTGCCTGTGCCTCAGGCCTGCCCTGGGTGGTTGGAGGGCTGAGGGGACTGGGGGACTCTGGAGGCAGGCATGCGGCAAGGCCGGGCCTGCCTGCCACCCTGGCGGGGCTGAGGGGACTGGGCATCGCCATCTTGTGACTGTGGGCGCCGCCGTCTTTGAGGGCGTGACAGTCAATTAGCATATTCCCTCCTTATTGGCTGTGGGTGCCACCATCTTTGAGGGTGGGGCAGTCAATTAGCATATTCCCTCCTTATTGGCTGTGGGTGCCATATTTGAAGGTGGGGCAGTCAATTAGTATATTCCCTCCTTACTGGCTGTGGGCACTGCCATCTTTGCAATGGTATGAGGGTCAATTAGCATATTCCCTATTCATTAGATAGGATTAGATTCTCATCATTAAAATTTCTAATCTATTTTGGGTTCCTTGCTTAGTAACTTCCAAAAAATAAAATAAAATAAAAGGTTTCACCTCCTCACTTTTATTTATTTATTTTATTTTATTTTTTTCCAATTTTTTTATTAAGGTATTATATGTGTACATATCTTACCATTGCCCTCCCCACACCCCACTCCCATATATGCCCCCACCCCCCAGAGTTTTGCATCCATTGGTTATGCTTATATGCATGCGTACAAGTCCTTTGATTGATCTCTTATCGCCCCCACCTCTCCCTAACCTTCCCCTTGTAATTTGACAGTCTGTTTGATGCTTTACTGTCTCTGTATCTATCTTTTTGTTCAAGTTTATAATGTTCTTTATTATCCATAAATGAGTGAGATCATGTGGTATTTTTCTTTCATTGACTGACTTATTTCACTTAACATAATGTTCTCCAATTCCTCCCAGGTTGCTGCAAATGATGAGAATTCCTTCTTTTTTATGGCAGCATAGTATTCCATTGTGTAGATGTACCACAGTTTTCTGATCCAGTCATCTGCTGACGGGCACCTAGGCTGTTTCCAAATCTTAGCTATGGTGAATTGTGCTGCTATGAACATAGGGGTGCATATATCCTTTCTAATTGGTGTTTCTAGTTTCTTCGGATATATTCCCAGGAGTGGGATTACTGGGTCAAATGGGAGTTCCATTTTCAGTTTTTTGAGGAAACTCCATACTGTTCTCCACAGTGGCTGCACCAGTCTGCAATCCCACCAGCAGTGCACGAGGGTTCCTTTTTCTCCGCATCCTCGCCAACACTTGTCGTTTGTTGATTTGTTGATGATAGCCATTCTGACAGGTGTGAGATGGTACCGCATTGTTGTTTTGATTTGCATCTCTCGGATAATTAGTGACGTTGAGCATGTTTTCATGTGTCTCTTGGCCTTCCTTCTGTCTTCTTTTGAAAAGATTCTATTTAGGTCTGTTGCCCATTTTTTTATTGGATTATGTATCTTCCTTTTATTAAGTTGTATAAGCTGCCTGTAGATGTTGGAGATTAAACCTTTATCAGTGATGCCATTTGCAAATATGTTCTCCCATGCAGTGGGCCTTCTTGTTGTTTTGTTGATGGTTTCTTTTGCTGTGAAAAAGCTTTTTATTTTGATGTAGTCCCATTTGTTAATTTTCTCTTTAGCTTCCATTGCTCTAGGGGCAGTGTCAGTGAAGAATTTCTTTTGGCATATGTCTGAGATTTTGCTGCCTGTGGATTGCTCTAGTATTTTTATGGTTTCCCGTCTTATGTTTAAGTCCTGTATCCATTTTGAGTTTATTTTTGTGTATGGCGTAAGTTGGTGTTCAAGCTTCATTTTTTTGCATGTATCTGTCCAATTTTCCCAACACCATTTATTGAAGAGACTATCTTTATTCCATTCTATGTTCATGCCTCCTTTGTCAAATATTAATTGAGCATAGTGGTTTGGGTCAATATCTGGATTCTCTATTCTGTTCCATTGATCTATGTGTCTGTTCTTGTGCCAGTACCAGGCTGTTTTGAGAACAGTGGCTTTGTAATACAGCTTGAAATCTGGTATTGAGATCCCTCCTACTTTATTCTTCTTTCTCAGGATTGCTGTGGCTATTCGGGGTCTTTTTTTATTCCAGATGAATTTTTGGAGAGTTCTTTCAAGGTCTGTGAAATATGCCATTGGTATTTTAATGGGGAGTGCATTGAATCTATAGATTGCTTTGGGTAGTATGGACATTTTAATGATGTTGATTCTACCAATCCATGAACATGGTATGTTCTTCCATCTGTTTACGTCTTCCTCTATCTCTTTTTTCAGTGTCCTGTAGTTTTCCGTGTATAGGTCTTTTACCTCCTTAGTTAAGTTTATTCCTAGGTATCTTAATTTTTTTGGTGCGATAGTAAATGGGATTGCCTTTTTAGTCTCTCTGTCTGTAAGTTCACTATTGGTGTATAGAAAGGCCATAGATTTCTTGGCGTTAATTTTGTATCCTGCTACATTGCCGAATTCATTTATTAAGTCTATTAGTTTTTTGACGGAGTCTTTCGGATTTTTTATGTACAATATCATGTCGTCTGCAAATAAAGACAGCTTTACTTGTTCTTTTCCAATTTGGATGCCTTTTATTTCTTCTTCTTGTCTAATTGCAATGGCTAATACTTCCAGTACTATGTCAAACAGGAGTGGTGAGAGTGGGCATCCCTGTCTTGTTCCTGTTCTTAGGGGAAATGTTTTTAGTTTTTGTCCATTGAGTATGATGTTTGCTGTGGGTTTATCATATATAGCTTTTATTATGTTGAGGTATGAGCCATCTATTCCCACCTTGTTGAGAGTTTTTATCAAGAAAGGGTGTTGGATTTTGTCAAATGCTTTTTCTGCATCAATGGATATGACTATGTGATTTTTATATTTCAATTTGTTTATGTGATGTATCACGTTTATTGATTTGCGGATATTGTACCATCCTTGCATTCCTGGGATAAATCCTACTTGGTCATGGTGTATGATCTTTCTGATGTACTGCTGGAGCCGATTTGCTAGAATTTTGTTGAGGATTTTGGCATCTATGTTCATGAGGGATATTGGTCTGTAATTCTCTTTCATTGTGTTGTCTTTATCTGGTTTTGGTATTAGGGTGATGCTGGCTTCATAGAAGGAGCTTGGAAGTGTTCCTTCCACTTGAATTTTTTGGAATAGTCTGAGGAAGATAGGTTTTAGTTCTTCCTTGAATGTTTGGTAAAACTCTCCTGTGAAGCCATCAGGCCCCGGGCTTTTGTTTGCCGGAAGCTTTTTGATGACTGATTCAATTTCGTCCATAGTTATTGGCCTATTGAGCTGTTTAGATTCTTCTTGATTGATTTTTGGAAGGTTATATTTTTCTAGGAACATCTCCATTTCCTCCAGGTTGTCCAGTTTTTTGGAATAGAGTTGTTTGTAGTATTTTGTAACAATCCTTTGTATCTCAGCAGGGTCTGTTGTCATTTCACCTCTTTCATTTCTGATTTTGTTTATTTGGGTCCTCTCTCTTTGCTTCTTGGTGAGCCTGGCTAGAGGTCCATCAATCTTGTTTATCCTTTCAAAGAACCAGCTCTTGGTTTTGTTGATCTTATGTATTGTTTCTTTGATCTCTATGTCATTTATCTCCGCTCTGATCTTTGTTATTTCCTTCCTTCTGATTACACTGGGCTTTTCTTGCTGCTCTTTTTCTAGCTCTTTGAGTTGTAGGGTTAAGTAATTTATTACCATTGTTTCTTGTTTTTTGCAATAGGCCTGTAGAGCTATGAACTTCCCTCTCAAGACTGCTTTCGCTGTGTCCCATAGATTTTGGATTGTTGTGTTTTCATTGTCATTTGTTGTCATGATGTTTTTTATTTCTTCCTTGATCTCTCTGGTGACCCAGTCCTTGTTTAATAGCATGCTGTTTAGTCTCCATGTGTTTGATTTCTTTGGATTGTATTTATTGTAGTTGATTTACAGTTTTATGCCACTGTGATCTGAGAAGATGCTTGATATAATTTCTATCTTCTTGAATTTGAAGAGACTTTGCCTGTGACCCAGCATATGGTCTATCTTTGAAAATGACCCATGTGCACTTGAGAAGAATGTATATTCTGTGGCTTTGGGGTGAAATGTTCTGAAGATGTCAATTAATTCCATCTGGTCTAGTGAGTCATTTAGGATTGCTGTTTCTTTGCTGATTTTTTGTTTAGAGGATTTGTCCAGTGGTGATAGTGGGGTATTAAAGTCTCCTACTATGATTGTGTTGCTATTAATCTCTCCCTTGATATCCTCCAGGAGTTTTTTTATGTATTTGGGTGCTCCTATATTGGGAGCGTATATGTTTACCAGAATTATTTCTTCTTGTTGGATTTCTCCCTTTAGTATTATGAAGTGGCCTTTCTTATCTCTTGTTATGGCATTTACTTTGAGGTCTATTTTGTCAGATATAAGTATTGCTACCCCAGCTTTTTTTTCATTTCCATTTGCCTGAAAGATATTTTTCCATCCCTTCACTTTCAATCTGTGTGAGTCTCTTGTTCTGAGGTGGGTCTCTTGTAGACAGCATATATATGGGTCGTGTTTTTTTATCCATTCAGCTACTCGATGTCTTTTGATTGGAGCATTTAGTCCGTTTACATTTAACGTTATTACTGAAAGGTATTTGTTTGTAGTCATATCTATTTTTGTGTCTGTATTCCTTCTTACCTGTTTATTTCTTCTTTTTACAGTATTCCCTTTAGCAATTCTTGCATTGCTGGTTTGGTGGTGATAAACTCCCTGAGGCTTTTTTTTGTCTGCAAAGCTCCTGATTTCCCCTTCAATTTTGATTGATAGTCTTGCTGGATATAGTATTCTTGGATTCAGTCCTTTGCTTTGCAACACTTTGTATACCTCCTTCCATTCACTTCTAGCTTGTTGTGTTTCTGTTGAGTAATCATTTGACAATCTGATGGGTGTTCCTTTGTAGGTAACTCTCTGTCTCTCTCTTGCCACCTTTAGGATTCTCTCTTTATCATTTATATTTGCCATTGAAATTATGACATGTCTTGGCGTGGGTCTTTTGGGGTTGATCCTGCTTGGGACTCTCTGTACTTGCGTAACTTTTATCTTTCCCATATCCGGGAAGTTTTCTGTCATTATTTCTTCGAATAGATTTTCTAATCCCTGCTGCTCTTCTTGTCCTTCTGGCAGCCCTATTATACGCATGTTACTTCGTTTCAGGTTGTCCCGAAGCTCTCGTAGGCTTTCCTCCTGCTTTTTAATTTTTTTTCTCCAATTGCTGTTCATATTGAGCTTGTTTCTGTACCTGATCTTCTAACTCACTAATTCGATCCTCTGCTTCTTGTAGTCTACTGTTGAAACTTTCCATGGTGTTTTTTATTGTAGCTATATCACTTTTCATTTCTTCCTGATTCTTGCATAAGTTGTTGATTTTCTCATCCATCCGATGTATAAATTCCATGACCATTACTCTGAACTCCTTTTCGGTCATGTTGCAAGCTTCAGTTTCACTAATTTCCTTTCTTGGCGACTCCACATTTTCTTTCCTCTGTGAGTTATTTCGTTTCCCCATTCTGGCTATTACCAGAAAGCTCAAGCTTCCGTTTGCGTGGACCTGGGCCGTGTGCTGTGGGGACTTCGCTCCACCCTAGTTTCACTGAAGTGCTCTGACACTAGGACGTGTGGCTGTCTTTGGTTGGTGGGAACCAGACTTGCCCAGGATCAGTGTCCCCAGTGTTCTGTGTGGTCTTGTGTGCACGTTTAGAATCAGGGGCCCTGTCTGCACCACACTGTTGGTATGTGCCGAGAATGAGATCCTTAGCATGTGCCAGGAGTCAGAGTTTCCCTGTGTCTGCACCAAGACTCGAGTGTCAAAGTCTCTGTTGCCTTGTGCGGTTTCTCGTTGAGGATCAGGGTCCCTGTGTGTGCACGCACCAACAATTGGGGTCGCCGGCTCTTAGTGTGAATGCGCTGTGAGTCAGGGATCCCAGGCAGCTGTGTCCGGCGTGCCAAATTCCCTGAAGTGGAGCTGCGTCCTGTGTGTGCTCTCTCTACTGAGCCAAACCGGCTAGAGCACACATTCTTAAAATCCTGAAGGTGAGCCGGCTCAGTGCACTCTCCCAAAGTCCCGGAAGGGGGGCGGAGTCCGTCCTGCGCGCCAAATTCCCCAAAGGGAAGCCCCTCTGTGCACGCTCTTAAGAATCCCCGAAGGGGGAGCTGTGACCCGCGAGCCAAATTCCCCCAAATTCCCCGAAGGGGAGCCCTCTGTGCACACTGACAGATTTCCCTGATGGGGAGCTGCTTCTGTCCCGCGCGCGAGCGCGCGCCAAGTTCCCTAAGAGGGAGCGAGTCCCTGCGCAAAGCTCGGCAGCTTGGGCCAGGGGCGGGTCTATCAGTTACTATGGCGCTATCAGCGCCTGCGAGGAGGGGGATAGGCTCTTTGACTCACGGAAATCTGCCGGGAAGTCTGGATTCTTGTTGTCTGTTGGTCTGAAGCTGTGATAGCAGTTCTCTGTCCCCAGTGGCTGCAGGGTTCTGGTTTGTGTCAGAAGCCAGGATCCGAGTCTCAGGCAGCTCTGTTTCTCAAGATGGCGTGGTCTCCGCGTCCGCACCAGCCGCCGAGAAGTGTCTGCTTTGTGCGCGGGGCTCCGCCGTCTAGGGCCCTGTTCAGGAGCCCCTTGGAAGACCTGCAGAATCTAACTGACCCTATCTCATACACACACACACACCACACACATCTACACTCTCCTCTATGGGTTCCTCACTCACACTCTCTCTCTCCCTACCTTCCTGCCGGTCGCCATCTTTCGAATGGCCACCTCCTCACTTTTATGAGTAAGATACTAATGCAAATCTATCCCATCTCCCTGACTGGTTTGGCTCAGTGGATAGAGCGTTGGCCTGTGGACTGAAAGGTCCCAGGTTTGATTCCGGTCAAGGGCATGTACCTTGGTTGCAGGCACATCCCCAGTAGGCGGTGTGCAGGAGGCAGCTGATCGATCTCATCGATGTTTCTAACTCTCTATCCCTTTCCCTTCCTCTTTGTAAAAAATCAATAAAATATATTAAAAAAAAATCTATCCCATCTCTAACTTTTTTCTACTCCCTTACTACATGTAAAAGGATGTTGCCTCAGCTACCTGAAATAGTCTACGGATAATGAACCTGTGTTTGGCTAAGTGCGCAGTGTCTTTATAACATGAGTGAATCTACTGCTAAAATATTTATAGTTTAGTCAACATAACATCAACTTGAAGAATGATCAATTGTGGTAGCAGATATCCAAATCTTTGAAATGCCTTGAGAAATCTATGACCTTACACGGCGGAGTACCCTCAGTTCTGAGCCCTTGCTTCCATATTTGGAAATGAGAACTTTTGTTGTTCTGTGTCAGGAGCAGGACACAGCACCAACGAAGAGTGCCATCTGGGCCATGATCCCGGGAGGGAAGGGAAGAGAGAACAAATGGCAGATCAAAAGTCTGGCATTTAGAGTAGGTCTGAGCGTGGTGTGCTTTGATTTCAAAGATGGCTCTGTGCCTGGCTAAGTTTTGTAGATTGTGGAACTGAATGATAACTGGCCCTAGGGAACACTGGGTTACCAGAATAGAAGGCAAAGATCAAGTTTGCAAAAGGAAGGGTGAAGGAGACATTGGCCAGTACACCAGGATTTGAACGCCCTTCGGCAAGCATTCTGAGAACGTGCGGATGACATTCAACCTCTGAGCAGGGCTTCAAATTCTGGGGGATTGGAGTTGAGTCTCTGGAGAGCTGGGGGTTGGTAACTCAATAAGAAATGGGTGGAGAATGAATTATTTTGTCCCTCAATCTAGAGAATGGCATGGCTCTCAAATGCAAAGGTTCTCAACCCCACTGGGGCTGTCCAAACTTTAGTGTTATTCTTGAAAAATCAATGTAAACACCATTCCTTTATGAATAAAACAAGAGGGTAATTTTTTTTATTGTTTAAAGTATTACATGTCTCCTTTTCCCCCTGATTAACAACCCCTCCCCCACGCCACTCCCACCCCTAAGGGCAAACCCCCACCGCCCCAGTGTTTGTGTCCATTGGTCATGCTAATATGCATGCATACAAGTCCTTTGGTTGATCTCTAACCCCCCCTCCCCCGCCTTAACCCCCTGCCTTTTCCCTGAGGTTGGACGGTCTGCTCAGTGCCACCTTGTCTCTGGATCTATTTTTGTTCATCAGTTTATGTTGATCATTATATCCTACATATGAGTGAGATCATGTGATATTTATCTTTCTCCGACTGGCTTATTTTGCTTATGCTCTCCAGTTCCATCCATGCTGTTGCAAATGGTAAAAGTTCCTTCTTTTTTATAGCAGCGTAGTATTAAACAAGAGGGTAATTTAAAAGTAAAGACATTCCCCTAAGAATTTTTGTGTTGAAAACGGAATGGGGTGGAGATAGTGATCCAACATGCATTATGTTCTTCAAGCATCATCTAGAGATACTTAGTAAACCTAAAGTTATAAATTCCCTTCTTCGGTGCTATGGAAAGAAATCTCCACAGATTCAGTCCTTCTCTGGAAGTATGTTATAAAACCCCTCGCTTTGTCATGAATATTTAGCTACAGGTTAGGAGGGAAAGAAAGAAATCTTTTTAAAAATGTATTTTTTCAGTTAGAGTTGACATATAATATTATGCTAGCTTCGGGTTCACAGCATAGTGATTAGACATTTATATACCTTAGGGCAGGGGTCCTCAAACTTTTTAAACAGGGGGCCAGTTCACTGTCCCTCAGACGGTTGGAGGGCCGGACTATAGTTTTAAAAAAACTATGAACAAATTCCTATGCACACTGCACATATCTTATTTTGAAGTAAAAAAAAAACAAAACGGCAAAAACACCCGCATGTGGCCCTCGGGCTGTAGTTTGAGGACGCCTGCCTTAGGAAGTGAAGCAAAAAATGATCTTGAATTAAAGATGGCCATTCCTGGTGGAACAACAGAATTATTATTGTCATTCACCCCATTGCATGGTTTTATTTTGCTGAATAGAAAGGCATTTTATGTTACTCTATCAATTGATTTTAAAACTTTGAAATTGTTTGTTTTTCAGGGGTTACATTTGGAGCTCAATAGAGCTGCACATAGCCATAACTAAGTAAGAACTTAGTTTTAATTACGGTGGTTACATGTCTAGGCCAAGTGTGTTTTCAGGATGGAAAGTAAGACTAAGTCCCAGAGAAGAAATTTGAGACCTTTGGGCAAGAACGAACAAAAGGAATTTTACTGTCATTTATAGCTTCCAGACACTGAAAATAATAATAATAAAAATATATATATATATAACTTTCTGAATGACTCCAAGTGCCTATTGGGCTTTGTGGAATAAGCAGCTAGAATGTTCCTGTGTATTGTTTTTGAGAGTAAATTTGTTTTGTTACCTGAATTAAAGGCCCTTTTATTATAAAAAGCATTTGGCTGGATTAGGAAAACAAGTCATGAGCCTTGTTTTTTAATAGACTATATAGCACTTTCACACTTACTGTGGTTTTTGTATACATTTGGATTTATTCTTGCATTCTTAATTTCTACTTCTTTTCCTTAGTTTCTTTCTCTTCCTTGCCCTGAACTCTACCTTTAATACTATTTCTGACTTTTGGGTGAAGATTGAGTTTTCTAGGTTTCATTTCCCCACCTTCATTGACTTGGAAGTGAACTCTTATCTGTCCTTTGGTGATTAAGATTTTTACCACTTACCTGTAAGCATATTTTTAGAATCAACATATAGAGTGAGTTAATATCTACATCCTTTCACTAAACCAGATAAGAACAAAAGCCACCTTTACTTCCTCCTTTCAGTCCTGAATCTTCCTGCCACAATTCCACTTTCTTCTCTTTCCTTGGACACCATCTTTCATGTCAAGATCATTTGGAACTGTCCCTTAACAGTAAGGGTTTTTAGCTCTTCACCACCATTTTGAATGCATCACCCTTTTCTCTTAAATTAGGTTGTTTGTTTGTTGTTTTTAGTTATTCCTCATCAGAGGATATTTTCCCCATTGATATTTAAAGAGGGTGGAAGGGAAGGAGGGAGAGGAAGAGAGAGAGAGAGAGAGAGAGAGAGAAGGAGAGAGAGAGAGAGAGACAGAGACAGAGACATTGATGCCTCCTGCATGTACCTTGACTGGGCTGGCAATTGAACCTGCAACCCAGGTATGTGCCCTTGATCCAGAATAGAACCCATGATCCTTCAGTTTGCAGGCTGACACTTTAACCCCCGAGAAACACCAGCCAGGGCTTGGTTGGTTAGTTTTTGGTCAGGGCTGATTTTTAAAATATTCTTTCAGCTAGTAAAATGTAGGTGGAAGACTTCCTATATTCTTGCATGTCTACAATAGCTTTATTTCTTATTGACCCTGGTGACTTATAGACTTTCAAAATCATAATTATTTTACCATGTAAAATGGAAAATACTGCATCAGTGGATTTTTGCATTCAGTATTTTCTATGAGAAAGCTCACAACAACATGATCCTTATTTCTTGTAGCTAATCTCCACCCCCAGCCACAGAATGTCATCTTGGTGTGCCTGAGTGTTGGTCTATTTTCTTTCATCCTGCTGGACACTTGTTGAATTCGTTTATTATGAGGATTTTTAAATCTTCTGAAAATCTTTTTCTTTCTTGTTAATCTGTGAGTATTTCTTCTCTCTGTTCTCTCTCTTTTTTTCTTTTGAAATGTAATTATTTTTAACATTTATCATTTATTTGTCCGTTGAGAGCTGTGTTCCAGGAGAATTCCTCAGTTGTATCTTCTGAGTAATCATTCTTCAATTATATATTTTCTGTTATTCAGCACATTTATTGAGTTAACTCTTTCCCCCCAATAACCACAATTTTCCTTTCCAAGTTTCCCAGTTATTGTTCGTAATAACCAGTTTTAGTTAAAAGGAGCCATTCTCCTCTCTTATTCCTCTGAGGATGTTAACTGTATGTAGGGCACCTACGTCTTCTAAAGTCCCGTTTGTTTCTTCCCTCACCTTTGCTTCCTTGGATGCTAGTTTATCCACGTGATGGCTGTGGGGCCTTCATTCCGAGGGCTCCTTGCCCTTCAGTATTTGCGGGGTTTGCATGCTCCCCAGGAACCTGAGCTGCTTGGTTAGTCCGTCTCTGCTGGACCCGATCACCTGGCCTGTCTCCAGGGTTCTGGGCGGAGCTGTGGCCTGTGGCCTGTGGGCGATGGAGGCCCCCTTCCTTCCGGTGGCGGTAAGCACCGTTCCCAGGCCCGGGACCAGGCACACCTCTCTGGCTGTGCACTGCTCCCACCTTGGGACAAAGGGCTCAAGCTTCCCGATGCCTCTGCCTCCACCAATCACCCTTCCGGTTGAACCCAGATCCTCTCTCGTTCTTTTCATCTGTCGTCTCTCAGCTTGGACCCCACAGGCATTATTCTCACCCTCTCCATCGGTCCTCTTCTATTGATTTGGCTATTATTTTTTTCCTTTATTATGAACTCATCTGCCTTGAATTTTTCAGGAATTTCTATAATTTCTACCAAGTAATATCTATCCCTACCTCCAAATTCAAGTGGAAATGTGTACTTTGAGTATATGTTACATATACTAACATGCATTGCATTCTTGCTTGTTAATGCCTTCAGTTTGGCCCTCTCAAAGCATCCTGAGGTATATCAGTGCTAAGATAGAAAAATGGAGTGTTGAGGAGGTAAAATAATGTACCCAAAGTCTAACAGATAGCAAGAGACAGAGCCACGATTCACACCTAGGTCTCGCCATGGCAACAGCTGCCTCCCATTAAAAGGCATGAGGGAACGTTCCTGGGCGATGTCCTCACCAGGGCATGTCATCAAAACACACTTAGCGTCCCTAGCGTGGGTGCTGGGAGAAATAATGAAATCAGGAAGTACTGGTTATCGTGGGTAATTTGCAGACAGATCACGGAGTTGACAGCACTTTTCAATTCCATGTTGTCACCTTGTCAACACGATTGATTCTTGGAGCAATTTGTGAACCGTTAGTTCTTTAGCGGAGGGCAGTGCATGTAAATGGCGTGTACGCGTCAGTAAACACCTGGGCAGTGTTGGCAAGTTCGGGGTTCTGTTTTGAAGTGGTTTTTCTCATAGCTTTCCGCGGAGGTTTATTTTCACATAAGCAGTAATTACGGAACGTGCGCGCCGTGAGGGTAAATGTCGTTTTGCTGGTTAGAGCGCATCGTCTGGGCCGTGTGGCACGCTGTGACTACCTGTCTGTCATTTCCCAGAGAGAAAGAAGCCTTCCCAGCATCTGTGAGACAAGATTCCACAGTTCCACACAGGCAGGGAGTGTAGATAATTTAAGCTTTTGTAAAGTCTGCATTGTTTGGTTCAAGGAGTTTTGGAAAATCTAACTGAATCAACACTTGGGAAGCTGAGGCATAAAAAGACCTTGTATTTCAGTTGAGAAGTTTTCAAAATGGAAGAGCCAACGGATTTGAAAATGTTGTCAGAGTACAAGGGGCCCATGAGAGAGGATGGGCGACACGGAGCTGGGGGGCGGGGGGGCGCGGCGGTGCGGGGCCAACCAGCCAAAGGACCTTCTCTCCGGTTCATTGCTTTGATGTGGAGTGAAGGGAATGTCTGCCTGCCTCCCAAAGCCGTGAGACAATGGCCACAAATCCCTTAGCGCTCACTTTCAACCAGTCATCTGAGATGGTTCTTAAACCTCCACACCTTTGTGGCATCCCTTCCAGGGTCCTCCCTGCCCTGGGCCGGCCTGGGCGGCTTCTCCATGGCTCGCTTGACTCAGATGGCGGACCCAGCTCCCAGCATCACATCTTCTTATGACAATGTCCAAAGATAGGAAAGAATAAGTCCCTGCTCTGTGTCTCTTTTTAAGAATGCAGATTTTTTGTTTTGTTTTATTTTTGTTATTAATCCTCACCTGAGGATATTTTTTTCCATTGATTTTTAGAGAGTGGAAGGGAGGGAGGGAAGAGAGAGAGAGAAACATTGATGTGAGAGAGACACATCAATTGGCTACCTTCTGACCTGGGCCAGGGATTGAACCTGCAGCCCAGGTACATGCCCTTGACCCAGAATCAAATTCGAGACCCTTAAGTCTGCAGGATGATGCTATAACCACTGACCGCAGAGCGAGGGGAAGAGCCCGAAGCTCCGATTCAGAGGGACCTGGAGTCAGGTGTTGCCCTCTTGGGGGCCTTGGCCAGGCGGCATGCAACTCACGCAGATGACTTCCTGCCTGAGGTTCTGAGTTCAAAGTGGTGAGCCTGCGCCAGGCTCCTGACCGTCCATCATCCTGTGGGTGGCCTTTCTGTATGTAGGGGAGCCTCTCACAATGAGCCGTTACCGCCCGGCAGAGAGGTCGGCTCAGGCTCCGAGCCCTTTGCCGCAGGGATGCGGGCATGGACCCAGAATCTGCCCGTCGGAGGCGTCGGCGTGAGACTGCCGTTCAGACGTGAGGAGCATGAGAAGGCATGAGCCTGCGCTTTTGGCGGCCCTGGTGGCCATGGCAGCATTTCCCTCCAGGGCTCAGCGTGGAGGTGGTTTCCTTATCTGGCCAGATCTGTGGTCTGAAATGGGGCTTTGTTTATAGAAAGTGAGGTCTGTTCTCCAGCCCTCCCGGCTACTTATGTGCTACCCACTATCTCTTAAATTAACTCCCTTCCTAACCGGAGTGAGCTCCTGTGGCTTGCAGCGAAGAGTTGTTCCCGAGAGAGGTAAAGGTTTGGGCTCTGTGGCACGGCTCATCTTGAAAGAACACCCCTCCTTTCTCATGTCCATGAGGGGAGACCGAGGCTGAATTCATTCACTTAGTCAATCAGCGAACGCCACTAGGTGCCTTCAGCATGTAAGACGCTGCATTAGGTACTGAGGGTTCCGCAGGGAAGCCTGCTCCTCGTCTCCAGGACTTCAGCGCCCGTAGAGCAGACAAACGTTAGCATGTAAACCCAGGCGCTACAACTGAGGACGGAGCCAGACGTGACCTGCGATCATCATTGACACAATGCTGGGAATTGTTCCTAGTCATCTGGCAGAAATCGAGGGTGAGACAGCTGGGGATAATTTATATAAAAATGACCTAATACTTAAATAAAAACTTTCTATAAAGTAGGAAGGGAAAGAAGGAAAGGCCATATTCACTGGCCACCTTGCTTCCTTTTCTCTTCTTACTTGCTTTGGGGCCTGCTACGGATGCTTAGATACAGATTTTATTTCAAGTTGTGGAATATTCAAGATTGGGGAGGTGGAGGGAGTTGGACAATACTGGAACTCGCTCAACGTTTTCTCCATGATGATGTCTTGACTGAGGTATAAAAGAGGTGCAGAAAGCTTAGGTTGATGGTCCCCCATTATTTATTGAGTGCCTGCTATGTACCAGACACCTAGCGTTCCCATATGTTATTTCAGGCAGTTTGTCTTTCTCTCTCTTTGCCTAAATTTGTGTAGGTCTCTTTAAATTACAAGTAGAAGAAAAACCTCTCAAAGAGCAAAAAGGGGAAAATTTTGTTTCATGCAACGGAAAGATTTGGGGGTAACTTCATGGAAAACTGGATGTAGGTGCTTAAACAACGAGGCTGGTGAGAGCTGCAGGGTCAGCACATCAGACTCATCCCATCAATGGAAGGAGAACTGCTGCTTTCCAAGAGTGGCAGCAAGTGCCAGGTGTGAGCCTGAATCAGTTTAGGATGGTTTTGTCCACAAATAATGCAAAACTGGATAAAAGGGGCTTACATTTCTCACATAGCAAGAAGCCTGGAGGTAGAGGCAGTTCCAGAGTCAGTGAACTCGGGGCATCAATCACGGCAGGGCACCTGGGCGGCTTCTCCATGGCTCTCTTGACCCAGATGGTTGACCCAGCTCCCAGCATCACATCTTCTTATGACAATGTCCAAAGATAGGAAAGAATAAGTCCCTGCTCTGTGTCTCTTTTTAAGAATGCAGATTTTTTGTTTTGTTTTGTTTTTGTTATTAATCCTCACCTGAGGATATTATTTTTTTCCATTGATTTTTAGAGAGTGGAAGGGAGTGAGGGAAGAGAGAAAGAGGGAGAGAGAAACATTGATGTGAGAGAGACACATCAATTGGCTACCTTCTGACCTGGGCCAGGGATTGAACCTGCAGCCCAGGTACATGCCCTTGACCCAGAATCGAATTCGAGACCCTTAAGTCTGCAGGATGATGCTATAACCACTGAGAAAACTGGCTGGGGCTATGCAGATTTTATTGGAACACACACACACACACACACACACACACACACACACACACACAATGCAGAAAATCTCTACAGAAGCCACTGAAGGGACAGACCACTCCTTATATCTCATGGGGGAATTACATCACATGCTTACTCTTTACCAATCCTTTTCAAGGGAAATACACGTATCTTGGTAGTTTTCAGCTTATTAATATTTCTTCCTTGGGGCTAGGTGTGAGCCCATGGATGTCTCTCAGGTCACCCAATATCTAAACAAAATCCGTTCAATTAGCAAGGAAGAAGTGGTGGACAGTGCGGGTACCAAACAGTATCTGCCAGTGTTATGTATGCATTCCTGAGCCAATCCCAATGACCACCCTAGTCACATGTCTTCTGTGGGGTGCTGTGGAGGTGGTGGCCATGGTGGTAGGTAGAGGTATTGTTTCAGTCTGCTCAACTCACATAAACTCAGAGTAAGAAATCAGGTCCCTGTTATTCAAACTATGACTCCTATGCTAATTCTCCTTCCCAGGAATAACATGAAAATTCTTTATCAGATTTTTGACATAATAGTTAGTTAGAAAGAAAAAAAAAAAGGATTTCTGTTCCTATCTTTCTATCTTAACCCAAGATTTTTGGGTAGCTCATAAATATTTCAGATTCACCATAGATAGTGACCTGGGTGGTCGAGGATAGAGGAAAGCATGTGTTCCACGGGATTTCTCAAGACAGTAGACACATTTTAAGCTGCTCAACACAACACTGTTATCACAGACCATCTGCAGAACATGGAAATATTTGTTAGCAGAGTCATTTATTGTAATGATACTTGGCATTGTGAAATTTCAGTTATTCTGCTTCTTCACCTTGGTCTATCTTTTATAAAGTTTCCTTTTTAAGAATCCTCTATATAAATTTAGGTGATCTAAGGGCTTTATTGAAGAGATGATAACTTTGTGTTGGGCACAGACATAAATACCAATAAGATGATTTATATCCCCATATAAACTACATTCGGATTGGATGGTTAAACATGTCCATCATGATATTCTTCTCTCCAAAAATGTGTCGTAGCTTTTTGTTCTCTATGGTGACAAGCACTCATTCTTCTTCCTGATTTTTCAGGAAGGAATCTGCCCTGCCCTTACTTTTCACTCAAGATTTCCATGCTCTTTAGCTTAAGGTTCTCCTTACACCTTTTGACTTGGCTGGTGCGGGTTCTGACCATTGAAATGCCCTTCCTCTACTTTTCTGAATTCTATTCATTCCTCAGGGCCAAGCTCCTTCCCCTACTGAGCCAGCTGACACACTTCTCCCTGTTCTGTGAACTCTGAACCCGTGATTACCCCATTTAAGGCAATTCAGCACAAAAAATGTTCTACGCTTCTTTGTTTGTTAATCGTTTCCATGTGTACATACTGTCCTGTCTCCTTAGTTACATCTTTGGACATAGAACAGGTACCTCTGCCTCAGATATTTTTTCTTAGCACCAGATGGATATTAGAGATATAACCTTGGATGTCTCAGAGACATCTCAACGTCAGCATATCTGAAGTGCTACCTTTTACCTGCCTCTCCCTTCTGTTCCAACTCACTCCTGTTCCTGTTTCTATAAATAAGCTCCTAAGCAATTGCCCAATCCCCTCCTGATTCTTCCCTTTCTTTTAGAAACTCATCATCCAGCCTCTGAGTTCTGTCAATTCTATTCCTATGCACGCCTTCGGATCCTCTTCTCCATCCCTGACACCTCTGGCTTATTCAAGTCTTTGCCATCCTTCACTTGGACTATTGCACTGGCCTTCCAACAGGTCCCCCTGGATCCAGACTCACCTCTTTCAATCCATCACCTTTACTATTGCCCAGAGAGCATAGGGTATGTCACCTCGCAGCTTAAAAACCTTCAGTCATTCCCACTGCCAGAAGAAATCAGAACTCTGACATAGCCTACAAAGTCATAAATAATCCAGTTCCCTGCCTAGCTTTCCAGCTTCCTGTTCTGTATTACCCAATAATGAGTCCTTTGGCCAAAGGACTCCTAGTGGTCCCATGAACACCTGTGCTCATCCAGGTCAGCCAACATGGATTTGGCATCTGGAATTATCTCATAGTAGCAATGATGTGTTTATGTGTCTTTCTCCCACTGTAGTATGAGGTTTTATCTCAGTGCCTGGCACAAAGTAGGAACTCAATAAATGATAGATGGGTATATGATGAGGTAATGATGATATGTAAATTCTGGATGTGAAGGGACTGCATAGCCTAACTACTCATTTCTCACAGATGAAGCACAGGATTAGGCCCAACACAGGCCTTCAGTACACACTTGTCATGGGATGGTTGTCCCTGCTCAAATCAAGGAGTCTGGGATGTTTACTAGGTTTTAGAAAAATAACCTTAGGATCTTATTAGATGCATTATTGACTAGGTTTTGGGAATTGGAGTAGGGTTTGCCTTTCCTCTGGTCTCTTTATGGGTAGAATTTTGAGTATTTCAGGCAGCTGTTTGCTAATGTGCTGGGTTTAGTGTGGAGGCCTACTGGATTGATTCGATACTTGGATCATCCACGTAATAGGTTATCAAAGGAATAAGAATGATGCATGAATTAGAATATAATTTAGGGGCAGGAATCTACTCTTTACTTCCTTTTGGATGATCCATGGCTGTATTTTAAACTCAGTACTTTGAGTGGAGGTAGGTGTAAACTGTCAAGAGTAGACATGTATGGCAAACTCAGTGAAAGGTTTCCAGGTAACGTGTACGCGGGGAGTGTGATTTTCTAGTGATGAGTAACATCAGGAGAGACGACATCTATCCTGACACAGAGCTGTCACATGGACACAGTGCAGAGAGCCTGGGCTTCCTGGTGTCCCCAGCAGGTCCTCAAAGGGGGACCTTTTGTATGACTCTGTCTTAAGCCTGTAAGCCCCAAAGCTTTCAATGGGGTTGGCTGGCTATGTTAACAATAGAAAATATTCATTAATCTTAAATGAATCGATTGCTCTTCTACTTAGTAAAAGAGTGACTTCTGGGGGTGGGACTCCACTCATTCTTCTTCTAATTCCTGACACGGTGCCAGCAAGAGATGCTCTTTGCTCTTAAGCTGCTACCTATTCTAGTCTCCTCGCCTCCCTCCCCCGCCCTGCCTTTTGTTACCAAGTCTCTTGTCCACTGTCACCTTTTGCTGCAGGTAATTTTTGTGGCTTTTGACTGCTTCTCATCTCTAATGTCATATCTTCTACCTGCCACCTCTGCAGCTTACCCTTCTTTTCCTCCTGTGTCCCAGTTTTTATTTTAATGCTGTGACCTCTCTGTCTTTCCCCTGACTGTCCACAATGGGGTTTTGCTTTTTCAGCTATTCCTAGTCAAGTACATCTCTCTTTCCTTGTCTTTATTACTGTTAAAGGTCCAGTTGCTTCTCAGCTGGAAATGGCAATATTGCCCATGGTTTTCTGATATATGGAGAAGCAAGGCACTAGAGCAAACAGAGACGAGGCTCTTCATCTGTTAGACAGAAGGCCTGCATATTCTCTCCTCATCTGTTAGAAACAGAGCCATGTAACTCAAGGAAAACTCATAGTCTAGTGAGGGAGACAGAAAATGATTGTGATCATTCACTCACTTATTCTATGCTAGACTGTAGGCTCTTCGAGGTGGGAACCATGCCATATTAACATCTATATACATTACACTACACAACATCTGCAGCTTAGTAAGTGTACAAAGCATGCTTCCCTTTTTTATTTTTAAAAATTTCTTTGATTAAGCTATTACATGTGTCCTTATACCCCATTGCCCTCCCACCCCCCCACTCATGCCCTCACCCCCCTGTTGTCTGTGTCCATCAAAGCATGCTTCTTGAATGAATGAAAGAATGGCTGAATAATAAGGTGTATGGCAAAGGTATTAGGGCATGATACTTAATAGAATCATCTGAGACTCATTTAAAGCACACTGATGCTTAGACCAATTACTATTATTAGTTGATTCTAAGGTACAATTTCCCCCCACATTTCAACATCACAGAAACCAATGCTTCTTTTATTTTTATTTTTTAATTTATTTTTTATTGAATTTATTGGGGGTGAAATTAGTTAATAAATATTGGCTTCAGGCATACAATCTATCATCTGTATATTGTATTGTACGTTCTCTACCCCAAGTCAAATCTCCTTCCATCACCATTTATAACCCCTTTACCCTCTTCTACCTCTCCTATCAATGCTTCTTTTAGATACTTCTTATAATCAATGTGATAAAAAGGAGTTGTGCCATAATTTAATTTGAAGCATTTTTAAAAAACGTATTTTTATTGATTTTAGAGAGGAAAGGAGAGGTAGAGAGAGAGATAGAAACATCAATGATGAGAGAGAATCATAGATCAGCGGCCTCCTGCATGCCCCCTACTGGGGATCGAGCCCACAACCCCAGCATTTGCCCTTGACTGGAGTCGAACTGAGGACCCTTCAGTCTGCAGGCGGACGCTCTATCCACTGAGCCAAACCGGCTGGGGCAAGCATTTTTTTTCTTAGTTGTACATTAAATGAACTTCAGATAGCCAGTGACATCTTAGAGTTGATGAAACACAGTAAATCAGAATGTCTACAGGGAGGAGCCTGGGGAAAAAAATTGTTTAAAGTGCCTCAAATGAGTCTGATGAACACTGAGAGTTACAGGGCTCATATGAGGGAGATATTAACAAGGGGCTGCTTTTACAGACACCTTTGAATCCTTAGCACAGTGCCTGGTCCATTGAGCTAATCCTCATTTACTGAACCAGATGGAATTATTAAGGGCATTGGAGAAGTCATCAAAATTATAGTATGCATATACTATAGTATATAGTCTATAGTATATATTCTATGTCTCCTTCCTTCCCTTCTCCCCCTCCCTCCCTCCATCTATCATTTCTCTCTCTATATATACTATAGATCAGGAGTCCTCAAACTTTTTAAACAGGGGGCCAGTTCACTGTCCCTCAGAGAGGAGGAGGGGAGTCAGAGAGTGCGGCACACATTCCACATATGTGCACTGCGGGCCGGGACGAGTCGGCTGCTAAGCAGGACAGGCAGCGGCGGCAAAAACACCCGGCGGGCCAGATAAATGTCCTCGGCGGGCCTCATGTGGCCCGAGAGCCGTAGTTTGAGGACCCCTGCTATAGATGATATAGCAACTGTCCTGAAAGACAAGTTGACATTTCCCAGGTGAGTAGGGAGACAAAGTCTAAGAGAACTCTGCAAAGGCAGACGGGGATGGCACCTAGAGTATGTGTGGGTGGGTGTTATTGGAGGGGAAGCATGTTGGTGACAGGTGCAGAGGAGGCTGGGGAGGTGGTCATTTGACTCTTTAACCCAGAGTAAAGCCTGCTGGGATGGATTTGAGAGGAGGCCAATGGGCAGTTAGGAATTCAGAGGCAATTGAAGTGCTGACCGAATCTGCCAAGATTCTGAGTAGTCCAAGAATTTCTTTAATCACCACCCAGCTTTCATTGTGTGGGGGCTTTATCCTGGT
Source organism: Cnephaeus nilssonii (assembly GCF_951640355.1). Taxonomy (NCBI): domain Eukaryota; kingdom Metazoa; phylum Chordata; class Mammalia; order Chiroptera; family Vespertilionidae; genus Cnephaeus; species Cnephaeus nilssonii. The sequence goes on from NC_137089.1 coordinate 41,431,725, forward strand.
ACCAATGCTTTGTGCCAACAGCCTGCAGTGCTTGGCTGGCCTAGAAGTGCCCCAGGCTCCCCTCCTTTTCTCTTTCTGACCCACAGATTCACCCACAGACTCTCCAGGGCTTCACACACTGGATCGCTTTACTTTGGCCTCAGAGTTGAACACCTCCAGGGGGCACCACTCACACTGTAGTCTCTGTCCTATGTTTGCTCACAGGCACGCGGCGTTGCCTCATCTCCCATGTGCATGTTCACATGAGCCTTCTGAGGCCCGTCCTTTTCCAGGGACTTGGTCCCGCAGAAGGAATTTTAGGGCTCACGGAGGCCGTGGAGGAGGGTTTTTTGATTGGGCAAGGCTGCCAGAGGCAGCGAGATGAGATGGTTGGTAAGAGTATGGGCTCTGGAGCAAAAGCATGAGTTTAAGTCCTGACTGCCCCTTAAAGCTGTGTGACAGGGACACATGGCCTGCTGTCTGTGCCTCTGTTTTCTTCTCTGGAAAATGGGGATACTCAGAATACCTGTCGCACTGAATTGCTGTGAGGATTAAATGGTTAATGCGATTAAGCTTCTAAAACAGAGTCTGGTGTGTAGTAAGCACTCAAAAACCTTAGCTACCATTATTTGATGCTTAAAAAAAACTAAAAATATTGATTTTAGAGAGCGAGGAAGGGAGAGGGAGAGAAACATTGATGTGAGAGAAAAACATTGATTGGTTGCCTTCCGCAGGTACCCTGACCAGGGATTGAACCCGCAACCCCCCTTTCCGTGCACAGGATGCCACTCTAACCAACTGACCCATGGCAGCTAGGGCTACTTGGTACTTTTTAAAATATATATATATATATATATATATATATATATATATATATATATATATATATATATTATTGATTTTTTACAGAGAGGAAGGGAGAGGGACAGAGAGCTAGAAACATTGATGAGGGAGAAACATCGATCAGATGCCTCCTGCACACCTCCCACCGGGGATGTGCCTGCAACCAAGGTACATGCCCTTGACCAGAATCGAACCGGGGACCCTTCAGTCCACGGGCCGACGCTCTATCCACTGAACCAAACCGGCCAGGGCTGCTTGGTGCTTTTTATACCATATACAGTCTCCTTTCTATACCATATGTGTGGAATTGCTTTCCAAGAGTTGCTTGCTATTTCTGGCCCAGTTATTAATTTGTCTTCAAAGAGGAGAATGATGGTGGAAGTGTGCTGGTAATTTAGCAACAATGCTTCTTTCAGGTTGAAGTGTGCTCCTGAATTTCCACATTACCCACGACTGTGGGCCTGGGTCTCTGCTTTACTGCGATCTGTTTGGCAGAATCTGATGGAATTCATGGGAGGATACAATTAATTGGATGGCATGTTTCACTATATCACTCGGCATTTATTGGAACATGTCCATTTAGAGACTGTAAAATGATCTTCCGAAAGTCCAGGGAGGATGTTGGTGGGACAAGATGGAACCTTCCCCCAAGACTGAGACTCTAGGTCTCTGGTTGACAGTGATGGGTGACCTTTTATTTTATGGTAAATGGTTTAACTTTAGGTTTGGCCTCGTTATACCAAGCTAAGCTTATTGAGCCTTCCTTATGCCCCACAGAAACAGAGTTGCTTTGAAGAAGGAATCAGCCCAATATTGGGAGTTTCTTGTATCATATTCAACTTTCAGAGCCAATCAGAAGCGAACCCAGTCAGGTCTTTGCAGACCCCATTTTACTGGCCGTCTGTTAAAAATTTGGCTCAGATTTTTCAGTTAATGTTCATACCGAAGGATGGCAGAGAGAGCTCACCGAATGTCTTTAACCCATTTTTTAAAAAGCAGGTCAAGTTCAGCATCTGGAGAATAACTTGCAATTTGGTTGAAAAAAACTGAACAAGTGTTAACATGAAATTCAGTAAAGGGGTCAGGGATATTCTAAGTTTAAAATTCTGAGATGAATTCGTTCGGCCCAAGGCTCTGTCAGCTGCCTGTTGTTGCAAAGTCCAAGAAGTACCTGGCTTTTCATCTTTTCCAGAGGGTATCTGTCTTGTTAAGATTGTGCTGAATCAGTCTTGGTATTTCTTGATTAGAAGAACATTTTGAAAGTCAGTGGTCTCGCCACCATAAGAAGCGAGGTTTGCTGAACTATGGTAGCGGGCGTTAGATAAGAGAGGGGTTTGAGTTCACCCCTTCCAGGAAGAAGACAGAAGAGGGGTAGAGTGATATGTTCCCCAGAAACAGACCCAGATTCAGGCTTATATGCAAGTGAGGAGTTTAAGACAGTGGCTGTGTGTGTGTGTGTGTGTGTGTGTGTGTGTGTGTGTGTGATGGGGGGGATGGAGAGGGGAGCAGAGAGGGGATCAGCTCACAGGAGGGCCAGAGGGCAGCTTCATCCCGATCCTCAGGGGACAGGTTGTGCTCCTGAGTTGTCTGGACCCACAGCAAGGCCTGGATGATGAACCTAGGTCTCTGGGTAAGGATGGGAGGGAGCAGATCACCCCGGCTCCGTGAATACATGTGGTATGGTAGAAAAATAAAGTCTTGTTATGTTAAGCTACTAAAGTATTATTTATTTATTTATTTATTTTCTTTATTGATTAAGGTATTACATAGGTGTCCTTATCCCCCCATTGTTCTCCCCGCCCCGTACCTCCCCAGCTACTCAAGTATTGAGGCTGCTTGTTATTGCAGAATAACCTAGGTTATCCTGGCTGATATAGAGTACTTTATCAATATGTACAATGACTTCAATATTTTTAACAGAAACAGCCTTTCACGTTTCGGCCCCATTAGCTATTGGTGAAGGACCATGGGGGGAGGGGCTGGGCCTGGGACATAAGTCTCAGACATGCCCAGTTCCCTGTGTATGCAGGGGCAGCAGGCTCTGGTGGCTCTTTCAGAAAGGATACTTCGATGCTGGCATTTGAAAGGGGAAGCCAGGGGGCACAGAAAATGGTAGAAAGGGACCCAGGGGCCCTGGGCACGGAGAAAGGAAAGGCTAGGTAGGGCTCCTTCGTTTCCCCCCTGCCCCCCTACTTCCTAGGCCAAGCTGCAGTGGGGGTGGGGCGGCGGCTCTGCCACATGTGGATACGAGGGAAACATGCAGGGTGGGGCCTGAATGCTGACGCAGGGGAGTCGGCCAGTTAGGAGTGGGGACAGGGGTCATAGGCAGAGACGGGTCTGGGGTTCAGCCCCGAGTCTCCTCTGTCTTCCACAGAGCAGGGAGGAAGCCTGGACATTCCCACACACAGGTGGACAGCACGGGGTTGCAAGCCCATCAGAAGTCAGCAGACCCCAGGGAACAGCATTGCACCAGTGGGGACCAAGGTGCAAGTGAGCCACCTGGGAGGACTGCGAGGTCGGAAGCCGGGGGCGTGAGATGCAGGTGAGGTGACGGCCTTGACGGAGCACAGACAAGGCCAGACCGGGGGGCGGTCCCTTACCTGCCTGTGCTCCTGTCTCTCTGGTTGGGTCTCTGGCTGGAAGCCCCCTTGTGCTCTGGACGGTGAGCAGGGCCAGGGTAGGGCTCAGAGGAGGGGAGACAAGTTCTAGACTTTACATCCAAGGGCGAGAGGTAAAGGGGACTTCAGGAGTCATCGGAGGAGGCAGGGAGACAGGCAGGGGCTCTGGGCAGGAGCCCCACCTGGGCATAAGGAGCAAAATCACATCTAGCTGTTGGCTCCTGCCAGAGAGGGACGATGACAGGAGCAGGAGGGATGAAGTGACTGTAGTGTCTGCCAGGCCCATCTTTGCCAAGCCTTCTCCTCTTGACCTTGGATGCCTTAACCAAAATCGGAGGCCCCTCACCTTTCTGGCTTCACCTAGCTTAGAACTATTCCATCCGGTCAGAGGAGAGCAAGCGTCTCATTTCCTCCCTTCTCTGTTATCAGCTGGCCGGCTTTCTGACTAATTAACAGCAAGGTGTTCATACCTCCCTCTCATGCTCATGGCTCAGTGGGCTTCCATTCCCAAGGTTATTTGTAGAGGAGAAGGGTACAGTCCTTTTGCCTTTGAAAATCATTGAAACATTTTCTTTCTTATTATAAAAACACCCAGGCTCATTTAAAAAAATCTGTATGTAGATAAGGAAAGAAAATAAATACCAATAATTCTACAACCCAGAGGAAACATCATTGTTTTCATTTTGGCATGAGTCCTTCTCATCTTTTTATCAATACATAAATATTTAAGATGCACACACGGAATTTATTTGCATATTAACAGAGGGGCAGAGTTCTCAGCCAAAGAGATGAATGTGTTCAGACTTAGGGATTGTCTTTTATTACAAATCTCTACCATTTATTTAAAATTTATTTTTTCAACAAAAATTTGCTCAGTTCTTGTTAGATGCCAAGCATTCTGATCAATGCAGCTATTATATTGACTTACTTATTGCATGTCTAGAGAGTAAACTCTTGAGGTCTGGGGCAGTGATTTTTTTTAATGTTGTTTTCCTAATATCTAGCATAGTGCCTGGCATGTAGTAAGTAGGTGCTCAATAAATTCTGTTTGTGTAAATCAAGATACAGTGGCAATAGTTCCTAAATAGAAAATCAGGACATATGGTCTGGCAAAGCATTTTTTCTTATTAGTAGATTTATTTATGGAGAATGTTATTAAAATTAATTTATTCTACTAGCTATGTTGAAAAAGAGATGCAAAATATGACAAGTTCCCCAAACTGCTTTATTCTGATTACACTTTTTTTGGGGCTGAAGTGGGGTTCCCCAGGGCCTTGGTTTTCTGTGAACTCATGGGAATTAGACTCCATCGCCATTAGCACCCTATTCCTTTTAGGACTGACGCCCATCCTGGTCGGAGGCAGTGCAGATGCTGATTTCTCGTTCAGCTTTCCCAGGAGCCACATCGGTGCTGCACCATTTCCTGTAGGCCAGTTCCACAAGGAGACAGCATTTCTCTCCCTCTTACTCCACCTTTCATGCGTCTGTCCTTGAGCTTGTCTTTTTATGTGCAGGCTATTTCAAGACCTTTCATCCCAGGTTTGCTTTGGCACCTGTAACCCGGGCAGCTCTTTGAAGCAGAATGGCTGGGAAGGAACCGAGATGGGCTTCTGCCCCGGCCTCAGGACACAGAGCTAGATCAAAGCGGACGCCACCTGCGATCGCTTGCAAGACACTGCCTCACTCTCCCCGGTGGTCTCCGTCCCAGACTGGGGCATTGGGAATGGTTTATTTTAACTGTGAGCTCTTGTGTTTCTGGAATGGACGTGTGGCATGAGGCCATGATGTGGGGAGGAGGGTGGTATGTGAGTGCCCAGAAAATATCAGTGTCTTCCCTGACTTTTAGCTAGTCTTTTTTTTTTTTTTAAACAGAACTGTCAGTGTGGACAGAAACAGAACCTTGAAGCTGCTATTAATGTGGCATAACTAATGAATGATTTAAGAACTTTGAAAGCACGAGGTGTTCCGTAACAAGATGACGTTTACATTAAAAATGACCCTGGGCCGGGGAAATGTGCTGGACGTGTGGTTTATATAAGGAAAGAACATCCTCCTCTCCCCGATATAGGCCCTGCTGCTTTTAGAAGGTGGTCAGGCTGTTTTTTGATGGACAGATGACTGGTTCACGCCCTGTCCATAATGCTGTGATCAATTATTACCTAATGCTTTTCATAATGTGCACTCCTCAGGGAGTTCACTGCCCGCAAATGGATGCATTTATGATTCAGCTGTTCTGCTGGAAATGGGTGACTGCATCTGGTCATCTTTTTTGTAGACGTTGATCATGATCAATTCATTTCAGACCGAGATCTATTGACTTTGCCTCTGGGTTTAAAAGTGTCTTCCAGCCCAGCCAGCGTGGCTCAGTGGTTGAGCATCAACTTATGAACCAGGAGGTCACGGTTCGATTCCCGGTTGGGGCACATGCCCAGCTTGCAGGCTTGATCCCCAGTGTGGGGGGTGGCCAATTGATGATTCTCTCTCATCATTGATGTTTCTATCTCTCTCTCCCTCTCCCTTCCTCTCTGAAATCAATAAAAAGATATTTAAAAAGAAAAGTATCTTCCAGCCCCAGCTGGATGGCTCAGTTGGTTGCTGCATTGTCCCGCTCACCAAAAGGTTGTTTGATTCCCGGTCAGGGCACATACCTAGGCAGCTGATCAATGTTTCTCTCTCTCTCCCTCCCTTTCTCTCTCTAAAAATCAATAAACATATCCTCAGGTGAGGAATAAAAAATTTTTAAAAGAAGTGTCTCCTATTCAGAGATTTTATTTATAGGCCATGATTACTAAATACTTACAAATGTAAGTAATTAAAAACTCTCTTCTGGGCTCACACACATTCCTTTTTAGGAGACCCTGACATCGTTGTATTCAAGGGGAGGCCAACTGAGATAGATTTCTCTTTTTTTAAAAAATATTTTTATTGATTTCAGAGAGGAAGGGAGAGGGAGAGAGAGACAGAAACATTAATGATGAGAGAGAATGATTGATTATCTGCCTTTTGCACAACCCCCACTGGGTTTTGAACCTGCAACCCGGGCATGTGCCTTGATCAGGAATCGAACTATGACTTCCTGGTTCATAGGTCGACACTCAACCACTGAACCAGGCCCGCTGAGTGAAATAGATTTCTTATATTGCCCTTTATGTTTTAGGGTCAAGGGGCATTTGCCTTTTATTTTTGTTTGTTTTAAATTGCATTTTTAGTAGATAATACATACATAGTATGAAATACATAAGATTCAAATTCACATACAGTGAAAATGAAGCCTTCTAGAAAACTAGACCACCCAGTTTTTCTAGGCTTACTTAGAGATATCGCCTTATTATCAGTATAGACTTCCAGAAATATTCAATGAATATTACTAATATAAAGGGTATGACATATTTTTTATTTCATTTTATTTTTTCAGGTGTATAACAATGATTTAGTATTTGTATAGCAAATAATAAGCACAATAAATCTACTTAACATCCATTACCACACATATTTACAAAATTATTTTCCTTGTGAGATCTTTTGAGATCTACTCTCTTAACAACTTTTCAGTATACAACACAGTACTATTACCTATAATTACTATGCTGTATATTATTCAAATAGTTTTGTATGGGATTTTGTAGTTGCATTTTGTGACTAAGATGTTTCTCTCCTCTGAGCATCCGTGCCCTGGTCCTCAAAGTCCAACACATGAGTTTTACAAATAGCTACTCTCCTAAGGTGGGTATTTGAAAAAAATTTTTTCGAGCTTTTAATGCCCTACTTAATGGGCATTTTTAGTGTAATTTCTTTATTTTTATTAATAAGAGAGTAACCAGAATCAAAATTAGGAAAATAAATTAGTGTGATGCCTGGACTTTAACTTATCATTTTTGCATAGCAATTAATAGGGTGAAAATTTGGATTGGCACCGACAGATGCCTGCAGTTAAGAGAATCAATTCTATAAAAATTACCCATCCCTGACCCAAACATAATAACCGTGCATTAAATGTTTGTTGAAAGAAGGGTTTGGCTAGCACATCCTGTGTGAGTAATGGCATCTCCTGACAAAGGAAGGTAATGTTCAAGTCTGAAATAAATGACTTTTCCTTTGCAACAACAGGAAGGGAACAATAATCACTCTTTGGAAATAATTTGTCAGCATTATTTCATAGCATTTTCATTGATAATGGGCAGTGGATGACTGAGAGTCATTTTTCTCAGAGGAAATGCCAGGTTAGGCTTTCCTTAAATGAAACAAGTATCCACCACCTAAAATGGAACCACACATTGAGTTATGAATAATAATAAGATTAAATCCAATCTATGGAGTAATAGAACTCTTTGGCCAGTAAATGAACATGTCATATGTTTTTAATATGAAGAAAAAGCTAGCTTTTTCCTTTCACCTGGTACTATCTCATGAAGATGGTGGTAAACATTGTTGCTCATGAACATCTCCACTTTTCCTTTTGGCTAGTGCAGTAGGAATGCACTTCTGTGTCTACAGTTAGGTGGTCATATGACTTGCTTTAACCAAGGAAACATAATCAGAAGTGACATGTGTCACTTCTGGAAAGAAGGATTTAAGAGCAGGTGAATAATTCTCTTTCCTTCTTCCCCCTACTGCTCTATTAGGGTGTTCTAGATGATGAACCTAGGCGTCTTGGCAAGGATAGTATGGAACAGAGTGGTATAGTCGGAAAATAAATTTTGTTATGTTAAACTACTAAAGCATTGGGGCTGCTTGTTATTGCAGAATAACCTAGGCTATCCTGGTTGATATAGAGTACTTTATTTACATGTACAGAGTTACTTCAGTATTTTTAACAGATGCACAGAAATCTATTGTTTGGAGGTCCTATAATTTGTTCAACTAGTTGCCTATTGATGGGCCCTTAGGTGTTTCTCTTCTTTTGCCATGACAGACAATGTGGCGGTGACAAATTATGTTGTTTCAGGGCCAATTGTTTTTAATTCTTATTCTACTTTGAAGCGAGACCTTGAATCTGTTTAACCAGAAGGTGTGTGTGTGTGTGTGTGTGACTGGGAGGGATCTTGTATAGTGGTTGGAGTCAGGCCATATTCAGGTTAGCAAGAATTCTTCCCATTTCACAGTAATATCTGTAATGAGATGGGGCAGTGGTATGTAGGGTATGTAGCCTTTACTTTTCCTAGCTGACGAGAGTAAGTGACTGTACCTACCCTGCCTTGTAGACAGATGGCTTCCTGCAAACATGGCATAATTGATTTCTCATTTAGCTCAGCCTCCCTGCTTCTCCTTGGTTCACAGAGCTTGTTCTAAGTCAGGAATTATTGGCTTTGCCCACTGGGACGTGTCACCTCCTTCACAGGGTCTGTGCTTTGCTCCTTCTGCTGCGATTTGCAGCCACAGGCATTCTCTTACGGCATCTTCCCACACCCCCAACGGAAGCTCCCTGCATTGGGCAGCTCCTCCTCACATTTTGTATTTGGGGGCTGCATATGGTTTCATCAAATATCTGGTTTGATTTTTATTCCCTGTTTTCTTTGTTTGGGATGATTTCCAAGAGAACAAGGGGCAGTGCCAGCTTTCTTATGTCATTTTAAAACCAGAAGTTTCCTCCAGCTTTTAAACATATTAATTTAACACGTGTCGCTCATTACTTTTAAACCCATACTGAGTCCAGGGAAGCTCATGTAACTCAGTTGGGGAGTTATTAATTTAAACAATATGAAATTTGACTTTTTTTTGTAGTAAAAAAAGGATAGAAGATCAGCAATTTCGTATGGTCCAATCTACTCTATGAAGAGTTTATTCATTACGGAAAATACTTTATGTCCTCTCTGCTAAACACAAGAGGCAGGCGACCTCCTCCTGGCATTACTGGCGATCACTGCCCACTCTGTCCTGCCCAGGTCCTTGACCATCTGGGGGACTGGCATGATAGTCCTTCATTTGAAACCCTAGGCCTGGTTCCATTTGGCATGAAGCAGAGAATAGGGAAAAATTTACATGTTTTTAATGCTCAGCAACTCCATTGACACCATCGTTTGTATTTTCTTTGATTTCTTTCAAGACCAACTCTAATGTATTTTATGGAGAGCATATCATTTGTTTGTCTCCAAATGGCAGCATTCCCTAAATTGGAGTGCGATCCTCATTAGAAATAGTTACATAACGAACGCTGGAATGCAGCCTTTGAACCTGGGGAGACGTCCGACTTCTCAGGGTGTGACCCAAGAAACAACAGTTGAGTAAATGACTTCGGTGTGATGTCTTTAGCTTGTGTGCTTATTTTGGGTTAGCATGCTGTCTAGAAGGTGCCTTCTCCAGCTCCCATCCCAGGAAAATTCTTCTAGCATGCGGCTGCAGGAGTAGCAAGAAGACATTCCTGAGCCAGGGCAGCAAATAATCTCACACTCACACTGAGCTGACATAAGAAAAGGGAGCCTCTATGTTACAGCAGATTATAGACTCTATACAGCAGCTAGGAAGACCTGGGATCCCTTTAACTGAATAAACAGAGTTAATTTTTCCGTGCTGGAGCAGATGGCCTCTTCACTTCGTTGGCCCTGAGCACGCGAGAAGAACAAAGGTCCGTGACTAAAGAAGAGAGCATCACTTTCTTCCTACACTCCCACTTCAGAGTTTGCCTCGCCTCTGCTCTAGCTCAAGTCCACAGAACCCGGGGGTGCTGTTCCTTTGTCCTTGACACTGTCATGGTGGGTGTAGCAGCCGTGATCTGTGCTGTACCTAGACCCCTCAGCATCACTGTTCTTGAACAGGCAACTGCTGCTTCTTACCACAAAACCTGCCACTCTGGCACCTTCTCTGGCTGAGGGGCAGGACTGACCCATAACTGGTGCAGATCAGAATTGCTGGGAAGTCAACACTCCCAAGTGTAGATCTTGGTGGGTGACAGATGGGAGCTGGTGGATATGTACCCCGGCAACTGTCCTTGTCCCTCCCTCAGGTGTGAATACCCTGAGGTGAGTCCTGTGACATTTCCCAGAGTTCCTCAGTGGGACTGAGCCCACTTGCCCACAGAGGTAACAAGCTCATTAGCACACCCATTTTAGCTTTGTTTCCTTCCTGTCTCATCTCTCCACTCCCTACGGTGCTTCCAGGGATCACGTCCCAAACAAGCTCCTGTTCTCAGTCCTTGTCTTAGGAGATGCCAATCTAAAGCAGATGGTGTTGGGGGTGGTCCTCCAGAGCAGAGCCTTAGGAGGGGATCCTGAAGTTGGTTATTCTCTGGCCACTTGGCAATGAGGGCCCCATTGCTGGGGTTCATGTGATGGTGATAACCCCTGGCGTCCTGCAGCATCACACTTAGTAAAACTCTCATGGGGTAGACCAGATAAGGTACAGGAAGAAGGAGATGGGCTGGCTTATATGATATTCCTAGTGCTTGAAAGATGTGGGCAGTGGTGATTAGCTGGCTGGTGTTAATGGCCCTAGGAACCCTGAAGGAAGGAAATTATCTACTCAGACCAGATACCTATCAACTCAAGGCACAGTGGGAAAAGTAGAAGTCCTTTAGGGCAGCATTTAAATAGCCCCTTATCTCCCAAAGCTGGAAGGCAGGCACTAGATTTGGGTGTAAATGTGTTAGTTAGAATCATAGAAAGCCTCCTATGTTAAAATTAGGGCCCTGAGGTCTGGGATGAGGGTGTGTGAGTGTACACACTGAGATCTCCTTGACTGCTCTGGGCTGGCAGAAGGGAGAAGAGCAGCCTCCTTTTGACGGGTGCATTAGCTTCCTCATGGTGCTGTACCAAATTGTCACAAATGAGGTGGCTTAAAACAACAGAAATGTGTTCTCTCACCATTCTGGAGGCCAGAATTCCAACATCAAGGTTTGATTTCTTCTCGGGACTTCTGGGGGAGAAGCAGTTCCAAGCCTCCCTCCTAGTTTCTGTTGGTCACCAGCCATCCTTGGATTCCATGGCTTCTAGATGCATCGCTCCATTCTTTGTTTCCATCCTCACATGGAGTTCTCCCTCTGTGTGTGTGTCTTCTCTTCTTATACGGACACCATTCACATTGGATTAGGGCCCATCCTAATCCAGGATGAACTCAGCTTGATGACATCTGCGAAGACCCTCTGTCCAAAGAAGTCACACTCCCAGGTACTGAGGGTTAGGGCTTCAGCATATTTTTGAGGGGACACAATCCTACCTGCAATCTCTGGAGGGCATGCAAAAGGCTCACCTGAGATGGATGTTCTGCAAGATGATGCTTGTCTTTCTCAAGCTCTGCCTCTCCTCATGGCTTCCAGACCAGTGACTAGGGTTACATTTAAGTGTGGTCCAAGCCGGGGCAGACTTGCTCTGTTGTGAGAAGCAAAGGGTTATTCATGGAAGGAGCTGCAGGACAGGGCTCATATGTACCAGCAAGAACAGGAGGACCATCACCCTAAGCTGGTTTGGCTCAGTGAATAGAGCGTTGGCCTGCGGACTAAAGGGTCCCAGGTTCAATTCTGGTCAAGGGCACATGCCTGGGTTGTGGGCTTGATCCCCGGGGGTGGGTGGGGGGTGGGTGGGGGGTGGGGTGTGTGTGCAGGAGGCAGCCGGTCAATGATTCTCTCTCATCATTGATGTTTCTATCTCTCTCTCCCTCTCCCTTCCTCTCTGAAATCAATAAAAATATATTAAAAGAACAACAACAAAAAGAACAGGAGGACAGAGGGTGTTGATCTTGAAAGTTTGGATCAGAGAAGACAGAACATAATAGACAATGTCTGACATGGGCAGAATTTAATATATTGGCAAAGGCACATTGAAGCCTGTCCTCCTCACAAGCTCCAGAAGCTTGGAAACAAACCTTGGCGTTTAGTATTGAAGGAAGAGGTCAAAGGTCAGAAAGCTGGGTCTGTTAGAATGAGAACCACAGTGTGGACATAAACCTGGTGATTAAAGAATAAGACACTCTGGGCAGAGCTGATCAGAGACATTTGTCTTCCTTACGTTTCACTAACGTTCTCCTTGATGCGTTATTGTGAAGGATTAGAATCAGTACCCACGACAGATTGGAAGGAGAGCTGCCTATTACTTAAAACTCTCTGCATGGAAGCGGGAAAGCTGCGCTGCACGCCCCGGCTGGTGGCGTCTCTGCCCGGCACCGAGACCTTTCCCCTTTTCAGAGAGTTTGGAGTCAAGGGGAGTTTTGCAAAGTTCTTTCAGTCACCTCACCCCCTGAAATTTGAGGTGTCCTCTCTGAGCCGCCACCTTGAATCAGGAGAGATGTATGTATCCACCCATGCTCCTCCAAAATCCACTTTCCACGCACACAGTTCCCCGCATTTTCAAATGTCTTTCAACTTCTCCTGAGGCCCCAAGTTAAAAGCAGCTGCTTAGCTTTCGCTCTATACGTAGACGCATCTATTAAAAACCTTCTTCCGACCTCTATGAAGTGTTGGTAACTCCCTGCAGGGAGTCCTGCGCTGCAGGAATAAACAAACTGGAAATCATATCCTTCCTCCCACGGTGACACGGAATCCTCAGTGGCAGCCCTGGAGGTAGTTGTTGTCGAAGCAAAAAGAGGCCCCCCACTGGGAGAGGAAGGAGGGTGCTGCCTGGGACAGGGCCCAACCACCCAGCCTGGGAAATGCAGCGACAACTTAATTGTTTCAGCAACTGGTGGAGGTTTATGTTTTCTGAGCAAGTCCTTCAATTGCCATAAAAACAGCACATACTGTGTTTCTTGCCTCTGAAGCAACACACAGCAATTAGGGGAAGGGACCCATTGCGTGCAGGTGCAAAGGAAGGATGGAACCTGAATTCCGGACTCCATGGGCACTCACTCGGTGCATCGGATTGATCTTCCCTGTGGAAGCTGATCTCTGCTGACCACGCCGCTTTTCTGTGCCCTTAGGAGAATTTGACGCCACGCTCTTGACCCCGAACCCTCCTGCCCAGACCCCCTTGCTCTGCTTGCCACACCATTTTGGGCTCACCTCTGTGATGTCCCACATGGAGGCTGCAAAGCTCCGGGCAAGATGTCGCCTGCAGAGCTGACGTGACACGAAGGTGCTCGAGCAGATGATGTGGCAGGCGGTGCTCCCAGAGACCCACGACAACGGAAAGCTTATTGGCTTCTGAGCTGTCTGGGATGGTCACACCTGTCATTGGTAGCTCAGCTAACATTTAGCACATAATTCTCCAATCAACGAAAATGTGTTAAAGGTCCCTAGTTATTTAGAGTAGAATGAAGGAGGCTGGGCACATGACTGACCTCAAACGGGGCTCTGTTGAGCTCCTGTGGATGGAGCCCCGTTGGGCTGTTAACGAGACAACCGGCTGACAAAGTGGAACGCTACCCGATTCTACGTGGATAGCAGCACATTCCAACTCAGCGAATGTTCATTCTATGCTCGGCACCGTCTAAGTGCTTCCAAACATTAATTCATTTAACGCCATACCAAACCGGAGAGACGGGGACCAGCATTAGCCCCCTTTGGCGAATGGGAAGCTGAGGCAGCGTGGCGGAAGAGCACCTCTGCAGCCAGGCCGACAGGAAGCAGAGAAGCCGGGGTAGGGACCCCCGCCGCCAGCTCATGACAGCCTTCCCCCGGGTCACAGCCACCCGTTTTGCGGTTCTGCCTGAAATGACTTGCTCGTGTTGTTGTGGTGCTGAGCTCAAGACACCCAGGCCGTGGGAGTGCCGCCTGCGCGTTAGTCATTCTTTTGCACAACCTTGGGTGGCACTGTTGGGGCTGGCTGGCTGCTCACCACGGGAACCAGAGTGATGGCGTGAGATGGCTCAGTGCGTCTCCCTTCCGATACCTGAGACAGCGGCCTGTGCCTGTGCGGTGAGAGCGGGGATGGCCAACTTCCTCTTCGGATAGACCTCCTAATTGCCAAGTTGAACGCTCGACTAGGAACTCTGCAGCTCGGTCCCTTCCCTCTAATGGGAAGAGGCTGACGTCGTGAAGGGTACAGTGCGAGGTAAGACAGGCATGTGAGACAGATGAGAACTTCTGCTTGGCCGGGATGGAGAAAACAGCGAGATCAGACGAGGGAGCTAATACAATTCCAGGTTTTAGGGCTTTTGGGATTACAGTTTAGTGCACTTCCTCCTTCTCCGGTTCAAACTGAGTGAAGGACGGAAGTGTGGGGAAGGCGGACTGAGCCACCCTCGCAGTGGACAGGTGTTGTCACGAGTGGCCAGACCGAGGGCACAGCTGGCCTCCTCTGCACGCAGGCTCCGTTCTTGCTTCTTGGAGAGCAGCCCTGAGACTCCTCTCTGCAGCCAGGCTGGCTCTCAGCAAGAACCCAGAAGGAGGTGCGTGGAGCCTCCCCGTTCATTTCCCCAAACTCACCGGTCACAGATTCCCTCCTCTCCGGGGTCTGGGGAGGGGTGAGGAGCAGGGTGATGTTCTCAGGGGGCATAGGAGGCGATCTTTGCAAAGGCCAAGTTGGCATGTGTGGGAACACACACAATCTCATAAGGAGATGATTGCAGATATAATGAGGCTACAGCACACCAATACACGGCCGAGGAGCAAACGCTGCAGGACTGGCAGGCACACGGGCCTTTTGATGTCCTCCCAAAGGAGATCCGGCTGTGCCCCTCAGCATCACATGAAATGGAGCAGGGGGCAGGCCGGAGCAGCCAGGCAGGCGTGGCCCAGGAGCTGGGAGGGGCCACCACAGCCACCCCGCCTGGTCCTGAGACCCTGGTACATGGAACTTTCCAGAAAGTTCCTGGCATTTTAGGTACATGTCAGCCCTTAGGTTTGTGCAGATACGTTGAATAATAAATAATAATACATATTTGTCTCGATTAATATTTTCATTCATCATAATTCTGATTAATGATAATAAATATTTATTGGGTTTACAAAACAATTTTCCTTATGCTATCTCATTGGATCCTCTTACTGACCCGAGGATATATTTATCATCATTTCACAAGGTGGGGGGAAATAATTGAGGTTCAAGGAAATGAAACAATCCCAAACCATATAAAGCAGTGAATAAGGAAACAAAGAATGGAATTTAGGTTTTCTGATTCCAAACTCTGTCTTCTTTCGATAAAAACCCTCCTCTCCCTTACCATGACAATCTGAAGTAAACTGACATTTTAGGCCAAGTTCCATTTCTAAGGACAGATGATGGATACTTTTTTGAGCACATACTCTGTGCCAGGCATGGTGCTTCCTGCTTATTTCATCGTGCCCCTCCCCCCCAACTCCCCCTCCCTCCTATGAACTGTGCACCGTCATCATCCCATTTTACAGATGAGGAGGTGGGCACTTGACCAGGTCACATGGCCTGTGAATGGCAGAGCTGGGGTTTGCGTCCCAGCCTTGGACGCTGACGCGGAAGCTCTGACCCAGGGCATTAGGTTGCCTCCCTGAGATCTGGTTTAATCTCATGACATTGAGAGTCGCCTTTGAAGCCAGTAAGTGAGAAACCAGAGGGTGGAGCCCCATAGGTGCCTGGAAAACACAGTAATGGATCCTTAAAGGACCGGAGGCCGGTCAGGGCGCCCTCCTGCGTAGTAACCGGATCTGCTGATGTGGGAGAGGATGAGCTGTGCTGTCCTGGGCGAAGCCCAAGGGCTTGGAAAGGCTCCTGGCTTTGCCTGCTGGTCCTTTTAAAGGCAATTAGAAGACAGAAAGGCTGCTCAGGAAACTGTAAACTCTGAGCTGATTTTGAAATGTCCAAGGACGAGCGGCCGTGCCTGAAAGTAGACAATGTAATTCAACACCTCTGATGAGTTCATTTTTATTACGCAGTTGTAGCGCTGGAGAAAAAGGACACTTGTTTTTTTTTGTTTTTTTTTAGGGTTTTAAAACTTTAAGTATTGTCTTGGATTCTATCTTGTATATGTGTGATTTTTAAAAAATGAAGTTGCTTCTTTTCCTCCAAATGTCATTTCCTTATTATGGCAGCAAAGAGGTCTGGCAGGAAGGAGTTTCCTTGCTGTCTCTTAGCAATGGCCCTTGTTCTGGGAAGATTTCTGAGGAGCCCCGACCTCAGGGCATCTGCGGGAAAACATACGATTTTCTGTTTTGTTCACCAACTCGAAAGTGCTGAGAAAGTGCCAGTTCCACACGGATCGGTTCCGTCTGGGTTCCTGACACCAGTGGGTTGTGACGCACCTGTTTGCTCACATCGCTGTTACAGTTTGGAGTGTCGAAGAAGGAGGAGAGGCACTGAGCTTTAGACAATGATGAACCACCAATTCCTGTACGCAGGGTGACTCTACGATTGATTGGGCCGGCGAGGATGCTTTTGAGAGCAAAGAGGGCACCGTGCCCAGTTATATCAGGACAGCAGCCTAGATTGCAACGGTCCCAGGCAAATGGGACAGATGGTCACCCAGCTTTCCTGAGTCATGCTTTGCAAGGAAGGTTCTATAAGCCAAATGCCATGTGTTGTCAATTTTACACCCTTCCCCACTGACTTTGTTTTTTGTTTGATCAGATGAGCCATGCAGTTACCTAGGGATCCTGTGGATATAGACGTGACATTCCCTGTTTTACTCCTTGGACACCCTTGCCAGGCTGCCCTGACTTGGGCAGCTTACTTCTGAGGCCTGCAGCGCCGAGGAGGACTGGTCCCCCCTGAGCGTGCTGCCTGGAGAGCCAGGGCCAGGGGCAGCCGGCTGGGCACTGGCTCAGGGAAGTCGGGAGTCACAGGATCAACCTTTGATACTGCTCCTTCCCAGTGTATGGACGTAGAGAATTTTCTTTTTTCTTTTTTTATGTTTTTACTAGAGGCCCGATGCACAAAATTCGTGCAAGGGGCTCGGCCCTCGCGGCCACGGCTTTGTCCAGAAGGTCGTCCAGAAGGACATCTGGAAGGACATCGGCTGTCTGGTCTAAATAGCATATTATGCTTCTATTATTATAGATTGATTTTAGAGAGAAAGGAAGGGAGAGGAAGAAAGATAGAAACAGCTATGAGAGAGAAACAACATCGATTGGCTCCCTCCTATGCGCCCCCTACTGGGGATTGAGCCTGCAACCTGAGCATGTGCCCTGATGGGGAATTGTGACGTCTTTGGTGCATGGGACGATGCTCAATCCACTGAGCCACACTGGCCAGATCCGTGGCCGGCAAACTGCGGCTTGCGAGCCACATGCGGCTCTTTGGCCCCTTGAGTGTGGCTCTTCCACAAAATACCACGGCCTGGGCGAGTCTATTTTGAAGAAGTGGCGTTAGAAGAAGTTTAAGTTTAAAAAATTTGGCTCTGAAAAGAAATTTCAATCGTTGTACTGTTGATATTTGGCTCTGTTGACTAATGAGTTTGCAGACCACTGGGCCAGACGCGTATTTGCTTTTCTTGTCTGGGCCTCAGTTTCCCCCTCTGTGGAATGGGAATCATGACAATACCTGTTCAGTCCATCCTCTGGGTTTGTTGTGAGGATCAGGAAGCAGAAGCACGCGGCCACCGGGCAGCGCTGTGCACGTGGTGGTTATTTGTTTAGTGTTGCTTTCACTGTTAACGGGCTGAGGAGCATCAGGCAGGCTATTTCACCTCCCGAAGCCGCCCTTTTCCTTGTCTGTGGAAAGAGGAGCATTAGATCTGCTTCTCCACAGGATGATAAATATAGAGGGTGCCTACTCTAAAGACACGAATTAGCCCCTCTTTAAGTGGCACTGTGTCTGGAACTGTGTAACTGAGCAATACATGGACTCTTTGTCTGCATCGCAATCCCGGGGAGGAGATCTTGGTGTCTTAAACGCCCACTTTAGGGAAAGGCCCTCGTCAGCTGTGGGGACCCCTCCAGGGGCTCCCAGGCAGGAGTGTGGGTGCCGACTGGTGCGGATGACGGGGGTGACAGGCGTGACAGGAGGATTCGGGGGACAGGCCCAGAGTGGCAGACTGCGAGCCCGCCAAGGAGCAGCACTGGGAGCGCCTTCCCTCCCGCTGCTAAAAATACCGCTGGGAGAGTCACCGCTCTGGTCCAATTTTAGAAATCAGAGACAGAGCCTCCATGTTCATGTCTGGATCCCGTGCAGCCTTCTGGTTTGAGTGTTACATTTCAAGAGAGATTTTTCTGGGGAGAGCTAAAGTGATCTATCTGCATGGAGTTTCAGAATAAAAAATGGAAAATACCGTTAAGGAAGAGAAGCTGTTGGGCATTCTGTCTGTGATTACCAGCAGTTTTTAAAAACGGCTTTCTCAGAGGCCTTCGAGATGTCTGGGGACAAAGTCCTTGCAGCTGTGCGCCGGTTTATGTACGTCACTACGTAATTTCTTTTTACTTAGGGTAGATTTACAAAAGGATAGTCTCCTTTTCTCTTCCTTTTCTTAATTTCCCCTTCTCTTCTTTTTTTTTCCTTCCTTCTATGCCTTTCTTTCCCGCCCTCTGTGACTGTTTCACACTGAGATGGAAACCCTCCGTGTCCGTGTGTCTCTCTCTGATGGAGTCTGTCTGTCTGTTTCAGTCTTTCACTGTATCTCTTTGCTCACTGGCTTTCTTTCACCAAACATTTACTGAGTTGCTCACTCTGGGCCCCGGGAGGGAGCTGGGGAAACACACACACAGCAGCACGTGACTCTCCCTCTCCAAGGATCGCAATGGAGTGGGAAAGACATTGAGTTCAAAACCAGAACAGCAAGGGAAGCATCGAGTGCGGAATCAGGTCACCTTACCAAATCATTAAAAAAATATTTTGATTGATTTCAGAGAGGAAGAAAGAAGGAGAGAGAGAGATAGAAACATCAATGATGAGAGAGAATCATTGATCAGCTGCCTCCTGCATGCCCCCCACTGGGGATCAAGCCCCTAACCCGGGCATGTGCCCTGACCGGGACTGAACCGTGACCTCCTGGTTCAACCACTGAGCCACACAAATCATTTTACCAAAAGACGGATGTGCTGAAAGGCCATCTCACTGAAATCAATCTGCCCTAGGCCCAGAGCTGTTGAGTGTTGCCGGTCAGAAATAATACACCCGACGGTCCCACAGGAATGAGCTTGGTACTGGGAGAGGGGCCACGTTTAAGTTCTGGCTCAGTGACAGAGCTATGGTCACGAGTCCTCTGGACTCTGGCCAGGGGAGAGCATTTTGCACACAAAGTCACAGTAATCAGAGGTGTGGTTCACTTATATAACAGCGGTGACGTTCATCTCACTCCTGACATATCCATCATGGTTCCCGTGGGGAGCAGATGGCACCTGCAAGCTTGGAGATGTGAAGGTAGTTTAGTACAGGCACATTTTTCAAGGCCTCGGTGGGACCTGGGAAACGAGGTATAGCCCAGTGCCCTGTGATCAGTAAGAGCAGGGAGCCATGGTCTCTGGAAGCTGGGGTAGGGCCACCCAGCTGGAGGAGGGGCCTGTGGTGGTCACTTCTCATCTCTCACAGGTGCATCTCATTGGCCAAACCCAACTGTAAACCGAGTAAAAGGATACCCAGGCACACAGCAGGGGCCGAGTGGCTCTAGGGGGCATTTGTCATGCTAGGTGACAATTCAGTAATATGGCACCAAATGACCATTTCGTTCAGTCATGGGAGCACGTTTGTCATTTCAGATTGAAAGCTCAGTACCGAAAGTTCCTTCACGGTACCAAGATTATTAATAAAGAATTGAAATTTCATCAGGGAGCCTGATGAAATTATTTTTCAGCAACTTGCTCTGTAGGTGGCGCAGCAAACAGTTCTGGAGTAGGTGTTTGTGCAAAAAGAGTCATTGGAGCCCAACTCTCTCTCACACAAGTCCTTTCACAAGGGCTAGACCTGGGCTTTCATTTCTGCTCTTTTCTCTTTCTACCAAGAAGCATCTTAGCTTTGTCTGTCTCCACTGTTCCTCACCGGGTCCTTGCTGCTGGTTGAACCTCGCCCTCAGGAACAGTTCATGGCTCTCCTGCTCACCATGCAAGGGTGGCTCCTTCTGTCCTCTGGTGGGGATCCAGACTCCTTGATGGAGAATGTAAGGTCCCCTAAGGCTCCTTTAAGAATTCAAGTCCCATAAAACCCCTTGCCAACCCCATCTCCCACTGTTTCCCTTCATACATGCTTAGTTTGGGCCCTGACTCAACCATCTCTATGCTCTGCTGGCTTGAAACTCCCCCTGCTTGTTGCCAGGTAGAAGAAAATGCCACTTTCTCAATCTCACAGCACTTTCCTCATGCCCCTCTTCTGTGGCAATGATCACCTTTTATGTTGTCTTATAGTTTCTGAGGAATGTGTTTGCATCTCCTCCACCAGACAGCATACTGAGTGAGTTTTACACCTGCGTTTGACAATTTTGCATCTGCCTCATTCCTGTCTTGGACAGTGTAGCTCCTGAGTACATATTTTAAATTGATTAATTCTGGTGAGTTTAGCTGGAATATCAGACCAAATTAGGTTCCCTGATGCAACTCTGTATTGGAGTTATATCTGGGGTTGATGTTGAACATAGTATATTCTTCAGATATTTTGTAAATCAGGCCAAATATGGGACCAGCCTTTAACTTTTAGGACCTGAACAATTCCACACTCAATTCTAATGTGTGTGTGTGTGTGTGTGTGTGTGTGTGTGTGTGTGTGTGGAGGGTGGTGGGGTAGGGTGAGGGGGGGAGGTGGGGGTGTTCCTCACATATCTAAGCAAGTCTTAGACACCAGCTGGGTGTTCTATAATTAAACTCAATTCTGACTGTCTACATGGAGATAGCATCAGATCCCACAGGTTAAAGGCTCAGTCCCAAAACAGACTGCCCCCTTTAGACAATGATCACAAGTCTAGGTTGTCACCTGTGCTTCTAACCCACAGGCTATAGATCAGAGGTTCTATAGATCAGAGGTTCTCACCATCCCTTCCTTGGGTTCAATTAATTTGCTAGCATGGCTCACAGAACTCAGAGAAACATTTTACTCCATCACTGGTTTATTATAAAAAGATATAACTCAGAAACAGCCAGATGGAAGAGATGCATAGGGCAAGATATGGAGAAAGAGTGGGGAGCTTCCATGTGCCCTCTGAGTGCTCAGATCTCCTTGAATCGCCACCTGTTTACCAGAAGCTCTCAAAACCTAGCCCTTTTAGGTTTCTACACAGGCTTTAATGCACAGGCATGATTGATTAAATCATAGGCCATCAGTGATTGAACTCAATCACTCAGACTTCAGCCCCTCTGCCCTTCACAGAGGTCAGTAGGTCAGGATTAAAAGTTTCAACCCTGTAATTACAAGGTTGACTTTACCATCAACCAGCCCTCATCCTTAAGGACTTTCCAAAAGTCACGTCATTCATATAACAAAACACAAATTCTGAAGGTTTTAGGGGTTCTGTGCCAGAAAATAGGATGAAGACCAATTACATATTTCTTATTGTAAATCACATCACAGACATTCTTGAAAGGACTGGACGCCCTCAGGTTTTTCTGGTCCAAGCCCCAATCAGAAGGGAGCGTCCATGACTTGGGGATCTGTCTGGGTTCTACAAGTTCAGCATGTTCTTTCTGAGAGTGATGCCTATTATGTACGTGACAGCGTGTTGGTGCATTTCCTTTATGTTACTTTGCTACCCTGTTAGACCAAAGAGGCAGGAGGGAGGAGGTGAGGAGCTCAAAGGAGTAAATGGCCAATTAGAACTCAGATGAAATGAGAAGGGATGGGAGACAAGTGCCAAACAGCAAGAACCAAGCAATTATCTTCAAGTGGGGAGCTAGGGTCACCCTCTCTGATGTGACTGATGATTTATGACCAATGTGCTGAAGCCTCTGGGTGCTGGGCTCAGGCTCTGCTCACCTCTCCCATTACTTGGTCTTCTCCTCCACCTTTCCATGTCCTGCTGGTTCAGCCAATGATCAGATATTTATGGAGCAAAATACAGGACCAGGTATTTTAGGGAAATAAAAAGTGTGATTTACAGGCTCCACCCTCTTTGGAGTTTGTAATCTAATTGGGAGAGAGGCATGTTTCAGGTTGAAATAAGGCTTGGGAAATGTCAATAATATAAAACAACATGGAACATGTGACCTAACCATAAGGGGAACCTAACTACAAAATATTGGTGGTTCTGAGGATTAAATTCACAGACACAAACAAGATAAACATTGATTTAAGCCACTCCTCTTTAAGATACGACCCAGTTCCCAGAATTTTGTATGTTCCTCTGAATAACTCAATAAATGCAAATCATACTGCAAGTCAAAAAGTTGACTTTGATGTCCAATCATAGTCTGATCTCTCTAGCCATCTGGCTTATTTAGGGCATCTTTTCTAGAGCTCATTAAAATCGTTTTAACAAAACCTAAAGGGTAAGAAATAGTGGCTCACTGGAGAGATTCAAAGTTGTCTTATTTGGGTGAAAGTCTGAGATATAAAATATTGAAAATATTTCAGTGTCCATATAGCACATCACACCCGGAGCACGACTGTGTTTCTGGCCAGAAAGGGATGCACCAATGACTGAATGGCCATCACCATCTGGTGCGAAGGCCATCCACCAAGGTACTAATTCTCCAGCAAGAATTCTCTTACCACCTGAAGCTGAATGGTTCAGGCAGCCCCACACCAAATTCCAAGTGTATGTAAGTTGCCAAATTACATTAGTCCAAGCTACAGCTTTGTAATTCTAAATTTATGTTAAATTGAAGATTAGTTTTCTATCATTGATAAAATATAGATCCCCTCATATGTATAAATAAGCTAAACTTTGGTTTTTAATAAATCCACTATAATTACAAAAAAGCTACAGTTTTATTAATTTCTTACACAATGGATTTCAAATATATTTTTTACTTCAGTCCCTAGAAGAACTATATTTATTTTGACCCAGCACACACACACACACACACACACACACACACACACACACACACAGAACTGAAAAAGGTGTGAAGAAATAATATTTATATTTATTTTAAGCAAAATGTTCTGCTATTTTTATTCTCTTCTATTTAAAAAGACTCTGCTTACAGTGAACCAAATTGGAAAACACTGAGCTATGGGAAGAATTAGAATGAGGATGTGTGGGAAGATCTGAAGGACCCTGAGAGGTAGTTGGACTCCCAGACCCTTCAGTGAGCCCTCCTTGCCAGTCAGAGCAGCCCAGCAGCATCCTGTGTCGTGGGGTGGGGACGTTCCCTTGCTGGAAGGCTCTGTAACTCCCTCCCAATGTGAAGCCAGTTCTTCTCAGGTCTTAGCCATTCACCATCTGGCCCCCTCAACCCACGATCCTGTCTCTAAGTCTCTAACCCAGTGGTTCTCAACCGTTCTAATGCCTCGACCCTTTAATACAGTTTCTCATGTTGTGGTGATCCCCAACCATGAAATTATTTTCGTTGCTACTTCATAACTGTAATTTTGCTACTGTTATGAATCGTAATGTAAACATCTGTGTTTTCCGATGGTCTTAGGCTCTACAGTCGCGACCCACAGGTTGAGAACCGCTGCTGTAGAGCTTAAGACCATCGGAAAACACAGATATTTACATTATGATTCATAACAGTAGCAAAATTACAGTTATGATGTAGCAACGAAAATAATTTTATGGTTGGGGGTCACCACAATATGAGGAACTGTATTAAAGGGTCGAGGCATTAGAAAGGTTGAGAACCACTGCTCTAACCAGAGTCAGATCCCAGCATGCCCTAGGAGGCTGACAATACACTTAGGCCAGGAAGGGGAGGCTTCCAAAACAAAGCATCATAGGACTTTGTTACTTTCTAGCAGCAAAATCCTGTGGAATATTTGTGGAAATGCTTTCTGATGGGATGCTTCCCAATCAAGAAGGAAGACATCTAATTTTAAATCAAACTGGATTTATTGGTAAAGGCTGGGCTTCCCATAGATTTGGAATTAGTGCAGTAGTTTTAGCAGCCAAGAATCATTCCAATTTTTAGCTTGATTAGTTGACAAAAAAAGAAAACCAGAACAAAAACAAAACTGAATTCAGTAGCAGCTCACAGCAAATGAAACTGATGTGCTAAACATCTTTTGTAAGCAGGTAGAGGATGAATTCCAAGAGCTAGGCGTCTTGCAGGGACCTGATCATGCGTAGTGTGTCACCAGGACCCTCCCTTTGCAATACCTTGGAAAATACACTTGTGAGGGGACCCTGGATTTTTGGGAAGCTCTTTAGCTACTGTTCTCTGAAG
The DNA here is from genome assembly GCF_951640355.1 of Cnephaeus nilssonii. Classification (NCBI taxonomy): domain Eukaryota; kingdom Metazoa; phylum Chordata; class Mammalia; order Chiroptera; family Vespertilionidae; genus Cnephaeus; species Cnephaeus nilssonii. The sequence continues at coordinate 41,456,184 of NC_137089.1, forward strand.
GTGAGGATTGCTTATGGAGATGACCTTGATTTCAGTGGGGAGATGAGGGGCTTGGATGCAGACTGGGCATGCCTTCCATGCTAATCAGCACTGTGGTCCCTTCTGAATGGAAGACTAATGCTGCCCTTTGCTCCCTACCATTGAGAGAGACAACAGGATATTTACGGATACTCCCTCGATGTGCCAATCACCGAATCCTCAACACTCTGAGGTCACCACTCTCATGACCTCCATTTTACAGGTGAGCAAAGTGAATCACAGAGGTTCAGATCTCCTGGCTACTGAGCTGTGGGACCAGGGTTTTGTCCCCGTGCAGTTTGGTTCCAGAGTCAAGGCCCAAAGCTTGATTCTGGAGACAACCTATGCCCAGAGGTGGATCTGCTATGAAGCGACTGAAATTTAAGCTTCAGGGACCCTCTTTTGCACGAGTTCCTTCCCAGGTCCTGGGAGAACCCTAGGAATGGACTCCCATGGTCACGTGTTGCTGTAAAATTTGAAAAATAAGATATTTTGGTTGCAATTTGTTAGGACTGCTTTCTTTCTACTGTGACAACTGGAACTCACATCCCCTGGTGTCAGGGGGTGTTGGAAGGGCCATGAGCATTTTGGGGACCTGGCTAAGGTGAAGTTGAGTTGGGGATTCATGTAGTTTAGTTTGGTGGGATGTATCTCTATGGTTTATAGTCACTCTGCTGACCTACCTAGTGTCGTGAAACTGACACCAGTGTTCTGGTTTCTAGCTGTAGGGCCAGACGTTCTACCCACCTGTGAAGGTGCACTGTGGAGCCTGATACAGGAAGTAAGTGGGAGATGGAGGGTAACTAGGTCTGAGGTGGAACCAGAGCTCAATAAGGAGCCATAAGCTATGGGGAAATTCTTCCAGTCATCAGATGCATATAATTAGAAGGAGAAGATTCAGTTGTCATAAATGTGTCATGCTGTTGTGTCGGCTCTGACTCCTGGCAGCTCTAGGAATGAGTGACATCCATGATGTCCCGTCCTCCACAGCTCTGCTCAGCTCCTGTAAAGACTCTTTTATATACCTGCGGCTTCTTTTATGGAGTCAATCATTGGTCTTTTATGGAGTCAATCCAACTCATCATTGGTCTTTTACAGATGCTAGGTCAAAAATAAAAGTTATCCCTGTTAGGAATATACTTGCTATTATGGCACATATCTACACTAATAAAAGAGTAAGATGCAAATTGACTGTACCTTTGTGACACCCACCAGCCAATCAGGAGTGAGTATGCAAATCAACCAAACAAAGATGGGTTATTTTGCATACACAGGCGCTGAGTGGCTGGAGGCGGGGTGGGACGCTTGCGTTGTCACCATGGTGACGACATAGGCGTTCCACACCGCCCCAGCCACTCCTGGCCTCTGGGCAGCGTGGGAAGGCAGAAAGGCGGCTCTGGCCGGAGCGAAGGCGGTGCCGGCAGCCAGGAGAAGGAAGGCATATCCTTGCACGAATCTTCGTGCATCGGGCCTCTAGTAATTATATATGCACCATCAACCTTTTTCTTTTTGGTTGCAGGTTCAAACCAGAGTTGGTCAGAATCCCTGTGCTGGAAGGGTATAACTTGGGAAGCCTGTGTGTGAAGACATATATTTAATGGAGAATTGTCTACTGAGACACATAGGTGGAGAGGGTATATCCAGCAGGCCCCAACCCCATGGTCAAGGGTTGCTCCTTGAGCTGTAACTTCTTCAAACATTCCAGGGTTTGGTGTGAGGCAGATGGTTGAACAATTTCCTGCAGCAGATCCAGTCCAGGCAGAGAAGGCCCAACAGAAAACAAGTGATACACAATGGCTGTGCTTCCAGATCGCTGCTGACAGCAGCAGCTGGGAGCAAAAGGTGGGCCGACAGGGTGGGGAACCCACGAGGTGTCCCATATGCTGGTCTTTGAGTGTCACCACTTTACAGATTATATAGGATTACTCCCTGCACAAGAAAATTGAAATACCCTGAAACCTCACAGTTCAAATTGGAGAGAAACTTGATGACACTTTTTAAAAATTTCACCAATCCTAAAAATAAACGGAAAACAACTTTTCTAAACTTTCAATAAAAAAAATTAACCAACCATGCCAGAGAAAATAATAAATGATCTTTCTTTTTTTTTGAACAGAAAATATTTGTCATATAAGAGTATGTAGCCAAAACCTTTGGGAAAAAATTGGGAGATGTGTCAGACATCTGTTGTGAGTGGTATTTATCAGCTTTCTTAAAAATCGCAAATTGTTTGGCGTTCATACCTAATATTAGTCATTTCTATTATTTTTTGTAAAGTGGCTCCTTCCAAGTTTTCCAAGCACAAGCTCTGCAAACTCTGGGTGTGCCTCTGAGTGTGTCGCCCTGGGGAGTCGGAAGGGCTGCGGGCTTTGTGTGGGGCCCGGACGGGAGCTCCGGCCCATCGAGGCGGGAGCACAAACCACTGGACAGCACAGCAGCGCTCCCCGCTGAGCATGCGTTCTTAAGAGAAATTGCGCCACTGATTAATTACAGATTTCCACCACTACACCTGAGATTCTACCAACTGCGCACAATTGATCTTTTTTAAACCAGCCGAGAATCTTCCTAGCATTTTCAATGTTACTATTTTTTTGAGTAAATATGCTCAAAGCCTCCCCAAATCGCTCATGAACTCAGCTGTTTGTTCTGTGTGTGTGGGTGTGTGCACATCTGTGTATACACACACACAGATTTCCATATGTAAACTCATCAGCCTTTGCTTTCCTTTGTGTGTGAATATACCTTTTTAAAAAAATTAAAAAAAATTTCTAAATATATTTTTTATTGATTTCAGAGATGAAGGGAGAGGGAGAGAGAGATAAAAACATCAATGATGAGCGAGAATCATTGATCGGCAGCCTCCTGCACGCCCCCAATGGGGACTGAGCTCGCAACCCTTGACCAGAATCGAACCTGGGACCCCCCCAGTCCGAGGCTGATGCTCTATCCACTGAGCCAAACTGGCCAGAGGAAAATTACATTTGTTTTATTTATTATTTTTATTTATTGATTTTAGAGAAAGAAGAAGGGGGGGGGGAGAGAGAAAGAGAGAGATAGAGATAGAGAGAGAGAGAAACATCGATTTGTTGTTCCATTATTTATGCATTCGTTGGTTGATTCTTGTATGTGCCCTGACTGGGGATTGAACCTACAACCTTGGCATATCTGGAAGATGCTCTATAGGGGCTTAATCACAAGGAACAACAACAGCCTGTAATTATTGGAATCGAGAGTCTAGGACCAATATATTTTTAAAAAAATCTTCACCCAAAGATGTTTTGTTTTTTTTAAATTGATTTTTAGAGAGAGGAAGGGAAAGAGAGTGAAACATTGGTTGTCTCGTGTATGTGTCCTGACCAGGAATTGAACCCTCAACTTTTGGTATATGGGACGATGCTCCAACCAACTGAGCCACCGGGCTGGGGCCTGAATATTTCTTTTAGTTCGAGTGCACCTTTCTAAACAGAGTCTCTTAACAGAGTATAAGGTGCATAGCCAGCTCTCAACCAATAACTTTGTAAGTGACAATTTGCTGAACCAAATGTAGGCATTAATTCTCAGATTCCCTCAGATTCAGAAGGCAGCTTTTTTCATTTTCCTCATTGATTATGAGTTTCTTCCTAGCTTAGTTTGGTTTTAATTTGTTGGGACTTTATTTCACAGGAAAAGGTATCCCACAGTGAAGAATTATGAAAACATGGTCAAGTTGTTGCGATTCTCTTCAGTTTCATCCACTATTGAACAAATGCTCGACTGGGGAACTTGTCAGACAGCTAACCACACTCACCTATGAAATGCCCCCTTTCTTGCACTTGTGGGGATTGAAATGTCATCTTTTGAAATCAGCATGGGGTATCATTTTCTAAAGGGCCCGTGTCTTCACTACGAGGGAACTGAAATACCTCTTGACTACAACATGAGTAGAATTAAATGTACGTGGTTCAATTAATAAACGTGTTTTTGATGTTTCTTAATGTGTTTCGTGTTCCAAAGCATTTCTTCTTTGGAGGTGTGACCGATGTGAATTTGTAATCCCTGGAAAGCTCTTAAAGTCTAGCTACTTTCTACTCCAGGTGGCTCGGTTGTTTGGAGCATTGTCCTGTTTACCAAAAGAATTCCAGGTTTGATTTCTGGTCAGGGCACATACTTAGGTTGCGGGTTCAATCCCTGAGCCCTGGTCAGGGTGTGTAAGAAGGCACCCAATCGATGCGCTCTCTCTGTCTTTCCTTCTCTCTCTAAAAATTCAATTAAAAAAGTCTATCTACTTTCTGAACTGATTTCAGAAATAAAAGGAATGGATTTAGGGGCTCTTTTGGGAGGGTCTCTGTGATAACTGGGACTTTGTTAACGAGTCTGTAGATACAACCTTTGTTGAACCAAGTTACCTATCTGATGTAGATCAGGGGTTGGCAATTCTTTTCCGTAAAGGGCTAATAGTAAGTATTTTAGGCTTTTCAGGTCACCTGTGGTCTCTGCTCCTTTTCCTCCCTCCCCTCTCTTCCACATTTCCTTCCCTGCCCCCTCCTCCCTTTGTTCTTTCCATTAAAAACGTACAAAGACCCTTAGCTCCAGGGCTGTGCACCAACAGTCTGCAGAAGGAATGTGACCCCTGATGTGGGTCATTGTATTAGGGTAGGTTGGGCTATGCTACAGTAACAACTCTAAAACTTGGGAACGGCAGTGGCGTACCGCATTTAATATTATTTCAAGCTTGCCCACTCAGATGGCCCTGCTCCATGCTGCAGCCCTTCCCCCTGCATCAGAATGGGGCTGGCACTGGGGTGGGGCGAGAGGCCCCTAGGGCACAACATTTAAGGAGGCTCTCTCTCTGAAGGGAAAGGGAGGGCTCTGGAATCACATTATATATATATATATATATATATATATATATATATATATATATATATATATAAATAAAAGACTTTATATTTTAGTAACAGTTTTAGATTTACAGAGAAATTGAGAAGATAGCACAGAAACTTCCCATAATCCCTGCACGCTGTTCCCCCATAGTGTCAACCTCTTGCGTTCGGATGGTACATTTATTTCAGTTAATGAACAATATTGTTGCATTAGCTAAAGCGTGTACTTTATTCCGATTGCCCTAGTTTTACCTAATGTCCTTTTATAAAATGCCAGGATCTCAGCCAGGATCCCACATCACATTTAGTGGTCACATCTCCTTAGGCCCCTCCTGGATGGAATATTTCTCAGACTTTCTTTGCTTTTGATGACCTCGAGAGTTTTGAGGCGTACTGCTCAGGAATTTTGTAGACTGCCCCCCAATGGAATTTGTCTGGTGTTTTTTTCTGTTTAGATCAGTGGTTCCCAATCTTGTTTTGGCCATGCCCCACCTAAGCATCTCTAAAATCCTGATGCCCTGCCCCCCCCCCCCCCCCCCGCCCTCACCCCCGGGACATATCTTATTATTCAAAAAGTGCACTCCTATTCATGTGGAGGAAACCTAAAAGACCATTAACTTGATCTAAACAAGCTTCCAAAGAACATGGCATCCATGAAATAGAAAAATAAAAGAACAAAAGGACAGTTGAAGTACTGAGGAAGAAATCACAAAGAAATTGTAAAAAAAAATAAAAATATGAAGTGATATGAAAAATAGCAAATAAAGTTTCAAAACATATAACAGAGAACTGAAATGCATAAATATGTAGCAATATATATTTATATACTGTATATGAGCCCCGAGAACCATAAGAAATGTAAAATATTCACTGTTAATAAGTCATCTCAAATTGCCCCCCTTAAAAATCAAATTGCCCCATGTTGGGAACCACTGGTTTAGACTGTATCTATGCATTTTTGGGAGGAAGACCACAGAGGTAAGGTGCTATTTTTGTCTCATCATATCAACATGCTTTGTCACTGTGGATGTTGACCTTGACCATTTAGCTGAGGTTGTGTTGGTCAGGTATCTCCACTGAAAAGCTAGACATTTCCCCCTTTCCGTGCGATACTCTTTGGAAAGGGTTGCTATGCGCAGCCCACACCTAGGTGGTGGGGGGTTATGTTCTTTCTCCTTCAGGGCAGAAGATCTGCATAAATTATTTGAAACTCTTATTCAAGGAGGCTTGTCTCACACTTACTAACTTATCCAATAATTTATATGAGTATGGACTCATATATTTATTTTACACTTTATAATCCAATACTTCCTTATTGATCCTGTGGCTCGAATTGTTCCAGCTTTGGTCACTGGGAGTGTGTCAGTGGCTTCTGTGTCCCTTTGACTTCAGTAAGCACTGCTTACTTTTTGGCTCAACAAGATCCTCCAGCTTGTGTTTCCTGCACTAGTCCCAGAATCAGCCATTTCTCCCAGCTTCCTTTTCCTGGTGAGACCAGGATTTGGCTATTAGGTGTGCTTGCTGCTCTGGGGTACTTTTGCTTCTATATGGCATGTGTTTTAAGGGCTCGGTGTGGAAAGAGCTTCAAAGTGTGGTCCACAGACTAGAAGCATCATCCTAATTTGAGAGCTTCCAGACCTACTGAGTTCATGTCTACATTTTAAAAGATTGCCAGGCAGTTTGCACGGACTTTCAGGTTTGCGCAGCACTGCCCAGAACTCAGTCCTGTGGCCCCCACTTCAGAGGATGCTGGAAATGGGGGCACAGGAAGAGGAAATACTAGTAGCGTGGTGAACATACTGTGTTTTCTCTACAACTGTGCACTCCAGTATTTACTTAGTATTTGTTGGCTATTTGCTCAGATGACTTATGCTTCAAGTACCTATTTTATTTTTGTTCCTGCTCTTCCATTGTATTCTTTTCCATATAAAACAGTCATTCATTTATTCACATACATATTGAGTACCTGTTACGTTTCTGGCGTTTTTCTGAGTGCGAGGGATGCAAAGTGCCTTCATGCAGCTGACAATTCCCCCGGGGGCAGAGGGTACAGAGAAAGGATATGTCTGTGTTGGATGTGGCAACTGCTATGAAAAAAGAAGGCCTGGCCAGGGGTAGAGTGGTGGCGGGACCAGGGAAGGTTGCCGATGGAAATAGGATGGCCAGCTCATCCAAGCAGAGATCCGAATGAAGTAAGCCAGTGAGGTCTGTGACTCTTTGGGGTTATTGCAGGCAAAGGGAACACAAGTGGTTTTTTCAAAAGCCAAGACACATTCAGATTAAAAATTGAAATCTCAGCTCCAAAGTCAGGTATCAACATATTCTGGTGTTGAAAACTTTTGGGCCTGGGACTGATTTTTGTTTTCATCGAGGCTTTTGACAACATATGGCTCCTGCTATGGTATCACAACTCCTTTTGTCAGAAGGGCTGTGACGGGCTGATGCTCATTTCATAGGAGGTGAAAGAACATATTTCAGCTGCTTGCAAGTTTTTTTTAATCTCAGCACTCTTTTATGATTTTTATTTATTTATATATTTTTTGGTTAATCTTCACCCGAGGATATTTTTTCACTGATCTTTTAGAGAGAGTGGAATAGAGAGGGAAGGACAGAGAGACAGACTGATGTGAGAGAAACACATAGACTGGTTGCCTCCTGCACGTGCCCCGTCCAGGACCTGGGCTGGGGAGGAGCCTGCAATGAAGGTACGTGCCCTTGACTGAAATTGAACTTGGGACCATTTGGTCTGCAGGCCAGTGCTCTATCCACTGAGCCAAACTGCCTAGAGCAGGACACATTTACACTCTTGAAAATTATTGAGGACCCCAAAGAGCTTTTGCTTATTAGGCTTACATCTATAGATATTTACTGCATTACAGATTAAATCTAGGAAAATGTAAACATTTATTTATTAATTCATTTAAAAACAAGATGAATAAATCGAGTACGTATTAACATAAACACAATTTCTATGAAAATACATGTATTTTTGAAAACAAGAACAATTTAGTGGGAATAGTGGCATTGTTGCATGTTTGCATATCTCCTAATAGCAGCCAGCTAGACCGGACTCTCTTATCTGCTTCTGCATCTAGGCTGTTGCACTATCACATGTCATGTGGCATTTGGAAAACTTTGTTGTATATCCAGAGAGCAAAAAGGCAAATAATAGTTTAGCATTATTACAAAATAGTTTTGACTTTGTGGGCTCCGTTAGAGTCTCAGTGACCTCCAGGGGTCCCCAAAGCACAGTTTGAGAACCTGTCCTTTAGCAGAGTCCAGCTCCACCACTCCACCTTGGCTGGGTGAGTTATTGAACTTTTCGGTACCTGAATTTCCCCATCTTTAAAATGGACCGAGTAACAAATAACAATTGATGTGATGCATTTATACTTGTGCCTGGGACCAAAAATCCTTCAGAGTCGTTACTATAGTTTTTGTTTTTTTTAAAGATTTTTTAAAATTGATTTTTTAGAGAGTGAGAGGAAGGGAGAGGAAGAAACATCAATGTGAGAGCAAAACATCGATAGGCTGCCTCCCATATGCACCCTGACTGGGGGATCAAACCCACAACCTAAGTATGTGCCCTGACTGGGAATTGACCTGGAAACCTTTTGGTGCACAGGACAACACCCAACCAACTGAGCCACACAGTCCAGGGCTCATTACTATGATTGTTAAATAGACATAGACTTTGATTATTTCTGATCCAAGAGAGAGTATTATTCACATATCAGAGACCTGGTGCACAAATTCGTGCACAGGTGGGGTCTGGCCGGCCCGCCCGATTGGGACCCATCAGGCAGGCTGGCCAGGGGTTTGCAGGCTGGCCCTGCCCCCAGTCGGGGTGGGGGGGCCAATTGGGGGCAGGGCTGGCCTGGGAAGGGGCTTCGGGCAGTTGGCTGGCCAGCCCTGCCCCCTGGTTGAACTCCTGGTAGGCCAAACTCCCGCCTGAGGGGACAATTTGCATATTAGCCTTTTATTATATAGGATAGGACTTAATTCTATGTTAATTCCTTTGTCAGGAATGCACCCCACCCCCCTCGTGTCCCCTTTAAATCTTTTTGTTATGGAAAAATAAGGTGTGGGGTGACTTACACATTGTTGTTTTCTATTTGGAAAAGATTTCTGTCCTTTTCAATATTTTGAGCTCCATTAACATTTAGTTTTCACACTGATAATCTCTTTGTGGTCAGGACTGAGGAAAAATATGTCTTCCCACTCCCCAGGATGAACCATTCCTGTCCGAGGCCGGTCTCCAAACACGGACAGATCACATTTGCTGTTTTCTCTCACCATTGATCTGAATTCCTGAGAAGTCCAGGAAGAAAACTGCCTTTGGCCACTGTAATAATTTCTCAGGGGTCACTGACCTTGATGCTTCTTTTATGTGTAACTATTTTGCATATGTATTCTAATTATCATAAAAAGTAGAGTGGATTCACACTGCCGAGCAAGGTCATTCATTATCCCAGACTCATGGAATGCCGACTTACTTTTTCGTGTGCACATTGTAACGATTCTCTCTTAATTCAGGATGCATTCCTATTCCACTGTTGTGCTTCACCCTGTCAGTTAAGATGGAACAGCTTCGCATTATTTAAGCAACAGATGTGCTTTGCATGCAAAGTCGGGAAGTCTTGCAATAACGACCTTCCATGTACAAGAACTTCAAACGACAATAATAACAGGTTAATCCAAGAAGCATTAGCAGCCTCCTCCTCACGCAGCCTGAAAAGGGAAGCACTTATGTAACGAATTAGTTTACCATAGTAAATAATCCACTGACATTTGTAAGAAGCATTCCTATTGGAGCCTGGACCAAATATTATGTTGCATGTTAAACTATAAATAGGGCGAATCACGGTGCCAGGCCCCGTTCTAAAATGCTATGGAAAATAAGTGAGCTCTGTCTGGGTGAAATGGGTGTTACGAGTCCTCTGGACGCGAGTGTCCAGTTGCCCGGCTCGGGTTCCCTATAGCGGCCGTGGAAACTTGATGATTCATCTCACTTTCCAGCCTGACTCTCCGGGGTGGTTAAAAAAAGAGAGCGCATGTTTCTCTTGGGGCAAGAACGAGAGGAGGCAGAATTCGTAAATGATACGGAGGCATGTGGATTCCATCTCGCTGCAAGTGAAGGGAGAAAACAGGGCTTTCTCCGGATGGAGCTGGCAGCTACGCGCAGCCTAGGTGATTGGAAGAGTTTAGTTCAGAAAATCACATCCTGCTCCAGGCTGTCTTGGCCGCGAAGGTCTGTGCGGTTAGTGATTTCCTTCAGACCTGCACATTGGGTGCAGCAAGGGTGAAGCCCGGAGCCCAAAGGGAATGATGACACAGTCTTCACGTGGAGGAGACTTCTCGAGCCCACAGATTTGGCGGAAGCGCACACCAGGGGCTCAGTTTCAGGCCCGATGAAGGGGGAGTGAGAAGAGGAGCAGGGAGGAGGACTGGAATTTGTGGGGCTCACCCAGGCAAAGCCAAGGAAGTAGCTGCCTTTCCAGGATGTCTGAAGGGCCCGGAGAGTCTCACTTGCCCCATTCCTGAAATTCCTGTGTGTGAGCACATATTCATCCATTCAGCTCACTCATTCAACATTTCCTATGACCCATGGATGGTTCTAGAAATGCAAAGATACCAGAAACAGAAAGAAAAAAGTTGTATTTCCTGTCTCATGTTCACAGTCTGGTGGTGTTGAAAGAGAGATATGAAAACAAATGATGATTGTCATAGTTTGGGCTGCTGGGACAAAGTATCATAGATAGGCTGGCTTAAACAATAGACATTTACTTCTCACAGCCCGGAGGCCGGAAGTCCCAGACCAAGGTGCCCACAGGTTTGGTTGGGTGAGGCCTCTCTTCCTGCTTGCAGATGGCTGCCTTCTAAATCCTCATGTGGCAGAGGGGGAGAGAGAGAGAGAGAGAGAGAGAGAGAGAGAGAGAGAGAGAGAGAGAGAGAGAGAGAGAGGAGAGAGGAGAGAGAGGAGAGAGAGGAGAGAGAGGAGAGAGGAGAGAGGAGAGAGGAGAGAGGAGAGAGGAGAGAGGAGAGAGGAGAGAGGAGAGAGAGAGAAGGCTCTGGTGTCTCTCCTCTTATAAAGGACACCAGTTCAATCATGGGTGTGAAAAGTTTCAAGTGTTCAATTCAAGATGCAGCTAAGAGAGGCATGTCAATGTATGCTAATAACCAGGGTGTTATGGTCTGTATCCCCCCAAAATTCATGTTGATTAGGCAGAGCCTTCATGAATGGGGTTAGTGTCCCTATAAAAGAGGCTCCAGAGAGCTCCTTTTCCCGTCTGCTGTGTGAGGACACAGCGAGAAGTTCACGACTATTGAGCAGGAAGAAGGTCTTCACCAGAAGGGGACCATGCCTTGATCTTGGACTTCCAGCCTCCAGAACTGTGAGAAATCCATTTCTGTGTTTGTAAGCTGCCCAGTCTGTGGCATTTTGTGATAGCAGCCAGACCAGGCTAAGACACAGGGGCACATCAGTTACAATGGCCTCTGCTGCCCCTCGAGCCTGGTATGCTCTGTGTGTGGCAAAGTCCTTCCCCACCAGCTGGTCCACAAAACCCCCAGCTTCCTTTGCAATCTGGCCACTATTCTTCCCAAAGAGATGGAAGGGAGACTGTATCCAATATGAATGACCTCCATTGATATAGGTTCACACACAAAAATAGAAAGGGTGACAGCAAAATCATGATAAATGGTTCTTTCTCTGCTGGAAGACTACCTCCAAAACTTTGCTAGGGCTAACACGGCCCTGGGCTGTGGCTGCCAGACTGTTGCTTCCCTCCCATGGACTCTTCCTGGGATGTGCAGATGACCGAGTGTGGTCAGCTACAGGGAGTTTGTGTTTTCTGCATGGTTACGATGAACTCTCTATGTTGCTGGGGCAGGGCATGGCTGGAATTCACACACACAGGGTCCGATCAGAGGATCAGCCTTGAATCTCTGAAGCTGTATTGGGACCCAGCATCTCTCTGAGACTGTTCAAGGTGCTGACTGTTTAAGAATTCCCTTCCCATTGTCTAAGGACATCTGCTTGAGGACGGAGGGGTGCTGGGTGGCAGGTGTGGGTTGAAATACAGACTTCCAAGTAGGAAACCTCAGGGTCCCCAGGGCCCTGCCCTACCAAGGCCAGAACCCGGATGACTGAAGCAGTGGCTGGGGAGGGTCACTTAGTGTCCTGCTCCAGACTTGACCCTGGTCCACCAGATGTTCTGCTCATCACTGCTACACAGCCATTCTGGCCCCCGCCCCCTCCCGAGCAGCTTCAGCCAGAAAGGAGGTGAGAGTGGGACCAGCATTTCCCAGGAAGCCCTGACCCGCTAATCTCTCCCTGTGGGATGGATGATGACAGGAACACTTCTTGCCTCCAAGGGTTCTCATCTCCCTCAGAATAAAACCCAGATTTCCTGCCCCGGCCTCCAGGGCCCCGCACACGGCAGTGCCTGCAGGCCTTCATTCCGTCACTCCCTGCACTGCATCGCTCCCGCCAGCCTTGCTGGCTTCTTTGCTGACCCTGGGACGGGACAGGTGTGATCCCGCCTCTGGGCGTTTGTGTCCACTCCTTCTGGGTTGTTTGCAAGTCTTGCTCCTTCAAGTGCTCCATTCAAGCATCTACTCAGTCTTATCAGAGACCCCTCCCTCACTTAGAACTCCCCCTTCTCTCTGCGCCTCCCATCTACCCCCTTCCTGGCTTTATTTCTTTTCCTAGCACTTCCTACGCCTGATATACTAAGTTGTATCTTCGAGACCATAGTCTAAGTGTCTCTCTCCCATCACCCAAAAGCAAGGTCCTTGAGAGCAGTGACTTGGTGTCCCCAGTGCCTAGAACAGTGCATGGCATGTGACAGGGACAGCCGAAAATATTTTGGGATGTTTGTTGGCTGGGTGAGGACAGTTTTCTAAAGAGAAATACTGTACCTCACTGTGTGTGTCTGTGTGCTCAGCCGCCACTCCCTCGGCAGCGCCCGGCCACGAGGCCTCGCCCTTGGCTGAGGGATGACTTCTTACATTCATTTGGCCCTCTCCAGCCCTGTTTGCCCTTCTGAAGCCGTTTCTGCCATGAAAAGAGTATTATGGACTTTGGAGCCAGCAAGGCTTGGCTATCACCCCATGTCACCACTTAATAGCTATGCAGTCCCGGGCCAGTTATTTCACCTCGCGGGACCACACTTTCCATTGGAGTTAAATTAGGATACAGATGGCTCGCTCATGGGGATTTTCCAGGCACTTGAAGTGGGAGACTCCTGGTGCAGGGCTGGGTATACCATCAGAGCTCAATAAATGTTCACCCCATCGCTTTCTTCCTTGCCCTGGGCAATCCTGGGGCTCTTCCTCATTCTCGTTTCTCGCGCCTTCTTTGTTTCTTTGTGTCCCCTGCACACTTTTCTGAACCTTTCTCCCCGCCTCCCAGCTACTGTTGTTCTCCAAGGCTGACCTTCGTCTTGCTCTCCTTTTCTGCGGCCGTGTGCTCCCTAGGTCCTGTGGCCAGGCGACCGTTGACTTGTGTGTTCTGGAGGCTGCAGGGCACAGTTTCCTGTTTCTCGCATCTCTCCCGGCGAATGTTCCACGCAGAGCAGACTGAGTTGATGTGAAGTGACATCTCCTTTCCTCTTACAGAAAACTCCCATCTCCTGGTGGAGACTGTCCTGTCCCATTGCTATCCCAACATCAGCATTGGCTTGTCAGAGACCGAAGGCTCAGCACCTGGGGCGGCACACACAGTGTGGGCTTCTGGGGAGGAGAAGCCCCCTGGAGTGGCCTCCCCAGTGGAGAGTAGGAGACAGGGACCTTGACTTTGTCTCGATGTAAAGACAGTAGAGCCTGCCTGCTGTCCCCTCACAACAACCCCCCTTCTTCTGTTCATTGCAGAGCCCCCGGGTTGAACTGAAGCAAGTGACGGCCAAGCTCTACACTGAGGTGTGGCCATGCAACCAAGTCCCGTGATGTGCACGGAAGGGATGTGTGTGACTTCTGGGTTGTGCCCTTAAAGGGAGAAGGGCTTCACTCAGTCGTCCCCCTTTCTGTCGGCTGGAATGTTGACATGATGGCTGGCGCCACAGCAGTCATTTTGGGCTACAAAGCTGCAGGCTGAGAACCCGGAAGCACAAGATCGAAGGGGCTGATGCTCCCAACTCCCAGGGAGGAAGTAATGGACTGCTTGCACATCGCCTGTTCCATAGGGGAAACACAGCCTGTTCTGTTGACGTCTCTGTTGTTTTGGCCTTTGTTACAGCAATAATTGTATAATAATTGTATAATTTAGTGACATTAAGTACATCCACATTAGTTGTACCCTAGCTCATCCAGAGAGAAAGGGTATTTTGTTCCCAGTAAGGATGGACACTTCCATCCATCGGGGAACCATTTGAGGAGGTGGTTATAACTTAGTGGGATAAGCTCAGACATTTATATTGAAGGACTGCTTTGGCATCGCCACATATAATTGCTGGGCAAGTTTTAACCCTCTTTGTGCTTCAGTTTCCTCATCTGTACAATCCTATATAATAAAGAGCTAATATGCAAATGGTCATCACGCCCTCACGCCTTCATGCTGTAACGGCTCAGACACTCAACACTGGGGAGAGAGGAATGAGGACCAGCCAGGCACAAATGAGCTCGAGAGAGAGGAATGGGGACCAGCCAGGCTGTGGCCCAGGAGAGGGACAAGCCACTTGCCCTGTGGTCCCGGGTGCCAGCGGCTGCGCCTGCGCCTGCGGCCCAGGAGAGGGACCAGCCACACACCCCATGGTCCCTGCGGTCCCAGGTGCCAGCATCTGTGGCTTCGGCCCAGGAGAGGAACAAGCCACCTGCCTCGCAGTCCTGGGCGCCTGCAGCTGTGGCCTGGGTGAAGTCACCCACCCACAGTCCCCTGCAGCTGCGGCTGGCCCGGGCAAAGCCGGCCTGGGTCCTGGGTGCCTACAGCCAACCAGAGGGAGGGAAGTCCAGGTCTCGGGTGCCTGTGACTGGCTGGAGGAGGGAATTCTGGGTCCTGGGTGTGGGGTGAGGCAAAGGTGGTTAGGGGCAATCAGGCCAGCAGGGGAGCATTTAGGGGTGATCAGGCCGGTAGGAGAGCAGTTAGGGGTGATCAGGCAGGCAGGCAGAGGTGGTTAGGAGCAAACAGGCAGGAAGGCAGAGTGGTTAGGGGTGATCAGGCAGGCAGGCGAGCGGTTAGGAGCCAGTGGTCCCAGATTGCAAGGGGCAGTTGGACATCCCCCAAGGGGTCCCGGATTGGAGAGGGTGCAGGCTGGGGCAAGGAACACCAAATTTCGTGCACCAGGACTCTAGTCCTATATAATAAAAGGGTAATATGCAAATTGACCGAACGGTGGAACGACTGGAATGCCTGCAGCCCCTCCCTTCAGCTGGCCACGCCCCCGAGCAGGCACCCCCACCCCGATTGGGGATGGGGCCGCCAGGAAACTGCCCACGGACCCTCTTTCTGGCCGGCCCACCCCCTCATGGCCCCCATTGGGCGGGCCAGGTGGACCCCACCAGTGCACGAATTTGTGCATCGGGCCTCTGGTAATAATAATAGAAGACATAATGGTACCAATGTCTATCTAACATTTTATTGAGCATGTAGCTCAGTTTAGGTGCCACATAGTGTTTGGGTTAAGTGAAATACTAGAGTAGATCTAATACCACCGTTAATTACTTTAAACTTTACTATACACACACAAGTATTATCATTTGACTTTTCCCATAGATTTCTTGTTTACTCTACTGCTGATGGGCACCGACTGTTCCTGAGGCTTGCTTCGAATCCCACAAAAGGCCTGCTTCAAAATTTAGCACATAATCAATATTTCGTGAATGCTTGTGAAAGGCATAGCTTATTTGTAAGTGGGATACTTCTATTAACAGAACGACATTTTATCTTGATTTTTTAAAAATTTAAATGTGTTATATGCATAACATAAAATTTACCATTTTGGCTATTTTTAATTGTACAATTTAGTGACATTAAGTACATCCACATTGTTGTGCAACCATCACCACTATTCATTTCCAGAGGTTGTCATCATCCTAAATAGAAATTCAATACCCACTAAGTAAAAACTCCCATTTCCCCCTTTCGTCTACCCTCTGATAAACTCTATTCTACTTTCTGTCTCTATGGATTTGCCTATTCTAGGTACCTAACTAAGTGGAATGCTAAAGTTATTTGTCATTTTGTATCTGGCTTATTCCACTTAGCATGTTTTCAAGGTTCATCCACGTTGTAGCCTGTGTCTGAACTTCATCCCTTTTCAGAGCTGAATAATATTCTATGGTACGGCTAAACCGCCTTTGCTTATCCACTCGTACGCTGATGAACACGTGGGTTGCTTCCATCTTTTGGCTATTGTGAATAATGCTGCTACCAACGTGAGTGTACAAGTCCTCGGTGTGTTGTTAACGCAGAATTTGACTTCACATCTGTGTGGACACCTGGTTTCCTCTGAGGCCGTGCCGCTCGGGGACCTCCTGCAGTGTTTCCATTGGAGGCATGCTCAGAATATCCCAAATGCCTAGACACAGCAGCTGGTCCCTGGCACAGCTGTGAGAAAGTTCGCAGTGTGCTGCCATCTCCTTACGTTGCACGGAAGGACTCGAAGGGACAGAGAGGACATGGGGAGGGTGACACTGGTGTGTAGGGGCCCAATGTGCCCTGGCGCAAATGCACCTCTCTGTCCGCTCCTGACCTCGGCTGAGTGGGTAGGAGGGGGCGCCTCCCTAGCCCAACAGTCAGGTTGGCGTCTTGGGGCCGAGGCCAGGTGCCCCTGCCCTGTTGCTGTGGGCGCCTTGGCTGATAATCCTTTGGTCTCCGTACTGGCTCCCTGTTGTAGAAGCAGGAGCTGACGACTTTGAAGCTGTGTTACGCTGAAGCATGCCCGAGGAATGCAGCCATTACTCCAACTTCTGAGAAATGCAATCATGAGGATTCTCACTTAGATCATCTAGCGCCAGAGACGCGGCTCCCTGGGCCTGCAGCTTTGACACTGGCTGCCAGTGAATTTTCGAGTGCGTGTCAACAGAGAAACCAGTGCGTGGCCCTGGCGTGGGTCACGTTGATCCGGCACTCGGTGAGATCGGATTCCAGGATGATGGGGTTGTGACCGTCGCTAAGGTTCGCACAAAGTCAGATGAGGACAGCACGGGCAGGTGCTCGCCTGTGTCCTTGGCTTTGGGATCTGTCCCTTTGTGTTTCAGTCGTTCAGTAAAAATTCAGACCCTTGCATGTTTCGTGGTTGTAAACTTCCCGGTTTCACTGCTCACTAGACTGAGTAAAAGGCCTAATAAGATACACTAAGAAAAATAAGAATGTTGGGCTGTATTGGGAAAAACAGGACTTACATATAATTTTTTGGTTAACTGCAGAAATGAAAGCATGGATGGACTAGAATGACTTCAAACCCACTGGCCAGGGTCCAAAGTCCTCATTTATTTTGTTTGTTGGGTTTCTAAAAAATTAACTAGTTTTTCTCTCTCTTTTTTTTTTAATTGAAAAAGAGATAAGTACACCTTGTCTTAGCCCAGCAAATAGAAACGGAAGGAAAGCTTAAGGCGGCTGGTGAACTGGGGGAGGAGGAACAACGACCAGGTGGCCAGCCCTCGGAACAGGGAGGCAGGGAAGGATGGGAAACGATTGTGAGGTGCTGTGTTACTTCCTGTGGGCTGAGAGAAGGCGTGTTACTTCCAAAAGGCGTCAGCGTAGGTTGTTTCATCAGATCCTCTGCCCATTTTTTAATGAGATTGTTTGTTTGCTTTTTTGCTGTTGAGTTGTATGCATTCTTTATAGATTTTGAATGGTGATCACTGTAGTGGAAACAGATGTTGGATTACAATGCTGTACACCTGAAACGGATAGAATAAAAGATTTTTTTTAAAAAAGATGTTCCTGTGCTATAAAACTAGTAAGAGACTTAGTTCCTTTTAAAAAAGATTTACCTACATCTCAAAGGGAGAGAGAAAAGACGGACACTTATGAGTTCTTCTCAAGGAATTGCTCTAAGAAAAAAAGGGAGGAAATGTATTTTTCCCCCCTTTTTACACCAGGAAAATTCCACTTTTTAGTATCTGTATTTTACCTTTACAGAAAAGGCTATAAAATGTAACACAACTTCAATCAAAACCACAATAAAATTTTTAAAAAATATATTTTTATTGTTGATAGTATTACAGATCTCTCCCATTTACCCTCTCCCCTTCCTCCCCCCCCCCCCAAGCCCTTACCTACCCCTCCAAATCTTCACTATCCTATTGCCTGTGTCCATGGGCTATGCATATAAGTATATAAGTTCTTTGGTTTGTCTCTTCTCGTCCCCCGAGTCCCATCACAATAAAAATGTTTGATGGCGAAAAAAAGAGGTTGCTTGTGTTCTCTTCTTCAAAGGGCAATTCCGTTTCTACCCTGTGAGCTCTTGAATATAGAGTTTCTTATGCTATTGCTAACATGGCAGTGGCTCGGGCTCTATTCCTGTCCTCTCCTTCCTCCCTCCATCCCTCTGCCCCGTTTCCCTTCCTTTGCTCTTTTGCAAATCTGTGTTGAAGGAGCTTGTTGCAGGCTGGGGCAAAGAGAACCCAGGGCTTCCCAGCACTGTTTCTCCCTGTGTTGTGGTTCCTCTCTTTGTTGAACGCAGCAGGTCCTAGTGGATACAAAGGAATGTGCTTTCCTGCTGGTTCCCTTGGTAAGAGCACCGCATGGAACTAGCAGATGCCTCGCAGGGAGGAGAAGCTGTTGTGAGAACAGGAAATGCGGGCAATTGGCAAGCTTCCTGGTGTCTGAAATCCTGCTCCCACCGAGTGCAGCCTTTCCCTGTGCAGCTGTGGCTTCCAGTGAGCAGGCTCCGTCCTTGGGGAATTCGAAACACATTGATCTGGGCTGTAGACGCTGATGGCTCCAGACAGTCCAATGGCCCATGTCAAGTGAGGGTTGGGTCCGTGGGGCTGGGGTGGTGAGCGAGCCAGCTTTTGGCTCTGCTTTTGCTTAGCTGGGACCCAGCTTTTCATGGCGAGATAAGTGGGCAGGTGCCCCCCACCCTCAGGCCCAGGAAACACAGGGGAGCCAGAGTCAGGGCCTGTCTCCTTTGCTAGACTGCAGGCTGCCTGAGGACAGGGGAGCGGGCGTTACTTCTGGATTTCCCACCGCACCTGGCACAGTGTTCTTCCAGGAGGAAAGGTGCCTGGCTCAGGGCAGCAGCAGCTTGGCTGCATGCTTGACCCTCTCTTTTCCAGCTCATTCTCAGGGGCGCTCAGAGGGCTTGGAGCAGGCAACGGGCCACCCATTTCCCAGGGTCTCTGCTGAGAGCAGACCCGGGGTTACCTTCTCCTGGGTGTCTACGGAGGCTGAAGGGGAGGGAGCTGCTTCTCCTGGGGGCCTGGGAAAACACTGACATTTCCTAGCTGTCCAGGAGGCCGACCCTGGAGAACAGTTGCCTCCATGGCTTCCACCTGGCGATCCTCACGAGTGGGCGGGAAGGCCCCTCCTGAGCCTCAGGTGCGCGGTGCTGATTTGCTGGCTGCTGCTGAAGGCCCACCTTCAACCCTTTATTGGTTCACTCGTGTTCCCGAGCCCCTGACAGTTGGACTTGTCTGCTTGCGAGGCTGGGGCGAGAGCATGCCACACAGAACCAGGACAGGCGAAGAAAGAACCTCCGCCACCAGGTACGAAAGCCAAGCGGGACATTAGGCCCAGGAGACTCTCCAAAGCCCAGCGCTTGCCACAGACAAGGTAGGAAAGGACTTTAACCAGAAACTTCTTGAGGAGGTGACATAGAGCTTTGAAAAGGCTTTGTGGAACGAATGAACTATGGTTTTTTGAAGAAATTCAATAGATGCATTTTGACACCTTTTGATTGAATTTATTGGGGTGACATTGGTTATACAGGTTTCAGGGGTGCCATTCTATAATACATCATCTGTATATTGAATTGTGTGTTCACCACTTATTAGTGGAAAAAAAAAGCTTATCTGAGTACCATGGTGACTGAGACGGTCTCTGAGGGGTTTGCAGTCTACTGAAGAAAAGAGAAATAACTACACACGGACAGAGGATGTGTGAGAGCTCATACAAGGTAGGAATAACGTGTTTTGCATGTAAGAAGGCAGGTGCGAGAAGGTGCAGGGAGGGAGTGCTGTTCCAGTGGGTCCTGGACAGGAGGGTGTCAGCTGGGGAGGAGGAGGGAGGGCGGTGCTGGGCTGGGGGAGCAGACGCGTGGGGCTGGGGGATGCCATGGGCAATGAGGTCAGAAAGTGGCTTGGAGTCAAATCACAGAGCGTCTTGTTTGCCACGTTAAGAAACCTGGCGGCCGTGGAGGTTACACCTGGTAGCACCCCGAGGGGTTCCGCAGGTGTGGAAGCAGGAGGAGCGGACTTTGGGCTGTTACATCCCTCACAGCTGTGTGACCTGGGAGGCGTCTTGCGGTCTGCCCTTCGGGAACGGCCTTGCTAAGGGGAGAGAAAAGTTGTACGAACTAGAGTGAGATAGGTAAGGGCGTTTGGTCGGTCATGGCCTCCCACCGTAGGTTTGCTGTTGGGATAAACAAGCCAGAGAGAGGCCTGGGTATGTGATCTCCATTTCAGAGTGGAGAGATGTGAGGCTCACAGAGGTTAACTAGCTTGTCTAAGCTGCCTGGGCAAAGAAGACTCCCAGCCTGGATCTGAGCCCAGAGCCCATGTTCTCCCCTTTCAAATGCACTGCTCCGAGGAGAAAGGCCCGGCCAGGGAGGGGCTGTCTAAAGGGTGGTGTCGCTGCCCTCAAGGAGGTGACCATCTGGCCTCTTTAACACGGGAACTTGGGCTTCGAAGCAAAAGCGGCCACAGTGCTGGGTGCTAGCGGGCTCAGAGGAGAAGCAGTCCCTGTGAGAGGCCACAGTCGGGGGGCTTCCTGGAGGAAGCGGAACTCCCCGTGGACTTTGCGAAGAGGGAATCCCAGGGTGGGGGATGCTGTGAGGGTCTGCTCGTAGGAATGAGGAACTTACTCCCCCAGCTGTTGGCCATGCTTCGGGAAGATGGCCTTCAGCTGGCGGCCCCCGGGGCATTGCCTCAGCTGAAGACAGCTGCCTCACTCAAGGATCCTCCTCCTTCCACAGGAAGCCCACACCCAGTGCCTGACCGAGGCCAGGTGACGGGCCTGGTCTGCCTACCCACCTTGGGACAAGGTGATCTGAAGGTGATCTCAGCCCTGACGCTCCCCCATGGGGTCAGCTGAGGTCCTTGGGGCTCCATCACAGCCCAGCCTCTCCCTCCCCACTCCTGCTCCCACCCTTCCACAGAGGCTGACCCAGGAGCACCCCCTAACAGACACCTGCATGCTCACCCCGTCTCAGTCAGCTTCCTGGGGTCCCCACCTGTGACATCACACTGCAGATGAGTCTGTCCCGGGAGCTGTTTGGTGACAGGACAGAGGTCAACGTAGAAGGTTGAGGAAGGACCCACGAACCCACTAATGCATTTTCTTACAGGACCTGTGGCCTGTCCCCTTAAAATTCTTGTCTGGGAGGAACACATCCTTTATGCCTGGTGGGACAGACCTGAGCGTGCGTGTGTGTGTGTGTGTGTGTGTGTGTGTGTGTGTGTGGTGGGGCAGTGGGTATGGTAGTGGTTAGAGGGTGGGAGGTACATGGAGGCACCACCTTCTACTAGTATGTGCCTTTCAGCGGCTCTTCCAAATGAGGAGAGGAGCAGAGCCTGGGGCAGGGGAGTTGGGAGGGCGTGGCCGAGAAGGACGTGGAGCCTAGAGGGAGGATCAGTGTCTGGTCTCAGTCTTTTAACCTGTGCCCCACAGAGCGCCCAGCATCTGCAAACCCCCACCCAGGAGTCCACCGGGACTTATTTCCTGTAGTTCGGGTGACGAAAGAAGGAAGTTATTCCTCATTCCACTTCATGCATATGCATTTCTAATTTGTAAAACTGGGACCCCTCTACCCCCTATTGAAAGCACCATCTTTCAATGAGGCCATTGAAACGTGAACCTGGGAAATTTTGTCAGCCAGGGCTCAGGGCCCATTAGCAGCTCTGGGACCTCGGGGCCCCAGGGACCTCGAGCACACCGGGAGGGCACACACCTGCCAAAGTCCCTCCGAGCTGCCTGGCTTGCTTGTGGTTGTACAAACGTGGCACTCAGGTCTCCAGGGAGTTTTCTGAGGGGCTCTCTGCCCCTTCTCTGGCTGAGTTCTCATGGCCAAGTGCTGGCCAGTTGGAAGCCCAAGACCCAGCAGGGGACTGGTTCCCACAGGGGTGCCGGGTGGAGAGTATCCCCTGACTGTTCTTCGTATACAGAGAACCTTATACAGTCATGCACCCCATAATGACTTCGGTCAACACTGAACTGTATATATGATGGTGGTCCCATAAGATTATAATGGAACTGAAGAATTCCTATTGTCTAGTGATGTTGTAGCCACTATATTAGCCATGTGTTTGTGCTGCTGGTGTAAACAAACCTACTGAGCTGCCCTTCGTATAAAAGCATAGCACATACAGTTATGTACAGTACATGATAATGAAAATAAACAACCCTGCTACTGGTTTATGTATTTACTATACTATACTTTCAATCCTTATTTTAGAGTGTATTTACTATACTATACTTTTATATACTTACTATACTATACTTTCAATTGTTATTTTAGAGTGCACGCTTTCTACTTATTAAATAAAGTTTATTGTGTAGGGAGGCAGTGGCCTCATACCTCTCATGTTTACACATTTCTGATTTAATCTTGTGCAGTTAGAAAAAATATTTTATTGATTTTTTACAGAGAGGAAGGGAGAGGGATAGAGAGTTAGAAACATCGATGAGAGAGAAACATCGATCAGCTGCCTCCTGCACACCTCCTGCTGGGGATGTGCCTACAACCAAGGTACATGCCCTTGACCGGAATCGAACCTGGGACCCTTCAGTCCGCAGGCCAACGCTCTATCCACCGAGCCAAACCTGTTAGGGCTCTCGTGCTGTTTTGTGCAGTAACATGCTTGTAGGCTAGGAGCACACAGCCTAGGTGTGCAGTGGGCTAACCCATGATGTTTACACAATGAGGAAGCCACCTAATGATGCTTTTCTCAGGATGCCACCGAGGTTAGACGCATGACCGCACGATTGGGAAGGCCCTGGCCTCGCCCTGTGAATGCATAGGGGCCCTTCCCCTGATTCTTCTACTCTCAGTCCTTCCTGAGGGGGTCCCAGGCTCAGAGCTAAGTTTTAGAAGATGTGGCTTTGTATCTCCAGCAAGCCTTAGAGACAGAAAGGCAGACTGGTGGCTGGGAGACCAGATGACAAGAAGGAGCCGATGGAGGCTTGGGAGTGGAAACCAGGTGGTCATTTGAGACTCACCGACCGGAGGCAGAATGTGTGGGAGGTAACAGTGGCTCCAGCAGAGAGCAGTCGGGATTCAGCCCCGAGGGAATGGTGGCTGCAATGCCATGAAAAGAAACCGGGGAGGCAACTCTCACAAACCCTGTGAGACAGGCTTCAAAAATAGACCTGGTTTCAAATTCGAGCTCAGTTACTACTGGCTGTGAGGGTGCCAGTGGCTATGGCACCTCGTGCAGTCTGATCTGTTGTTTTTTAATTTGTAAAGTCTGGGATGACAATGACTACTTCCTAGTTATTTATTGTGAGGAACAAATTCAATGAGAAATACCCATGAAGCATTTATAAAAGGTCAGTGGCCAATACATGGGTAGTCGATGAGAGCAGTTTGTGAGGGTGAACTGGGGAGACGGGGCCTGCAGAGAGAGTGACCGGGTCCGGTGAGCTGCTCAGGGGAGTCCCATGGAGTCAAGAGTTTGTGCTGGGGTCTCATGGGGTC
Source organism: Cnephaeus nilssonii (assembly GCF_951640355.1). NCBI lineage: Eukaryota > Metazoa > Chordata > Mammalia > Chiroptera > Vespertilionidae > Cnephaeus > Cnephaeus nilssonii. Next base: position 41,479,864 of record NC_137089.1, read on the forward strand.
TTTGATGTTTTGGAAGTCCAACTCTCCTAAGCACAGAAATGAACTGATTTATAAAGTAGTTTTTCATTTTTCGGGGTAGCTGTGAATGACAAGCATGAGTACTACTGATAATTTCTTTCATACTTAGATAATGTGGTTATTTTTGTCCTTTTATTATTTTAATAACAGCTGAAATATTTTTTCAAAAGGAGATTAAACCATGACATTGATTATTTGTTTAACAAGAGAAGTTCAACAATGTTATCAAAGATTCTAGCTTTTTCCAACTTTCTGCTCCCTGATTCTTTTTTTATTTTTATTTTATTTAATTTTTTTAAAATTTCTTTATTGATTAAGGTATCACATATTTGTCCTCATGCTCCCTGATTCTTGTGGTCTCATGGTGCAAGATAGTTGCCATTGCCGAAGGCCGAGGTCGACAAACTGCGGCTCGCGAGCCACATGTGGCTCTTTGGCCCCTTGAGTGTGGCTCTTCCACAAAATACCACGGCCTGGGTGAGTCTATTTTGAAGAAGTGGCATTAGAAGAAGTTTAAGTTTAAAAAATCTGGCTCTCAAAAGAAATTTCAATCTTTGTACTGTTGATATTTGGCTCTGTTGACTAATGAGTTTGCCGACCTTGACTAATGAGTTTGCCTAAGGCATCACATCTACATTCAAGACAAGAAAAGAGGAAGGTGCAGCACCATTGAGGTCTCTGCTGTCTGTGGCTTTTATCAGGAAAGCAAAAAGTTTTCCTGAAGACTCGGCAGTTTCATTGGCCAGAGTTTGGTCACCTCGTCATCTCCAAGGGTCAAAAAAGTCCAGGAAAGCAAAAAACTGGCAAAGAGGAATGGGATTGCCTGTCAGTGGTTTCATACTCAAAGGGGAGATTTAAAACATATTTTTATTGATTTCAGAGAGGAAAGGAGAGGGAGAGAGAGACAGAAACATCAATGATGAGAAAGAATCATTGATCGGCTGCCTCCTGTACGCCCCACAGTGGGGATTGAGTCTACAACCCGGGCATGCTCCCTGACCAGGAATCAAACCATGACCTTCTGGTTCATAGATCAACGCTCAACCATTGAGCCATGCTGGCCGGGCAAAGGGGAGATTTTTAAGCAGCTGAGATTTTGGCATGAAATTTTGGCATCCGAGAATTCTGGTATATCTAGTGGCGTACCCTTTAGCTGTAGATCAGTGCACATCTTCATGGCTGAGTAGGTAGCCTGTGATGTTTTTGTCTTTTTGGTTTCCTCGGGCAAAAGCTCTAATTCCCTTTCCCTTTCCCAGAAGCTTTAATTACCCCCACTTCTCCCAACCCCTCCAATTTCAATAAATAAATAATGATCTCTCCAACTAGGTAATGACAAAAAATACCGGTGGGCTTCACAATTAAACTTGGTTGCTTTGTAACTTTATGAGTTCAGCAGGAGGCCTCACTGCACAGGAAACAAGACAACAGGAAAGAGGACAAGGAAGGCCAGCTCCGCGGCAGCAGGAAGGGGCCCTGCAGTCCTCACTGGCAGCCTGTCTTCTGCCCTCGGGCCTGGTGGCAGGGCTGGTTCCTTCTCGTAAAGGAAAACTTCCTTGATTTGAAGATAGCTTAAGGATCCACAGATATTTATAGTAGCTCAATCATCACATTCCTTGTTCTAAAATGAACGAGAAAAATTGTATATTTCATGTGCTATTCAGTGAATGCAGACTCAATGATAAAGCAACTTATAGTAACTCCACACACCTCTGAAATAGTAAATAACAAACCCCAAATTAGTGAAATTAATTACAAAATCATGATGTTTTTGAAAAGAGGCAATTTTTAAAAATCTGAGGATGAATAGTGGTGTGAATGTACTTAATGCCACTGAACTGAACGTTTCAATGGTTAGAATTGTAAATCTATGTTATGGATATTTTACCACAATAAAAAATTCTATGGAATGTGTTTTTTTAAAAAATATTTGTTGATTTCAGAGAGGAAAGGAGAGGGAAAGAGAGATAGAAACATCAATGATGAGAGAGAATCATTGATTGGCTGCCTCCTGCATGCCCCCCAATGGGGAACAAGCCTGCAACCTGGGCATGTACCCTGACTGGGAATTGAACTGTGACCTCCTGGTTCATAGGTCGATGCTCAACCACTGAGCCATGCCAGTCGGGCCGGAATATAGTTCTTTTGAGGGACCTGCCCTAATAATTGGGTAGAATAATTTGTAAAGAGAAGAGCAGATAGCGACATATAAGTGGGTGTCTCTCCCTCCCTCCCCCATTCTATACTCAGTACATGTCTTGATCACGGAGTGTCCTCTTGAACTTTGGACCTGTCTACCCAATGGCATCCTGTCCACTTGGCCATCTCATGAACTCCCAGGTCCAAGATGTCTCACACTGAAGTTGGCATCTTCAGTTGACCTGTGCACGCCTCCTCCCCGCCTTCCATGTCTTAGGTAAGGGCCTCAAACCTGGACGTCATTCTTGAATTCTACTTTTCCCTCACTCTTCACACCAACTCATTCACCACCTCGGGTTCATCTCTCCTCAGTGTGGCTCTAATTTGTTCATTTCTGGTCACCTCCACAGTTGCCACTCTAAGGTTAATAAGGAATAAAGAACTGATTTCTGAATGAGCTCCAAGCTTCATTCTGCCACCCCCTACTCTTAAATGCCTCAAAAAATTTTATAGTGCTAAGAAATTAATAAAAAAAATTTAAAATTCATTCTGGCTGGGTGGCTCGGTTGAAGCATCATCCTGTACACCAAAAGGATGTGGGTTTGATTCCCCATCAGGGCACATACCTAAGTTGCAGATTCAGTCCCCATTTGGGGAGCATACAGGAGGCAACTCATCGATGTTTCTCCCTCTCTTTCTCTTTCTTCTTTCATCTCTCTCTCTAAAGTAAATAAACATCCTCCGGTGAGGATTAAAACATTTTTATTTTATTGTAGTAAGATTACCTACCATGAGGTTTTCCCTCTTAGATTTTAAGTGTGCAAAAACAGTATTGTTATTTGTAGACACAAGGTTGTACAGTAGACCTCTAGAACTTACTCACTTTGTTTCACTAAAGTGTTATACCTGTTGGTTAGAAATAATTTTCTTAACCAAGATCAATGAACTGCTGGCCTTCTTGGATATGTTATCAAATTGCTTAGAAAACTAATTTTACAAAGGCACTCAGCCATACTTTTTGCCAAATGAAAATGAGCGATATCTTAACATTATTTCTACATATACTTAAAACTTCCTATCTTCTACAAAGTATTAACATCCCTTCCTGGTTAACATAGTAATACTAACCCTGAAAGACAAGAGAGTTGGGGTGTCATGTCCCCAGAGCATGTTGTGGAAGATGGCTCTTACACTCATGTGTGAACTGTCCAAGGGCAAGGATATTTCAGTTTTATTAATCACTCATCATTCTTATCGCACATATGTATGTTCCAGGCACTACTGGGGTAGAGAGATGGGACAAAGTCTCCATTTGCAAGGAGCACACAGCCTAGTGGTGGAGACAGGCTTGAAAACGTGACTTAACGCAGTGAAGTGCTCAGAATCAAGCAAGGTGGTCAGGAGTCACTGAGGAGGGACGTTGTTCAATTGAATCCCCAGATCTGGAAAGGAAAGGTGATCTGGCTTTGAGATCTAAGCTGACTCCCAATCAAGTCCCTTGTTCATTTCAGCCAAGAATGTCATCGTGTGGCAGGCACAGGAGTTTGAGCATCTTTTCATGTTAAGTGACCAGGTGTATTTTCTCTTCTGTGTATTGTCTATTCCTGCCGTTCGTGGAAAATCTTACTGTTGAAGATAAACTCTTTGAGGCACACAGGGCACTGGTCTGATGCTCTTTGAAGGATTGGCTTCCTAACCCTACACACGGGTTCCACAAGAATAAGGATTAGGATGTTTTCCTAGAAGCCCCCTGCTTCCTGCCCCTCTCTGCCTTCTGTCTGATAACCAGGCTTCCTCTTCGAGCCTGGCGGTCACAGAGAGAGTAGGTGGGACGGGATGGAATCTGTACGTGCCGACATTGACGTCACCTTTAACCCCCTAGTTGCTTTCTTTCCTGTGAGAACCAGGGGAGAAAGTCTGCACAGACAGACCGAGGGGGTGAGGGGCAGGCTGGCGAGTGGGAGCACTGGCTTAAAATACAGAAGTGTTTGAGCGTCACATCTTAAAGAATGTGGTCCACTGTCATATCTGGTTTGATACATAGCTCGGTGTCTAGGAGATTGACTCCATTAATGGATACCTGCCTTCAGCCTCAGATATCAATGTTTTGTTCTAATTAACCCCGAGGACTCAATCTTCGTGTTATCTGGCCCAATGGCAGTCAGAAGGGCTCTCCAACTGTGTCTGTGTTCTAAGCTGTTGGTGGCCAGAGGACAGGGTCAGAGCTGCTGAGACGAAGGGGAAGGAACACCCAGGACTTGGGGCCACAGGCTCCTGGGTGTCAGTCTTGGCTCCGCTACCCATCAGTGGTGTTCGGTAAAACAGTTCTCTCCACCCCTCTGCACCTTGGTTTTCTCCTGTGCAAAATGGGGAAAATGCTTCCCTGAGTCATTATAAGGACTAAATAACATGATGGCTAGACATTTGTTAGGTATATCTGTGTTCCTTTTCTCTCTTCTTTATTCTTTTTGCCACACCAGACATGCAGCCAAGCAAAGAGTCTGAATGTAGTTGGTGCTTGATACTTGTGTGTCTCTTGATTACAAAGAGAAGTGGTTCTCAAAGTGGGGTTCCCTGGCCAGCAGCAGCAGCAGCACTTGGGAACATATTAGAAATGAATTCCCCACAACCTCCATTGGAAGCTCTGCCCTTGGGATTCACCCACAGGTGGTCCTAGTGCTGGTTAAAGTTTGAGAACCTAAGAAGGTCATCTTCCTGTTGTGGCCGATACAGGGGTGGGCAATGTCCCATGGGCTGTAAAAGACCCACAAAATCATTTGGTCTGGCCCTGCCAAGGCATTAGGAGTGAGTTATTTAAATGTTTGGCCAAATACAGCAGGCTAATTTTTAAGTTGATAATTTTGTATGGCCTGCAATTGATGTTATAAATATCCGAATGGCCCTTGGCAGAAAAAAAGATTCCCCATCCCTAAAACTAGTTAAAGTCCCAGGAAGTGATTTTCATCTTGTGTTAGGTTTTCTTTAAAATGGAGAGTGGAATATGTTTCAAGCAGGTGAATTGTTCCCTGTTACCCATTGCGGAAAAGCCCCCGAGGTTAGCTCCCTGTGGGATTTGCGCTCAGCTATCTGGATGTCTTCACTGAACTGGGGCATTAACTTCTGTTCTTTCTCTGTCAATGCCAAGGACAGGATTTATCAACTAATGGATGCCACAGTGAATACTCAGCTCTGGAAGAGCTGACATTATGATGTTTTGCTATTATTTCTGATTACATATATTTTAATTTTATGTAAAGACAGTGCCATTTGCCTATGTTCATAACCACAGTGATTAAACATAACAGCTGGGCCCATTAACACATTTCTGCATATCATTGAAAATCTTGATTGATTTTATATATATACTAGTGACCCGGTGCACAAAATTTGTGCACATTAAAAGGGGATTAATTAGAGGAAATAATTTAATATTGCTATTTGCCCTTTCTCTGTAATAGAAGTGTCAGAGATGAAAGAAAATTAGTAAAATGTATATGAAAACCTTCCTCCTGTCAGAGTCTGGGGCACACCACAGGACCCAGAGTCAAATCCCTGCCCACCCACATGCACCTCAAAATCGCGTGAGACCCAGACCCGGCCGCCCCGTCCCCCCTTTTGGGCTAGATCCAGTCCTGGCCAGTCCCACCCTTGTCAAGCCCTGCTGGGCAGGGTGCGTAGCCTCAGGTCCCCTGGCCCGGCGCCAGGACGGGGGGCATGGCCTGAGGTCCCCCAGCCCAGACTGGGTGGGGGGTGTACATTGAGGTCCTCCATCAAGCCCTGCCAGGTGAGGGACATGGCCTGAGATCCCCTGTCAAGCCCCACTGGGTGGAGGGCATGGCCTGAGGTTCCCCGTCAAGCCCCGCCAGGTCGGGGGGCGCAGACTCAGGTCCCCCAGCCCAGCACTGGGAGGGGGGTGCAGCCTCAGGTCCCCCGTCAAGCCCCGCTGGGCTGGGGCGTGGCCTGAGTTCCCCTGACCCAGCACTGGGGGTGCACCTTGAGGTCCCCCGTCAAGCCCCGCTTGGTGGGGGACATGGCCTGAGGTCCCCTGTCAAGCCCCGCTGGGCAGGGGGTGCAGTCTGAGGTCCCTCGGCCCGGTGCTGGGGGAGCAGCCTGAGGTCCCCTAGCCCAGCACCAGGATGGGAAGTGCACCTTGAGGTCCCCCGTCAAGCCCCGCCGGGCGAGGGGCGTGGCCTCAGGTCCCCTGGCCTGGCACTGGGGCGGGGGTGTGTGGCCTGAGATTCCCCAGCCTGACACCAGGTTGGGGGGCGTGGCCTGAGGTCCCCTGTCAAGCCCCATGGTGGCGGGGGAGGGTGTAGCCTCAGGTCCCTGCTGATTGCTCGTTAAGGCTCCTTATGGGAACTTGGCCTCAGCTGTGGGTGCAGCCATCTTTGTGACAGAGTGATGGACAATTAGCATATTCCCTCTTTATTATATGAATAACGAGGGAATTCGTGCACGGCGGGAGGGGGGTGTCCCTCAGCCCGGCCTGCACCCTCTCCAATCTGGGACCCCTCGAAGGATATCCTACTGCCAGTTTACAGGGATTGGGCCTAAACCGGCAGTTGGACATCCCTCTCGCAATCCGGGACTGCTGGCTCCTAACCACTCACCTGCCTGCCTGCCTGATTGCCCCTAACCACTCTGCCTGCCGGCCTGCTCGCCCCCAAATGCCCCCCCCGCCAGCCTGATCACCCCCAACTGCCCCCTGTGCCAGCATGCTCATCCCCAACTACCCCCCCTGCCGGCCTGCTTGCCCCCACCTGCCCTCCCCACTGGCCTTCTCACCCCCAACTGCCCCCCTGCTGGCCTGCTCACCCCAAACTGCCCCCCCCACTGTCCTGATCACCCCCAACTGACCCCTACTGATGGCCTGCTCACTGCTCAGTCCCCATGACCCCCGGCTGGGCCAACAGTCCCAGACACTCCAGCCTCGCCACTTGCCCACCCCCATCCCTCACCCCCTGCCTGGCCAACAGGCCTGGACACTCCAGCGGCGGGACTGAGGGGACTGGGTGCCACCATCTTGTGGCTATGGGTGCCACATCTTTGTGATGGAGTGATGGTTAATTTGCATATTACTCTTTTATTAGATAGGATATATTTACATACCTCAGAAGGTCCCTATAACCAAGAGTACAGTCGCTGTGGCAGGCCTTTGTCAGGCTCGTTTCTCACACACCTTAACTCTTTTCTCATGCCTTTTTTTCTGACTAATAGACACTAATAAATAGCTGTACCTACTGTGTGTAATGAGTGTTCTGTATGATTAACTATTCCTAAGGCTTTTATGAGAATGCATCAATACTTGCCAGTGTACCTTCTGATGGCCACTAGGAGCTTTGAATTTTGCCTGCATTTTGCTTTTGAAGAAACCAATTTAATTAAAGTACAATAGATACTATATGCAGAATACATTCCTTAGGGCAGGACCAAAGACTGGTAGAATTTCATTTCAATGAGTTTTAAGAAACATCAATTATGTGTAATAAATGCAATTTGATGAAGGAATAAGTAAAAATTGCTAATAAAGGTGAGAATATTAAGTGTAATACCTACTATATTTTGAGGGTTTACCATGTGCCAGGGAGTTGACTGATGTTACCTGCTTTGATTCTTATAAAAACACTATGAGGCATCGATACAGAGAAGGAACTGATGGTTGCTAGATAGAAGGGGGGTTGGGTGAAAAAAGTGAAGGGTATAAGAAGTACGGATTGGCAGTTATACAATAGTGACGAGGATGTAAATTACAACATAGGAAATCTGTATATATAAAAGGCTAAGTGACCGACCGGCCGTCTGTCTGACTGTCCAACTGGTCGGTACATATGATGTGCACTGGCAATTAAAAAATAAACGTTGACTTGTGCATGTGCGATATTTGTCCCCGTCTGACACTGGCCTCCCATTTAAATTGATTCGACGACAGTTTCCTGTGATGCCAGCATTTTCGATGACTATTAATAAACCACAAGGACAAACTCTAGACAGAGTAGGAATATTCCTACCTGAATCCATTTTTGGACATGGTCAGTTATATGTTGCTTTCTCTCAGTTCAAAGAGCATGTGATGTTAAAATTGTAAATACTTCATCACAAGGGAAATTAGTCAAGCCTCTGAAAGTGTTTTTACTCTTAATGTTGTATAGAGGGAGATAGTAGATAAGTTTAATCAATTTATCAGTCATTTTTTTTAAACCACTTTATTGAGGTATGATTGGTATAAAAACATTTTTCATAATGAATATATGTGACTTGATGAGTTTAGAGATAAGTGTACATCACCTCATCTATGACATAAACGTATCTATCACCTGCAAAAGTTTCCTTCTGCCCTCTTCTTTATTACTGGCTTGTAATAGGAAATGTTAACATAAGATCTGCCCTCTTAGCAAATTCTAAAGTATACAATACAGGAACTACAAGCACTTTGCTATTAGGCATGTCTTTAGGACTTACTTATTTTGTATAACCAAAACTTTTCTTTTTTTAAAAAAAGTTATTGTTTAAGGTATTACAAATAGTATATATGTCTCCTTTTTTTTTTCCCCATTGACCTCCCCCCGGCCTCCCCTACCTCCTGGTACTTTCCCTCCCCATCCCCCCACAGTGTCTTGCGTCTATTGGTTGTGCTTATATCCATGTATACAAGTCCTTTGGTTGATCTCTTACCCCCGCAACCCTCCCCTACATTCCCCCTGTAGTTTGACAGTCTGTTCGATGCTTCTTTGCCTCTATTTATTTTTGTTCAACAGTTTATAATGTTCTTTATATTTCATAAATGAGTGAGATCATGTGGTATTTATCTTTCACTGACTGGCCTATTTCACTTAGCACCGTGGTCGGCAAACTGCGGCTCACGAGCCACATGCAGCTCTTTGGCCCCTTGAGTGTGGCTCTTCCACAGAATACCATGGCCTGGGCGAATCTATTTTGAAGAAGTGGCGTTAGAAGAAGTTTAAGTTTAAAAAATTTGGCTCTCAAAGGAAATTTCAATCGTTGTACTATTGATATTTTGCTCTGATGACTAATGAGTTTGCCGACCACTGACTTAGCATAATGCTCTCCAGTTCCATCCATGCTGTTGCAAGTGGTAAGAATTCTTTCTTTTTTACAGCAGCATAGTATTCCATTGTGTAGATGTGCCACAGTTTTCTAATTCATTTATCTGCTGATGAACATTTAGTCTGTTTCCAAATCTTAGCTATTGTAAATTGTGCTGCTATGAACATAGGGGTGCATATATCCTTTCTGATTGGTGTTTCTGGTTTCTTGGGATATATTCCTAGAAGTGGTATTACTGGGTCAAATGGCAGTTCCATTTTTAATTTTTTGAGGAAACTCCTTACTGTTCTCCATAGTGGCTGCACTAGTCTGCATTCCCACCAGCACTGAAGGAGGGTTCCTTTTTTTCTGCATCATCTCCAGCATTTGTTGTTTCTTGATTTGTTGATGATAGCCATTCTGACAGGTGTGAGATGGTACCTCATTGTTGTTTTGATTTTAATCTCTCATATGATTAGTGACTTTGAGCATGTTTTCATATGTCTCTTGGCTTTCTGAATGTCCTTTTTTGAAAAGTGTCTATTTAGGTCCTTTGCCCATTTTTTGATTGGATTGTTTATCTTCCTTTTGTAAAGCTGTATGAGTTCCCTGTAAATGTTGGAGATTAAACCCTTATTGGAGATAACATTGGCAAATATGTTCTCCCATGCAGTGGGCTTTCTTGTTGTTTTGTTGATGGTTTCTTTTGCTGTGCAGAAGTTTTTTATTTTGATGTAGTCCCATTTGTTTATTTTCTCTTTAGTTTCCATTGCCCTAGGAACTGTATCAGTAAAGATATTGCTATTTTGCTGCCTATGGCTTCTTCTAAGATTTTTATGGTTTCCCATCTTACATTTAAGACTTGTATCCATTTTGAGTTTATTTTTGTGTATGGTGTAAGTTGGTTGTCTAGTTTCATTTTTTTGCAAGTATCTGTCCAGTTTTCCCAACACCATTTATTGAAGAGACTGTCTTAACTCCATTGTATGCTCTTGCCTCCTTTGTCAAATATGAATTGAGCATAATGGCTTGTGTAGATTTCTGGGTTCTCTGTTCTGTTCCGCTGGTCTATATGTCTGTTCTTGTGCCAGTACCAGGCAGTTTTTGAGAACAGTGGCTTTGTAGTATAGCTTGATATCTGGTATTGTGATTCCTCCAACATTACTCTTTTTTCTTAAGATTGCTGCAGCTATTTGGGGTCTTTTTTTTTTCCAGATGAATTTTTGGAGAATTTGTTCTAGGTATTTAAAGTATGCCATTGGCATTTTAATGGGGATTGCGTTAAATTTATAGATTGCTTTGGGTAGAATGGACATTTTAATAATGTTGATTCTACCAATCCATGAACATGGTATATTCTTCCATTTTTTTCATGGCTTCCTCTATTTCCTTTTTTTTTTTTAAGCATCCTGAAGTTTTCTAAGTCAGGTCCTTTGTCTCCTTGGTTAAGTTTATTCATAGGTATCTTAATTTTATTGTTGCAATGGTAAATGGGATTGCTTTTTAAATTTCTCTTTCTGTGAGTTCATTATTGGTGTATAAAAAAGCCATAGACTTCTGGGTGTTAATTTTATATCCTTCTACATTGCTGAATTCATTTATTAAGTCTAGTAGTTTTTTGATGGAGTCTTTGGTGTTTTCTATGTACAATATCATGTCATCTGTGAATAAGGACAGTTTTACTTCTTCTTTTCCAATTTGGATGCCTTTTATGTCTTCTTCTTGTCTGATAGCAATGGCTAGTACTTCCAGTACTATGTTGAACAGGAGTGGTGAGAGTGGGCATCCCTGTCTTGTTCCTGTTCTTAGGGAAAATGGTTTTAGTTTTTTCCCATTGAGTATGATGTTGGCTGTGGGTTTGTCATATATGGCTTTTATTATGTTGAGGTATGAGCCTTCTATTCCCACCTTGCTGAGAGTTTTTTTTTTTTTTATCAAGAAAGGGTGTTGGATTTTGTCAAATGCTTTTTCTGCATCAATGGATATGATTATATGGTTTTTATCTCTAAGTTTGTTTATGTGGTGTATCACATTTATTGATTTGTGGATATTGTACCATCCTTGCATCCCCGGAATAAATTCCACTTGGTCATGGTGTATGATCTTTCTAATGTAATGCTGAATTCGATTTGCTAGAATTTTGTTGAGGATTTTGGCATCTATGTTCATGAGGGATATTGGCCTGTAATTCTCTTTTTTTGTATTATCTTTATCTGGTTTTGGGATTAGGGTAATGCTGGCTTCGTAGAAAGAGCTTGGAAGTGCTCCTTCCTCTTGAATTTTTTGGAATAGTCTGAGGAAGATAGGTTTTATTTCTTCTTTGAATGCTTGATAAAACTCCCCTGTGAAGCTGTCTGGTCCAGGGCTTTTGTTTGTTGGAAGTTTTTTGATGACTGGTTCAATTTCCTCCATAGTTATTGGCCTATTCAGATTTTTTGATTCCTCCTGGTTGAGTTTTGGAAGGTCGTATTTTTCTAGGAATATGTCCATTTCTTCCAGGTTGACCAGTTTGTTGAAATAGAGTTGCTCATAGTATTTTTTTTTTTAAATGATTCTTTGTATTTCTGTGGGGTCTGTTGTTATTTCACCTCTTTGGTTTCTGATTTTGTTTATTTGGGTCCTCTCTCTTTGCTTCTTGGTGAGCCTGGCTAGAGGTTCATCAATCTTGTTTATCCTTTCAAAGAACAAGCTCTTGGTTTCATTGATCTTTGTATTGTTTTTTTGGTCTCTATGTCATTTATTTCCACTCTGATCTTTATTATTTCCTTCCTTCTGCTCACACTGGGCTTTTCTTGTTGCTCTCTTTCTAATTTTTCAAGTTTCAGAGTTAGATGGTTTATTGTAAGTTTTTCTTGTTTTATTTATTTTTTAAATAAATCTTTATTGTTCAGATTATTACAGTTGTTCCTCCTTCCCCCCCCCCCATAGCTCCCCTCCACCCGGTTTCCACCCCACCCTCTTCCCTTACCGCCCCCCCCCCACTGTCCTCATCCATAGGTGTACGATTTTTGTCCAGTCTCTTCCCGCACCCCCGCACCCCCTTAACCCTGAGAAATGTCAGTCCACTCCCTTTCTATGCCCCTGATTCTATTATTATTATTTAAAAAAATATATTTTATTGATTTTTTTACAGAGAGGAAGGGAGAGGGATAGAGAGTCAGAAACATCGATGGGAAAGAAACATCGATCAGCTTCCTCCTGCACACCTCCTACTGGGGATGTGCCCGCCAACCAAGGTACATGCCCTTGACTGGAATCAAACCTGGGACCTTTCAGTCCGCAGGCCGACACTCTATCCACTGAGCCAAACCAGTTAGGGCAACCCCTGATTCTATTATATTCACCAGTTTATTCTGTTCATCAGATTTTTTTATTCAATTGATTTTTAGATTCACTTGTTGATAGATATGTATTTGTTGTTCATAATTTTTATCTTTATCTTTTTCTTCTTCTTCCTCTTCTTAAAGAATACCTTTCAGCATTTCATATAATACTGGTTTGGCGGTGATGAATTCCTTTAGCTTTTTCTTATCTGTGAAGTTCTTTATCTGACCTTCAATTCTGAATGATAGCTTTGCTGGGTAGAGTAATCTTGGTTGTAGGTTCTTGCTATTCATCACTTTGAATATTTCTTGCCACTCACATCTGGCCTGCATAGTTTCTGTTGAGAAATCAGCTGACAGTCATATGGGTGCTCCCTTGTAGGTAACTAACTGTTTTTCTCTTGCTGCTTTTAATATTCTCTCTTTGTCTTTTGCCCTTGGCATTTTAATTATGATGTGTTTTGGTGTGGTCCTCTTTGGATTCCTTTTGTTTGGGGTTCTGTGCGCTTCCTGGACTTGTAAGTCTATTTCTTTCACCAGGTGGGGGAAGTTTTCAGTCATTATTTCTTCAAATAGGTTTTCAGTATCTTGCTCTCTCTCTTCTTCTGGCACCCCCATAATTCTGATGTTGGCACACTTGAAGTTGTCCCAGATGCTCCTTACACATTCTTCATATTTTTGGATTCTTTTTTCTGTTTTCTTTTCCAGTTGGGTGTTTTTTGCTTCTTTGTATTTCAAATCTTTGGCTTGATTCTTGCGATCCTCTAGTCTGCTATTGGATCTCTGTATAATATTTTTTATTTCAGTCAGTGTATGCTTAATTTCTAGTTGGTCCTTTTTCATATCCTTGAGGATCTCACTAAATTTATTGGCCTTTTCTAGAAAATTCTTGAAAAACCTTATAACTGTGGTTTTGAACTCTATATCCAGTCGTTTGCTTTCCTCCATTTCTTTCATTTGTGACCTGTTTCTTTGTCTCCACATTTTGGCTGCTTCCCTGAGTTGCTAGAGTGGCTCTGTGTGCTAGTTGTCCTATAGGGCCCAGTGGCTCAGCCTCCCCAGTTACCTGAGGTGGACACTCTTGGTGCACCCCTTTGTGGGCTGTGTGCACAGTCTTGTTGTAGTTAAGCCTTGATTGTTGTTGGCATCACTGGGAGGAATTGATCTCCAGGCCAGTTGGCTGTGAGGATCAGCTGTGTCTACAATGGGAGAACTTCTGTGCTGGATATACCCTTATGAGGCAAGACTTGCTTCAGTGGGGCTTTGGTGCTTACTGAGTCTGCCCCTTGAGTGTGTCCCTTATGGATCTGAGGAGTTGTAATCTGGATGGTCCTATTCTGACCCCTGGGTACACTGGCTCTTGGATCTTCAAGGAGGTGCTAATTTAGCCTCTGCCTGAGGTCACCCAGCAGGAGCTACGGGGAGATCTGCAGAGTCCTCTTCTTTGTTTGGCTTTTGGAGGTGCCCAGATGAGGCCCAGCTGTGAAGCAATGCAAGCTTTGGGCCTTTTTTTGGATGTTCTGGGTCTCACTGACTCAGCTGCAATTTGTTAGGTAAGTTTAGAATTCAAGGGACCAGGTCATTCATATGCAAAAGCCTCTGCGCACAGCTTGGATGGGGCGGAGTCTCAGGGTGGAGGAAACAGCAATGGCTTCCCATCAGCCCTGACCTAAGAGGCCTGGGGTCTCAGTGTCCCATGGTAATCACTGCAAGCACCTCTGAGAGAAAGCCGCCCTTGAGTTCCGTCTGCTGCCAGACAGTCCAGTTTCTCCCCGTATGAATCTGGGTCCCCAGAGTCTCGGCCAGAACTGGAGTTCAGAGCAGTCGGGAGCTTTTGTCTCCCTCCCACTTGAAAAAGACAGTTGCCAGCCCTCTCCATGTGCGCGCCTCCATACCTCTGCCTTCCGTAGCTCCTCTGAGTCTCAGTGTGCTTTTCTCTTTTCTTCTAGTTGTAGAATTTCCTCTTAGCCAGCCTCCTGTGGGTCTGGATGATGTCCGTTTTGTCTTTTAGTTGTAGTTTTGAAATTGTTGTGCAAGGCAGCAATTTCAGGTGTTTACCTATGCCGCCATCTTGGTTTCTCCTTTTCTTCTTTTTTTGAGGTAGGCTTGTAATGCTATGAGCTTCCCTCTCAGGATTGCTTTCACTGTGTCCCAAAGATTTTGGATTGTTGTGTTTTTATTGTCATTTGTTTCCAGGATGTTTTTTATTTCTTCTTTGATCTCTTTGGTAACCCACTCATTGTTTAATAGTATGCTATTTAGCCTCCAAGTGTTTGAATTTTGTGATTGTTTTTACTGTAGTTGATTTCTAATTTTATGCCATTGTGATCCGAGAAGATGCTTGATATGATTTCAATCCTTTTGAATTTGGAGAGACTTTGCCTGTGTTCCAATATGTGGTCCATCTTTGAAAATGTCCCATGTGTGCTTGAGAAGAATGTATATTCTGTAGTTTTGGGGTGGAATGTTCTAAAGATGTTGATTAAGTCCATCTGATCTAGTGAGTCATTTAGGATTGATGTTTCTATGCTAATTTTTTTCTAGAGGATTTATCCAGTGATATTAATGGGTTATTAAAGTCTCCCACTATGATTGTGTTGCTGTCAATCTCTCCCCTGATATCTTTCAGAAGTTTTTTTTATGTGTTTGGGTGCTCCTGCATTGGGTGCATATATGTTTACCAGAGTTATATCCTCTTGTTGTATCAATCCCTTTAGAATTATCAAGTGGCCTTTCTTGTCTCTTGTTATGGTCTTCACTTTGAGGTCTATTTTGTCAGATATAAGTATTGCTACCCCAACTTTTTTTTCATTTCCATTTGCCTGATAGATATTTTTCCATCCCTTCACTTTCAGTCTGTGTGAGTCCCTTGTTCTAAGGTGGGTCTCCTGTAGATAGCATATATATGGGTCATGTTTTCTTATCCATTCATTCACTCGATTTCTTTTGATTGGAGCATTTAATCCATTTATGTTTAATGTTATTATTGGTAGGTACTTGTTTGTAGCCATTTCTGTGCTTTAAGCCTGTGTTCCTTCCTCCCCATCTGTTTCTTCTTTTTACAGCATTTCCTGCATTGCTGGCTTGGTAGTGATAAATCCCCTGAGCCTTGTTTTTTGTCTGCAAAGCTCCTGATTTCCCCTACAATTTTGATTGATAGTCTTGCTGGATAGAGTATTCTTGGATTCAGTCCTTTGCTTTGCATCACTTTGTATACTTCCTTCCATTCCCTTCTAGCTTGATGTGTTTCTGTTGAGAAATTATTTGATAATCTGATGGGGGATCCTTTGTAGGTAACTCTGTCTCTCTCTTGCAGCCTTTAAGATTCTCTCTTTG
The DNA here is from genome assembly GCF_951640355.1 of Cnephaeus nilssonii. NCBI lineage: Eukaryota > Metazoa > Chordata > Mammalia > Chiroptera > Vespertilionidae > Cnephaeus > Cnephaeus nilssonii. The sequence goes on from NC_137089.1 coordinate 41,495,721, forward strand.
TCGTTAACATTTGCCATTGTAATTATGACGTGTCTTGGTGTGGGTCTTTTGGGATTCATCTTGGTTGGGACTCTGTACTTGTATAACTTTTTTCTTTCCCATGTCAGGGAAGTTTTCTGTCATTATTTCTTCAAATAGATATTCTAATCCTTGCTGCTCTTATTGTCCTTCTGGCAGCCCTATTATACATATGTTACTTCATTTTGTGTTGTCCCAAAGCTCCCTTAAGCTCTCCTCCTGCTTTTTAATTTTTTTCTCTAGTTGCTGTTCAGATTGGGCTTCTTCACTACCTTATCTTCTAACTCATTAATTCAGTCCTCTGCTTCTTCTAATCTACTGTTGAAACCTTCCATGGTGTTTTTGATAGTAGCTATATCACTTTTGATTTCTTCCTGATTTTTGCATAGGTTTTTGATTTTCTCATTCATCTGGTGTATGAATTGTACCATCATTACTCTGAATTCTTTTTCTGTCATGTTGCATGCCTCGGTTTCACTTATTTCCTTTCTTGGCAATTCCTCCTTTTCTTTCCTCTGGGGATTGTTTTGTTGTCTCCCCATTCTTACTATCACCAGAAGGTTCAAACGCTGAATAGCTGGGGCCTGGGCCATGTGCAGTGGGAGCTTCGCACCACCCGGGTGTCACTGAAGAGCTCCAACACCAAGACATGTGGCTGTCGTGGGTTGGTGGGAGCCAAGCTCGCCCAGGATCAGAGTCACTGGTGCTCAGTGTGGCCTCGTGCACACACCTAGAATCAGGGATCCCACCTGCACTGTGCTGAAAAAGAGACCCCGCTGGCGTGTGATGAAAATCAGGGTCCCCTAGCGCCGTGGTCGGCAAACTGCGGCTCGCGAGCCACATGCGGCTCTTTGGCCCCTTGAGTGTGGCTCTTCCACAAAATACCACGGCCTGGGCGAGTCTATTTTGAAGAAGTGGCGTTAGAAGTTTAAGTTTAGCTCTGGCTGGTTTGGCTCGGTGGATAGAGCGTCAGCCTTTGGACTGAGGGGTCCCGGTTTCAGTTCCAGTCAAGGGCACATGCCCAGGTTGTGGGCCCGATCCCCGGTGGGGGGGGGGGGGGCGTGCAGGAGGCAGCCAATTGGTGATGTTTCTGTCTCTCTTTCTCCCTCTCCTTCCTCTCTGAAATCAATAAAAAAATATAAAAAAACAACAACCTAGATTTTTTTTTTAAAAAAAGAAGTTTAAAAAATTTGGCTCTCAAAAGAAATTTCAATTGTACTGTTGATATTTGGCTATGTTGACTAATGAGTTTGCCGACCACTGCCCTAGTGCATGCCAGGAGTCAGAGTCCCCCTGTGTCTGCATTGAGAATTGAGTATCAGAGTCTCTGTTGCTTGGTGTGGCCTCGCGCCGAGAATCAGGGTCCCTGTGTGCGTATGCGCCAAGAATTGGAGTCACTGGCTCTTAGTGTGAATGCACTGGGAATCCGGGATCCCAGGTGCAGCGATGAGAAAGAGTCAAGTCCCTGGTGCTCAGTGCTGCCTCTTGGGCGGAGAATCAGGGTCCCAGGTCTGCTTGGGGGACTGGGTTGCACAGCCACCCTGTGTTGGCAGGGGTCCACTCCTGCACTGTGTAGAACTCCCCTGTGCGCTCTGCTGCCCTGTGTGGGCATGTGGCCTGGTTGCGTGATTGCACACTGCGGGGAACAGATCCCTAGTGCTTGTGCATGCCCAGGCTGACATGCCGGCAGTGGAGCTGCCCTCTGTGGGTGTGGGGGCTTGTCGCGCAATTGCGCACTGCGGGGAACAGATTCCCAGTCCCCACGCGCGTGCCCAGGCTCAAATTCTGGTAGTGAAGCTGCAGCCCCCTGTGTGAGGAGCGGAGCAGGTCTAGCAGTTCCTATGGCGCTGCAGCAAGCCTGTGGGGACGGGGATGGGCTCTGTGACTCACAGAAATCTGCTGCCGGGATGTCTGGATTCTTGGTGTCTGAGTCTGCAGCTGTGGTCACAGGTCTTTGTCCCTAGTGGCTGTAGGGTCCTGGTTTGCGTTTCAGTCATTGTTTTAATCAATGTTGTTTTTATATCATGTTTTTATTATTTTATATCATGTCTTTGTTGTTATATCATGTTGTTATTGTTTAATAATCAATTTATATATTATTCTCATATATATTTTACTAATTTTCTTTCATCTGACACTTCTATTATAGAGAAAGGGTGAATAGCGATATTAAAATATTTCTTCTAATTAATTTCCTTTCAATGTGCATGAATCTGTGCACCGGGCCACTAGTATAGTCAATAATATTGTGGTGACTATGTATGGTGCCAGGTGGGTAATGGAAATGTCAGGGGGAACACTTTGTAAAGTGTATGATTGTCTAACCACTATGCTGTGCATCTAAAATTAATACAAAATAATATTGAATATCAACTGTAATTGAAAAAAACACCCCACTATGAGGCAGATATTATTGTTCGTATCTTACAGACATAAAAACTATCCTTAGAGTGTACAACGTGGACATGTGATATTTGGACATCTGTGGACATAGCAAGTGGTGATGGGGACAATTCCAAAGGAAGTTCCATAGAAATGGCATTTGAGAAAGTGGCATTCCTGAGTTTAGGCTGCCTCATGCTTCTCTGGCAGAGTTAATCTCCTCAACTAAGCTGGGATGTTTGCCACCCTGCAGTGGTGACTTGTGTGTGTCTTTGCATGCTACTGGGCTGAGGAGACTGACAGGGAGCTGTGCTCAGGTGGGATGGAGAGCTCAGGCTTGCAGGCTCTGAGGTAGTAGGCGGTGTATTGAGCACAGTGTTAAAATCCCCGAAAGCTGGAGGGAGGGCAGCAATTAGGTTTCGAATGCTCCCTTTGTAATTTGCTCAGGTAGTCTTTAGAATGTCAACACAAACACAGGTAAATTGTTAATAGTTTGAGTGAATCCATAGAAATCCCCAAATACAGTCTGTTAGGATCTTTAGGTAAGATTTTTACAGTTTGTTAATTTTCTTAGATTTTTTTTCTTTTTGTGTAAAAACGTTTATTAGAATAAATGGAAAGATGTTTCTATGCACAAAAATTCTAATGGAAACCCCCCCCCCCAAACTGTAAAGTAAGAAAATACAGGAAATGAAAAAGTGGACATTGAGAAATGACAAATTATGCTGAATACCTCACATTGCTTGTATCACAACACACTGGATGCAGATAACAACAAACCTTATTTTGAGTTCAGAAATATTTCATTTTTGGGGGTACTTTCTTGTGTGGAGACTATTTCCCAGATTCCTGCTTGGTTTCAATGGACTGATGAGTAACAACCGACTTAATGACACTTTATCCTTTGGAATATTGTATGGATTTGAGTAATTCTAACCTCTGCTAACTTCTTATTTGGCCCAGTTGTCTGATGTTCAATTGCTTTTAAAATGCCATCTCTATTTCTCAGATTCCACCACTAGTTAGCTCTACAGCAATTACATCTTCTTGGCCTTTATTAACATCAGAAACAGCGACTTGACCTCTAGGTACCTGTTCTACTGGTTGGAAACTGTTACAACCTGCTCCAACATGAGAAAATCCGATGATCTCGGCTTCTTCTCACCTTTGCATTTACTGCACAGGGGAGGTGATAGTCACCTATTAGATTCTTTTCTTCCAAACACGTGCCATAAATGGCAGGAATGTGAGATATGCAGTTCTGAAACCAAAGACCTCCATTGCTTACCCTTAAGTAAATATCATCCTGAATTCCATTGAATGTTCTATAGTGTTCTTCATATTTCACCAAGGGGAAAGTAGGGGGGCAAGGAAAGATTTGTATGTAAATATTATAATAATCTTTAATGAATTTATCTCTATCTCCAAATCCTTCCTATAAAATTCTTTTCAAGGATTGATAACACTGTATTCTTTTATTAAATGATTTTTTACTTTTCAACTACAGTTAACATACTAATTATATTAGTTTCAGGTGTAGAATGTAGTGATTAGACATTTATATAATGAAGTGATCAATCTAGTACCCATCTGACACAATACATAGTTATTACAACATTACTGACTATATTCCCTATACTGTCTTACATCCCTGTGACTGTTTTTATAACTGACTATTTGTACAACTTAATCCTTCCACTTTCTCACCACCCCCACTCCCATCTGGAAACCATCAATTTCTTCTTTGTATCTATGAGTTTATCTTTTGTTTGTTCACTTATTTTATATTTTAGAATCCACATATAAGTGAAATCATATAGTATTTGTCTTTCTCTGTCTCACTTATTTCACTTAGCATAATGCCCTCTGGGTTCATCCACTTACTGTTGTAAGTGGCAAGATTTCATTACTTTTTTATGGCCGAGCAATATTCCATTGTACATATGTACCACCTCTTCTTTATTCATTTATCTATCAATGAACACTAAGGTTACTTCCATATCTTGGCTATTGTAAATAATGCTGCAGTGAACATAGGTGTGCATATCTTTTTTCAAATTAATGTTTTTGTTTTCTTCAGATATATACCCAGAAGTGGAATTGCTGGGTCATACTGTAGTTACATTTTTAATTTTTTGAAGAACCTCCATACTATTTTCCATGGTGATTGCACCAATTTACAATCCCACCAACAATGTACGAGGGTTCCCTTTTCTCCACACCCTCACCAACACTTGTTCTTTGTTGATTTATTGATGATAGCCATTCTGATAGGGGTAAGGTGATATATCATTGGGCTTTTAATTTGCATTTCCCTGGTGATTAGTGATGTTGAGTATCTTTTCATATGTCTATTGGCCACCTGTATGTCCTCTTTGGAGAAATGTCTGTTCGGGTCCTTTGCCCATTTTTTAATCAGATTGATTGGTATTTTTTTTAATTGTATGAATTCTTTGTATATTAAATCCTCATCGGATGTATCATTAACAAATATGTTTTCCCATTGAGTGGGTTTGTCTTTTCATTTTTTTTTTGATGGTTTCCTTTGCTGTGCAAAAACTCATTAGTTTGATATAGACCCATTTGTTAATTTTCTTTTGTCTCCCTTGCTTGAGGAGACATAAAAAAATATTACTAAGAGTAATATCAAAGAGTTTGTTACTTATCTTTTATTCTAGGGAGTTTTATGGTTTCGGGTCTTACATTTAAGTTTTTAATCCATTTTGAGTTTATTCTTATAAATGGTTTAAGAAAGTGACCCACATATTTTTTGCATGTATCTGTCCAGTTTTCCCAACACCACTATGGAAGAGACTGTCTTTACTCCATTGTATACGCTTGCCTCCTTTGTCAAATTAAACAACCATACAGGCCTGGGTTTATTTCTGAGTTCTCTATTCTGTTCCATTGAAATATATGTCTGTTCTTATGCCAGTACCATGTTGTTTTGATTAGTATAGCTTTGTAGTATAGTTTGATATCAGGTAGCGTGCTACCTCTCACTTTGTTCTTTCTCAATACCACTTTGACTATTTGAGGTCTTTTGTGGTTCCATAAAAAGTTTAGGATTATTTGTTCTAGTTCTGTAAAAAATGCCATTGGTATTTTGATAGGGATTGCATTAAGTCTCAGATCACTTTGGGTAGTGTGGAGATTTTAATGATGTTAATTCTTCAACGATGAGCATGGTATATCCTTTCATTTATTTTTATCTTTTTCAATTTCTTTCTACAGTGTCTTGTAGTTTTTCCAGTACAGGTCTTTTACCCCCATGTTTAAGTTTATCCTTAGGTATTTTGTTCTTTTTGATGCAATTGTAAATGGGGTTATTTTTTAAATTTCTCTTTTTGATAGTTTGTTGGTATATAAAAATGCAACTAATTTCTGAATGTTAATATTGTATCCTGCTACTTTACTGAATTCATGTGTTAGTTGTATTGGCTTTTTTGGTGGATTTGTTAGGGATACACACACACACACACACACACACACACACACACTATCAAGTCCTCTGCAAATAATGACAGTTTTACTTCTTCCTTTCCAATTTGGATGTGCGTTTACTTCTTTTCCTTGTCTGATTGCTGTGGCTAGGACTTCCAATACTATGTTGAATAAAAGTGGTGAAAGTGTACATCCTTGTCTTGTTCCTGATCTTAAAAGATTTTTGCTTTTCACCGTTGAGTATAATGTTAGTTTTGGATTTGTCATATATGGCCTTTATTATGTGGAGATATGTTCCCTCTATCTCCATTTTGCTGAGAGTTTTTAATCATAAGTGGATGCTGTATTTTTGTCAAACGGGTTTTCTGCATCTATTAATATGGTCATATGATTTTTGTCCTTCATTTTGTTTATGTGGTGTATCAAGTTAATTGATTTTCAGATATTGAACCAACCTTGCATCTTGGGAATAAATCCCCTTGATCATGGTGTATAATCTTTTTAATGTATTGTTGGATCTGGTTTGCTAATATTTTGTTGAGGATTTTTGCATCTATATTTACCAGGGATATTGGCCTATAATTTTCTTTCATTTCTTTGTCTGGTTTTGGTATCATAGTAATGCTGGCCTTGTAAAATGAGTTTAGGTCCCTCCCCTACTCTACAATTTTCTGTAACAATTTGAGAAGGATAAGTATTAATTCTTTGAATGTTTGGTAAAAAATTCACGTGTGAAGTCATCTGGTCCAGGGCTTTTGTTTGTTGGGAAGTTTTTGATTACTGACTAAATTTCATGAGCAGTTATTGATCTTTTCAGATTTTTTGTTTCTTCCTGAATGAGCCTTGGAAAATTGTATATTTCTAGGAATTTATCTTTTTCTTACAGATTGTCCAGTTTGTTGGCATATATTGTTTGTAGTATTTCTTTATAATCCTTTGTATTTCTGTCAATGTCAGTTGTCCTCTTTCATTTTTTATTTTATTTATTTGGGCCATATCTATTTTTTTCTTGATGAGTCTAGCTAAGGATTTATCAATTTTATTTTTCAAAAAACCAGTTCTTTGTTTCATTGATCTTTCCTATTTTTTTTAAAATATATTTTATTGATTTTTTACAGAGAGGAAGAGAGAGGGATAGTTAGGAACATCGATGAGAGAGAAACATCAATCAGCTGCCTCCTGCACACCCCCCACTGGGGATGTGCCCGCAACCAAGGCACATGCCCCTGACCGGAATCGAACCCAGGACCCTTGAGTCCGCAGGCCGACGCTCTATCCACTGAGCCAAACCGGTTTCGGCACTTTCCTATTTTTTTTAAAGACTTTTATTTATTTCCACTTTGATCTTTATTTTTCTTCCCTTCTATTCACTTGGGCTTTGTTCTTTTTCTAGGTCCTAGTGTAAGGTTAGATTGTTTATTCTCAAATCCCCCACTATTACTGTATTACTGTTGATCTTTCTCTTTATGTCCATAAATATTTGCTTGTTTCTTGAGGTAGGCCTGTATTGCTATAAATTTCCCTATTAGAACTTCCTTGGCTGTGTCCCATAGATTTTGAGTCAATTGTGTTTTCATTTTCATTTGTCTCAAGATATCTTTTGACTTGTTCTTTGATCTGGTTGTTAACCCATTCATTGTTCAGTAGCATGTTATTTAGCCTCCATGAGTTTGTGTGTTTTTTAGTTTTCTTCTTATAATTGACTAGAGGCCCAGTGCATGAAATTCGTGCAGGGGGGTGGGGGCGGTCCCCTCAGCTCAGCCTGCACCCTCTCCAATCTGGGACCCCTTGGGGGATGTCTGACTGCCAGTTTAGGCCCAATCTCGGGGATCGGGCCTAAACTGGCAGTCGGACATCCCTCTCACAATCCTGGACCGGGGGCTCCTAATCGCTCACTTGCCTGCCTGCCTGGTTGCCCCTCACTGCCATCCTGCTGGCCTGGTTGCCCCCAACTGCCCTCCCCCACACTGGCCTAGTCACCCCTCACTGCCCCCCCCCCCCGCCAGCCTAATCACCCTTAACTGCCCCCACTGCTGGCCTGTTCCCCTCCAACTGCACCCCACCCCGCCGGCCTGGTTGCCCCTAACTGCCCCCCCCCACCAGCCTGGTCGCCTCTTACTGCCCCCTCTGCTGGCCTGGTCACCCCCAACTGTCCCCCCTGCTGGCCTGTCATCCCTCACGGCCCCCCCACTGGCCTGGTCACCCCATGTAGCCTGCTTGTTCAGTCGTTTGGTCGTCTCTCACCCCCCTGCTGGCCTGGTTGCCCCACACAGCCTGCTGTTCAGTTGTTTGGTCACCCCTCACTAATCCCCCAGCCGGCCTGGTGGGAGGCAGCCATCTTGTGAGGGCATGAGGGTTAATTTGCATATTATATCTTTATTATAAAGGATTTTTAGTTTCATACCATTGTGATCAGAGAAGATACTTAATATGATTAAAATCTTCTTAAATTAATTAAAACTTGTTTTGTGGCCTATCCTTGGTCTATCCTGGAAAATGTTCCATGTGCACTTGAGAAAAATGTATATTCTGCTGCTTTGGTGTGAAATGCCCTAAAAATATCAACTAAATCCATCTGATCTAACGTGTCATTTAAGGCCACTGTTTCCTTGTTGATTTTCCATCTGGCTGGCTGATCTATCCATTGATGTCAATGGAGTATTAAAATCCCCCACTATTGCTGCTATTACTGTATTACAGTTGATCTCTCCCTTTATGTCCATAAATATTTGTTTTATATACAGGGTATCCCTCCCAAAAAAATGAATACCCACTTTAACAGCTGATTCAATTACATTTTCAAAATGAAATGTATTTTAATAATCACTGCCTTTATAATTATTCAAAGTGTGATCAAGGTATCTCCCCTGCCAGGTAAGTATTATTCAAAGTGTGTATACATTTTTGGGGACACCCTGTTTTTAGGTGCTCCTACATTGGGTGTGTAAATGCTTATAAGACTTATATCTTCTTGTTGGATTGACTCCTTTATCATTATGAAATGCCCTTCTTTGCTTCTTGTTACATTCTTTGTTTTAAAGTCTATTTTTTTCTGATATAATACTGCTACCCCTGTGTGAGGTGAGGAAGGCCACTTGTGTGGAAAAGCATCTAGAATAGGTTCCAAACAGGCATTTGAGTTACGTGGGGTGGGGTCTCAGGGAATCACCACAGCAGGGCCAATGATGTTAGCCAAGTTAATGGAGAGCTCAGATTTGGCATCCATCTGCCACTACAGGCTGGGGATGGGGTGGTGGGATGATGGTGGTAACTCAGCGAAGGAACACTGGCATCTGTCGGCACTTCTGTCCTGGAGAGTTGCCCTGATCCCTACCCTCCAGCCCTCACCCTGAAGCCAGTAAACTCAGTTCCTTCTCATATGACCCTGGTGCTTTTGCAGCTGCTGCCCCAGCACTGGAGCCCAGAGTGAGTGAGGGTGTGAGCGAGTGAGTCTGTGCTCAGGTTTTAAGACCTGAGGTGTCTAGATCTGCAGCAACCTCAGTCTCAGCCACAATCTCCTGTGGTTTTCACAACCAGGTATTATGGAGGATCCTCCTCCTGGCACTGGAGCCCCGGGCAGAGTAGCCCAGTCTGGGGCTGAGACACCTCACTCCACAGGGGGTACCTCTGCAGCAACATTTTCAGTACTTTTGGAGTAAGAATGAAATGTGGGACCTCGTTCACAAGCCTCGGATAAGCAAACACAGGTGCGTGAACTGTTCCCCGGGAGGGGCAGACTCCATATGGAGTTGGGAAGTCGAGGCTACACAACTTCCCAGAGTATGAGAGAAGGGCGGCAGGTCCCACAGTGTGAGCCTGGGAGCCTACTCACCATGACTCTTAAAACAGTGATTGCAGTAATTGGGCGTGCAGAATATTTTTTCCAGATTCTTCCCAGCCACACAGTCTTCTCCTGAGCTTGGGCTTTAACCATCATGACGTGTGGTTTGGACATGAATCTGGAATCAATAATGTTTCTAAGCACCCTGTGCTTTTCCCGCTTGCTCCAGAACAGTCTGTCCTGTGTTGCGTTCCTTTAGGATTTGCTAGGAGATTCATCGTTTAAGTCGATAAATCGGTTAGTAGCCAGAGGTGATCACTTTGTGCATAATTTATATGGAGGGCTCAATAGACTAGCCCTCGGCAGGAGTGACAAACCTGGGAACTTAAAAGCACCCTGGCAGCTCCTGGGCAGCTGTTCTGGAGGTCCTTGAATTATACCTCCGAGGCAGCCTGCCTAGCCCAGCTCGGAGGATGGCTTCAAAGGGCGCCCAGGGGCTGGGAGGTCTAACAACAGCAGGTTCACTGAACTGCTCATTGGCCTAAGCTTCCAGAAGTGTGTTCAAGCAGTAGGGGCCATAGCAACGTATTAATTTATTTGGGCCACAATGGTCCAAAATACTTGAATTAATTGAAAAGTACCCATGCAGGAGGGAATTGACTCCAACTTTGAGTCTTCCTTAAAAACTTGAAACTCTTGCCCAGCTGGTGTGGCTCAGGGGTTGAGCAGCGGCCTATGAACCAGGAGGTCATGGTTTGATTCCCAGTCAGGACACATGTTCGGTCCCCAGTAGGAGGCATGCAGGAGGCATCCGATTGATGATTCTCTCTCATCGTTGATGTTTTTATCTATCTCCTTCTCCCTTCCTTTCTGACATCAATAAAAATATAATAAAAAACCAAAAGTAAAAAACTCGAAACCCTGGGTAGGGCACTAATCCAGTTAATGAAGGCAAGAACCAGAGCAGTGAATCTTATTTTGCAAAATTACATGGAAGGCCCACGATGAAAGAAATGTAGAAAGAAATAACCGTATAGTACAGCTACCTTCTGCGACGTGGCTTCTCTGAGCCCCAGTCCCCTCCCCGCATCATTTCTATTAATTTCTCAGCAGCTCTTTCTTTCAACACCACCACCAAAATTCCACATAACTCCAGACAGTAATTTATGCACAAAGGAGACACACCTACAACTTTTTAAATAACCAACTTTTTTTTTTATTAGAGCAAATACAGTTGTGAAAACTGTACGTTATACATTTTGGTTTCAAGGATTATAAATAAAGGAACTCACAGGTAGGGAGTTCTTTTTTCACAGCAAGAAACTTTAAATAAACAAAGTCATGTTTTATTAAGTACACTGGCAGACTTCATGTGCTGTCCAAAATGTAGAGTACAGTATAACAACCCATTAGAAAGAGCCTTTCATGTAAAATACAGCTGTGCACATTTTAGAAAAATACCGACAATTTGGGCTTTGTTTTAAAAAAGCTTATAAATCATACATATATTTATAAATGGAACCAACATGCTTACTGTATAAACATATCCTTTCGTTATCTTGTTAACCCATTGTTTCAAAGCATTACACATTTTAAATAAACACTTAATAAGATTAAATATTTTATCTTTTTTAAAAAAATCAGCTTTCCCAGCGTAAAGAGCTATGGGGTTAGGAAGGAGAAGTGAGAGTATTGAGAATGACACAGGAACTTAAACGTTTCTTGGGTAAAAACGTACTTCCTAGATTTCAAAGTCAAAGCAAAATGTAAAAAATAATTCAATATACAAGTTGTAATTTTCATTTGCTCTCTTTCCGCTTCCTGCTCTCTTCCATGTTGCTCACACCCAGGATTCTCAACATATTGCACTTCTGCAAGAAACGCCACTGGGTTACTGCCCTGCAGGTGACCAAGCACCCAGTTTACCCCCCTGTGCTAACACGTGAATGGTCTCTTCCGCATTGAAAGGGTAGCAAATAAGGCCAAGAGAATCGGATTAAACCATGCAGATGGTGAAAATATTCAGGAATAGCTCCCTCTCCACAATGTCATGTTTCATAGAGATCTAACAGAAACCTTTCCTCCCCTGATTTCTTTTTAAATAATTGCTTTGAGAAAGACCCTGTAGTTTCTCGTAGGCATGCTTCTGAGTAATAAAGGATACATTATAAAACAGCAAAAAAAAAAAATCAGATTATGTCAGAATAACAAAGGACGGCGAAAGACAACTATTGAAACAAAAACGTCTAAGCCTTTAAGATGTGAAATAAAATTAAAAAAGGACTTGGAAAAAAACACGAAAGGCATCAAATTGAGAAGCAGTGATTTTACAAAGCTTTATGCTCTACCTGAATGTCTTCAACAAAAAATTTTCAGTTGGGGAAAAAGAAAAATAAAGGGAAAGAGAAGAGCAGTTATTAATAGCATCTTGCTTAACTTTCATGGGAATTAACATAGCCACTGACAAGATTCTATTTGGTTGTAAAGTACGTCAGCAATGAAACTGAATCCTTTAAACACCGATTAATGCAACCCATGCAACATTCTGACTTCTTAGAATTCTGTTGTCTTTCAGTTTTTAGAATTTAGCACCTCCCGAGTGCATAAATAACTCATCGCAGTAACGTTAAAAATGTTTAAAATTAAGTTATTTCTTAGGAAGGTAGGATGCTTTCAAATTGCTAACTTTTAAAGATACACAGCCTTTCACCAAAGGTTTAGGAAGACTAAGTGGCATTACAAAAATGCTGTCTTGTTGTCAAAATCAACACATTTCCTCTAGACTTTTCGTTGCTTCTTTTCCTTTGAGATGCAACGTGTGTGTTCATCCAGCCAGGACTGCACGTGGTCGGTGACCGTACATCATATTGAAATAAACAGCAAAAAGAGGCGTGCACAAGCAAACGCAACGTTCTCTCCCAGAACGTGTGGGGGCGTGAAAGCAGCAGGTCATGGCATAAGACTGCTGAGTGAGGCTGCCGCCCCGTTCTCGGACCCAGGCCGGAGCGAGCGCTGGGAAGGCGGCGGCAGCAACACAATCCTCCGGCCGCATTCCTCGGGTCGGGCCGCTTGTTTCCCCAGCTCCCTACTGCAAACGTCAGATGGTAAAATAGTAAGGCAGCTGTTGACTTCCATCAACAACCAAACACGCAGCTCCATACGTTTCCAGTTTAGTCACACTCTGCTAGGACAGATGGAGCAGCCAGGGCCAGGAACTCCGCCGGATGGGGCTGCTTCAGCAGGTTTTAAAAAAGAAGGATTGTTAAGTTTGGCGCTCCAACCCGCTGCCTGCTTCAGCTCCCAGAGGACCCCAAAGCCACACAGCACTCCCCCCGGGAACCGGACAGGGCCTCTGGCCGCAGTTTCCAAGGTTCCCGTCTCTCGAGAGCCCATCCTAATTCCAAGCCTCCTTCCCTGGGTCTGAGTCTGACCGGGGTGTGCCATTTAAAGGGCTGATGACACCACTGGGCACAACTGTGGGCGAAGGCTACTAGTTGTCATGACTCCACCGAAGGGTCAAAACAGTTATATCACCGAGGAGCTATGTGGAATCACATTCAGGCACAGCCGAAGTTAAAGCGAAGGACAATAGGTCGTTGTTAAAAAGAATGTGAATCTGAACATGGGACAAGAATGCTATGTTTTGTCGGTTTGTAATAGAAATCAAGGCTAGTCTTACCTTTCCTAACTCCAATCAAGTCAGAAAGTGAACAAAAAGAATGGCCAACCCGATATTCAACAGCATGACAAGGACAATCATGACTGAATTAGGGCCCTGGAAATAAAACAGAACAAAACAAGCATAACTTTTCCATTTTAATATCAGTACATAAATCAGCTCACAAAAGCAATTACTAAAAATATAAAAATACCCAACACAGTTGTGGTAAAGGAGGCATGAATAATGACAGCATTTACAAAAGGTGTAAACTAAAAATAGCAATGCCGTATTTAGATGGAGCCATCTCTGAACTTTCACTTAAAAATGAATCCTGCCTTGATTGAATCTAAACTAGGACTTAAAAAAACAACCTGCTACATTCACCCGGAACCACTGGGCAGCAGTCTGGGTGAGACACGGGTCCCTAACAAGGTCAGGGACTGCTGTGGGTTGGACAGGCACTTGTGAAGGTGCGATCCGGACGAGGAAGAGTGATTTCCTCAGAAAGGCAGTTGGAATGCGGGAGGGAAACCTGTAGGACAGCGAGGCCTCCCGGGAAAAACGTTGGGAAAACTCAAAATAAGGTTCTCCCTTGCCTTCTCTGGGCGTCTTTTTTGGACACCACCCCTTCCTTAAAATTAAAAACTACACGTGGGAAGCTGAACACTCTCAGAAATTATTTTACAGGTCTAATTTTGTTGTTTCTCTGCTCATAACCCTAACCTTTCAGAGGTCAAGTTATCCTGAAGAAATTGCAGAATCCTAGTTTGATAAATACTGCTGTAATAAATACCTCACAGCCCAAGGAACCCAAATTGGGTTGGCTTGTTTAAAAACAAACCAGTTCTGGCTGGTGTGGCTCAGTTGGTTGGGTGTCATCCTGTGCACTGAATGGCTGCTGGTTCAATTCCTGGTCAGGGCACATACCCGGGTTGCAGGCTCGATCCCCGGTAGGGGGCATAGAGGAGGGAGCCAATCTCGACGTTATTTATGCCCTCACATCGATGTTTCTCTCTCTCTCTCTCTAAAAATCAATAAGAAAACCAAAAACCCCAAAACAAAAACAAGCCAGCCTTATATGACCCCCCTTTTCAGATCTGCCCAAGCTTGGCCTTGTTGATTACAAAGACATGATCTTGGTATTTACTATTAAAATAGTGTCTTATTCTCTTTTACATATATTTTTTATTGATTTCAGAGAGAAAAGGAGAGGGAGAGACAGAAACATCAATGATGAGAATCATTGATCGGCTGCCTCCTGCATGCCCCCGCTGGGGACGGAGCCCGAAACACGGGCATGTGCCCTGCCTGGGAATTGAACCGTGACCTCCTGGTTCATAGGTCAATGCTCAACCACTGAGCCACACCAGCCAGGCTCGTATCATATTCTGAAATAGCATTAGGAGTGTTCTAAAACTGGTCTCAGGACTTAGGTGGGGAGGCAGTTTTGTTCTTAAAGATGAGAAAACAGTTGTCCTATGTTTGACTACCCAGCGAGACCACAATGAAACTGTTAGTCTTCAAATGTCTTGTCGTAATTTTGAGGGGCATGGGGTGAGTAAGTTTGCAACTGTCATTGGTCCAGTGCTTGTTTCGCAGAGTCTAGGGCTCAGGTCACATATCCTTCAAGGAGGTCTCCTTCCTGGAGGAGGTCAGGGTGATGCGCCATTTTTCTCTAATACCTCACGCTTTATTGTCATCTTTGTTAATTGCTGTTGTCCCTCCCAGATTGAGCTCCACAGCAGCAGGGCCCTGCCTTGTTCACCGCCGTGCACCCACACAGGTTGCCCGATTCATTCAGGCAACCAGTGTTTAATGAAAGCCTCCCATCTTCTGGCACTTTGCCAGGTGACATGGATGTGGTGAGCAGACTAACTCATGGCATTAAAAGAACAGGATGCCCTAACCTGTTTGGCTCAGTGGATAGAGCGTCAGCCTTCGGACTCAAGGGTCCCAGGTTCGATTCTGGTCAAGGGCATGTACCTCGGTTGTGGGCACATCCCCAGTAGAGGGTGTGCAAGAGGCAGCTGATAGATGTTTCTCTCTCATTGATATTTCTAATTCTCTATCCCTCACCCTTCCTCTATGTAAAAAATCAATAAAATATATTAAAAAAAAACACACAGGGTGACTAGTAAAATCAGGGTGGTGGAAAGGAGGAAGTAAAAATGGGTGCCTTGCCATAGGTAGTGTTAGTTCCTAAACCCCAAGGAAACGACAGAAAAAAGAAAACACCGACTGCAGGTCTTCCTAGGCCAGGACTGGGCCACGACGCCTGTGTCGATTATTTTTAAAAATTCTTCACAAGGGATTATTAGTTCCATTTCACGGAGCTGAGAGAGTGTGTTTCCCAAGGTGAACTCAGCCTGTTTGGACAAGTTAGAACTAGAATTAAACTTTGGTCTGCTTACGCCAGTGCTCATGTCCTTTTCTCTGCATCCCTATGAAAGCCACAGGCCTCCGGTTAAAAAGAGTGACTTCCCATCAACTTCTTTAAAATGGCATTTTCATCTATACCCTATGCTTCTAATATCAGAAGGACATCAGACTTTGGGAAGGACTCGTGTTTCTGTTGGAATACTTGTGTTGTAATTTATTAAGAGAGGACTAACCCAGGCAACTTCTCAATCAGGTGGGAAACTCTTATGACCCAGGAGATAATTTTGATGATGTTTTAACATCACAACAGCATGGAGATTAAGGAAATGCTGTGAATACCACGAACTTTGATTAGATTTTGCTCACGAATGTGCTACCAATTTTGGAATCGTTTCCACTCTCTGGGGTCAGCGGATTTCATTCCCAACCCCAAAGATAGGGATATGAAAGAAGACGAGGACATTTCTCTATCGAACATATATTCATCCTGTAATATGTTCTAATACACACCCCCACTTATCCTACCATTTAGAGTGCCCTCTTTAAAGATGATTCAGTAAAACCAGCAACAAAAGGTTCAACCTGCAACCAGGTGAAAAGTGAGTTCTGGGTCGCTGTGTCTGAGGGGCAGACGTCGGGACTCAAGCTCTGTGTTCATCAGGGTGCAAAGCTTTAAGGCGAAGTCCCATAAATATGACTGGTGGCCAGTTGTAGCTTAAAATAGCAAAATGGAAGAAAAAAAATCAGTCTTGCTTTCCAAGACTGACTGGGACAGGTGTCTTGAAGGAAGCTGTTTCAGGGCCAAGTGCAAGTCTTGATTGGAAGAAAACCGGGCAGTTACAAAGTAAAGTGCGGGGAGTCAGAATGTGGGGAGGCCAGCTAATGCAAGAAATCAATCCCCCGCCCTTTTCTTTCTTTAAGAGACTATCAGTTCATTTAAAATGGTGAGGAATTTCCTGCTAGAGAGTACAGTTTATTAACGTTAAATGGAGAACTTCTCCAAAAACAGAAAGACCAAAGCTTAGTTTAGTGTTAACAGCAAATTTTAATGATATGGATTGTCTTCTTTATGTGTGTGTATGTGTGTGGTTCAAACATGGCCTGGCAAGTTTTTCAAAACACGTTTTTCAATAGTTCAAAAGAAATAACGGGTAAATCTCAGAATGAACTTGGAAGCCGATCAGAGGAACGGCCGGGAAAAGGGCAGGCAGTTGCCAGAAGGGGTCGAGATTCTTAATTAGAAGACCCCTCACCATTCTAGCTGACAAGGCTCTACAGATGCTTCTACTGACCCCCACCCAAGTTGCCAGGTTGCAAAATCCTCAAAATATTGTGGTATCACGTGAGTCTACATGCAACCCCTGCCCACAGGGGCCACAAACTTCGTCAGGGGGTTACAGAGCAATCCCTGCCATGGCTCCCCCTCTCAGATTCAAGTAATTCGTTTGCTCTCAGTGATTAGCCTGTGTCCCAGAAGATTTTATAGATTTCTAGGGGTTCAATCACCAGGGTGATCCTGAGGGTGATCAGAGAATACTGGAGGACAGCAGGTTCTCAAATGGGTCGTTTTGCTCAACATGGTTTCATTATAAGATGGAGGAGAAAAAAACACACGCAATAAACAAAAAAACAATTCCCGGCCAGAGCCACTGTCTGCGTGGGTTTTCTCCTACAGCCCGATGGTGTGCTCGTGAATGCATTGTTGTGTCTCCATTGTCCCTGTGACGGAAGGTCATCCTGTCCAGGGTGGGTCCCGCCTTGTGCCCTGAGCTGCTGGGACAGGCTCCCGCCACCCACAACCCTGAACTGGAATGAGTAGGTTGGAAAAGAATGATAGTACTTGTTTTTATTTATCTTTCTTACATATGTATGTAGCTCACATTTATCTCAGTGTTGAATATTAGAAGTGTTTTGGGTCTTTATTTAGAAGTTTGGTGATGGTTTTGTGACCAGAAATATGCTGGAACTTAGCTCTTGCTTTTCTCAATTAGCCTGTGGCGAATTGGTTTCATTACCTGTCATTTCACTTAAAGTGGCCATTTCCAAGAACCTATCTGGGTACTGATGACATTAAGTGGGGACTTACTATATTTATCAACTATTCATGCTTCAGCTAGTTCCGTGTTGGAGCAAATTTAATAATAGTTTTTGAGCACTCACAATGTGTCAGGTACCAGGCTAAGAACTTTATAAGTATTAGCTCATTTAATCTTCACAACAACTCTATGATAGAGGATGAAGAAACCAAGTCACCGAACAGTTAGGAAACTTGCCTCAGGTCACACAGCAGGGACTTGAACCTAGGGCGTTTGGTAGCACAGTTCACACCCTCAGCCACTAGCCTATCCTGTCTCCATAAGCTGGTTGGAATTCTAGATCTGGTTTGGTGAGCCACCCTACACGGGGCGATTCTGACTCACACCAGATCTGCCAGCTGCCCACAGAGAGCACTGGCTGATTCCGTGTTGTTTTCCCTCAAATGTCTGCTTCAGTGTGAATGTTCCTTTAGTGTGAATGTTCCTATGAATTTCCAAGTTGTTATTTTATCAATCTCTTACTTACACAGTGTCTTCTAATCTCAAAATTGTATTAAATTGTAGTGCTCCCCAGTTTTATTACTTATTTATTAATACTCACCTGAGGATATTTTTCTACTGATCTTTTAGAGAGAGTGGGAGAGACAGAGAGAAACATCAATATGAGAGAAACACCATTGATTGGTTGCCTCTTGCACATGGCCCGGGCTGGGGAGGAGCCCGCAACTGAGGTATGTGCCCTTGACCGGAATCGAACCCGGGACCCTTTGGTCTGCAGGCCGACACTCTATCCACTGAGCAAAACTGGCTAGGGCCTCCCTGGTTTTAAAAGTTGTTTATTGACTAACTTGAGGGTAATTCTGTCACTTCCTACATCTCTGTGAAGAAAACAGTGATCAGGGTGTGAAAGGCAGCTTTTCATTATTATTGGAAAGAGAAGGTTAATTGTTAAAATCTTCCCACGAAGGTGCCACGTAAATCCTGACTTCTGGTGCCCATGGCAGACAGAGGTGAGAGCTGCTCTGCCTCCTTGGGGTGTGGAAGGGAACCTGGGAGACCAACCTACTGAGCTGGGAGATGCTTGGCTAACTCCAAGAATCACACAATTCTGCACAGAAGTCAAACATGCTTTTTCTAAACAAGGAGACTATGAAGTTTATAGAGGAACTATTACAGATAGGAGCTAGGCCACTCACCCAATTGTAAGACACCAGGGCATATGCTTCCCCTGGGGCAGTTCTGGAAGTCAACTGAACCCCACTACTGGGAACCCAAAGCTACAGATTACAGGGCTTGGCAGTGTTTGAATTTCCCTCTTCTAAATCAGGCAAACTAATATTAATGTAAATGTGAGGCTTTATTAATCTGTGGATAAAAATTCTGAAAGCCAAATGAGAAGTGAATTATTACATTTAACAACTTCAGTAGTGATATCATGTATATTATAGATATAATATCAGGATACTGATATATCAATGTTAAAAACTAAAAAAAGAATGCTTATTGAATAGTCAGAGTCTCAAAGTTATTCTGTTTTGAAACCATCTATCCTCATGGGGACTGACTCTCAGAAAGATAATTCAGTTAATCTGATTAATATATATACTTAGATAATTAAAAAGATGAGAATTTGAAAAAAAAGGTGGGAACCAGTGTTTACAGATATTAGCAAAGTCAACAAACCTAAGAAGTTTCAAACATAAGTTAATTAAAAAAATGAATTTCAATTGTTTAAACCTGTGAATACATTAAACAGACAAAAGAAACTGGTGATTGTATTATATTCTTGTTTGCTAAAATATTAACCCACACCTTTATGCAATTATGTCTCTGAAATTTCTAGTAAACATTGGGTTGGCTGTGGCTTCTACCATAAGCTAAACATGCAACACCTCTGTTCCAAAGGCATATGAATAGGTTGATCAACTGTCTATCAGAAAATACTTGCTTCAGATTTTATAAATTCTATAGAATTTGATAAAATCCAAATTCCATTTATCATTAACAAATCAAACTCATTTGATTGAGGATATATTTATCAATAACTGAAAGCTAACTGGTTGAATAACAAAAACCTTAGCTTCTCAAGGCTGATGATAAAACCAGCATCTACCAGAAATATGAAATTTCAGGAGCACTAACACTCTGAGGGGTTAGAACAGTGGTCGGCAAACTCATTAGTCAACAGAGCCAAATATCAACAGTACAACGACTGAAATTTCTTTTGAGAGTCAAATTTTTTAAACTTTAACTTCTTCTAATGCCACTTCTTCAAAATAGACTCGCCCAGGCCATGGTATTTTGTGGAAGAGCCACACTCAAGGGGCCAAAGAGCCGCATGTGGCTCTCGAGCTGCAGTTTGCTGACCACGGGGTTAGAAGACCAAGGTCGTCATCTTAAACAGTTGAAACCTGGCTTTAATTAAGTAAAATCCTAACGAAATATTTATGAGAATAATTCACAATTGCTAGAAAAGATGTTCTTTTGTCTAAAGGTACTGACTGTTTTGGGGAGTCAAACGGTGGGCTAAGAACTTAGCAAATGGTGGTGGATCACTCTTCTTAGCTAGAGCTCTGAGCTTTGTAGCCATCGGGGAGTCAGCTTTTGTTCCGGACTGCATGCTTGTGTCCCTCCAGAATTCAGATGTTGAAACCCTAACCACCGATGTAATGTGACGGTATTTGGAGATGGGGGTCTTTGGGAGGTAGTTAGGTTATGAGGGCAGAGCCCTCCTGATGGGTTAGTGCCCTTATAAAAACGAGGCAGAGAGAGCTTGCTTTCTCTCTCTCCCTCAGCTGGGTGAGGACACAGTGAGAAGATGGCCTATGAACCAGGATGTGGGTTCTCACCAGACACCAAATCTCCGGGGACTTGACCTTGGAACTCCCTACCCAATCTACGGTATTTCTGGGAGAGCAGTCCCAACTAAGACACCTACCAGGAGTGATGCGGTCCCAGCCAGTCGTGTTTTAACCTACCTGAAGGATGTTTAAGGTGGGTGGGTGGCTGGCTGAACATGGAGGAATTTCTGTCCAGAAAGCTTTTTCCTGTCTCCAGCTACACACGGGCTCAGCTCTACTCTAAACAGCCCTGTGTGTGTTAGGACTTTTGCGAGCCTAGCTGCCATCAAGGTGCAAGTCACCCCATGCTGCTCCCCGAAAGAACCAGAGTGAGGAAAGGAGGGGAAAACACAGCTCAGACAACTTACTGAATTGGCTTCTTTTTCCGAAGTAGGGCACGAATCGTTGCTTGCTGGATTCTTTGGTATAGCAAGTTCAGACTTCTTAGCTTTTGGCTCAGCTTTGCTTTCTTTGGCAACTGGTTTTGTCACAGACTTAGGGGGACTCCACTTGTTGGGTGTCGGCTTGTGCACCAGCGCCGAGGAAGAGTGGCCGGATCCTTCATCTTCCCGCACGTCTTCCGAGGGGTGCTTGGGGGCGTTCAGTTTCACGTAGTAGCCGTGGTACTGAGAATGCAGCTCCCCGTTACTGGGGTTGGGGACATGGTGGCGGCCAGAGTACTTGGACTGGGGCACGGCGGCTCCCAGCTCCTTGGAGGGAGCCTTTGACATCAGGGGCTTGTTGACGATGGCCGTCACCTGCTCATCAGCCACACTCCGTTTGTCACGGTTGAGTCTGGCCCCTGAGCTGGGGTTCTGCTTCCTCATGGGCTGGGGGGAAGGCTGGGGAGAGTGGCTTTGTCTGGGATGTGTCTCAGGAGTGCTCGGGGGTGTAGTGCCTTTGCGATAAAAATGAGGAGATTCCTTTGGTGAAGGTGGCTTTTCCGGTACCTTTTCTTCTGGATTTTCTTTAGCATCAACATTTTCCTGAAATCTCTGTTTGATATAATCTGGGCCTGGCAGGGGAAAAGTGACAATAGAAAGGAAGGTGATAAAAATAAGGCATAAAGGTTTCATCCTCATAGTATGCATCTACAGCAGGTCCCCAAATAACGTGGTTTCATTCAATGCCGATGAGATGCCCTAGGAACTTATATCGATTAGCCAGTGGGAAAACTGGTTTCATTATAAGTCATTTCACTTAAAGTAATAGAACCTATGGATGAAGTTAAGTGAGGACTCAGCAAACATGCAGTAAGTCAGCTTAACCTTTCTTCTTTTTCTCTTAAATATACTTTTGAGGCTTTGACTAAGCACAAGCACATTTCATTCCCCAAAAGGTTACTTACTGCTGAAAATGTGTTTTTTACATTAACATATGTGGTATTTATACTATTCTGATAGCCATAAAGGTGAAACCATTGTGACTTCCCTAATAATTGCACTGGCTGTGCCTACTCGCAGAACACGGAGGCAGAATCACGGTGATGGAGCCCTGCTGACCACACCGTGGGGATCTGCACATTCAAATTAGGTGGCATAACTAAAACACAGATCCTCCTCTCATAACAGTGACATGGACTCGTGTGCTCAATATTTAATAAATTACACTGTATGAGGCGAACCTACAGGCTATATATCTATTGTGTTAATCCTCACTTGATATTTTTTCCATTGATTTTTTTAGAGAGTGGGAGGGAAGGGGGGAGAGAGAAGCATCAATGTGAGAGACACATGGATTGGTTGCCTCCTGGACCGGGGCCAGGGAACGAACCCGAGATCCTTTGGTGCGCAGGCCAACGCTCTACCACTGGCCACACGGACCAGGGCAACCTATTTTTAAGGATCCTCCTTCAAAGGGTCATTCCAAGTTCCCTGCTCGGAGCCATGTCTGTGGTTTAGGTTGCACTCCACAAAAGAACTCACACATAGTCCTTCCCAGCATGGGCTTGCACTGCAGGCATCAAAGTCAAGACAGGACAGTCGTCTTTGGCCCTCAGGTCTCAGGATGGTTTATAACAATCCCATGTTATTTTTATCAATGGGAATCCTTTCATTCAAAAAAGGGACTCTGGTGCATTGTTATTTTCTATGGGAGATCTGGGGAGGGAGGGGGAGGGAGTGAGGAGTAGAGACACAGAAAGTGCAGCACAAGATGGTACCAGTCACGAGCGTTTAAGGATGCCAGTGGTCCAGGCAGGGACACTGCTGGGGCTCTCAGGGACAGCGCTCCCAGGAAGTTTCCTCCTGCTAGGGACTTCGCCTCTCAGCCCCTCTCCTAGAACCAGGCCATGCACATCCTCTGGCCACCACTCCACCATCAGCCACTTTGCACGTCACAAGGTGAAGCCAAGGTCACCCAGTGCAGTTGGTCCTCTGCTCTGCACGTGGGCAGGAGCGGACAATGTCATCTCTCCCGTGTACGAGGGAGAAACCACCCCACCAATTGCCGACAGGACTTGACCACCTCTTGCCAACTGCACAGCATCCTCATGTTCATTTTCCTTTTGCCCCCCACAACCCTGAGGGGCCGAAAACCAATTATCCTCATTGTTAAAAAGACATGCTGCCTATTTACACTTTCAATTGCTCTGCCCTTGGTGGTCTGAGAAATAATTTGTTAGGAGACTGCTATTTATTATACGAGGTATTTTCCCAAATTCCAAGCCTCACCAGACTCTTAGGAAGCAGGCATTATCTCGACTTTACTGATGTGGAAACAGCTGTAGCAGCGGAAAAACCAAATGTCACAGAGCCTGTGTATCCTTAAGATGAGGTAGAATACACTGCATAAGGTAATGTTTTAAGCCCATAAATGAGAATTCCTAGGGACCCACAATTATAATTGTATTCAGGGCAAAAACATAATAGCATTATCCCACCTTCCATCCTCCAAAGACAAATCCACCCCGGAGGGTTCGAATTTCCTGGTCCGTGTGGCCCAGTCAGTGGTAGAGCGTTGGCCTACGCACCAAAGGGCCTCGGGTTCGTTCCAGTCCAGGAGGCAACCAATCCATGTGTCTCTCACATCGATGTCTCTCTCTCCCCCCTTCCCTCCTTTCATGATCACATGCCAACAGTGGTGGTGTCTTTTCTAAATCCAGTATAAGCACCCTCTTTTTTAAAAGTTGGCAGTTTTCTTTTAAAAATAAATTGTCGACACAGAGAAAGGCCTCTCAGGTGAGTTAAGAAAAAGGAGAAACTGCAGTTTCTTTTCCGAATTTGTTCTTGGTGCTGTGACAGGGACATAGCACCCTGAGGGCTGGGCTTCACCCGCAGGCTGGCCGCGGGGTTTAGAACCCATTCGGGTCACTTCCACTGGCCGTCCACGGAGGGGCCCCTCCTCCTCCGATTGTGGAATTGTTTTTACAGAGCCTCTCCCCGGTCAAAGCAGCTGCCACCAAGTGAGAGCTGACAGCAAGGAGGAGACAGAGGAAACACTAACAGTGACAAGAGACCGATTTTTTTTTTTTGGGGGGGGTTCCTCAAAATAATTCAGTCATCGTGGGTCCAAGGAAAATGTAACTTTTTTAAAGTCAGCACTCAGGGAATATGCTTTAGTTATCTGGAAAAAGAGCATGAAGCTATCTTAAATACAAAGCACATTTTCAAATGCTTTTTGTAAATACGACTCTGTACTTTTTTTAAAATAAATTTTTATTGATTTCAGAGAGGAAGGGAGAGGGGGAGAGATAGAAACCTCAATTATGAGAATCATTAATCAGCTGCCTCCTGGACACCCCACACAGGGGAATCGAGCTCGCAACCTGAGCATATGCCCTGACTGGGAATCGAACCATGACCTCCCGGTTCACAGATCGATGTTCAACCACTGAGCCACACTGGCTGGGCTCTCCCTACTTCTTCACTTATGCTCCCATTAATAGGCCAAGTTGGCAATACTCTGGCCACTGGAGGAATATGTGTTAATGGATTTATGAAGCTATCGTTTGGACTCCATTGCACATACTCATTATGTTTGTTAACCAGACTACTCCCTTAGATCTGTAGAAATCTGATGTGTTGCTTCTTTCGACACGCTTTTTCTGTTCTAAATGTGTTAGGAAAGGCATTTCTTTCGCAATTGCTTGTGACACTCTCCTAAGACGCAGTTTTCAGGCATATTCATGTGGATTTCTCTATAGGGCTTCCAGTGAAATTCAAAATCTGTTGCGTTCCAAGAATTTACTAGAAGGATGGAAGTACACTCTAGCACAGACTGTCCGATTTGAAAGGGTCCTAGCATTACTATGCATTGAATTTAGCTGGGTCAGGGACTCCATGTCCTCCACAGCTGTGGCTCCAGAGCTGCCGCCTCAGAGACACCTGGGGTACGACTCCCGGAGACTTAGATTTCATGAGGATGAAGAGAAGCCTAGAAATCTTGAGGTTTAACAAGTATTTCAGGAGGTTCTAACGGATCCAGCACAGGCGCTTGAAAGCAGCAAGAAAACATGCTGACCAGTGGTGGTCCTCGCTCCAGCCCTGCCGGCAATGATCCCAGTGATGCCGTCATATGGGGCCTGGGCTCTGATCGAGGATATACAGTTAACATTTCCAGAATAAGATCAAATGCATTTGAAACAAGACATTTAATATAAGGCAGAGGACAGATGTTGTTCCTGGACTACCTTCTTGGAAGGCACACGTTGTGTCTGCTACTCGTCTGCTGTAGGAATGCATGTCAGCCTCGCCAGGCCAGCGTGAAGCTGATGAGATACAGCAGTTCATGAGAAAGACTTGTCAGAACAGTGCCAGGGAGGAAAAGGATGGCGAGTGCGAGTGCACAAGGCCTTTTCATCTGTTTTCACTGACAGGATCTATGAGTCTTAAGGGGTTTATCCCTGGAGGATTCCTGTTGGGAATCAGGTAACATGCTCACGGACATACCACACAATGTGAACCAAGATCATTCAGAACATACCATTCAGCACCACGGAAAGGTTCCTGGCTGCAGTGGGCAGGAAGGCACTGAACAGCTAGGGCAGATGGTAACAGCAGGGTACCCAGCTGGTTCTCACAGGTGAGCTTTGGGGGGCTGGCCATGGGCAGACGCAGCTCCATGAAGACTCCCCCAAAACAAATGTCTGCAAGGGCAGTGCTTGGGAGCAGAGGCTCTGTAGCGTCAGCAGAAGTCATGACATGGACATGAGGTCTCTTCTATGGAGACCACCTTTCAGCAAAGCAGAGCCATGTGGAACAATTCTAAAAAGATGACAGGGCTGGCGGGAGAACCACTTTTACCTGCAATCTGGGGAGAAAACCACTTTCCTATAGGACTTCAACCCCGTCTCTGACAAGACAGCCGTGTCTGAACACAGCCACAGCAGTCTTGTCTGCGGGACGTCCATTTCTGTCCCTTGCACATGGCTGGCACTCAATACACAGCTGTGAAACTGAATGAATAAGCGGTAAGAACAACCACAAAAACCATGAATTATTCATTACATATCAACTAGTAGATTATTCCATTCCCCATTTTCTATGAAACAGTTGGTTCAGATTTTGGCAAGTGAGTTGGGAGAAGTCGTCTATTCCAGAATGCTTCTCTTGTCTTAACCATAAAATTTACATATTAATGACAGGCATAGGAAATTACATAATGAATATGTGCTTTATCTCTAAAGATTTCTTTTAAATTTTTATTGAACTTATTGGGGTGCCATTGGTTAATAAAATTATATAGGTTTCAGGTGTGCAGTTCTAGAATGCAGCATTTGTATACTGTATTGTGCGTTCACCAAGTCAGGTCTCCATCCATCACTATTTATCCCCCCTTAACTCTCTTCTAATATCCCCCATCCCCTTTCCCTCTAGTAATCACCATACTATTGTCTGAGTTGTTTTCCCCCCCTTAATCTCTTCACCCTTTTCACCCAGTCCCTTCTTATCATTATGTCCTATCTATTTCATTGCTAATTTATTTTGTTCATTAGATTTCACATATAAGTGAAATCCTATGGTGCTTGTCTTTCTCTGACTGGCTTATTTCTCTTAGCATAATACTCTCCAGGTCCATCTATGCTGTTGAGACCCCACGCTTCTCCGAGGGAATCCCTTCCGAATCTCAGGGGCAGCCTGTGGGAGTGGGGTCAGCCCTTTTTGTGCCTCCATCCTTTTTACCAGTCTGTGTGGTTTCTTCTGTAAATCTTTGGTTGTAAGAATTCTCTTCAGCAAAAGGTAAGATTTCCTTCTTTTTTATGGCCAAGTAATATTCCATTGTGTAAATAAATGTACCACAGCTTTATTAATCCACTCATCTAAGGATGTTACTTGGGCTGCTTCCAAATCTTGGCTATTGTAAATAATGCTGTAATGAATACAGAAGTGCATATACTAGTGTTCTTTTGAATTAGTGTTTCGGGTTTCTGCGGATATATTTACAGAAGTGGAGTCACTGGGTCATAAGGCAGTTCTGTTTTGAATTTTTCGAGTTAGCTCCATACTGCTTTACACAATGGCTACATTCATTTCCTTTCCCACCAACAATGCATAAGGGTTCCCTTTTTTCCACATCCTCACCAATACTTGTTTTTTGTTGTTTTATTGATGATATAGCCATTCTGACAGGTGTGAGGTGATATCTCATTGTGGTTTTAACTGGTGATTAGTGATGTTAAATATCTTTTCATGTCTATTGGCCATTTGTATGTCCTTTTTGGAGGCTGGCTGGACTCTGGCAGTATTCAAATTGCATGAGGTAGGTTCTCAGTGAGTCGCCAGGTAGAGGTGAGTGGTGTTCACTAGGTTGATACAGTTTCAAACTCTGTGTCCTTGCTGGGTCTGAGGCCACTCAGCAAAGTCCCAGGGTATACCAAGTCTAGCTCCATCTGCCGGGTGCCTGCAGGCCTTTGTGGTGAGATGGGGGTCTTGGAGCCATCAGGGTGAGGCAACAGAGTTTATTACTCCAAAAGGGATCAAGACTTGGCCTTGTAAATGGAGGGCTCTGCACCAGTCGCGAGTGTGAGAGAAAAATGTCCCTAGTCCTATACCACACAACTCAGTCTGTCTCAGATTCTGCCAGGAGCCCGATCTCAGCAGGGCAAGGCTGCCAGGAGGATGGGGCTAGTGGATCTCCCCTGAGGAGGAGGTGCTGATCAAGCTTAGGGGAGCTGGGGGGAGTGGCCCTTGCCCCAGAGTCATGCAACTCAGTCTGTCCCTCATTCTGCCTGTACCTCAGTAGGGTGGAGCCCAGAGACTAGGGCCAGTAGATCTCCAGTTAGGAGGATGGCGCCAGTCAGGTTCATGGGAGAAATGGCCTCCACCGCAAAGTCACACCTCAGTTACTGACAGCACGTGAGTCTTCCTGGACTTCTATATCCTGGTGCAGGCAGCTGATGCTGTATGGAGGGGAGTGCTCCACCCAAGAAAGATGGCTTCTGCTGTGTGGGAGGGTGACTCAGCACAGGGATCCTGGAGGCTGTCCCTTCAGCTCTCTCCCCAGAGCCACACACCCCAGACTCTCCTCATTTGACTCTAGTCTGCTCTACCTTCCCTTTGCCAGAGCCCAGAGGGAGTGGCTGCAAATGAGATTTCGTGCATTGGCACTGTAGGAGGGCACCTGTGTCTCTAGCACATTCCCTGGTAGACAGACTCCCTGCTGATTTTCTCAGCCGGATGTTATGAGGGCGCCTCTTCCTCCTAACAGTTTGGGTTTGAGACCCCACGCTTCTCAGAGGGAATCCCTTCCAAATCTCAGGGGCTGCCTGTGGGAGTGGGGTCAGCCCTTTTCGTGCCTCCACCCTTTTTACCAGTCTCAGTGTGGCTTCTTCTGTAAATCTTTGGTTGTAAGACTTCTCTTCAGCCAGTCTTCAGATGGTTATTTAGGTTGCTTGCTCTATATTTTGGTTGTAACTACAGTTTGGTCCAGCGAGGAGGTGAGTGTAACATTCACCTCCTCTGCTGCCATCTCAGATCCCTCCTCTCTAAAGAGTTCTAATTCGTAACAGAAATGTGAACTTCAGCCCACAATAACCTATGCCAAAAACCTCAGTTTTTACTTAAAATGATAAATTTACTGGTGTGTGCAAATATATGCTACTATGCATGGTATGTGTGCTCCCCAAATCCATAGTTTGGAGGTGTAGTCACAGGGAGGTAAGTAGGATTAGATTATATCATGTGTGTGAAAACCTTATGATGGAATCAGTGAACTTGCAAAAAGAGGAAGACACAGCAGAGTTTTGTCACTCCCCTTGCATGCGCCCAGGAGAGGTGACCTCACGTTCTGGGAACAGCCCTCTTCTCTCAGACAACGCAGGGAGAAGGTAGGAGAAGGCTCCTCTGCACCTACCTCCCTTTCCTTTCCCCATCTCCACTGTCCTTGGGAAGAAATGGGGAGAATTCTCCCATCATCCCACTGCCTCCCATTCCTTTCTCTACCTGCCTCTTGTCCTTGAGAAGAATTCTCCCCAGCACCCACCTTTCTTTTCCTACCAAGCTCTCATCCTAGGGAAGAAGTGTCCCCCTCACTACCTACTTATCTTTCCCCACTTCTCGTCCTTGGGAAGAAGTGGGGAGGAGGCCACCTCCTTCCTCTCCCTACTACCTGCACTGGGCTTCCTCCTTCCTCTCCCTACTACCTGCACTGGGCTTGCTATCTCCAAAGAAGGGCTCCTTGTAAGACATCTGCCACATTCCAGGGCCGTGTTTCTTGGACTTTTTAAATTCATGCCCTGTCACTTTGATAAACATAAAAATTGTACACTCTACTTAGTATCACATAATATTATAAATGAAGTATTTTGACTAAAAGGAAATTGTAACAGCGGGACAAACAACCATATGTATATAGTTCCTTGATCTCACCATGTCCCACTCCCCCTTCGAGTGACCACCTGAGGCCTCTCATCTTACCTTTCCTGGCTTAGCTACCTGATTTCACTTGAAGCAGAGCGGCTCCTTGGGGCAGACTCACATTGCCACCAAAGCTCACAGACTGATGCAGGACAGCAGAAGTCCAGCTCATTATTTTAGAACCACCAATGCCAATGTCACATAGGCCAGGGGACTTGCCCTGATACCACCGGTGCATGCTCTCCTTGTGGTCGACCTCCACCAGAAGCTCAATCAACATGAGAAGGTTGCTAGTGAACACGAATCGGGACACGGAGCATGAGATGAGTCAAATTTCTGAAGGCCTGAGGCAGCCAATTCCTCAGTGGGGTCATCTTGCCAATAAAGCCACTCAGTGTTGGTGACAGCTCCTGCATCCTTCCCCATTATAGCAATGTCCTTCCAATGCAACCGCTAGACTCGAGCTTACGTTTTGGCCAAGGCTCCGCTCTCCTTTGGACAGTATTTACGTGGGTGCTGCCAACATTTCTCTCTGTGACTCTTTTTTCCCTGGACTCTTTGGGTGACCAATTCTGTCTTTAGATATTTTAATACACTCAATCAGGTGACAAGGACATCTCGCAACTCTGAAACCCAGGTGACCACTTCTGAGCCCTTTATATATATCTCTGTGTAGTATCCTGGGCTCATTTTATAATTCAATGCTCAGAAGGCAACCTTTTTCTAAATTCTTGGGGGATGATTCACTCTACCGTGCATGTATGCGGTCACCTACAAACATTCACAGCCGTTTGTATGCTTTATTTACTAGAATTTAACCCTTTACTCAAAGCCATCCCACAGGGCTTTTTTCCCCCCCTTAGTTTTAACTGAACTGCAGAATCATCCAGTTTTGAAGTAAAAGCATAAGGTTTAACAAAGAGGGTAAATACGGGAAAATATCGCCAGGTCCTGAGGTAGGCAACTTATTACGAAAGTGATCAGAACATCAGCCCTGACGGACATCCTTCCCCAGGGTTAACAACTTCTCCGCAGGACACATGTACTTCCAACAACGGAAACATTTATAGGTGAGATACCTAAATTGAACGAGGAGCCTGACTTAGAAAAAATACAGCCCGCGGGCCACATGCGGGTGTTCTTGCCGTTTTGTTTTTTTTTACTTCAAAATAAGATATGCGCAGTATGCATAGGAATTTGTTCATAGGTTTTTTTTAAAACTATAGTCTGGCCCTCCAACGGTCTGAGGGACAGTGAACTGGCCCCCTGTCTAAAAAGTTTGAGGACCCCTGCTTTAAGAGGTGCCTGACTTGCTCACCCTGTAACGCGGCGGGGGAAAGCATGAGTTACTGAGTTCAGCTCCCTGCAGAAGCTCCATCACACTCAGTACAGAAAAGACTTTCTAGACAGTTGCCGAAGGAAGTGCTGGCTGTGGGTAAAGGGGACGCAGCCTCCCCCACCCCTGGGCCTTGTCTCACACAGAGCTCTTGTTGTCATCCCCTGCTATGGGGATATATTCATTACTGACCAACAACTAGCTTCCCTGAAGCCGGTTTCACTCAGAAAGGGTGCAATTACATTTTCCCACAATATTCCCTGCCCCCTCCCCACCCCCAATGCTTTTACAACCATAAAAGGCTTTTAAAACCATTTAGTCTGGGAAACTGAGATGACCTTCGGTATCATTTACCTCTTGGTAACACACCTAATAGAAATCTATAGGGAACCCTCTCCCCAACAGAACGCAGAAACGGCCATCTGCAGACAATAGGGAGTTTGTTTGCTTTGAAAGCCGCTCAGTCAGTGCTGACTCCTGGGGCTGTGTGGTCTCCTCACAGTGTGAGCACCGCGGGGAGGAGCCAGCCGTTCCCAGCTCTCACCTTACAGCAGGCCAGTCGCTAATGTACTTAGGTACCGGGGAAGGGAGTTGATTTCACACCAGCCCACAGTTTCTTCCCACCTGAGGGCACCATAAAAATTGGAAAGTTTCCCTCTCTGGACAAAACATATATACATACATGTTAAATGATTTCAATCTCAGCCACATGTTAGAAATAACGCACGCGAAGGAGAACACACGATCCCCAAGGCCTCCCCTGAGCTGCTACAGAAGCCACTCTGTGACAAGTCCATCACTCAACCGACAGGACCGGGCCTCGCCCCGGCCTCTCTCATAAAACCAGTCTTCCGAACCTGGCCTTTACTGTCTTCATTCTTTGCAGCAAAAAACAACATCCTGTTACTTTCTCTTTCCTCCGTCCTTTATTACAGCCAAATTTTCTAGCTTTTGTATGGATTTTGCTCTTCTGTTCACTCTGACTTACCTTGTTCATTCAGTCACAGCGATGTCCCGGGGGTTCCAATATTCTCTCACCTTCATTGGAACCCAAAGTGTATGGAACACACATGCTGTGCAGGGTGCTCGTTATCCAGCTTGATTTATAGAAACCAATGTGGAAAAATTCTTTACCAAGAAAATACATTATTTTGATATTTAGGACATTTTGGTTCTTCTTCACTTAGAAATCTATTGAACCCTCAACCAATCCCGAGAAGGATGTTGTTGATAAGACAATGGAAAAACACATAAAAATGGCTATTGCCATTTTATTAACACCAGTATATTATAGAAAGGGATGGAGGCAGTCTAGTTGGAAACCACTAGGAAGTGACTTCAATATTTAAACCCACGGCAAACATTTGCTTATTGCTATTTTATAACACTCGAGAGACAGATAGTTAGGACTGACTGTTATTTTCTGAGGTTGTCACTTTCTCTGCGTCCGTCATGACATACATCGTCATCTCAACCTGTGCAGCGTCACCAGTCTTTAAGCGGGATGTTTCTATACCTCCTAACCACGGTCCTGGGAGCCTCAGTTCAGGTATGTTTCAAAAGGACTTGCACGCATGCATATTAGCATAACCAATGGACACAGACACTGGGGCGGTGGGGGCTTGCCGGAGTGGGAATGGCTGGGGAGGGGGGGTCAATTGGGGAAAAAGGGGACATATGTAAAACTTTAGACAATAAAACACACACACAACAGTTTGTATGTATGGGCTCCCCTCTTACTGCCAGTTTGGGGTTATTTGTTACATCTGCAATGGCCACTAAGTACGCACTTTGTTAGAATCAGATGCTTCTTTTGGATTCCTGTCTCCCGTACAGCTATCAGCTCAAAGGTTGTTGCTGGGAGTGGGGAGGCAGGCGGGGAGTCACACTGGCAAACACCCGAACCTCTAGCGCTAACCCTCAGGCCTCAGATGTTTCTAACTGTGCTCCCATTTCTTTTCTAGTATTTCTGGGGTTCATGAAGCACAGACCTTTCAGTTGAATGGGAAAGAGTGAAAAAAAGGAAATCAGAGGCGATGCTCTTACCTTTCCCACCGCAGGACCACGCGGTCTTACCTGGTTGGTAGAAGTCAGGCGACAGCTCCCTGGCCACTGCTCTGGCGATGTCGCACTCCTGGCGGGCGGCCAGCGCGGCCTGGTCCGCGGCGTCGGCTTTGGCTCTGGCGTGTGCAGTCCTGCAGGGAGCACAAGCGGCCAGCCATCAGGGTGGGACCTTGTGAGCTACACGTGGCCAAGCAAACTGGCTGCGGCCGAAAAGAAATGCTAATTGTGATCCGGCCTTGCACCAGCAAGGCTTAGAGTCGTTTCAACAGAGACAACATGCACTAAACTACCAGTAACATGCCTCAGTCCTTCTTCCAAGGGACACGAAGGATGAGCACGTTCTGCACAGCTCGATGCAAAACTCACTGAATGGAATATCCGGTTCACTTTGGTTGCCATTCCTCTCCCCAACCATGGAGAGTAGAATTAGAACATGCATCAACATGGTGTTTTCTGGATTTAATTCCTATGGTAGGACTTGATTAAGGGTCTGCCCAGTGCTGTGGGTAAAGTAGCTCCCTGGGGGAGAAATAAAGTAAAACTCTGATTTGTAGCACTGACTAATTTCACTGGTGTAAACACTCCCACCACAGCCAATTTCAGGCTACCAGCGTGGTGCCGCTGACTGAGGTTGGGAAGCGATGCACACAGTTGGCTCTCACCAGCCTGCTCTAAGAATGTGCTCAGGGGAGGTCCCAAGGAGTAGCTGCTCTGTAAGCATGCTCCTTGGGTAAAACAAAAAAGACGGCAGAGCGGAGAGGAGGAAATGGACTTCTTTCAGTCTTCTGCCCTCTCCCAGGCTCATCCTCCCTCACTGAGACTTCTTATGCTTCTAGACTCTAGAGCAAGCATGTCAAACTCCCGGCTGGCGGGCCGTAAACCTTGTTTATTTAACATGCTTGCTCTAGGGCTAGGGAGAAGGCAGTAGGGAGAACAATGGAACTTCTTATGGCAACAACAGGTATTTGTTATTGATTGATTTGCTTCCTGCCTGCCTGAGAAGAGGGGATCTGGAGGGTGTGACTGAGAACTTTGGGTCATCCACTTCCAAAGGAGAAGACCTTGTCCAGTTAGTCCTTGGATGATGATCACAAGCACCTATTCCTTATAACTTTGTAAACCTTCTATCTATTCTATTTCATGAGCACCAGCAGGACTATAGATAACTACTACTGAGAACTTAAGTCTAAAAGGTGCTTGGACTTATTTCAGAGAGAGGCGTTGGGAAATGGCACTGTGTCCCGGCTGGTCTTAGGAGAGAGAACACAGATGGCCGCCGGCGGAGGCTGGCAGACAGAGTTCCAGGGAGAGGCAGGAGGCTGAGGTCGGACCTGCGACCATGGGGCTAACTGGTAGGAGGTCCCATTCTCCAGTTACTTTTTTCAACTATGTCCTCTCCCCCTGTGCTCTCACAGGGTGTTTCCCTCCTACGTACGCCCTAGCCTGGAGGCCTGATGTACTAGCCGTAGGCTTCCTTCCTGCAGGCTGGGGTTTTAAATCTGGTCCTTGGCTATATGCCCAATGCACAGAACACTGCCCGGCACACAGTATTTATTGAGGGCTCACTTTATAAATAAAGGAATGAATGAGGCTTCCTTAGAAATAGCTGAGTAGTTACTTACACATGAGTGGATGGACAAAACTACAGACAGTCAAAAGATCAGTGGTTGCCAAGGGTCCAGGGTGAAAGTGGGTGAGGGATGAACAGGTGGATCATGGGATTTTTAGGGCAGTGAGACTAGTCTGGGGGACACATGACATTATGCATTTGTCAAAGCTCACCGAACTGTACAAAGAGTGAACCCTCCTGCCAACCATGGACTCTAGTTCATGCTAATGTATCAATATTGGTTCATCAATTGTACCAAATGTACCCGCTAACACAAGATGTTAAATAATAACGGGGGAAACGGTGTGGGTGTGGGGAGAGGAGGCACATGGGAACTCTCTGTACTGTCTACTTACTTTTTCTGTAAACTTAATACTGCTCTAAAAATAAAACCTTTTAATTAAAATGAAGTGGATCAATGTCCAGTCATCAGAATTGTTATTTCTGAATCCCGGAGGATATTTTAGATGGTCTCTAACGGGTATCATGAAATGGAGACAAAACCACGAGGGTGAGAACACATTCCTAAACACTGGCCTCGTCACCCCACAGGCAGCCATCACTGAGGACAGGTGACACGTCAGTCCCACGTACAGTGCCTGAGCATCTACGGGGCCTCCGTTATATTCTTTCAACTTTCCAGAATTTCCTTTTTCCCAGGACTAGTTTTCATGTTCTCTCATGTTCTTAGCTAGAGCCTACGTGTCATCATACATGAAACCAAAAGAGTTCAGTTATGCTGCGTTGTAATAAAACCTACTACCCTTTCAATGACAAATTCACAAAACTCAAGTAACCAACAGCTCACTGTGATACCATCACAACCCACCACCACAGCGTCAAATAAAATGGAGGTATTAGTTCTGCCGCTTTTCACAATATGCGAAACCGGAGCACAGACAAATACAGCTTAACCTTTCTGCAAATATATTTTGAAGCAGAACATCAGTGAAGCCTTAACCCTGTCCTGTCTCACTTGCTCCTTCCTGTACCACCACACAGGGAGGGGGACCTTTCCATCCAGAGCCTGTGCCTGTGTCAATTCTCCCGCCCGGCTGCTGAGATGAGTCCAAACCACGTTCGACCCTGAAACCCGAGGTCTGCTGGGGAGCTTTCGGTAGCCCTGGATCCGATCACAAAAAGCAGACGAGGACAAGAACCCACTCTGACTTTGCTGTCGCCACCAGCTTTGTGTGGCCAGAGCTGATATATCTAGATTTTGCCTGGGGGGAAATCCGGGCCTGTCCCTGCCTCATGTTAGTGAGTTCCTGTGTTCACGCCCCAGGTTCAGTTCCAGAGCAACACACGGTCCCTTTACTCAGCCAGCTGGTAAGACCTGCCATTGTTCATGGGTTGGGGGATGGGGGTTCAGCCTGGTCCATCTGGGGAGATGAGCTCAAACAACTCACAGGGAATGCCCTGCTGCTGTCGCTGGTCACGTAGGAAACACGCATGCATAAAAGCAGCACGCATGCCCAAGAACCTCTCATTCAATCAAACGACTGCTGACCCCCATCAAGCTTCAGACCCTCACCAGTCTCCAAACACTGACATCACATACACTTTCTCCCATAAAACACAGTCAACAGTAAGGGAAAAGCAACTTCTCTCAGGCATTTGTCATTGGCTTTCTTTTAGGGTCGTGCTTTTAGAAATAAACCATAGTTTTAACTGGTAGAGAGTTACTATGTAGGAATGTAGAGATACAGACACGTGGGCAGCTGGTTAGACTCACACGGGAGCTAAGTGACTTCCCTCCTAGACAGGAGTCCTGCAAAGGTCACGTGTGAAGGGCCAAAAACAGTCCATGTGGAATTTCTGAACTTTAGGCACCACCTGAACTTAAGAACTTAATTACAGCTTATTTTTCCAATCAGTAAGTTTATGAGAATCTGAGCTTTCCCCCCCTTTAATGACTGAAACAGTGTTTCATGTCACCTTATTCAGAACAACATAGCCCGGCTTTCCCAATATTTCTTAAACATAATAATACTTTTACTAAAAAAAGCATATAAACAATACACTGAACATAACCAATTAAAGTAACACATGGGTCCCTTACATGGCTGTCCCAACTTCTAACTTTCCCTCTTTTATACATCTGTTCACTGACATAGCTGATAATGATTTTAATCTAGAAAGGACTATGATTCTACTAAAACTCCATTCTCAGTAAATCTGGGGTGGGAAGACAGCTTCATAAGGGTCAATCTTTACATGTTCTTGAATGTTACTTTTCTCCCTGAGTTGCTTTTTATTTTTATTTTTAAAAGGATGTAGAATAGTAACTTTAAGACAAAAATCTTAGATCCTGGCTATAAACTTGTTCCATCAAAAAAACAAAACCAAAAAACCCCCCAAAAAACAAAACAACAACAACAACAAAAAACTTGTTCCATCATCAGAAAACATTTGTCTTTCTTGCCAGATCAGGAGTTCATGTCTTACTTCCCTAAAAAGTAAGCAACATCAAGTTATTTAGATATAAAATGTAAACTAAGGGGCTAGCTATCCCCATGGGAGTTTGATGTTTGATCTTTTAAAGGCCCAGATTCACAGAGGTATGATGACACAGGCTTTGGAAGCACTAATATGCAGAGACGAGGTTAAGGCCAGTCTAGACCACAGATAATCCTTGTCCATAAGATCAAAAGTTAAACCATGTTACTTTTATCACAGAAATGTCTTTGTAGAATCATAATTTATACCACACCCTTCGTTTTTTATCAAGCGGAGACAGGAGGAACCAAGATGTGTATGAAGAATGTTTACATACCTGTTGTAAAATGCAGTTCACTGTATGTATCCTTGCCATGTTTATAAAGATCTGGGTGAGATATTCCTCATAAAGTTCAGTGCCAGGAAGAATGTGGTCTCTGCTGATAAACCGGTGTGCTTCCTCGTATCATACATAAGAACTACATAACCTTTATTTCTCTTTTTGTTAAGGCAGCCGGGAAATTTGGAGCAAATCTACCCTCAATCTGTGTATATGGTTATCTTCCCTAACTACATGGCTGCAACATTCCCCAGTGTCAGGAATGTATGTGTGACTCATCATAATGCCCTTGCTAATCCTTTTTGGAAACTGGCAGGATATTGGGAAAAAAATTACTGGCTCAATAAAGCTCTCTGTTTTCTGAACTCTAGCCCCTCACACTGTGTTAATGCTCAGGAACACATGTACTAACTTGGGAAAAGCTGAACATATTAGTCAACTTCCTGTGTAGGATTTTTTTTCTATATTCAGAACATTTTCAAGCTTGGAAAATAAGTCCTCATTCTTAAATACTTTATAGACTTTATTCCCTAAAATTTGATCAAGCTTAATAAGCTTAAAGGCTATATTCTCTGGATAGGCCAGGTCAAAAGCACATTCCTAATCCTCAGTTGAAATATGCCAAATAATTGGCTCTCTTTTACTTTATTCTGAGTTTTGTAGAATTTATCTAAAATGTACTTTCGCATGTAATTTGTGCACTGAGAAAAATCGGATGTAAAAAAAATTAAGAAATGTTATGTTCTTGAAATAATTTTTAGAGAAAAGCCCTTTAATGCGGTCATTTTGAAGTTCAAAGACATTATGACTAAATAATATTAAAACTTCACTTTGAAATAGAGTTACCTGCAACCTACTGAGTGGGAGAAAATATGTGCTGGCCATATATCTGACAATGAATTAGCATCCAGAATATATAAAAAACTACTACAACTCAATACCAACAAAGGACCCAATTAAAAATTGGCAAAGGACTTGAATAGGTATTTCTACAAAGATGACATACAAACGGCCTATAAACATGTGAAAAAACCTCAAGATCATGTATATGAAGGGAAATGCAAATCAAAATCACAATGAGATACTACCTCACATCCATTAGGATGGTTACTAGAAAAAACCCTCCAGAAAATAACAATTGTTGGTGGGGATGTGGAGAAATTAAAAACCTGGTGCACTATTGGTGGGAATGTAACATGTTGCAGCTGTTGTAGAAAACAGTATGGTGGAGGGTAGGGCTGGGAACATAGGGTTTTAGAGGAGGAGGCAATCTGGAGACCCCTGCCCACTGGTTCTCTGTTTTCATTGTCAAAGACTTATTTTAATAAGTATCTCCCCAGTGGACTTCTGTTTTTAAGAGATGCTTGCCAATTAAATTGTACAAATTAAGAATTAAAAAAAAAAAAGGAAACAGTATGGTGGTTTCCCAAAAATTAAAAATAGAATTACCATATGATCTGCCAATTCTATTCCTAGGCATCTACCACAAAGAAGGAAAAGCAGAGTCTCAAAGAGATATCTGCACATCCATGTTCAGGAAGCATTCTTCACAGTCGTCAAAAGGGGGAAACAACCCGTATCCATCAATCAATGAATGAATAAACAAAATGTGGTGTATATGGTCATATACTGCACAATGATGTTTTGGTTAATGGTGGACTGCATATAAGATGATCCCACAAGATTATAATGGAGCTAAAAATTTCCTATGGCCCAGTGACCTCAGCTGTTGTAACACTGTAGTGAAATGCACTACTCACATGTTTGTGGTGATGCTAGTGTAAACAAACTTACTGTGCGGCCTGTGGTATAAAAGCATAGCACATACAATTACAGTAGTGCGCTAGACCATATAGATTTGAGTAAGTGCACTCTACGATGTGCGAATGACCACGGAATCACCTTATGAAACATTTCTCAGAAAGCATGCCAATGTTAAAAATGGCCCAGGACTGTACATCCATGTAATATTATTCAACCTCAAAAAGGAAGGAAATTCTGACAACTGTTTCAACATGGACGAACCTGGAGGACATTATGCTTAGTGAAATAAACCAGTCACAAAACAATGATTCCATTCATATGACGCACTTAGAATAGTCAAATTCATAGAGTCAGAAAGCAGAAGGGTGGTTGCAGAGAATAGGGAGAAAGAATGAGGTGTTATTATTTAATGAGTGTAGCGTTTTAGTTGTGCAAAATGGAAAAGTTCTGGAGATTGGTTGCACAACACTGTGAATACACTTAACACTATGAACTATAACACTGAAGGATGGTTAAGATTTTAGGCTATGTATACTTTTTAAAACAAAGAAAACATGGTTACTGATGTTCAAGTAATTTCCAGAGCATCCTGTGTGTCCAGAGGGTGTGAGGAGAAAGAGCAAAGGTTGGGTTCTCAGATGAGAAGTTGCACGAATCTCAGCCAGGGCATGCAGTGTGTCCTGCGGGGGAAGAGCCATAGAAAAGGAATAACCAAAGGGTTATGAGGGAAGAACTATCACCCCTTTGAAACACCAGGGCAGCCTCCACGCCTGCACTGTCAGCTCTTAAAGCCCGGCACAGAGGCTGTAACAAGTACTCACTGAATGGAGAAATGGGGAAGAAGGATAGAAACATCAAGGAAAACCCCAAGATTTCTAACTTGGTATCCAGATGAATGGCTTTGCTACAGATAGAAATCGTGCAGGTGCGCATGGGAGACAGTCTGAAGGTGATGACAAGATCAGTTTTAGACGAGTAGGATCTTACATGACACAG
Organism: Cnephaeus nilssonii; assembly: GCF_951640355.1. Classification (NCBI taxonomy): domain Eukaryota; kingdom Metazoa; phylum Chordata; class Mammalia; order Chiroptera; family Vespertilionidae; genus Cnephaeus; species Cnephaeus nilssonii. Next base: position 41,535,605 of record NC_137089.1, read on the forward strand.
GCATCCAGAGGGCTGCCATACAGAGTAAAGGTCAAGGTTAGAAACAGGGAGGTGGGCATTATGATCACAGAGGATGAGTGCACGACAGGTGGATGAACCTATCAAGTCAATGAGTCAAAAACCCAAAGGACATCCTGGCCGGTGTGGGTCAGTGGTTAGAGCATTGGCCCACACACCAAAGAATTTCGGGTTCGATTCCTGATCAAGGGCATGTACCGGGGTTGCAGGTTCCATCCATAGCCCCGGCCACGTGTGCGGGAGGCAACTAATTTATGTATCTCTCTCACATCGATGTTTTTCTCTCTCTCTCCTTCCCTCCCTTCCACTCTCTCTAAAAAAAAAAAAAAATCAAAGGAAAAAGTATCCTTGGGTGACAGTTAACAGCAACAAAAAACAAAGGACTAAAGACAGAGACAAAAGTGCCCATGGGACTTGGTGAAGGACATAGTGAACTGAGAGGCAGCAGGGAACAGGTGGGAGGTGGACTTCCAATAGAACCATTCAAAGTTCTTGTTCTTGGATAAATCTCTGCTCCTGTTAGGACGTAAGTGGGCCAGATCGGAATTTGTCCCTTTCCTGGGGCAATACCACTGTGACATGTGCCCGTAGAGTCTGAGGAAGGGGTGGCTTGTCAATCCTGCCGTGTGCTGGAAAGAGCTGAGGGCTCAGAGCATTTGCTAAGAAGCTTTGAGAGGGCAGTGCTGACCCAAAGGCCACTGCAGGAGCCAGACGGAAGGGGGTCGGTGAGGAAAGGGGCGGAGGAAGGAGAGGAAGCAGGTGTCGGCCACATACTGGACACTTTTGACCCAGAAAGGAAGGAGGAAATTTGGACAGTAACCAGAAGGATGAAGTGGGCCAAGGGAAAGGGTGTTTTATTCGCAGCTGAAGACAACAAGAGCTGGTCAGGTTGGAAGCTGGGCAGAAAGATGCCCAGAGAAGAGAATCAAATGAAGAAGCTTTGAGAAGGTGACAATGGTCGGAGTGGGGTCCAAGATGAAGCAAAAGAAAGGAAATGGGAAAAAGGTAAGAACAGCTAGGTTGATCCAACGTTTTAAGGTTATTCGAAGGATCCTAAGCTTGAAAGAGACACAGAGAACTGTGGGCTTTAGAAGCAGACAGACGTGGGTCAATCCCCAGGTTATCACATACAGGCCATGTAACTTTAGCCTCAAGGTCCTTCCCTGTCAAATGGGGATGCTACTATCTAAGGAACTGCTCTGCATCAGAACTGATTTATACGAAGTACTTAGCACTAACTGAGGGTATTTCGTTAATAAATGGCCATGGTTAGTCTTCCGCCGAAATGTAGGGCTTGGAGGAAGAACCCAGGGGCTTAAAGAGGTGCTATGGGATGGCAGGAAGGAGCATTAGAATTGCTGGATGGGACCAGGAGGACCTGACTTGAGGTCTATATGATTCTGCCTCATTCTCCATCAGGCTCTCACTCTGGGAGAAACAGGAGAGGGAGAAGGTGGCTTTGACCCAGGGTAGAGACTCGAGCGAGGAGGATGTCCCCGCTGCAGGGCTTTGGGTAGGAAGTAAGGGCATATGGCAACTGTGGACCCTGGGCTGGAGGAAGTAGAAAGGATTAGGTTAGGATCAAGTGAAAAATGGGGAGGCAATCTGATCATTGTGAAGTCTATACATGTAGGCTATTACTATAGTTTTAGGTGCTTTTCATTTTTTTAACTATTATTTTTAATATATTTTATTGATTTTACAGAGAGGAAGGGAGAGGGATAGAGAGTTAGATACACTGATGAGAGAGAAACATCGATCAGCTGCCTTCCTGCACGCTCCTACTGGGGATGTGCCCACAACCAAAGTACTTGCCCTTGACCGGAATCGAACTTGGGACCCTTCAGTCCGCAGGCCGACGCTCTATCCACGAAGCCAAACCGGTTAGGGCAGGTGCTTTATAACGAACTGAAATGAGGCTTTGTCTTTCCCTTGGCAAATTCTATAGAAACTGCCTGATTCTGACTAAATTCAAATTCTATAGGAACTGCCTTATTCTTACTACTAAAAGGAATTACTTCAGTTCAAATGATCAGCTAGCAGGCTTTTGAGAACCAAAGGGGGGCCAAATCATTTCAAAATGGATGCATATTGTATAAAATGAAGCCAGAGAGAACCAGGACTACATTTCCTACTGGAACAGACACATCTGGTTGTGCCCGATAAGGACGCTGCAACCCTGGGAACCTAAGACCTGGGTAACGAGAACGGTCATGTCAAGGCGGCTTTTATTTGCCCACCACTGTTGTTGTGCATCTTGTGCTTTACCAATGGTCCGTTATGGGCACAAATTAAAGTATGACTAAGGATCAGAGCAATTCCAGACGAACGACCCAACCCATCGTGGCAGCTAGCAGTGCTCAGGGAAGGCGGGCCTATTCTCCACTCACTGCTGCAAGTGCCCAGTAAATGCATGCCCTGTGGGGCTCCAATTCCCCACTGTATACATCCTTCTACAGGAAAAAAAATGAAGCAACCATCACTCACTCCTCAAAAATGACAGATTCTTTAGAACTCCTCCTTCAACTCACAGTTGAGACACATTCTCTTAGGTAATAAAATACCCATTTTTCTTTTTTTTTTGTTAATCATCACCCGAGGATATTTTTTCCATTGATTTTTTTTTTTAAGAGAAAGTGGAAGGGAGAAGGAGAGACAGAGAGAAATATCAACGTGAAAGAGACATACCGATTGGTTGCCTCCTGCATGCAGGGCTGAGAAACCTGCAACCAAGGTATGTGCCCTTGACCTGAATCAAACCCGGGACCCTTCAGTCTGCAGGCTGATGCTCTATCCACCGAGCCAAACCGGCTAAGGCCAAAATACCCATTTTCTATCCTACAGTATCTACAATGATTTTCTAAATTCTGTAACTATGTATGGCGACAGAGGTTAATTAGACTTGTGGTGATGTTTCACAAAAGACACAAAGATAGAATCATTACGTTGTGTACCCGGAACGAATATAATGTATGTCAATTATACCTCAGTACAATAAATTATAAAGCATTAAGAATAAAATTAACATCACAAATTAGTATCATAAAAAATGGCTCTCTAAAAAATACGAATCTACCAGTTTCCCCCTTCCCTGTGTCCTGTCTTGAATGCCTAAATGGTAACAATAAAAGAATCTATTCTTCTATCGGGCATTGGATGCTATCTGAACAAGAACTCGCTTGGGACTAGCTATGCAAAGCCATCCTGCATCTTTAGTTCCATCTCATTCAATGTACAGGTTTTGAAGTTGTTGAGCTTATGAGAAGACTGCTTTGTGAGGAATGTCAGGACAGTAGGTTATAGTTATTCTCGGCAAACTAGTTTTATTTATTCCGTGTTTCCTTGTAGAAATAGTAATTCAGTTATAACCTACATGAATTTCATGCCTGGTCTGTAACAAGAAATCACTCGGTAGTTCATCAAGAAGTCCTCGACTAACTTCACTTTAAATCATCAGTCTTTTGCAGCAACAGATATTGGGGACAACAATCTAATGAGCCCAAAGGATTGGCTCTGATTCATGGTAACCTTCTGATTTTGAGGAAGTGGCTCTTGAATGTTCTGCTTTACCAGACAGGCTGGAAACCACAATTAGGACTGGAAGGGCCTCTGAGAGCCCCATGGTCAATTATTTTTCTTTCTGTAGGGTTTTGAGACTCAGAGAGGCTAAGGAACAGATGCAAAGTCACACAGCAATTCAGTGGGATGAATGGGCAGAACCCGAGTCTCCTAACCTTTTGAGCAAAGCTGGGTGACCTCTTTGAAAAGAGATTTCTGTACTACTTCTTGATTTTGCTGCCATTTAATGGTTTCATCTATATTTTTGTTCTGTTATAAAAACATATTCATAGCCCTAGTCCTATCTTCTTATATTCATATTTTCTCTGAATCTGCAGCCCTCTTTCTCTAATTCTTTAGTTTTAATAAATTTATGATTCCCATTGAAAATTAAAATTTTGAGCTTTCTTCTCATATATGTATATTTTAAAACCAGTTTTGGCTGACTTTCAAATGAAATAACACAGCTTAGAAAACATCTCACTGGAAACTGTAAGAAAGATTTGGTTTTCGTCAAGGCTATTCTGCTGGAACATTTTTAGGTGGTGTTAAAAATACTGCAGATTTATCCAACTCATAGTTGCCTTCCCCAAATCACAAATTAGTAATTAACACCTCCAAACTTAAGAGGAAATATCAGATCATTCAGTTTTTCCTGAATTCTTAAAAAGTTTTCTTCTTTTTCCTCATGAGAATCTCAAAAAAATCTCCGTTGTGATTGTACCTGTTTTTAGCATTTGCTGTGTTAAACCGAGAAGATTTTCACCCCAATACTCAACAGATAAAATAATAGCTTGCCCAAGGGCACTGAGAAAAATGCAGGCAGAAACAAATATATAAATTAGGGTGACTGGTTTTCTGTTTAGTGCCTTTAAATAAAAATAACACAATTACTTAGGGGAAGACAGAGGTGGTTTTGAAGATGATTATGTGTACCGGGAGGTAAGAATGTATACATACTTCCCCTTCATTAAAGACCATGGTAGAAATGCAAGGCAGGATTCAAATAAAATAAAAGAATCATGTTAAATTCTGGCTCAAATTATAGGAATATTTTCTTCTAGTCCTGGAAGGTCGCCAGTGGTCTGCTTCAATACTGCATCCTTATGGTGCCTATAATACTTGGATTTCTTGACCAGGAGCCTGCTGTCTGCCTGGGTATCTACTCTAGACACATTTTGGTGAACTTTTAACCTTTGTTTTTTTCTTCAGGGTGGAATTTATTGACTCTGGGGCCTGGGATGCGTGCCTGTCAGTAGGATGGACAGACGCCGGCTGCAGTCACTGGGGAATGCAGGGTCTGCCATTTCTTAGTGACAGATGCATTAACGGGAATGGAACTAGTCCTCAGCAATCTGAGGTCCACACCGAATCCTAAGAATCTCCAGAAGAATGCCAGGCAGAGAGGGAATGCTGCACCTCCCACCCCCAAACAAGGGGGATGTGATTGACACTAAGGTCAGAATTTTCCTTGAGGCCCAAGGATTCAAAATCTACTTCCTGCTACCTTGTCACTGGGGGAATGTCAGGCTGATCTCAGGAGGGGCAGGAGAGTTACCTGCCAAACCAAAGCCTGCCTCCCCCCAGCTGGGAGTTGTCTAGGGTGGGTCTCCGGTCTGGCAGCTTCGCCGTTTCTCACAGCTGCCCCAGAGGCCTCTAGGTCTACCTCGGAGCATTGAGCTACTTTCCAGGTTATGTTTCCTGACTGACTGTGCCATGTTTTAGCCAGCGATACAAGGGCTGGAAACAACTCCTTCCTTTTCTTTTTTCAAATACATTTTTATTGATTTCTGAGAGGAAGGGAGACGGAGAGAGAGAGATAGAAACATCAATGATGAGAGAGAACCACTGATCAGCTGCCTCCTGCACAACCCACATGGGGGACTAAGCCCGCAACCCGGACATGTGTCTTGACTGGGAATCGAACTGTGACCTCCTAGTTCAGAGGTCGACGCTCAACCACTGAGCCATGCCAGCTGGGCTCTTCCTTCCTTTTCAATATAATCACAGCACCTACCAAAATGACAACAGATTTGGGGTGCCCTCACCCATGGCTGTCCTGTGCTATCTGAAGTGGGAACATGAAAATGCCTTGCACTTAAGGCAGAGAACCCTGGAGCCTTGAGAGGCTCTGTGGGGCGCTAGTCGAAACTGTCAAGTATATTTGTATACAATTTTTGACCCAAGTAATGCTTCAATGGACATGACAAAGTATGGTACTTCACATTCTTCCCTTTGTTCTGGCATGAATGAAATGGGGGACAGAAAACCCTTTTATAGCTTCACGTGGGATTGCTTTGGGTTGACTAGTTAGCCTGAAACGTGAGGGACATTAAGGAAAGGAGAGGCCTATGAGAGTCAATCATAATGTTCAGAACAAGTCCATCCTTCCATATCTATATATAAACTGAAGCAGAAGGGAAACTTCCAAACTTATTCTGCAAAGCTAGCATTACCCTCATACCAAAACCAGACAAAGATATGACCGCCCCCTCCCCGCAAAAAAAAGAAAATGACACGCCTATATCCTTGATGAAATAGGTGTAAACATTCTCAATAACATATTAGCAAACCAGATTCAACAATGCATTAAAAAGATTGCCCAGCCAGTGTAGCTCAGTGGTTGAGCATCGACCAATGAACAAAGAGGTCCCCAGTTCAATTATCAGTCAGTGCACATGCCCGAGTTGCAGACTCGATCCCCAGTAGGGGGCAGGCAGGAGGCAGCTGGTCCATGTTTCTATCTCTCTCTATCTTTCTTCCCCTTTCTAGAATCAATAAAAACATATTAAAAAAATAAAGATCATACACTGTGACCAAGTGGGATTTATCTCAGGATGCAAGGATGGTTCATCAACTGTAAGTCAATATGATACACTGCATCAATAAGATGAAAGCTAAAAATCATATGTTCATCTCAATAAATGCAGAAAAAGCATTTCACAAAATTCAACATCCTTTTACAATAAATACTCTAAAAAGTGGTAGGGAAGGAACACACTTCAACATAATAAAGGCTATGTATGACAAACCCATAGCTAATATCATACTCAGGGGTGAAAAGCTCAGAACTTTTCCCCTAAGATAAGGAACAAGAGAAGGATGCCCATTATCACCACTTCCCAACATAGCATTGGCAATCCTAGCCACAGCAATCAGACAAGAAAAATAAATAAAGCATCCAAATTGGAAAGGAAGAAGTAAAACTCTATTTGCAGATAACATGATACTATCCAGAGAAAAAAACCCTAAAAACGCCACCAAAAAACTATTAGAACTTATAAATGAACTTAGTAAAGTTGCAGGATACAAAATCAACATACAGAAATCTGTTGCATTTCTATACACCAGTAATGAACAGAGGAGAAATTAAGAAAACAATCCTATTTATAATTGCATCAAAAAGCATAAAATATCTAAGAATAAATTTATCCAAAGAGGTGAAAGACCTATACTCTGACAACTATAGAAAACATTAAAAAAAAGCTAAAGAGGATACAAATAAATGGAAGGACATACCTGGCTCATGGATGGAAGGATTAATATTGTAAAAATATTCTTACTGCCTAAAGTAACATAAGATTCCATGTAATTCCTAATAAAATACTAGCAGCATTCTTCACAAAACTGGAATAATCCTAAAATTTATATGGAACCATAAAAGACCCCAAATAGCCAAAGAAATCTTGAGAGAGAAAAAAGTGTAAGGTATCATGCTCCCTGATTTCAAACTATCCTACAAAGTGACAGTATGTACTGGCATAAAAACAGATATATAGATCAATGGAATAGAATAGAGAGCCCAGAAATCAAAATAGTATGTACTGGCATAAAAACAGATATATAGATCAATGGAATAGAATAGAGATCCCAGAAATAAATCCCCACTTACATGGTCAATTTATCTATGATGCAGGAGGCACGGATGTACGGTGGGGTAAAGATAGTGTCACTGAAGATAAGTGGTACTGAGAAAACTGGATGGATACATGCAAAAAAATAAAACTGGACTAGTTTCTTAACCATATATAAAAACAAACTCCAAATGGATTAAAGACTTAAAAGTAAGACCTGAAACCATAAAACTTCTGGAAGAAAAAATAGGCAGTAAACTCTTTGACATGGATCTTACCAATATTTTTTGTATATGTCTCTTCGGGCAGCAACAAAAGAAAAACATAAACAAATGGGACTACATCACAGTAAAAAGGTTTTTTCATAGCAAAGGGAACCATTTACAAATGAAAAGACAAGCTACTGAATGAGAGATGATATTTGGCAATGATACATCCAATAAGTGGTTAATATCCAAAATATGTAAGGAACTCATACAACCTAACACCGAAAAAAACAACCAGTCCAATTAAAAAATGGGCAGAGGATCTGAATAGACATTTCTCCCCATACACATGGCCCATCCTATATAATAAAAGGCTAATATGCAAATTGACTTAATGGCAGAATGACTGGTCACTATGACATGCACTGACCACCAGGGGGCAGACACTCAATGCAGGAGCTGCCCCCTGGTGGTCAGTGCACTCCCATAGAGGGAACGCTACTCAGTTAGAAGCCGGGCTCACGGCTGGCAAGCATAGCCACGGTGGAGGGAGCCTCTCCCACCTCCGTGGCAGTGCTAAGGATGTCTGATTGCCGGCTTGAGAGTGCCTAAGCCAGCAGTCAGACATCCCCCCCAAGGGCTCCTGGACTGCAAGAGGGCACAGGCCGGGCTGAGGGAACCGCCCCCCGCCCAGTGCACAAATTTTGTGCACCGGGCCTCTAGTAGACATATAAAAAGATGCTCAACATCACTAATCATCAGGAAAATGAAAATTAAAACCACAATGAAATATCACTTTATACCTATCAAATTGGCTATTATCAATAAATCAATAAATAATGTGTTGGCAAAGAGTTAGAGAAAAGGGAACCCTCATGCATTGTTGGTGAGATTGTAAATTTGTACAGCCACTATGAAAAAAGTGTAGAGATTTCTCAAAAAATTAAAACTAGAGCTGCCATATGACCCAGCAATTACATACTGGGTATTTATTTGAAGAAAACAAAAACACTAATTAAAAAGAATATATGCACCCCTATGTTCATTGCAGCATTATTCACACTAGCCAAGATATGGAAGCAACCTAGGTGTCTACTCACAGATGAATGGATAAAGAAGATGTGGTATATATTAAAAACAGAGTATTACTGAGCCATAAAAATGAATAAAATCTTGCCATTTGCAACAACATGGATGGACCTACAGGACATTATGCTAAGTGAAATATGCTGGACAGAGAAAGACAAATACTGCATGAATTCACCTGTATGTGGAATCTAAACAAAACAAAAATAAATAAACAAAATAGAAAGAGAACCATAGATAATAGAGAACAAACTAATGGTTACCAAAGAGTTGGGGGGATGGGTGCAATAAAAACATATAAATAAAGCTCACTCTCGCATAAGAAAAAAAAAGATGTCTGGGTCGCATTTTTAAAATAGATCCAGAGACACAGAAGCATGGAACAGACTGTCAAACCTCAGGGGGAAGGCAGGGGAGGGTGGATGGGTGGGAAGAGATCAACCAATGAACTTGTATGCATAGATGCATAACCCATGGACACAGACTGTAGGGTGGTGAAGGCCTGGGATGGGGCTTGGGGGCAGGCTAGAAGAGATCACTGGGGAATAAAGGGGACTTATGTAATACTTTCAACAATGAAGATTTTTTACCCCCCTCACCCCCCCCCCCCCCGCCCCAATTCCTAAGGGGTAGGGTTACAAGAGTAAGCCTGTCTCACAGAGCCCTCCACTGCCCTGTAGACAGGGCTTCTTCCAGGGAGGGCTGGAATGCCCTAGAAAATGGCATTTGTTCCACAGAGCAAGGGGTTAGGAAGCCTCTTTCCATGCAAACTGGAGCTCAAGGCCGGTGAGCAGCTGTCGGCTGGCATTGATGCTGTTAGCTCTTACTGATGTTGCGAAGGTCCTGCTGTTCCCCGTCTTCCTGTGGCTACCTCCTCAGGTTTCAGATCACTTTCGAAGTTGGTCCCCGAAAATAATCACCGCTGGCCTGTCTCTCCTGACACCTTTCCAATGCTGTTTCAACCCTCATCTCATGATCAACCCCTAATGCAAGCGTGTCAAACTCGAAGGCTAACACGGGCCAAATAAACGAGGCATGCGGGCCACGGGCCCCCAGTTTGACATGCTTGCCTTAATGTTTTCTCTCTCAAATAAAAACCTCAACATACTTAATGATTCACAGATGTATCAAAATCCTTTTAAATTCTTTGCTACTCTGGACACACATAATTCATTCTACTGAATTCTGAAGATCATGCTCCTTTTTCTTTCCCTACGTATTATACATCTAGTGCACACACAGCCCTCTGCAATGCTAGTCGTGGAACGAAAGCTCCTTTGGATTGTAAGCATGACATTTCTCTGCAGTGTGTTTCTGAAACGTCACGGTGACAGCTTACAGAGAGCTCGCAGGGCGAAGGGAAAAAAATATAAAGATTTCCCCCCTTTTTCAGATTCTGGTCTGAGAGGGGGGTCCTGTCACACCTGGGCTCTGAGACAGCACAACAGGTCACCACGAGCGACATGTTTTAATATGATAAAGAACTTCTTGTCATTTACTTGTTAAAATTTCTTTTCTCCGGCGCCAGCTTAATTCCCAGCAAACAGCTTATCTACCTTGGTTCTAAAAGTCTGAAGTTGATTTTTGAAGCAAACCTTTTTCGTTCTAAATGTAACGAAAAGGCCTAGGGTTATTATTACTTTTTAAATGTGCTTTGTCATCTTACAAGTAACCATCAACTTAAATACTACGAGAAGACGAGTCTCTTGTATCATTAAAATTCCTACAGCAGTACGGAATGTTGGCTTGGTAGGCTTAATCTGATAGTGAATTTTGGGGAAGGAATACATAAATATATGTAAATATGTAATACACAAATTTAAAGTGTGAATGTAATATTTGATTGAAATACAGGGATAGGTAAAAGTAGGTTTATGGCTGTGAGTACACGAAATACAGTTTATTCTTGTATTATTATTTATTAATTACTAGGGGCCCGGTGCACGAAATTCGTGCACTGGGGAGGGTGTCCCTCAGCCCAACCTGCCCCCTCTCACAAACTGGGGGCCCTCAGGGGATGTCCTACTGACGGCTTAGGCCCGCTCTCCAGTCTGGCCTCCCTTTGTGGGAGGCAACTGGGCTGATCAGGGGAAGGCACCAGCCCCATCACCCCCCTGCTGCAGCCACTGCCAGTCACCACAGCCACCAAGGTGTTTTCATCAACACAGACTCCAGTCCCTTCACCAAGAAAAAATGACAACTTTCTTTAGGCATTTTCAAGATGTGTCTTTCATAGGATATGCATTTCTTTCTTTCTTTCTTTTTTTTATCCTCACCTGAGGATATGTTTCCATTGACTTTTAGAGAATGTGGAAGAGAAAGGGAAAGACAGAGAGCAACATCAAAGTGAGAGGAACACTTCGATTGGTTGCCTCCTGCATGAGCCTGACCTGGGCCCTGGCCAGGGAGGAGCCTGCAACCTAGGTACATGCCCTTGATCAGAATCAAACCCAGACCCTGCTGTCTGCAGGCTGAGGCTCTATCCACTGAGCCAAACCGGCTAGGGCAGGATATGACATTTCTTAGCCCCTCCAGCAGTGGACCTTCATTTTTTTCTCCAGAAGTGTGGTGGAAAAACCCTAGATCACCTTTTTGGATTCTTATTACCCAAGTTACTAAGAATATTACCAGTGGCATACAGGAAGCTTAGCCAATGTGCAGTCAGAAAAGGTGTTTCCTCTATAGTTCACACCAATTGTGGGCTGGGCCCTGCCCAGGCCTAAATCCTCTGGCCGAAGCTTTAGGCCTGGGAAGGGGCCCTCCAGCTCCCTCTGATCCCTGGCTCCGCCCCTGCCCAGGCCTGCCCAGGCCAAAAGCCTCTAGGGCAGGAGCAGAGCCCCAGCTCCCTGCAATCGATTGCAGGGGGTCTGCTCCTGCCCAGGCGATGGATCGCAGGGGGTCCACTCCTGTACCAGGTCTTACCTCACAGTGACCTGGGTGCCAGGATGTTCCTGGGACACAGGTGCTGGGCGCCTATGTATGCAAATTAACTGCCATCTTTTTTTTTGGGTTAATTTGCATAGTCACTCTGATTGGCTATGGGCGTAGCGAAGGTACGGTCAATTTACATGTTTGTCTATTATTAGGTAAGATAGTATTATTTATTATTACTAATCAACTTTAGCCCACTCCTGTATATATCTGAATCAACCAACATGAACCAGTATTATGTGTGCCTGAAGTTTTTTTGTTTGTTTGTTCTCATTTGGGACAAATATTAACTGTACTTATTATCCTCTAATAATTTTGAGGGGGGAGTTTTGTTGATTCTCAGGGAATATGACAGAGTTGAAATCAAGAAAAACTAAAAAAACAACCAACCAAACAAAAATTTCAGGAATGAATACTTTTAAGAGAAATATCAGCTAAAACTCTAGTACTGATTACTACCAGTGCCCTGGCAACTAGTTAAGTCAGGGCTGCCCCTGTTTTTAAATTATAATTTCATTATGTGCAGTACCAGGCTCCTTTGTCAAGTAAGGCTTTGTTTCAGGGTTGTTACGTAATTCAACTGATGGGTGACAAAGGTCTTCTAGGCCTGGCAAACCTAATGGCAACGGCGTTGCCCTGGCCTGCGGATGGGAAATCATTAAACGGGGATCCAGTAACCAGACCGTAATAGAAAAATTATACTATCGCACAGTTTCATCAGCTTTTTAAATAGAAAAGCTTCTGAGTGTCTTCACCATTCTTCTCCTTTACGCTCTGGGTCTTTACACGACCGGACAGGTAAGCAATGAAGTTGGACGCGGGCGGCCTGTCTGCTGTTCTCCGAGCCTGTACAGTCCATCTCAATCGCCCGATTCCCCTTTCCCTTAGCCCATCGCTTGGCCGAGAGCCCTCCTCCCTGCCATTTGCCACTTGTTCTGGGCTATTTTAATTCTGGACACGTTGTGGTAGCTGCTATATTTAAATTGGCCTGTGCGGTGCAGAAACACGGCAAATGCTAGTGGCAACCTTTTCCCTTTTTGACATAACCCAGTTGTGCTCTGGCTTTGAGTCAAGATTTGGTCCCATCCACACTGGCTCAGCTCCCGCTCTGCATCCAGGTGCTCACCGCCCTTTGGGCAGGTGGGGGCGGGGTGGTTTTCTGGGAGGGATGACCCACAGCAGGGCCCCAAACTAGAGCGTAAACGGAGAAACAGGAACCATCACGGAAGGAAAAGCTAAACGCTTCTGGAATATTGGCAGAGTGGTTTTCCAAAGACCAATGTCCAGATAAGAATTCTGTAGAACGTAACCCATCGATCGAGGGAGCCTTAAGGGAAACTGCTCGCACGTGAAGAGCCAGCTTTCTGGTTCCTGGGCGCTGAGAAGTGGGCTTGCTAAGACTCGCTTGGTCCTACCCTGCCCCGTGCTGGCCCAGCGGGCTCCTCGGCCAGCGGTGGTTTCTGCACATCTGTGCTGGAAGATGTCTCCCCAGGGACTTAAGCTGTCCCTTCAGAGAAGACAAATACATCGAAAATGCCCCCTCATCATTAAAAGCTAAATACGATATAAAGAAGAGGTTTTGTAGATGTCCACAGCTCAAAGCTAGCCTATAGCTAGACTCTGTCATGAAGAATCAGAGAAAATCAACCTAAAAAAAATTTTTTTTTTACAGTCTAGGGCTTTTGCTTCAAGACCTTAACGTACAAATGCTAATACCGACATGCTCATTTCACTGGCAGGGGAATGAAAATTCAGACGGGCTACAGGATCCTACCCATCTATCTGAAGTTCAGGATTTCTGCCTAAATAGGCCTTTTGAGGTATTTTCTTAGACTGCTTGGGCTATTACACTTTACCTTCTGTCAGCCAAGATGGTACTTGATTGTTGTTGTTTTTTTCTGAATAAACTTTATACCCACGCAGGTAGTAAGTAAGACTGGGCTTTTATTTTCAGGGCTGAGTAAGAAAACCATCGTGGAAATGTTTCGCTAAAAAAGAGCATTCACTAGTTAATTCATATGAAACCACTTTTAAACGTCCCCAACAAAGGAGGGCCCATTAGTAGGTTATTTGGTTACATGTCGTCAGGGTTACCAGCTTTCCAATTTCTCGACATAGTAGCCAAACAAAGATGGAGAGAATGGATGGAAACAGAGATGCCTGCTTTTACTAGAAGGCACGCAAGTGGTACTGAATATATCACGCTGAGTATCATGAAAACACAACTCGAAATAAATCCCGTATTATCCTAGCGCTCTAAGCTTTCAGAGAGCTAATTCCAATTTTAAGAAATCACATGCCGACTTCTTTCCCAAATACTTTCCCCGACGCCCTGATATTCTTGTAGGTCAGAAAATTACCTGAGCCCTAGCTGGCTGCTCAGTGGTTAGAGCATCAGCCCGGGCACCGAAGGGTCCTGGGTTTGATTCTGGCCAAGGGCATGTACCTGGGTTTTAGGCTTGATCCCAGCCCTGGTTGGGGCATGTGTGGGAGGCAACCAATCAATGTGTCTCTCTCACATCGATGTTTCTCTCTTTGTCTCTCCCCCTCCCTTCCAGTCTCTCTAAAAATCAATGGAAAAGTATCCTCAGGTGAGAATTAACACACACACACACACACACACACACACACACACACACACGTACACGCACAATTAAAATTACTTGAGGACCTGAGGCCTTCCTAGTTTGTCTTCTACTATGTTTAAGCTCATTCCATTTAAAAATATTTTTATTGATTTCAGAGAGAGGGAAGGAGAGGGAGAGAGATATAGAAGCATCAATGATGAGAGAGAATCATTGATCCGCTGTCTCCTGCACACCCCACACTGGGGATTGAACCCACAACCGGGGCATGTGTCCTGACCAGGAATCGGACCGTGACCTCTTGGTTCATGGGTTGACGCTTACCCACTGAATCATACCAGCTGGGCTTAAGCTCATTTTTAAATGACAAGGCCACATGTGAGGGCCTCTCCCACCACAACTCTGCATAGCTATTTAGAATAAATTGTGCATTTACAAGTCTGGAACAAGAACCCGCCACAGCAATGCTGGTGACAGGAGAACAAGTGTGTCCACAGCACAACAGGATCATGGAAGCGTGCGGTCCCTCAACGAACGTCCAGTCCTCTCATTTACTATCCCGACAGTCATCTGGATCTTCCCACACAACAAGGACCTGAGGCGGGCTCTTCCGAACTCCCCGCTCTGAGACTGAGGGGCAGAAAGGTCATATGAGGTAGGAAAGAATCAAGCAGAAAAGAGACCAATTCTGGCCTTTAAAAAAAAGGGGGGGGGATTTTAATGATTACTAGTGCTTTTAAAGACACATTTCTAACAACTTCAAAATTATTAGTTCAATTTTGTTATATTGTGTGTTTCTCTGTGGTGATTACCAGCTAACACACAAATATATACAGATATCACTCCAAGATCACAATAAACCAAGGGCTGCTGTCTCAAGATTTCTAGGAGCGACAGGGTAAAGGAGAAGTTAAGAAAAATTCTAGCACATTTCTTAAGGAATCCTGGAGAAGAACATGAAACAGACAAATAAAGCCATAGGTGGTAGGAGCTGAAAACTAAGGGGCATAGGCCACATTTCTGAATCTGGGGGTGGGGAAGAGGGGTGACTGGATGGGACAGGTCCCAGGAGTTTACACCACCCACAACAGGACAGGCTCACCCCAGGCTGTGAAGGTGTGAGCAGGGAGGTGACCTGTGGCCTGGAGGACAGCCCTGCCTCTGGCCATCACATGGCATTGGCGGGACAGGGTACAAAGGAGAGGTGCAGTCTCCTCCTAGGCAACGCAATGACTTGTAATCCACCAAGTACAGCAGGTCCTCACTTGGCAGCGCAGTGGGTTCTGTGACTTTAAGAAAAATGTATAAGGAAACGAACGTCGTCACAGGCTAATGGGTATAAACAAGAGTTAAGTTCGTAGGGCATCTCACCAATGTTATCACGAAACAACTTTATTCGAGGACCTGCTGTATCACCATTGGAAAAAATATAAATACCTGGTATTAAGTTAATCAAGCAAGAAAGTATTGATGATGATAATTACTGTTAAGATTGACCAAGTGCTTTTTATACGCGAGGCCTAAACCTGCATTTTCTGTTCCAAGAACTTGACGTGTAATGTCTCCTATGATCCACGCTGGGTTATGGGCTAGTGTGTGGTGGGAGCTCATTTGAATCGAACGTCAGAATTGTGCATACACACCCACCCAGCCAAATCCTGCTCAAGCTCTCTAGACTCCCCCTGGGGTGGTCTCCCTTCTCATTCCAGCCATAAATACTTGGTTTCCCTCATCATCTGAATTAATAAAGATGCACATTTTTTTTCCAGGTACATTTAACATTTTTCTTAAACTAACATAAACATTTCTCCTTTTCCCATGAGTTAATTCTTATATATAATAACCGTTTAGGGACAAAAATTTTGAGTTTAAATAAAAGTAGGGTCGATGCTATCAAGTAACAAGTGATTAAAAGCTGCACTACCTTTTCAAATGATCTACTCCAAGAAAAGGGATTAAAAAAACACCCATTGAAATCAGGTGTAAATTTAACATCTCTCTCAGACATTGACATGCTGCTGTTTCACTGGGGTTTCAGCGGCGATACACACCAAATCCTACACACACCAAGCCCTCTAACGCGGGCACTTCGCGCCTGTGGTGGTGGCATATGACGCCTTCTGCCTGCTGGGCCACTCTGAGGCCACCTCTACATCCACCCTGGTCCCTGCTGTGTCCTCCATCTGGAGGCTCTGACGGCTCCCTCTCACCTACTCCCCTCGGCATGTCCTGAGGTGTCTCGGCATTTGTGCTATTTGGCACAGAAAACCTGCTACCTCAATCTGTGGCATATTGTTCCAGCCACAGCATAAATGTAACCCTCGGATTAGATTAGCATAGTGGAGATTTCATGGTCTCCCTGGACCGGCACTACAGATGGAGACAAGTTACTGCGGATTCACAGACTTCAGACCTGAAGATCTCTCTTCCACTGCAATGGAACACACTCGAAGAGTTTCTCGCTGTGTGTTGCGTCCCCTCCTAATGTGCTTAGGAGCATGAGTTCTAGAATCAGACTGCCTGGATGCGAATTAGCTCTCGCCCTCACTGGCCTGCAACCCCGGGGCGTTCCCTCACCTAGCCGTGCCTTCGTTTCAGGAATGGTGGTAAACCCACCTTTTGGGGTTATCATGAGGATCACAGATGACACATGGAAAGTCCCAAAGAATAGACAATGCACATAGGGTACTCAATATCATTACCAATTAATATTTATCAATTAATTCAATAACTTAAAAATATATTACATTTTGTCCTGGCCAGCATGGCTCAGTTGGTTGAGCAATGCCCAGTTTAATACCCGGCCAGGGCACATGCCCAGGTTATGGGTTTGATCCCCAGTCGGGTTGCATACAGGAGGCAACTGATCAATGGTTCTCTCTCACATTGACGTTTCTCTCTCTCTCCTCCCTTCCATTCTCTTTAAAATCAATAAAAACATATTAAAATATATATTAAGTTTCTGAATAAGATATTCAAATGGTTCAAAAAATATAAAAAAAGAATAATAGGGAAACTCTCCCTTTTACCTGGTCCTGATCCAGCCATAGCCAACCAGTGTCGATGTTTTTTAAAAAACCTTTTCCAGCCCTAACCGGTTTGGCTCAGTGGATAGAGCATCGGCCTGCGGACTCAAGGGTCCCGGGTTCGATTCCGGTCAAGGGCATGTACCTTGGTTGTGGGCACATCCCCAGTGGGGGATGTGCAGGAGGCAGCTGATTGATGTTTCTCTCTCATCAATGTTTCTAACTCTCCCTCTGCCTTCCTCTCTGTAAAAAAATCAATAAAATATATTTAAAAAAACAAAAACAAAAACAAAAACAAAACACCTTTTCCATAGTTTCTTTAAGTGAATACAAGAAAATAAAGTTCCCGTTTTCTCCTTTTCTACACAAAAGAAAGCAATACGTACATCGTGTCTGTTCCTTTGTGAAACAAGAAAACAGCGACGAGAGCATAAACCTTATACTGTGGCAAACTTCGGCAGCCCTTGAATATCATGAGGTGACAGTGAGTGGAACCACCCGGGTGAAGCCGGGACAGCAGTGGGGTGGGGCTCTAGTCAGAAGGCCTCTGTTTGGGTCCTGGGCCCGTCATTTGCAAGCTGTGCAGTCCTGGACAGATTACCTAAAAGGAGGTGTGGAGTTGGTCATCACTATGTTTGTTGTGGGGATGTAAGATTTGTGTGCAAGAGTTTTGTAGCCCTGGCTTGTATGGTTCAGTCAGAGCAGTGGTCGGCAAACCGCGGCTCGCGAGCCACATGCGGCTCTTTGGCCCCTTGAATGTGGCTCTTCCACAAAATACCACGGCCTGGGCGAGTCTATTTTGAAGAAGTGGCATTAGAAGAAGTTTAAGTTTAAAAAATTTGGCTCTCAAAAGAAATTTCAATCATTGTACTGTTGATATTTGGCTCTGTTGACTAATGAGTTTGCTGACCACTGAGTTAGAGCATCGGCCCACAGACTGAAGGGTCAAGGGTTTGATTCCAGGTCAAGGGCATGTACCTGGGTTTCAGGTTCAATCCCCCAGTCCCTGTCGAGTTGCGTGCAGGAGGCAACCAGTCAATGTCTGTCTGTCTGCCTGCCTGCTCCTCGCTCTCTCCCTCCTTCCTTTAACATTCTCTGTAAAAATCAACGAAAAAAGTAACCTTGGGTGAAGATTAAAAAAAACACCAGCCGGTGTGGCTCAGTGGTTGAGCACCGACTCATGAACAAGGAGGTCACAGTTTGATCCCTGGTCAAGGGCACATGCCCAGGTTGCGGGCTCCACCTCCAATGTGGGGCATGCGGGAGGCAGCCTATCAATGATTCTTACCACTGACTAGAGGCCCGGTGCACGAATTTGTGCATGGGTGGGGTTCCTCAGCGTGGCCTGCGGGGATTGGACCGAAACTGGCAGTCCAAGGCTGCCTGCTGCTCCTGCCTGCCGCTCCTGCTCATCCCGGCCCCACTGTGCCTGCCGTGGGCTCGTGCCCAGTCAGTCCTGATTGGGAGAGGTGAGCACCAGCCCCGCATATGGCGCCCATCCCGAGGGAGGTACGGGGGTGGGGAGGGAGGCCCAGGATGCAGTCAGCCCTCCAGGCAGGTGGTAGGACACCCTTGCCGGCCCAGGATCTGGATCTGTCCCACTGACATTCACGCCGGTTGTCAGTAGCCACCTGGAGGCCACTTTTATTTCTTTTCTTTCTATATCGTTTCTTCCTTGCGGAGTGTCTAGGGAGGGGAAGCGGCCATGGTGCCTGAGGCCAACTTCCAGGAGGCCAGCGGGGCTCTTTGGATCGTGCTGGTGGCACCAGTCCGTCGGTGCCTGGCCTGTTCTCCAGATATTGGACCTGCAGGACTACTGAGGGAGTGAGCGGCTGCTGCTGGGCTGGTGGGCCGCCGGGCTGGTGGGCCGCTGGAACAGGTCAGTCAGCTGAGCAACACTCCCGCTGTGGGAGCGCACTGACCACCAGGGGGCAGCTCCTGCATCGAACGCCTGCCCCCTGGTGGTCAGTGTGCATCACAGTGACCGGTTGACCCGTTGCTTAGGCTTTTATATATATAGATGTTTCTATTTCTCTCTCCCTCTCCCTTCTTCTTTTTGAAATCAATAAAAACTTGTTTAAAAAAATAAGAATTTTGTAAATTGAAGATACACACACCAAGGGTATTACCAGTTAGAAGCTACCACAACCCTTGAAGCCACTCCCCCTCCTCTGGAAACTCCAGTGGAGTGATGAGAGCACAAGTCTCCATCTGTGACCTGGAATCTGGCCGGACAGATACCATTACTCATCTAGGGTCACCTAGCTGGTGTGGGGTGCGCTCTGTGCCGTAGCTCTATCTTGCTCAACTTTTCCAACATGGGTCCAGTTTGAGAGCTGACCCCAAAATGTGTCAACATAATGGGAGGCTGAAGGTGTGAAAACCAATGAGAGAGAGGCTGGAAGGAGAGGGGGTGACACACAGGACCTAGTGGTTTCCCTTCTTCACCAGCAGCCCGACCTGTTTGGTCCCCCGAGAGTGTGGCTGTCACGGTGTTCCTGACACTGGCCACGTGGGCCGGCACTGTGTGCGCACTGGTCAAGGGGAAGCTGTCCGTGGGTTTAGAGATTTGGGTTCTTTTGCTGATTCCTTACTAGTGTGACCAGAGGCCTCTCACCTCCCTGTGATCCATTAGCTTCCTCAGCTATAAAATGAAGGGGTTCAAGTGAGAATTCTAATCTGCTCTTGTAACAAAATTTAACATACACTTTCAACAATAAAGATTTAAAAACAACAACAACAAAAATTTAACTTACTTCCCTCCACCCCCCACACAGTGAGATACCAGGGTGCATGCTCTGGCTGGCAGGGACCCGGGTTTTCCCTGCCTCCTGCAACAGGCCTTCCACCAAACCCTAGAATGCCACAGATCCCGAGAACGCCACGGATCCCGAAAACTCCCACAGATCCCGAGAACGCCCATGGATCCCGAGAACTCCCACAGATCCCGAGAACGCCCATGGATCCCGAGAACTCCCACAGATCCCGAGAACGCCCATGGATCCCGAGAACTCCCACAGATCCCGAGAACGCCCATGGATCCCAAGAACGCCCATGGATCCCGAGAACACCCATGGATCCTGAGAATGCCCACAGATCCCGAGAATGCCCACAGATCCAGAGAACGCCCACAGATCCCGAGAACGCCCATGGATCCCGAGAATGCCCACAGAACCTGAAACTACAGCTTGAAGGTGCCAAGTAGAGTCCTAAAGTTCCCTCCAACCCAAATGTTCAATAACTGTGGCAGCTATCATTTTGTTTCTAAAGAAGTCTGCTTATTATGTATAAACAAAACTAGATCTCTCTTTACTATCTTTAAAAAGTGAGCCTAGCCCTGACCTGGAATCAAACCCGCCACCTTTTGGTGCACAGGACAATGCCCCAACCAGCCAAGTCACCCGGCCAGGGCTGACTAAAATAAATTACTTTGCTTTAGTAGATCAAGTTAGAGGTAAGGTGATTATACCTTCTAGCTAACGTTTTCCTGCAACTTGAATGGTAAAGAACCCTAAATATTAGGGGTTAAGGACATAGCAATCAAATCACCTGTGGAAGGTGAAATATGAAGTTGTATTTCATACAACATAGATCAACATGTCTAGCAATAGATGTGTACACATGTGAGCATAGAGCAGAAACATCCTCAAGGATTCGTGGCTTCTTCTTATTATTATTATTTAAATCCTCACCTAAGGATATGCCCTCTATTGATTTTTAGAGAGAGGAGGAAAGGGAGGAGAGGGAAGGAGGGTGAGAAAAAGAGAGATACATGTGAGAGATAAACTTGGATTGGTTGCCTCCTACATGCACTCCGACTAGGAATTGAACCCAAAACCTAGGTAAATGCCCTGACCCAGAATCAAACCCACCATCTTCTGGTGCCCAGATCGACACCCCAACCAACTGAGCCACCTGGCCAGGGCCTTGGTTGATTATTTTTATAAGTGGATCGCTAACGCTAACCATAGTCCTTAAACATCCTGTAATCTTCTAATTAAACCTGGAATGAATTCACGTTATATCAACCTATTTCACAAAATCTGGAAACCGAGAAAGGCCTCAGAGATCACCGAGTTCGATTCACTCATATAGATCAGCGCCGGCTGGAGCAGGTAAGGTTAATCATACTCCCTCACATTCATGTGCACCCTGCAAATGTGTGCCTGAGGGGACCCAGCCTCGCTGGCGCCAGCGCCCACGGGGACAGCATGGTGGGAGGCACCATAACCGAGCCATATGGGATGCAAAGTCCTAATAGTCCCAGGCGCTGGGCTAAAGGCACTCCTGCAGCGACCATGAGGTGATGAAACGTGGGGGACCTGCCACCCTCAGGGGACCGTCAGAGGTGCCATGGACAGGGATGGCTTTAATTTGACGGCCGAGGATTGTCTACTCTTCAGGAAAGCACACAGGTGTTTTCCAAATATTTGTTTTTAATTAATTACACTTCTAATGCATTCCCATCTCTTATAAGAGAGGGAGAAGGTATGGAAGGTAGGGGAGGGGGGCGGAAGACCCAGAGAAAGGTGGGTGATGGGAGGAGAGGAAAGACAGCAACACAGGGACTAGTGTGGGTCCACACAGCCCAGGAGACATGCCCAGCAGGCTAACCGAGAAAAACTCTCTTAAGTCCTTGAGAGAAATGTGAAAATCACGATTTTAATATTTATATACCACTGTAATGTGTATGTAGATACACACAAACACACTCTAAAGATACAGAATTTTATGCTACTTGATAAGCATCTATATTCCAGGAATCTTGCTAAACACTTGGGGAGCAAAATTATTACGCTGAGCTCTCCCAACCACCCTTCGGGACTGTCAGTCCCTGTTATAAGGAGGCATAAGGAAGTGTGCTCGGACAGCGGTCTGTCCAGAGGACACAGCAGCATCGGACGGAGCCCGGGGACTTCTAACGATGAAGCCCACACCCTTTCTTCCACATGATGCCACCTATCAGCTGGAAGTAATTGAAATGTTACGGGGGAAATCTGCCATTGGTGACACTGTTTGCTTATTACACTGGGTTTTATATTTAAGTCAAACATGATCCCAGTAAAATGACCTTTCACTGAAGTTGATCATTCAGATAAAGGTTCTTATAAGCTCTGTGCGATGCAGATGAAACTAAGAAGGAACTGGAAATTAAGCAGCACCGCTAAACCTACGCTGCTTATCAGGGTGCCCCCTGGAGCAGAATGCTAGCAGCGGTCCCTGGGGCGTTTAAGCCTCGCCTTAACATCTAAGGAGCAGACCCCTGCTGACCCACTGAGCCAATTTGGTGAAGAGAGCTGAAAATACCACGTGGACAGATGTGTGGACCCAATTATTTCAGGCGTGCAGACCCAGCCCTGGTGCCCAACACACTGAAATAACCCCCTTCTTCTTCGGAAGCAAGTGTCTATGGACAAGTTGCAAACTGAAGTTTGATGAGGACATTTCAGGCTCGAGGGAGTTGGTGAGAGATGCTCAATGTTCCCCTGAGGGCCAGAGTCCACGTGCCACGCCCTGGCCTACGCAACAGGTCCAGATCTGTTCTCACCTGACCTCTGACCCACAATTACTCCCTCACGTTTATTCATGCTCTGATGATCTTGGGTCCTGGGATAAATCTTAACATACACCCTCCAACACCCTGCCCTCTTCTATAACCACTGATGCCGCCCTCTCCCTTCCTAGGAGGGCTGAGCAGCAGCTCTGACATAAGCGACTGGAAGATGGTGAGAGGCAACTCTCCGACAGGACCAAGCCGGCTCCTAGAAGCCCTGAGAAACGCGTCTGCCAAATTCCCTAATCCAACCTGGGGCGAGGCGGCGTTCCTAAGGCCCATCGTTCCCCTTACGGCCCGCTCACCGTGTCAGGCATCATACACGATCCACCGCGCACATGAACTTTCGTGTCCCTCTGAGGCGGGTTCTATAATGATCCCACTTTCACTGGGGAAGAGACCAAGGCTGAGAGCGGCTCAATGACCTGCCCAAGGTGGAGTTGAGACTTTGCCAGTCTCCAAAGCACATGCTCGTCCTGCACTCCATGACCTCAAGTTACAGTATGCACATCAGATTAGACCCCCTTCATAGTCTAGAATCTTCCTCCCAGTTTGGCTCCTCAAAGACCTGAACTATTAATAGGGCAGATGTGCGAATATTTTCTTCTAAAACAGATGACCCAGAGGCTGTCTGCCCAACGCCAGGAGGCATCCCACTCCCTATCAGAAAGTTTCGATTTCTTTTCTGTGCTGTTAGGACAGAGATGCCGATGGTATTCACGCAGGGGTGGGCACTACCAAGTATCCTAAGGTGTAGAACAACATTTTAAACGAAGAACTTGAGAATGTTTGCATTAATTTGAGTACCAGGTTTTACTAGAGGTACTTGAAGGACCTGCATCTTGGTTTTTAAAAGTGAGCTGGACACAATGTTTGTTACAGCACAGCCTGAGATAGTGGGGAGCCGGAGGCCCCCGAAATGTCCCCCAGTCAGGCGTGTCAGTCACACGGGGGGGCATGCAGAGTCTGGGATGGTGTGCAGCCATCAGACCAACAGCCCTGGGGGACACAGGCAGCATGCCTGGATCCGAAAACGCAGCCTGGAGACGCAAAAAAACAACAACCCCCTAAAAATGATACACAACATGTAAATGTTATTAATGTATTAAATAAAACATAAATAAGAGAAAATGAGCTTTGTGGTGCAGTGCCATTCATATAAACTAAAAATACACAGGAGAGCCCAGCTGGCGTGGCTCAGTGGTTGAGCATCAACCTATGAACCAGGAGGTCACGGTTCAATTCCCGGTCAGGGCACATGCCTGGGTTGTGGGCTCGATCCCCAGTGTGGGGTGTTCAGGAGGCAGCCGATCAATGATTCTCTCTCATCATTGATGTTTCCATCTCTCTCCCTCTGGAAATGAAGCAGCATCGCTAAACCTACTCTGGAAATGAATATATATATATATTCAAATGAACAAACAAAAAATACACAGGAGACACAGCATGTTTCCGTGTACACAGAATCAATGAGCTATAATAAATATCGACTGCTGAGCGCTTACAGAGGGGAGGGAGTGGACGGGGAAAATGGAGAAAGAGGGAAGAGAACAGGAGAGAGGCCTGGTGGTGATAGTGCATACAGAAGGCAGAACCGGAGGGATGTGTTCCTTCAACCTTCTACACTGAAGGGTTAAGAAAAGGCAGGAGGGAAGGAGAGAGGGGGGAGGGGAAGTGGGGGAGGAGGGAAGATAGAGGACTTGAGAGAGGGTGGACACTAGTCGTGAATCCAGCTCAGAGCTAACACCCACTGTTAGCTTTCAGTCTACCTTGTGCTGTTATCACATGCAACCCTCGGCGTGGGGCAGGTCTGTACCACGTGTGTGGGCACACGCTCACCCCGCACCCCCACGCCCTGTATGGCCATGCCTGGATTAGAGCCAGTTTGTAGGTTTGAAGACGAACAGAAACGGAGGATAGTACCTGTGGGCATTGGAATGGAACACTTGGATTGATTCCGAGAAAAAATGCTCCCTTTTCTTTTTCTACGTCTACAGACTGGCAGAGTTTAAACACGCAGAACACAGAGACCAAGGCAATGAAAGATGAGAGGCGAGTTAATGACCATACGTGACGAAAAGCTCCACCTCGCCTCCTTCCTCCCCTCCACCCGGAGGTTCGGGGGTGGCCCCGATCGCTTTCTCCTTGCTTGGACCCCAGCCCCACGCTCAGGCCGCTGTGGAGGCGCTGGGCTGGGCCGGTGGGGAGAGAGCCGGGGAGCCAGGGGCGGTGAATGAATGCCTAAACAAACTCTCCCCTGACACAGCACTAAAAATAAGTCTGCTTACACGCACAGCACGCTGAGGACTGGTAAACTGAACCCTCTCCTTCATCCTCTCTGGAGACCAGACGCCTCAGCTTTTAGAGAAAATGAAATGCAGGTGCAACCACGTGGAGCCCGGGGGTGGGGACGTTTGATGTGTGTGACAACGGCGCACCTGCCAGGAGGTTAAGGCCTCGCAGGGCGCACAGCCCGTGGGGGGACGAGCCCCGCGTCCTTGGTCAGACGCTGATAAGGCTCACTGGGGCATTGCCTTATTTAGTCAGGCTGCTCTGCCCAGAGCCGGGCACGGTGACGACTGCGTAAGCTGGGACCGACCGGCTCTCGCCTCCCAGTCGCTGGTGCTGACACACCAATTACAAAGGCTCTCTGGGATTTAAACAGCCTCTCGCCTTTCCGAGTAGCAACTTCCCTACAAAGAACGACTCTATCACAAATAAACCCTGAATGTGTATATGTGCTTGGCAATGAATTCTCTGAGGAACACCGGAAACTAGGTTCCAGTTCGTTCTTAAGGCTTTCTTGCTGCCCACCCTGAACACATGATGAGGTTATATAAGGTGATTCTATTGGGTTGGCTAACTTGCGTATTTTCTTCAAAAACCACTATTATTACTGTTTCTTTCATCTTCTTCTGTGTGCGTGTGTGTGTGAGCATTGCTTGCTTGTGTTTCACAGGTACTTTTTTTTCTTTTTTACAAATTCAAGGTTTGCAGCACCCCTGCATGGAGCAAGCCCACGGGCACCATTTTCCCAACAGCACTTGCTCCCTTTCTGTCTCTGTGTCACACTTTGATAATTCGCACAATATTTTAAGCTACTTGAATATTATTATATTTGTTATATTGATCTGTGATCAGTGATCACTTTTTATTTTATTTTTTCCATAACCATTTATCCCTCTATGCCCTCTTCCACCCCCACGCCCCCTGCCCCCAAATCACCACACTGTTGTCCAGTTCTTTTTTTCTCCTCAATCCTTCAGGCTCCACCCCCCACCCCCCCTCCACACACACACTATTTCTAACTGTATTATTAAAAAAACAACAGGCATTATAGTATTAGAGACAGCCTGATCTATCAATAACTTGCTCTAGACCTGACTCTGCTCTCAATGAATCTTATACATCTTTACCTACATACACATGTATGTATATGTACATAAACCACTATACATGTAAATTATTTTCTGCAAGAAGGCTAGCATGTGAGCCAGGTGTAGTTGCTGATAAATGAGGAAGCTTTCTAGGTACTGAAATGGAACACATTCTAATATATATTGCTAAATAAAAAAAACACACACACCCAACAGGGCACACAACAGTGTATTCTGGGCTACAATCCTTTATCTGCAATTCCAGCATCTGAAAAACTTTAAAAACCTACATTTTTAAAAAAATAAGCTTAGGGCCAAAACTTCTTTGACTATGGCACCGGAAGGTAACTGGAAGGAGGCTATTTATGGTTCAGATTTATTCCCCTCTGTGTGAATACTGTCTCCCTAGAGAATGAATGTGGTTGATTACTGGGTGCTGCTCAGACCCTGTGGGGGTGTTGTGCAATTGATGCTAAACGCACCAAATTACTTTTCTAAAATCTAATATGGTGCATTCTAAAACATACCTGGACCCAAAAGGTTTGGAAAGCAATTATGGACTTGTGGGATGTAACCATATGTGTCAAAGGGGACAAAATGTATATTGGTGTGTATACACATCAGAAAAATTTTATAAAGATACCAATAACATTGCTTATCTTCAGGGAAAGGAAATAATCAGCTGGAGTCAGGAGTGGGAGGGAGATTTATCACTCAGTCTAGACCAGTGGTCGGCAAACTGCGGCTCGAGAGCCACATGCAGCTCTTTGGCCCCTTGAGTGTGGCTCTTCCACAAAATACCACGGCCTGGGCGAGTCTATTTTGAAGAAGTGGCGTTAGAAGAAGTTTAAGTTTAAAAAATTTGGCTCTCAAAAGAAATTTCAATCGTTGTACTGTTGATATTTGGCTCTGTTGACTAATGAGTTTGCCGACCACTGGTCTAGACCATTTTGCAACTTTAAAATTTTGAACCATAAACATGTGCCATCTATTAAAGCATAAACAACATTAAAAATTTAAAAAATCACCAATTCTTCCCTGGCCAGGAGGCTCGGTTGGTTGGAGTGTCATCCTGTGCACCAAATGGTTTCGGTCAGGGCACATCCCTAGATTGCTGGTTTGATCCCCAGTTGGGGTGAGTACAGGAAGCAACTGATTGATGTTTCTCACATCCATGTTTCTTTCTCTCTCTTGCTCTCTCTGTCTAAAACTCAATATAAACGTGTCCTTGGGTGAGGATTAAAAAAATCACGAATTCTAAGCACAGGAGGAGAGCCTAATCTATTTAAAATGCATCCTGTTAACAAGTCTTCAGTAAGCAGCTTTTCACACCCACTGCCAATGGATCCCTTTGACCAGCCTTCCTTAGTACCTGTTAATTTCAGCTTCTCTTGACTCTCATTTTAAGCATGTCCAGGTCTTTCCAATGCTGCTGTCTTTTCCTTTGAACTACAAAGAGTCCTCACTTAACGTTGTCTATGAGTTCTGCAACTTTAAGCCAAACGACAAATATAACGAAACCGACAGAGTTCAGTGCCTACGGCATCTCATCAATGCCATAATGAAATGACATTATACGAGGTTCTGCTGTACTGCTGACTGTTCATTTCTTAAAGTTTTTGTCTCCCTAACCCACATGTGGTTTCTTCAATTAGATCTGAAACTCGATAAAACTCATGTAACAGGCCAGATACACGCTTAGTTATTTGTCCTAGCCTTTCCATTTCCATGGAATTTCATAAAAGTACAGATAAAATAATCTAACTTTAAAATTTTTACTTGGCACAGTTTTCCTTACATTGGTGGTTAATTATACGGTGTGTATATCTGGTCTTCCTAATGAGCCCCCAGGGTCCACCCAAGTAGCAAGTGATAAATGTAAGCTAAATTGGATGAAGCCTATAAAACAAAAACATTTCCCAGGAAGACTTCACCTTGAAAAGGAAATGGGAAAAGAATCAAGGCAGGTTTCTGAAGACTCAAGTGGCACCTGTAATGGCCGTGAGAAGCAGGGCCGTGGGGTGATGGACATTATTCTGAGATTACAATTTCCAAGTGCTGCTTCGTGCACTGATGGTGGAGAAAGCCCAGTTACTTTTGGTGCCCTCGCCTCCGCAAGACGTGGCCTAATAAGAATTACTGTGAGTTAAAAATCGCATTTGTTCCCTGTGATATTAAAATAACAAGTTACTTACTGATTATAACGAGTCCCAAAGGCATAAACTAGGAATCAAAATCTTTAAAAATCATGGGCTACTAAATTTAGAAATAACACCATCCTTATCTTTCTTAGAATCCTTGGAATCACTTCCAAACGATTTTTGAAAACGATATTTGATTTAAAATTAGTCCAGTTTCTCCTTTTTAAGACAGAAAGCAGAGACTTTTGAAGAGTGAAATTCCATGTGGTGCAGCACAATTTCCCTCTGACTATGCATTTCATTCAATTCCACTGCCCTGGCATTGGTAACAAACCTTTGCATCCAAAGCCAAAAATAAAAACGAAATTTTCTCCCCTTTTTACCCTTAAAAATTAATCCTAGTAAAGAAATTTACTTACAAACCATGTTGATATAATTACAAGATAAAGGCAAAACATCTACATAGTTTTCAAAACAAATATATAGCTGTTTTAACTGGTAATCACAGACCTTTTTTTTGGTTTTTTTTTTTAAGCCAGAAAAATCTTGGCCAGAATTCTCAGTCACCCTTTTACTTTACAGATGAAAAACACCAAGCCCAGGGAACTCACAACGTATTGTCTGTGTTCTACCCGCTATGCACTGCGAGGTGTACAATTACTAATAACTGGCTAGACTTACTTAAACAAGCAACTGTGTATGTATATATAATCTAATAAGTATGGAAACCTATCTGCACCCTATTCCTCGGGAGCACAGGAAGATGGGGGGAGTTGGAGGAGGTGCCCCGGGAGGGTTTGGCCGAGACAGGTTCATCTTGCTGCCTCCCACACCTTCTCCAGGATTTCAGCTGCACCAGTACTTCCGCCCTGTAGTTGGCCGTTTACTTGTTTGTCTCGCCCAAAGGGTGAGCACTGCCTTGGAAAACCCATTTCTCAAACATGCACAATGTCATGTCAACATCCATGAAGTGAACTGGATCTACAAATGACTTGAGGGTACAAACGGGCCAAGTAGAGCTGGACATCCAGGACAGTGGATGGTGGGTCTAGGGAAAGTAGAAAAGGGGGTGGAGGGATGGGAGCAGAAAGGCAAGAAAAGAGCACGAGGCAGAAGTCAAGAGACAGGGAGCAGGTGAGCTGTTTGAGAACATGCTTAACCAGGAAGGTGAAGCAGAGAGTGGAGCCCGTGGACAATTTCTCCAGGAGAGATGAGTGTGTGCGTCCTTCCTAGTCAACACTAAACAAACAGAGGTCATGCGACGACAGACTTCCATCACTGTCACAACAGTCTCAGGTTATTTCAATAATCTCCGCTTCACATATTTTCATTAAGAACTAGGACATACCTTCATGGTGCAGGGCTGACTTGGCCTTGGGCGCATCTCTCAAACTGCTTTTGTGCAGGGACTGAGGTATGTCCTGGAAGTTTGCTGCTTGGCCAACGTGGACGCAGTCACACGTGGCGGGAGTGGAGGAGCCATCAGAAAAGAGGCTGCCACGTGACCTCTGAAAGACCCAGCAAACCCGTCCAAAGAAATACACCCCTCCTACCCCACAGGATCCACGACACCACGCTGCCTTCAGTAGGGGAAAACACGTCTTCTATAGAAACCTTATTTGAGAAGATGGGGCACCAGTGGAGTTAGATCCCATGTTCATTGCTTTACAGGATTAAAAGGAAATAACCGACTCCCTCGGCTTCACAGCTTAAGTGCCGCCATGGCAGCAAGCGTCTGTATCCACCACAAAGATGCCGCCAGCCACGGGGCGGTCCTCTTTAGAGAAAGATGGTAACATACGTCTTCTAAGCAAGAACAACAAGACGGCCTAACAGGCTTGTAGTGATAATTCAAGCTTTGATAGTTTTTAAAAAGGATCGAACCCCGAAGGCATTTAGTTGAAGAAATGTACACACATCACAAATATCCAGAAGCTCTGTGGGCCTTGGGTGTGTCACGAGATGTTCTCTGTTGTAACTGCTGCTGTGCCCACACCCGCTTTACTTTTTGCTCCGCTTAGAACGCCTCTCCCTCCTCCATTTCTGCCTGGCAAATTCTCCTCATGCTTTGAGAGCCAACTGGAACCCCCTCCCCATGAGACCTTCCCCAGTGCTCCCACATGGATAAAACTCTTTGCTTTAAAAACTTTATCCAGACCCGGGAAGATTGTGAAAAACTACTTGCCCATAGCACTCATGCCTCACCGCGCATCACAGTGACTGGCTGTATTTCGCTCCTGGGGAACCAGGTGCTGGACAGCGGGATTATGTCCTGTTCCCTTCTGCACTGAGCATGTTCTCACGAAGCATCAAGTTCACTGTGGTCCAGGACAGTGGCATAGGGCTTCCATGAATTGTCACGCACTCATGGCATGTGGGTCCGTGGGTACTGACTCTCCCTACTTTTCCTCTATTCCTCTGATGCCATTTTGCAAATGACAATTGACCTAACTGTATAGGGCAGTGGTCGGAAAACTCATTAGTCAGCAGAGCCAAATATCAACGGTACAGCGATTGAAATTTCTTTTGAGAGCCAAATTTTTTAAACTTAAACTTCTTCTAACGCCACTTCTTCAAAATAGACTCGCCCAGGCCGTGGTATTTTGTGGAAGAGCCACACTCAAGGGGCCAAAGAGCCGCATGTGGCTCGCGAGCCGCAGTTTGCCGACCACGGGTATAGGGGAAAATTCTGGTTTCAGGTATTCCCTAAAGCCTAAACAGACATACTGAGAAAAGGATATAATACGACCTCAATAATCTTATGGTAGACTTGCACACTTTTTTTACATTAATTAAACAGAAAGGTATTATAAGGGGCATTTTCTACCTCATGTGAATGTTATTTTCTCACACTTTCCAGTCCGGCTATTTCTTCTGAATAACTTGACTGAAATAATGAGGTGGGAATGCAGACATGCAAGCATATAGGTGGCCAACTGTGCAAATCCTGTCACACAAGGCAAGACCCAGGACAGAGGCACAGGTGTTCCGCTCAGGCTGTTGAAACGTCCCGCGCAGACGGCACACGGTGTGAGCCAGGCTGGTCGGAGCCCCGACAGGAAACCTGCATCGCAAACCCTGTGCTCTGGCCACAGTTTGCACACACCGGAGTGGCCCCCAGCACTTCACACGGAGGTGCGGCCCTGTTCACCACTGGCTGGGCTTCTCCTCCGTCTGTGTGAGGCATCAGGAGGAAACCGGCCCTCCTATTCCAGGCCTCAGGTCAGAGTCTCTGCCGCTCTCCTTCTCAGAGACCTCCGAGTGCCAACGAGCGTCAGCCCAATCACTGAACACAGATGTTACCGAACTTCACAAAAGCCTTGGCTAATGGCTCACAGGCACGACCATGTCCTCAGGTATGGCCAGTGAGGCAGCGGGGAATGACGGCACCCCAAATCTCTCTCTGTGCCCACAGTAAGAGTCAGAGCTCAGACCCGCAGTGCTTACTGGTGCCAGGCACCACTCCAAGCCCAACACTCGCCAACACATGGAAGTACCCGTTCCAACCCTGTGAGGAGGCTCTATGAACGACCATGCCCACTGCACAGATGAGGAGGCTAAAGCTTGGGGAGGTCAAGTTGTTTGCTCGAGGCCACTCAGCTAAAAAGTGATAGAGCCAAGACTTAACTACTATACCGTAATACAGAAAGATTTCCGGAGAATTCCCTGCACCTCCCTGGGCAAAAAACAGGCTGTCGTATTAAAGATTTATTTAAATTTTCTCCCATGCAGCCAGCTCATGCTCACTCCTTCCCTGATTTTCTCGTAACGATACTGAATTTGAGCCGCCTTCGGACCAGACTGGTCAAAGAGGAGAGACAGCATTTATCGCACTTGAAACTATGGTTCAGAGCCAGGCACACACCACACCTGTGACATATTTTTGCCAGAAATAGGATAGTTTGGACCTAACTGTTGGAAGACACTGGGGCCAATGGGTAGGTATTTCGATCTTGGCCTGGCAGCCGGGGGTGGGGGACACATGGACACAGTAGGGCACAGGGTGGGCGCTGCGGGGCGGGGCTGCACTAACCTCTTTGCTCTCTCAGATTTGGCTTCCACAACACAACACAGACCTCCCTCTGGTCTTCCTTCCTCTGGTCTGGGCTGAGGGAGTGATGGGGGTGCCACCTGCACGTCTGAGGGAGCTCCCTCCGCGGTGGGAGTCCTGGGAGCCGCCAGAATGGAGAGCAACAGGATGGGAGCAACGAAGCGGCTGGGAGCGGAATCACGTGAATGGGCCCCGAAGCGCCATCCTCGGGACCTGTCTGTGACCTGACTTCTCTCCGATGCACCTCTCTCAAGCTGATAGCAGGAACCTCCCGGTCTACCTCTCCAGCTGCAGCGCTAAGGGAAGCATGTGAACTCCGGCCAGGTAGACGGACGGGAGCCAGGGCGAAGTCAGCCACAGGGAGTGAAACGGGGCCAACCGCGGCCTGGCCAGACCTGCCCTGACTCACACATGACGGAGCCAAAGGACTCCGTGGGCACCAGCCCCTCTCCCCCCAGGATCCCGCCTCGTCCCCGCAACAAACGTCTTTTCTGGTGATGCCCCTGCCTCCCCCTCCGCGTGGCTCATGGCTAATTTCCAGCGGCGCTGCTACTTGTTTACGGATCCATCTCTGTCACTCGGTTATAAATTTCCTGGAGGACAGGGGCCATATTTTTCTCATTTTGGTCTCTCCCAAGCCACCAACTCCGCTTGCTTTACACAGAGCAGGCATTCATTCACGGTTGAAATGACTACAGCATTTACTCTAACATGAAACAGTCAGCATCCATACTCCACTTCAAATGTCTCACCCCACGATCATCCTATGAGGAGCTATTCCTGCTCTCCCCCCCACGGTGCAGGTGAAGGAGCGCGAGACGTGGGAGGGTTAAGCCATTTGCCTGAATCCCTGCACTGGGACTCAGGATCTGAACCCAGACTTGGGCTGTGGTGTAGAGGAGACCCCCTTATCTCTGGATACAAACCAAGATCCCCAGTGGATACCTGAAACCGCAGATAGCACCGAACCCTATAGATACTGTGCATTTTTCCCTATATGTACAGGCCTTTTCACTGAACGGAAGCATTTTACGTCCTCTCTATTTGGCATACCTGAATCGCCAGCATCTTGTAATTTGGGGCCATTATTATAATTATTTAAAAAATATTTTTATTGATTTCAGAGAGGAAGGGAGAGGGGGAGAGAGAAACATCAATGATGAGAGAGAATCATTGATTGGCTGCCTCTCGCACGCCCCTCACTGGAGATTGAGCCTGCAACCTGTGCCTGTGCCCTGACCAGAAATCCAACCATGACCTCCTGGTTCATAGGTCGATGCTCAAATACAGCCACTCCAGGTGGGCATGATGTGGGGCCATTATTAAGGAACATAAGGTTACTTGAACACAAGCTCTGTGTTAACCCAGATGGCTACTAAGTGACTGACAGGCAGGGAGCATCTCCAGTGCGGAGACACTGGACAAAGGGATGAGTCATGACCCGGGCAGGGCAGAGCTGGACAGCATGAGATTTCATCACGCTTCTCCAAGTGGCACGTAATTGAACACGTATGAATTGTTTATTTCTGGAATTTTCCATTTAATATTTTTGGACCACCGTTGACCACAAATAACTGAAACTGTGGAAAGCAGATGTGGGGATGGGGTGGATGCTACATGGTCCTAACCACTAACTGCTAGCACTGCCTCTCTGTGCCCTGGGTCTACATGAATATAAATAACAATAGCGTTTCGGCAGGGAAGAAACCAGCAAGAGCTCTTAATCCCCCAGCTTTGCCCTGGCAGCTACCTCTGCTTGGAGAGCCCTTTCTCTCCTTTCTATTCCTGGAAACACCTACTTGTGTCCTCAAGGCTGCTCAAGAGTCACCCCTTGAAGTCTCCCATGGTCCCTCC
Source organism: Cnephaeus nilssonii (assembly GCF_951640355.1). Classification (NCBI taxonomy): domain Eukaryota; kingdom Metazoa; phylum Chordata; class Mammalia; order Chiroptera; family Vespertilionidae; genus Cnephaeus; species Cnephaeus nilssonii. Next base: position 41,569,846 of record NC_137089.1, read on the forward strand.
AGGTGTTTTGGGACCCTCTGGGTTCTTATATATATACTAGAGGCCCGATGCACAAAATCTGTGCAAGGGGCTTGGCCCTCGCAGCTGTGGCGGCTTGCCGTGGCCTGTGCAGCCCCGGCTTTGTCCAGAAGGACATCTGGAAGGTTGTTTGGCTGTCCGATCTAATTAGCATATTACGCTTTTATTATTATAGATACTGTCATTTGCTAGGTCACATCATATAATACCTGCTGGTTTTCTTCTCAATCTCCTGCCCCAGCATAGGAGGGCAAGGACGGTTTCTTTGTAATATTCAGCATGGAGGCATTCAACAATTGTTGTCCATATCAGTTTATTTACTAACTATTAAGTGCTATTTGTTGGGTTAGGGACATTCACAAACACTAATCTCATTTAATTCTTCCAACTTCCTGTGAATTGCCAGGTATCAAGTCACCCCATTTGGGGGATGAGATAGCTGAGGCTTAAACAATATTTAATTAGCCAATATTTGAATGAAATCTCCCACTTTAGTGCCATCTAGTAAGTTCCCAGAGTCATTTTAGCATCCTCATCACCAAACACAGGGAGGGGACAGTACCATGAGAGATATCCGGGTGTCCTCCTTCAGGGCACCTGCGGATGGGTCTCTTGGTGTCTTGCTCCTGGGTCCTGATCTGAGCCTGTTCAGGAAGAGGGTTCAGTCTCCAGGTCACCAGTCACTGGGCCTCTCCAACTGCAACTCATTCGTCCACTCACGTCCTTTCACTCAGGCTTCTGTGTATGTTTTAGCCGAGGCTAGGGATTCACTGACCACAGAGGACTTTCCATAATGAGCGATCATTTCCATTAAACTGAATAACTCTTACTCCGTGACTTCCATATAGAGATTTTACATATATATGGTGTAGTGTGCTGATATATGAACTGAGAAATCCACTTAGATCTTAGCCTTGCACTGCAGATTCAAAAATCTCTAAGAAAGAATACCAACTCAAATATGACAAATCAATGAAAACCAAGTATTTAGAGTGGCAAGAAATATACAAAGTGATGAATAGCAAGAACCTACAACCAAGATTACTCTACCCAGCAAAGCTATCATTCAGAATTGAAGGGCAGACAAAGAGCTTCACAGACACCAAACCAGCATTATATGAAATGCTGAATGGTACTCTCTAAGAAGAGGAAGAAAAAGGTAAAGATTAAAAATTATGAACAACAAAGTGACAACAAATACATACCTATCAACAAGTGAATCTAAAAATCAAGTGAATAAAAAATCTGAAGAACAGAATAAATTGGTAAATATAATAGAATCAGGGGCATAGAAAGGGAGTGGACTGACAATTCTTGGGGGGAAAGGGGTGTGGGGAGGTGCGGAAGGAGATTGGACAAAAATCTTACACCTATGGACAAGGACAATGGGGCGGGGTAAGGGCATGGGGTGGGGTGGGAACCGGGTGGAGGGGAGCTATGGGGGAAAAAAAGAGGAACAACTGTAATAATCTGAACAATAAAGATTTATTAAAAAATAAAATAAAATAAAATGCCCATACTACCTAAAGCAATCTATAGATTCAATGCAATACCTATTAAGATACCGATGGCATATTTCAAAGATTTAGAACAAACTCTCCAAAAATTCATCTGGAATAAAAAAAGACCCCGAATAGCCACAGCTATCCTGAGAAAGAAGAACAAAGTTGGAGGGGTCACAATACCAGACATCAAACTATATTACCACGCCATGGTTCTCAAAACTGCCTGGTACTGGCACAAGAACAGACATATAGACCAATGGAACAGAATAGAGGACCCAGAAATTGACCCAAGCCATTATACTCTATTAATATTTGACAAAGGAGGCAAGAGCATACAATGGAATCAAAACAGCCTCTTTAATAAATGGTGCTGGGAAATTTGGTCAGATACATGCAAAAAAAATGAAACTAAATCACCAACTTATACCATACACAAAAACAAACTCAAAATAGCTAAAGGACTTGAATGTAAGATGGAAAACCATAAAAATCCTACAAGACTCCATAGGCAGCAAAATTGCAGACATATGTCATAGCAATATCTTTACAGACACAGATCCTAGGGCAAGAGAGACTAAGGAGAAAAGAAATAAATGGGACTACATCAAAATAAAAAGCTTCTGCACAGCAAGAGAAACCATCAACAAAACAACAAGAAAGCCCACTGCATGGAGAACATATTTGCCAATGTTATCTCCGATAAGGGTTTAATCTCCAACAATTACAGAGAACTCATACAACTTAACAAAAGGAAGATAAACAATCCAATAAAAAAATGGGCAAAGGACCTAAATAGACACTTTTCGAAAGAGGACATTCAGAAAGCCAAGAGACACATGAAAACATGCTCAAAGTCACTAATCATCCGAGAGATGCAAATCAAAACAACAATGAGGTACCACCTCACACCTGTCAGAATGGCTATCATCAACAAATCAACAAACGACAAGTGCTGGAGAGGATGCAGAGAAAAAGGAACCCTTCTTCAGTACTGGTGGGAATGCAGACTGGTGCAGCCACTGTGGAAAACAGTATGGTGTTTCCTCAAAAATTTAAAAATGGAACTCCCATTTGACCCAGTAATACCACTTCTAGGAATATATCCCAAGGAAACAGAAACACTAATCAGAAAGGATATATGCACCCCTATGTTCATAGCAGCACAATTTACAATAGTACTACGGTACATCTATAATTGGCCTGTGCATGTACCATTTACTATGGTACATCTACACAATGGAATACTACCCTGCTATAAAAAAGAAGGAATTCTTACCATTTGCAGCAGCTTGGATGGAACTGGAGAGCATTATGCTAAGTGAAATAAGCCAGGCAGTGAAAGAAAAATACCACATGATCTCACTCATTTATGGATAATAAAGAACATTATAACCTGATGAATAAAAAGATAGATACAGAGGCAGAGAAGTATCAGACTGTCAAATTACAGCGGGAAGGCTGGAAAGGGTTGTGGGGGAGGTAAGAGATCAACCAAAGGACTTGTATGCATGCATATAAGCATAACCAATGGACATAAGACACTGGGGGGGGGGCGGAGAGGTGAGGTGAGGGCATGTGATGGGGGGTAGGGGAGGCCGGGGGAAGGTCAATGGGGAAAAAAAGAAGACATACTATTTGTAATACTTTAAACAATAAAAAAATAAAAAAAATAAATATATAAATAAAATTATATAGAACCACAAAAGACCCCAAATAACCTCAATAAAAAAAAGAAAATCAAGTATTTAGAGTACCTAGAATGTCTTGACATCTGTGCTAGGTTCCATGCAAGGTATAACAAATAGAACTGGTTCTATTAGCTATACCCCAGTGGTTCCCACAGGGGCGTAATTTGATTTTTAAGGGAGGCAATTCGAGAATGAGTTATTAACAGTAAATTTTTTGCATTTCTTATGGTTCTAGGGGCCTCGTATATAGTCTATATATATTGTGACATTTTTATGCATTTCAGTTCTCTATTATATGTTGTGAAACTTTATTTGCTATTTTTTCATATCACTTCATATTATTATTATTTTTTAAACAATTTCTTAGTGATTTCTTCCTCAGTATTTCAACTGTCCTTTCATTTTTTTATTTTTTCTCTTTCATGGATGCTGTGTTCTTTGGAAGCTTGTTTAGATCAAGTTAATGGTCTTTTAGGCTTCCTCCATGTGAACAGGAGTGCACTTTGAATAATAAGAATTATATGTCACGGGGGGCGGGGGGGGGGGGGCGCATCAGGATTTTAGAGATGCTTAGGTGGGCCTGGCCAAAAAAAGGTTGGGAATCACTGCTATACAGTATCTATAATAATAAAAGTGTAATATGCTAATTAGACCGGACAGCCGAATGACCTTCCGGATGTCCTTCCGAGGCTGGGGCTGCAAGGGCTGAGGCAAGCCGCCGTGGCTGCGAGGGCCGAGCCCCTTGCACAAATTTTGTGCATCAGGCCTCTAGTATACTAATAAACATAATAGGCCACTGAAGTCTAAAAACGATCTATTCATATCATTTTCTTCTCAGGCGTCACATAAGTAAACATTTCATTCTTACTAAAAATGATTCAAGCTAGCTTTAGATTTATGCTTAATTATCAGGGAAAACTTAGTAAGTCTGTATAGCTTCGCTGTTCATTAGTTCAGTACTTATTAATTCAGAGTTCTAAAAAGTATTTAGAATTTAAGCAAGTAGGATTTCATACTTATTCTAGAGGTTGAATGGAAGGGGGAAAAAAGGATTGAAAAAAGAGGGGGGAAAAAAATCCTGCAAATGTCATGAGAAAATCCAGTTATGCACAGCCTGTTTTAAGTTTTAAAGGTTTTTATACTTATTTGGTACAAGGACTATAATTATATCAATTTGCCTAAAAACTTTCTTTTTTTCTACAAAGAAATCCCTTTTTAATTTCCATGGCTTGAAAACTTAAGCTTTATACATCTCTGGCTGATTCAGAGTCCTCCTACAGACAAACATATAAAGCATGACTCAGTGCTACCCATGATTTTTTTTTTTTTTTTTTTTTGGTTAATCCTCACCCGAGGATATTTTCCCCATTGACTTTTAGAGAGAGTGGAAGAGAGGGGTAGATACACAGAGAGAAACATCAATGTGAGCGAGACACATCAATTGGTTGACCTCCCACATGTCAGGGATTGAGTCTGCAACCCAGGTACATGCCCTTGTCTGGAGTCAGACTCGGGACCCTTCAATCTGCAGGCTAATGCTCTATCCACTGAGCCAAACTGGCTAGGGCTGTACCCCATGATTTTGAAAGAGCAGTTTATACCCGAAGAGCATGTAAGATAAACAATTTTATATTTTGATTCATTTAAGAGGTGTTTGCCACTTAGTAAAAGTATTTTTTCTTTTCATATTTTCCTGTTTTGTGAGTAATAAGAACACTGTTGATGGACTAGAACAGAATATACATGTAACCAGATTCCTCTTAACAGGAAAGTCAGACTGCTCAAGAGAGACCCCTGTATCTCATCAACACCCCACCCCTGCCTGCTTTCTAGCAGGAGAGGGGACTTCTCACACCTGGCTGAGCAAGGGGGTCCTTTTAAGCAGGGATTTTGCAGAGAAGCCAGACTGTCAGCGGGAGGTTAGGCAGATTCTCTGCTACAAACCAGAGAGGAGGGCCCACAAAAGTGACAGGTCAGAGCAGGGACTAGGGAAGGCCATAGATGGTATCATGGAACATAATACAAAAAAAAGACAACCAAAAAAACACAGACCCTCGGGACCCCCTTGGTTTTGATCATAAGCTGAACCCAAGTGCTCTTTGCGGACCCCCTAACTCACTCACTGTCCTCCATGCTACCTCCCTACTCCACGCAGGCAATGCACCTACACACGTCCTCCTGTAGTGCAGCCCTGGATGGTAAGGTCCAGGGCCTGAAATTAGCCACTGCAAAGCTCCCACATTCTTTATTTAACTACAAAGACAGGTATCTCCATGCAAGCCATGTCTGTGTTCATTCTCTTGATCCATTTTTGCACAAACGGTAACTAATAAAAATGAAAGATGCCTTTTCGAAGGCAAAGAGAGTCAGAGATGTTCATTTCATTTGTCTATACGGACTTAGTCCAAAACAAAAGTGAGCACGAGGATCCCATGAAAGCTCTGAGTACCCTTTGACTGACCAGTTAGCTCAAGCATGTCAAACTCGCGGCCCATGGAACGCACGCCTCGTTTATTTGGCCTGTGTTAGCCTTTGAGTTTGACATGCTTGAGCTAGATACTGCAATGGCTACTCTATTAACAAAGTAATTTTTTTTTTTTTAAAAAAGGGGGGGTTGTTAATTTGGTTTGATTTTTAAATCATGGAATTATGCAAATAGATATGTTAGTTACAACCACACTCAAACCTGGTTCAGTACCTTGTCTTAGGTTAAGTGTTTTAGGATAAAATAATTCCCTGCTTCTTTCCACACATGGGTCACCATCCTGGAAAATTCCTTATAAATCTCTCTACCCCAGCCCTCTCTACTCGCTTTCCGAACAACTCTTTTATTACGGAGGACAGCGTGAATCTTTGATTTTGATGTTTTCCTTTCCTTTGGAAGCTCTTACATGCGCAAGCCTTGAGAGTGACCGTTCTTACAGGACTCTCATCTCTCGTTTTGTTCCTCCTTTAAATGTCCATGAGTCAAAAGATTCCTTATCCTCCTCCTCAAATGTCTCCACCATGATTCATGAGCCCTTGTGCTCTGAGCTAACGATGCTCAGATCCTAGCGTTTTAACTCCCTTGGACAAAACCAGCTGTATATTTGCAAATTTCAAGGGTCCAGTTCTTCACGGCTGGACACATTTATTCCTGTCCTTCATGGTTCTGTCCCAACTGCTGCTGCCTGGGATCCACCCCCTGTGCACGGCAGCGCAAACCATTCTCCTCAGATGTTGTTTTGCTCATGTTACTCACTTGCTGGGAACTCAGGCGGCTTCCACTTGCGCGTTGCATAACACCTGATAGTGCTTTTCAGATCCTTGAGCAGTCAGCACCCTTATCTAATTGTCCTCTTCTCTCCCCATGACTCAGCTGTGCTCACGCCACGGCAAAGCACCCCACTGTGCATCTTAGATGACACGCACCAGCAGGGGGGTGCACAGCCCACAAGGGGGCTGAATACACTTTTGTACACATGTTTGTAAGACTTCTCAAACGAGGAGGAAGCTCTACAGTCTGAATCATACAAAAACGTTATAGCCAGCATCTCTAGCCTCCTACTTTCCTGTTGTGTGTATTCTTTTCTACAAACCAAAAGCATTAATTTTCAGGAATTTTAGACTAGCACCACCGCTCTCCACCGATGTGCTGCCTTTCTGGATCATCTCTCCTGGAGGCAGGACGAGGGTGTCTGCAAAGGAAAGACCCCTATTTCCAGGTTCTATAGGTAACGGGAGCTGCTAGGACAGAGAACACGAGGAGAAGAGTAATAAGGCTATGAAGCTAAAAGCAAGATCTCCAGCAAGGTACAAGACAGTCCTGCCCACGGATAATGAGCACTGCTGGGCTTTATTGCCTCTGAGCGATTTTCATTCTCTTCAGGTTGTGAGTCACCGGACACGCTGTCCTTCCCCCACCTGGCAAAAACCCCGCTTGCCCCTGTGACAAAACCATGCCTTCGCTTCCCTTCAAAATATTGCTCAAGGCTCCAATTCTCTATGAAATCATTCCAGACCAATTCCATCTGGCACCAGACACACCAATTATGCAAGGAACCCCTCCATATTCATGCCGTCTCCAATTTTTCTCCTTTTTCTCATTACTCGGCATTTCTTCAGGGCCAGCGTTCATATGCACGCATGCTCATGTAGACTCGTCTACACACATGTTTACACAGGCCCTGTGTGTGGGGGATGGTCATTTGAGACTTTATTTTTCTTTCCTTTGTTGGCTTACCCCTTCTATTCCCTTGAAATACCTTTAAGATCTTATTGGGCACCAAATACAGCGGAGGCTCTGGAACGGTTATAACTGTTACCAACATAGCAACTGGATTTAAAGAAAACTTCTCAACAACAAAGTTTCCTAACAACTCTAACACCACAAAATTAACACATCACTGAAGGTTCTGAAGGAAAAAAAAAAAAAAAAAAAAAAAGAAAAGAAAATCCCTAAATATGCTTCCCTGTCCCTCATTTTCGTTGATGGAATTAAACATTAGTGACGGCTCACTCCTTAATCAGATTTTCATCATTCCAACAATAGGCTGAAAGCTATTCCAATTTAGTGAAGTGCAAGAAGAATAAGATAATTTTGAAAAATGCTTTTACTATCAACTTTGTGCAGTAACATGAAAAAAGAAAAGCCCACCCAAGAAGCTACGTCAAAAGTCTTTGGAAGCGCTTTCTGAACAAGTCAACCGATTCCTGTTTAATTTCTGTAAGACGGACCCTTTAGAGAACTTTGGAAACCTGCATGGCGCGAGGCAGAGCACTGAGAAGTGAAGGGCTGACAGTGACCTCTCCGTGTGATTTAACTACTTCCTGTGAGTGTGAGATATGTGCAACCAGCTCTAAGCTTATGGAGGCGTGGGGCCCAGCCTACCCCCGCCCCCTCCGGGCCCAGCGCAGTCCTGAGTGTGCACGTGGTGCTCAGTAGTTCTGAAAGCTCAGGGCCATTGCTTGGTGACCTGCGCTCCTTAACGTGGTTGGTGCGTGTTAATTTGGGTTATGTTCCCAACAACTGACACAGTGGGTCACTGTCCCTTTCAGTCCACCTTCCTCTGATTGCGGACACACCTGGAGTTGGAAAAGTAAATGGTCAGCGATGTTTCACTATGTTCACTTATTGAATAGTTTTTATCAGAAACCTCGCTGGAACCGGCATGTGACTTCAGCTTCAAAAACCATGCAGATGGAGGGGAAGTCGCCCAGACTTGGGCTTTCTGTGACAAATGGGTCCAGGTGCCCACTTCCTCAGCCCCACTCCTTGTTGAGGATTTATGGACTGGAGTCAGAGACCCAGAAGATTACCTGTTTAATATGCTTGACAAAACTCCCCCATGTTCTGGAATGAATGAACCTTTTCACGAACATGACTGAGAGCCATTGCAATATCAGACACTCGTATCTAAGATTCGCCTCCATCCCTTACCCACCACTTCTGGTCCATCAATTCCTGTAAGTTTTATCCTTTGCCTCTCTACCACCCTGACCTTGACTGGGTCTTTATCCTCTCCTCCACAGGCCAGGCCTTGGGTCTTGGCCCACTTAACTCCATCGCAAAAGCTGATGGCTTCCTTCAAATCCCTTTAAAGACTCCCCAAGGCCATCGGTAGAAAATTAGCCGCCAAACCTTCATGATCTCATTCCTATCAAAACTCAACCTACACTTACTGACCAGGGTTAGTATGCCTAAGACGCAGTGATGGGCAACCTTTTGAGCTTGGTGTGTCAAACTTCGCCAAAAAACTGAGCATAACTCGGGTAGTGTGTCACTTTGAGGAAAAAACTAACTCCAAGACTCTAGTCGCAAATGTTTCATCCTCAGGAGCAGCAAATGTTTCATCCTCGGCATGCGGCCGCGTGTCATCAGAAATGGCTACGCGTGTCAGTGCTGACACGCGTGTCATAGGTTCGCCATCACTGCCTAAGAGTAACCTGGGAAGCTCTGGGCCTTGCCCTGAGAAAGGTTAATTTAGCACTGGGTGGGGGGCCAGGGATTTTTAGGAACCCCCTGAGATGTGCTGCAGGGGGTGGTGGGCTGCACCTGGAGAAGCACTGTCTACCGTCCAATGGCCAGGAGGAACTTAACGCGGGGTTAGGCAACGGAAAGAGGCTGGGGGTGAGGGCATTCAGGCACACGCAGGCTGGCTTAGTGGCTTAGGTACTTCGCAGGGCGGGGTGTGTGTGTGTCCCTCTGACCTGCAGCCCCACTGTGCTCACAGCACCTGCCCAGCTGCAGAGAAGCACTACCGACCCATCAGCAGGGTATTTGTGCTTCACCACACGTTTTGTTTCTGATTCATCTCTGTATGCCTAGGGCCTACTGCCATGTTTGGACAGAGCTGACACTAAATAAATGTTTGCCAAATGATGTTCTTTAGCATAATAATTTGCAAGGGTGATATTCTGTTCTACTCTGTTGCCAAGAAAGAAACAGGCCAGCGGATCTTGCTCACTGGGTGGGTCCCTTCAGCACAAATCTTCGAAAGCATATATTTCACAAATGCAAGTGCAGACATTCTGATACTTGAGTCGCATTATTCAAAGGCAACAGATTTCTGGTCACTTAATGTGAGAACTGCTGTATGTGTGCTTCTTAAAAAGAGCTGTTTCTAACATCATCTGCATACACTTCCTTTCCTGGCCTCCTAAGTGTCTTCGTTCTGCCGAGTTCTGGTCTGAGCTCCATATGAAGAGTGGGAATCTTTTTTGCATTCTAGGCCTGTGTTCCCTGTTGTCTTTGGGGCCAGCACCTCAAAAATTCACGAAGTCAAAAATCCATTGCAAACTCATCTTCCTCTTTAAACCCGTACCTTACTCTCAGGTCCGTATGTGAATCAACAGGACCACCGCCCATCCGGTGGGCCATCCAGAACCACACTGACTTCCTTTTCTAGGTCCACCGCACGCATTCAACCAACCATCAAGTCCCATTGAGTCTGCTTGGGAGGCTCTCGCCCAACATTTGCTTTTTTCCATCGTCACTGCCATCGCTTAGCTCAGCCCATGGACTCTCCTTCCCTAGACTGCTAGTTAGCAGATCACTACTTCATTTTTCTCCAGTTCTCTCTCTCCTTACTCTTCCCTACCCCTATACTACCTGTAACCAAAGTGATCTTTCTAAGTCGGACCAGGTAATTCCTGCTTAAGACTACCAAAAGCCCGCCCCTGTGTTGAGGATAATGTCCAAACCTCCCCTTACAGGTCATTGAGGTTGCTTCTCCACCTCATCTCTCAACACCCCGACCTAGCACTCTCTTTTCCAGCCATGCCCAGTATTTTACAGTGGCCCAAATACACTGGCTGTTGTCCTTGGCACTCTTCTCCATCTTCTGGAGAACATGTGCACATCCTTCGGTTCTCATGTTGGATACCACCTGCAAAAGCATGCCTCCATCCCCGGGCTATGATTAAGTTCCTCCTCTGGGCTACCTAACCTCACAGCTAGGTACCAGTCATCCGACAGGTAATTAAATGTTTTCTCTGTCCCACCTAGACTCTATCATGGGAAGGACTGGGTCCCAATCATAATTTTACATTTACATAGTACGTAATCAATTAATGTCACAAAGAGACAATTAAAATGAGTAGTGATAGGAAGAAGTCTTCTATAGCAAGCACTTCATACACTTGGCGGAAGGAGGCTAGAGAGAGCAAATGTGAAGTGGGCATTGACAGCGGAAATGGCTTTATCAGGACTCTAAATACTGTAGAAATGTACTAATGTGGGAGGCTGGCTTCCTTCTGTCTTTAAGTAAATAATTATATATGCATATGTGAAATCACTTATCAAAAAAATAAAATCAATGTTTCACTGAGTTTAAGAACCAAATCTTCTCAAATGGGCTAAGCATCCAAACCAGAGTGCTAACTAACGTGTAACTGATGACAGACAAGGGCTAAGGTACCACCCGTCCAGGGCATTTGCATCTTTCCAAGGTAATCTATCAGTCCAAAGCGGAGCTGATTCTCCATTCACTGGGACGAGCAAGAGGGGGTGGGAACCAGTGACAGGTAAACCGGCCATCTGGTGCTCCTCCCTTCGACTCTTGAACCCTAAACTCTAGCTCTTACGGGATAGCTTAACATGTTTTGACTAACAGGCTCCCCCCATAGGATGTTCAACCCTGGGCCCTAATGGATGGATGCGAATGTATGAAATCTTGATATACTAACTCAAAAAAACTCTGACACCGACGTAAAACGTTAAACATTAGGGGGGCTTCTAGACCAAGCAACTGAGATCAAAATTTGATTGACTTGCTCTAGTAAAATTCAGCGAAATTTTTACCTTACTTACAAAGTTTTTAAAAACTCACACAACTATTTGTTAATCTCTGGCATAAGTGAATGTTTTAACGACGCTAGAAAGTGAGTGTGTTTTCCTTGGCTTGAGGAAGTTTCTTTTGGCACACGGGGAAATGCTAAGAAGATTGGACTTCAAAGAGTTGCACTACTTTGGAGGCAGCCTTGATTCCTTACATGTTAATTAAATTTCTGATAAAGCAGCTTATTTTGAACTGAGTATATTATCCAAATAAATGGGAAACACCAACTAAGACAGAAGGGCAACATTATTAAAAGCTTATTTGGTTAATTCTCAAGAGGCTGTTGTACTGAAGCTGAATGACTTACATAAATACCTTTGGCATTTGTTGGATCCTGTTCCTAAACACAATGTTCATATTTCATCTATAATAAGAAAAGCATCTCAAAGATTTGCAAGGCACTGGTCTTGCAAGCGTCCAGCGTGGTGTCTTGAGTGAAGGGAGATTGGCAGTCAGCTTAATCCATAATGGAAAGTTGTGAGTGGGCGGGTTGGGCTGCCCGGCAGCTGCCCGGAGGAGGCGGCTCCCAGCTCTGTGACATGCACACGGAACTCGACGCTTGCCCCAAAGCAGAGTTTCTCCAGGTCAAAGCTCAAATTCCTGCCGAGCACCTGGGACGGACCACAAACGCCACCATGCCTCTGGCTTTCCGGAAGACATTACAGGAGGGGGGATTTCATTACAAATGCAGCTCTCCTACAGCGTAACTGATGCTTGAATGCTTCCCATTCACAGAATCACAAAAATGTCATATTTCAGAGCTAAATGAGATGGTCTGCTGCAGTTTGTATTGTTGAAGTAAATGCAGATTTCTCCAGTTAAAACAAGGCCAACACGTGTTCCAAAACCTAGCTTATCATCAGCACCCTGGATTATAGTTTTTCCCCCCTTTCTTTCCAGTTCTCATCAAGTACTGAATCGAACATGCTCTCCTATCCCATCCACACCACACACGGCATCTTCTCCTTGCCCTCTCTGTTTAATCAAAGTGGAGAGCCATGCCTACCTGAGTCAGGGTTCAAAAAGTATGTCTATCGTGGGCCCAACGTCTGGAAAACTGTGTGAGCCTCCCATTATTATGGCCCAAGACCAATTTTCGTTCAATCTCTACCGCTTGAACGTTAATCATTAAAACACAGGGCCACCTCAACGCCACACCATTTCTGAATGGGCCTGGACTTGGAAGGGCTGGATGAAGAGGTTTTTTTTTTTTTTAAAGAAAGATATTTAGCAACAAGATAGCCTCGGGATGTTTTACAAAGTTCTCATAACACAGTATGTTCCCATGTGCTGTGCAATGACCTGCTAAACGGCGAGGTGATAGAGATCAGAGTTGAAGGACAGGGGCTGGGCCAGGAGTTTCTCTCTGTTCCCCAGCCAGGACTCTGGGGACGATGATATCCTAGCTTGACTCCCCCCTGCTGGGGGTGGGACAGAGCTGCTGCTGGCCCAGGTGATCTTTCTGGTTCCAGCTGCTCCCTCCGCACACCCACACGGAGGCGTCTCAGGGACTGCCCGGCCCAGGAAGAGGTCTGGGCCTTTGGTACAGAGGAGCGCGACTTTCTTGAAACAGCCGGGAGAAGAACGGGAGGAAACCGCAGCAGGCTCTCACTCTCGGCATGGGAAAAGGGTGCTTGTGGGCGAAGAGGAGAAATGCGTATCTAAGATTGTTATGTGCCATACAAAACGGACAATGCACACAAAGGATACTGGTGACCCACACTAATAAACCCAAACGCTCAAAAGAGAAATATCTTTATTTTCCTATACTGTCTTCAGAATAGTGCCCCAGTGTAGCCTGAAATAAATACATATGCCATTTCCCTGGGCATTTTCTTTCGTCTTAAAAATTAGAATTGCCTGTTGACAGTATACTGATTTCACCTAGACCTGAGGCTGGGAAGGGGGCGAGTTCTGAACCGTGCTCACGTCTGCACACAGTGCTCAAGCTTGGGTGGCAGGGGGTGGGGGAGGGTAGGGGTGGGGGAAGGGGGTTGGTTAACTCCTTTCCTCTTGTTTATCCCTCTTTCTGTTTCCCAAGCCTGCCTTCCCTTCCTTCCCCCCCACTCTAACTCCATCCCAGTCTGACTTCTTGGTCTTCTATCCGCTTTCACTTTGGGCAATGGTACTTGCAGGGTCGACGTGCTTTTGGAAACATTAACTCTATACAGTGATTTACAGTTTACAAAGCCCTGTGACACCCACTCCCTCATTCAACTCTAACAGCAACCCTCCTGTGAAGAAAGAGACAAGTTACCAGTCCTCGTTCATGATGACTTGTCTGCAGCTCAGGGTCCGAATGTTTTAACCGAGCCTTTGGAATTAGTGTGGAGAAGGGCTGGGATAACAGGTGGGAACAGGTGACAGGCAGAAAGGCAGATATGGAAGAACACAGGCGCACAGCTACAGAAAATAATTAATACTCTCGTGAGCTGTAAACTCCCACATTTTAGGTAATTTCCTTCTGAAATTTCTTTACCCGCTTAACAGGCTTTTCATTAAAATGCCTTGTTAGGCATGACAAGGACGTGCCTTCCTGCAAAAATGACTTACGCTAATAATTGGGAATGAACCAGAGCCCCAGGAGAAGAAGCAAAAAGTTCGCGGAAGAGGTGACCTAAAATTGTTTTCAAAGACATGATATGACCCCAAGACAGGAAGGAAAGACAGACAGAATGTGAACTTAATTCTGATTTGCAAAAGAGAAAGAGAATCCTTCTGTCCAACAGAATTGAAGAATTTCGAATTCCCTGCCCTTCCCACCACTTGGCGGAGGTCAAGCTTGCTCCTGGTGGCAGGAAGTTCCACTGGGATCCATGATGTGCACCGACTCCCGCCTGCCCTTGGGTTTTAATGACTAATAAGTGAAGTACGAATCCAGTCAAGCAATCTTGCGAGGGACTGTTCTATTGAGGATCATTAAAAATATGACCCTAAATAGGCAAAGACAAGAAAAATCTCTCAAGAGGAAAACTAAGCCAGCTGAGCACTCAGCAAACTTTGATTTTGAAAAGGCAGTAAGCTCTCATGTCCTGACGTCTCATATATGCTGGTGATGTCCAATATGCAGGAGGGACTAATGCTGTTCTAGTTAAGTAAGGTGACTTTTTGGAGTCTCCATATCTGCTTACAGGAAGTACCCGCATGTAGCGCTGGACCAGCTCACACCTATGAGGAATGGTGATAACAGTTTGGCTTAACCTGAAGCTCTCACTTCCTGGCCCTGCCTTAGTTATGACACTTCAATGATGTTGACTTCATTGAAGTAAAGGGCACCTGCAACTCACCCTTCCGCATCTTCTGCACTTCCTGACTATTGTTAGAGTAGAGCCTGATGAATTATGAGCGCAATGCTTCTTTTCTTAAAACGGTGACTTATAAATGTCCAGCAGAACGGAATGGGAAGCACTGGCCGTGTTCAGACCCTAAGCAGTGAGAATTTAATTCCCTCATTCATCCAATATTTACTCGGGGCCTTAGGGAAGGGCCCGGATCCAAGCTAGCTGCTGGGCATCCAGAGGTGAGCAAAGCTGCCTGCAGCCCGGCTGTCTGACCTCGTTGGAGAAAGAGCTATTAAACCAACAGGCTGGAATAAAGTGACAGCGTAGCCCAGTGGGGGCTGTAGACCGGGGACATGGCAGTGGGGTGGGAGGGTGCGGAGTTGGAGAGAGACTCAGTGAAGAAGAGACTTTGTGCCGAAACCTGAGGACAGAGCAGCCTGCGGGAGGCCCGGGAGCAGGGTAAGGGCCAGGCAGAGGGAAGGGCTCAGCGAAGGGGAGCTGTCATGGCCGAGTCATTCTGGGTATGGAGGGCAGGGGGGGAGTGGTATGAAATAGTAATATGGCTTTTGAAAGAAAGGTGTGGGACATATACTTTTCCTGAAGGATTGTTTCCAACTCCGTCATTTTTTATATTGAAGTCGAAAACTGGCAAACACGGAACCCAGACTCGAGCTCCGGGAGCAGATGCAGCCAGCTCACCTGCGCGCCAGACCTTGAGCTTCAGGCCCTCCACCCTCTACCTGGCTGCTCGGTCCCTCCCCCCGCCCCCTCCCCCCCCCCATGCAGCTATGGCTGGGGCCCCAGCTGAACAGGGGACCGCACAGGGCTCCCTCCTGACACTACCTGCCTAGGTGTGGCTGTTACCAGCTGTGGGCACTGAGAGTCCATATCGTGCTAACGGGGTAATGGGAGGAGCACGGCCCCACACGGCAGGCTGGCCTGCCCCTGCCTTGTCACTCCCCCTAGCTCTGGGAGCTCGCAGCCATGCATCCCGCTAGCTCCAGTGAGGCTGGCCACTCCCGTCTCCTACTTCTTCTTGCTTCTAATCTGACAAAGTGAAGGTAGTGCAAGCAAAGGCCTATGGTTGTCACTGTTTTAGCTGGCTCTCCCGTCCTGTCACCATCTGTTTCCATCCTAGAGTCTAGAGCCAGGGTTATGACAGTCAGACGGCTAGAAGGCCTCCCCAGGCAGTGAGCTCCAAAAACTTAACAGAAGCTGCCCCTCCCCACTTTAAAAAAAAGTTTTATAAGAAGGTAGAACTCTAAACTCAGAGCTAGTACCGGGAGAATGCCAGTCCTCCAGTTACTTCCTACCAAGACGAGTTGCAAAGCTCAGTACCTGAAGTAGTCATTAAAGCAAGGGATGGGGACTACAACAGTGAACGTAAGTAAAATAGAAAGGCTTCACTGAGTGGGCATTTTTGGTTTAGTGTATCATCCAAAGAGTATTTTTTTTAAAATTCTGATAAGAAGGCTTAACGTGAGATCTACCCTATTAACACACGTTAAGTGCACACTAGCATATTGTTAACTGCAGACACAATGCTGTGCACAGCTCTCTAGAACTCTTCTTCTTGCTAAACTGAAACTTTACACCTGTTGAACCCCACCTTCCCACGTCCCCCTCCCCCAAGCTCCTGGCAACCACTTTCACTCTCTGTTTCCATGGGTTTGGCCACTTTCCATACTTTCATAAGTGGAGTCAAGCAGCATTTGCCCTGTGACTGTGAGCATAATGGACCAAGCCTTTTTGAGTAGTTAACTAAAGTCTTTTACAAAGTTAACCAGTGCAAAGTATAATATCTTAAGCTAAAGAACTCTCGATTATAAACTGTATAACACAGTATTCCCAAACTACAGAATAGCACTCCCAAAAGACTTCCAGCAGAGAGGACATGGCTAGGACTTGGGTAAGAGCTCTATCATACTAATATAATCACAGATCAGCTTTGTATTGCAAGCGGTTACCTTTCGTTATGTAGATTCCTCCAATATAAACTAATCATAAACTCAGTAATCACAGAAAGCATAAGAAAGTCTTTTGATGCCAGAGTGTCCTGCATGGCTTACTTTCCATCAGGCAAGACTGAACTGCCTCCACTATAGCACTAGGTTGTAAGGTGGAAATAAAATGGGAGAATCCAGGAGTGTGCTAGAAATTACATGCTAGGTATATGACTGGTTTTAGTTAGCTGAGGACCAGGGAAGCCAGCAGATTAGATGTGCCAAGCATCCTATCTACAAAGCAAATGGAAAAGCAGATAGATACATTGCTTGGTGATCAGAGAAAACCAAGATCTAACATAAAAGATGCTTGGCAGTGGAGACAGGAGAGACCTTTCATAAAAGTTTGTGCTGATTAACAAGAAATACTAACTTTAAATGAGGATTGATTTGAGATGCAATGGAAACCTTCAAAAACTTTTAGTATTAGAATAGGTATCTATATATCAGAGGTGGGGAACCTTTTTTTCTGCCAAGGGCCATTTGGATATTTATAACATCATTCGAGGGCCATACAAAATTATCAACTTAAAAATTAGCCTGCTATATTTTGTCAAACATTTAATTAACTCACCCCTAATGCCTTGGCAGGGCCAGACTAAATGATTTCGTGGGTCTTATCCGGCCCGAGGGCCGGACATTCCCCACCCCTGCTATAAATAATGCAAAATCTCCCATTTGCCAAGCAGTGTTTCAGACACTCAGAAGTAAATAGTAGCCATAGAATAGGAACACTAAAAACAAACAAACAAAAAACACACCACACGCACAAACTTCATAGGTCTGGAAGTATATGAAATTGCCACATGAAAAAGTTCAAATATCAGAAATTTCATGTTTCAACCAAAAAAAAAAAAAAAAAAAAGGTGGGTGTCTTTCATTCAATGCTAAGAATAAAAACCTGAGGACATGATGATCTTTTGTGGTTTCAAAGGAGGTTTACTTCTATGGACAGTAAACGCACTGTTAATATTCTATGCTAAATGTCTGCTTCAAGTCACACACAACTGCGGTCCCGCAGCACCCACCGAAATACGGCTAAAAAATATTTCCAACGACAACCGCCCCTTTTTCTCTTGTGTTTAACATGACATCCATCCTTCATAAAATTCTATTCCCAACCGATTTCTCCATCCCTCTTGTTGGATCCCTGAACCCAGCTATTAGTGGTAAAACTTTAAGTTACACAGACCTTCTGTGCCCACATACACCCTACTTCTCAATCTCTTATTCACCCACCTTCTCCTCCTCACTCCAGCCTGTCTCTACTGCTCTACTTTCTTCCAACCTTGGCGCACTCACAGTCCCATCTGTCCACGGCAGGCTCCCCGCCCCCCTTCCTTTTAATACACAGTGATCTAATCTTCCCTGCACAGAATGAGGCGAGTTCTGTGAGCCTTCGTGCCTCTGCCTCTCGCATGTCGTTTTCAAGAATGCATGCTAGGTTTTGTCATGTAACTTCCAAACTTCTGCCGATCTAGACCCTGGAGGCTTCCTCAAAACCAATGTCACCTACCAGGCTTCAGAAAACAGAACCCGAATTTTATAAATTAGGATAATTCTACGGGAGGGAGTTGGAAACACTTAGAACTGACGTATTGGGATAAAGGGACTCATCTATACCAGGTATGTTTCCATGGCAGTATCTCAGGAGTACTTTCTAAAATGTGTATAACTTTCTGGGCTCGGAAAATAAACACAGGCCTTGCGTGAACTCCATCACAGTAAGGATTAGGGAAGTTATTTGTAACAGGAAGGGGACCTCCATGTGCCTTCAACGTTTTTTTTGATGATGGAAAGTTTCAGAACAGTGCGGGGACATTTCTGACTCTGATTCTATTGGGTTTCATCACTTGCCACCTTTGCTTCCGGCAGGGGTAGGACCTATTGGCGATGTCACTGACAGACAAATTGACATGGCACGGCCCGGCAGAACCGGGCACGTTGCGCTTACGTACCTTGAATTGGCTATTTCCACTTTGGTTCTCGCCATGGCAGCTGCCCTTTGCGCGCCTTCGATGGCTCTGTCCACCTTCTCCCTAGTTTTTGTGTTTCTTATCGGTATGAGCTGCTTCCTTATTCCACGGACCAGAACATTATTTTTGTATTTCCCCTCTTCCTTGGAGCCGTCGGGAAACAGGGTGCAGCCGTAGCCATGCCTCTTGTTGTTGACCCACTCGCCCTCGTACTTCATGCCGTTGGAGCGCTCGCTGATGCCGAAGCCGTTGCGCTTGTCGTTCCTCCACTCGCCCATGTAGGTTTCCGTGGTGGTGGCGTCCACGTGGTCTTCCACGGGGCAGAAATCGCAATCGACGTCGCCGAAGCTGATGGTGGAGTTGGCGTCGCTGGAGCTGATTCTGCTCATGGCCGCGTCGCTGCGGACCGAGCTGCGCTTGCTGGAGATGGAAGACTTGGATTCGGATTTGCGGATCTTCATGCTGCCGAGGAGCGAGCCCCGGCGGAAGAGGCCACCCTTCTTCTTGCCCGCGAGCTCGGCGTCAGCTTGGAAGTTGAGCACAAAGCCGCCCCGGGTGCCCGTCGGGGTGTCCGCGGCGGCCACGGCGTCGTGGAGCACGCTGCCGTTGCTCTGCTCGCTGCGCAGCGAGGCCAGCGAGGTGCGCAGGGGCGAGCGGATCACCGTGGCCATGCCGTAGGGCACGCTCTGGCGCACTCCGTAGCCATGCCGCATGCCGCCGGCCCACTGGCCCTGGTAGGTACCTTGGAGAGACCAAAGCACAGTATGAATCCGGGGTGGAGGGCGCGGGATCCTTGCCAGGGCCGCTGTCCACTTGGACAGCCAGGCGCACAGGGCCCAGGGTCAAATCCCACAGCCTCCCCAGAGGAAGGGAACCTTTTCATTTGGGAATCCCTGTCCTCTATAGCCTGTTTGGAATTGTATAGGATTTTCCAATAGTCTGGTTTTGCTTTTCATCTAGAAATGTATGCCAGTGTCAGATAGAACCAGTACTTTCAAATACCAAGAGTGGTCACTGGAAACCAACTTTTCACCCCTGAAATGAACACAGCAGAAATCCCTCTGATCTTGGTAAGTTATATAAATGTCTAACCCACTGTGCCGTACGCCTACAACCAATATTGAATGTTAACTGTATTGGATTTTTTTTATTTTTAAAAAGAAAAAAAAGAAATCCCTCTTAGAAAGGCAGTGCCATAGTAGAAGATGAAATGAGTTCTACTTGTGCATTTCATTCTAATTTTACTATTAATGACTCTAATTTAGCTGAAAAACTCTAAAAATGACTCTTGGGTCTGTTGGTATAACATTCCAACACGATCAAGGACTTGAAATTATTAAGGTATTGGTCAACAAACAAACTATCTTAAATTTTCTTTCTACCATGTTCACCCTTTTGAGGGGGTGGGGAAAAGTTTAATATTTAGGATTCTTACTTAAATTTGGGTAGAAGTTTTTGAGCTAACAGTGACTTGACAAAAACAATATATATACTGAATATAGTGAACCATCATGAAAAATTAGGCAATTTGTTTTAACACTGTCTACTTCCAGGTGGGAAGGTTATGACATAGATGTGGACGAGACTTACTACGGTGATCATTTCACAAGATACACACATATGGAGTCATTATGTTGCACACCTGAAACTAACATATGTCAATTATAGTTAAAAAATATATGTATATTAAAAAAAAAGGTTTATCCCATATTACTTGCCAAATTTCTGCTTTCTCCGGGCCATCCGATTTCCCTAGACCCGTGGTCGGCAAACTGTGGCTCGCGAGCCACATGCGGCTCTTTGGCCCCTTGAGTGTGGCTCTTCCACAAAATACCATGGCCTGGGCGAGTCTATTTTGAAGAAGTGGCGTTAGAAGAAGTTTAAGTTTAAAAAATTTGGCTCTCAAAAGAAATTTCAATCGTTGTACTGTTGATATTTGGCTCTGTTGACTAATGAGTTTGCCGACCACTGCCCTAGCCCATGCCACTGTATCGACTAGAAGCACGCTGAGGGCAGGAATTATCCTAAGAGAACACAACATTTCTAGACTCATGGCTTGTGTGGTTTGTAGTCTTTAGGAGTTTGGTAACTTTATAGTAAACAGCTATTATGGTGAAAAAGAATACACTATTTATTCCCAGAAAAACTGAGATCAGGCCAAAGGAAACCTCCCATTCTTAACATTATGGAATTCATCTCAGAGCAAAGATGTCTTAAAACTTTGATACCAGATCACTTTTCAATGAATATTATGCCTTTTCAGGAAAAGGATAACCTCTAATCTAAAGAATTTACATTCAGTAAGGTTTTCTATTAAATAAATTAGCAAAGGCACATTTAAAAAATAGCCTGGTGCAGAGTTTTAAATATTCTTGGGAAGAAATGAATGTTAAAATTAGCAAACTTAAATTTTTCATTTCACAATCAAGGCCATTTCCTTTCAGTAAAAGCAAAATTTAAATTATAGTACCTCCCCTGGAAATGTTGGGGTGGGGGGAGAGGGAGAGAACACTTTGTAAAATATGATTGTC
This sequence comes from Cnephaeus nilssonii, assembly GCF_951640355.1. NCBI lineage: Eukaryota > Metazoa > Chordata > Mammalia > Chiroptera > Vespertilionidae > Cnephaeus > Cnephaeus nilssonii. The sequence goes on from NC_137089.1 coordinate 41,591,166, forward strand.
TAACCACTAACTGTATACCTGAAATTAATACAAAATAATATTGAATGTAAGCCATAATTGAAAAAAAATAAACCACTTGAATACCACATTATAGCTAATTTATACAAAGTAATAAAAAATAAATTATAGTACCTCCCCAAACAAAGCTATGTGGAAATTTTAAGATGCAATTACTTCTGTATTCATAACAATTCACAGGATCACAGAAAATGAATCATTATTACGGTCTGTCTTGACCTCCTTGTTTCTGATTTCATAGAGCTACCTTGAAGTCATTTTTCATTTTAAATTGCCACATCAGATGTCCATTGTGTGGCATGCATTTCATTTCAAAATTCTGAGCAAAAATGCTAGTTGTTTTATGTCATTGTGTTAGCAAGGGCTGCACTTAAAAGTTAAGGCCACAGTGGCTCCTAAATAAAAAAATCTGGACTAATTTCAAGATTACCTTCTCTTTCTGTTCATTCTGTTATACTAGTAAACAGATAATAGCAGGGCAACAGTGAAATACAAAATAGGTCTGGTACTGAGAATGTCATATGCTGGCAGATGTGAAAGTCTTAACCAGATATCTAGGAACTTCTGAGGAGGTAGGTGGGCAATCGCTTTCTCTAAGGGTAAACCAAAAGGGCAGGACCAGTCATATAGAACATTTTAAGGTAAGAAATTCCCTGCTGAATACTAGCCATCTTCAAACATCACCACCTTAACAGTGAGGAAAACGGAATTATCAGGAAATGTCAATTTTGACTTTACCTTTGCCCATATAGATACAATTTAAATTCTAGGATAAAATGTATACAATCTGACTTACACATACTAAAACAAACCACCTTATTTTAAATATTTTGTTTCTTTTAAATAAATGTGGAATACTGAGATTATATCCTTCTAACTTTCCTACGTAATGACAAGTTAATTTTGCCAGAAAAGTTTCCAGGGGTGCTGTTTGAATCAGTAAGTAGAGTATTTATACTTTTAAACTGCAATCATATTATCCTAGTAAATGTTTAGCAGCGAGAGAACATTAACAGCTAGTTTCTTTGAATTGATATCTCAAAAGTAAGACTAATATTTGGAATTTCCAAAGAAGTATTGCTTGAAAACCCAAGCAGTCTACAGCAACAACAATAATCAGAAAGTTTAGGACTCTGATTAACTGTCAAGTAGGGAAGGCCAGGCGAACAGCTGGCCACATTCCCATCCTATTCTGTTAAATCACAGTATATGGAAGAATTCCTTAGTGGATTTGCTAGAAACCAATTTACAGCCAAATCTGAAGTTTAAAATATATTTAGTTTAGTTAGTGAAACTAGAAACTAGAAAAAAGGGCCACTGTTTCTTTATGAAGCAGGTGGGTCTCAACTTCTTTATTTGCTGCGCAACTAAAGCTCTAATGAGGTCCTCTCGGCTCCTTAAAGATAGATGCAGATTTCACAAGCGTTAAGACTCATTTTTATGGGCTTGGTTTTAAATTCTGTTCTATGATTTTTTCACCTGGGAGCTGATTTTCTAGATAGAGCCATTTTGTACTGGAAGGCCTCTAGTTCAGAACGAGTTCCAATCAAATGAAGACTGTTGCATGCAAACTTACGTTTATATGCTACAGATGGGTGTGTGCAAGTACGAATACCGTTAACGACAATGTGTCTTCCTAGACATTTCCAGTGGTTTTATGACAGTTGGGAAAAAATGAAGTACAGCAGATCAGAATTTGCACCAAAAATGCTGGGCACCTCAACTTGGATTTCATGAGTACAGTACCAATTTATTCTGATGTAATATTCAGGGGTTTCTATTCAGCAACACTTCACACACAAATCACTAATAAGTCACATGATACTTCTCACATGGAATTACTACTTCCTTCCTCCTCTAACTTAATGTCACCCCAAAATACACGGGATCAGATTTTCCCTAAGTCCCACAGAGGGTGTACAGGGACAAACATCTAGTTGTGCAGAGGGCAAAAAAAAGTAAAAAATCCCAAGCTAATTCAAGTAACAACAGGGAAAGTGATTAATTCCTATTTCGGCCAAAACCTTCGTATGAAGTAAGTTATACACTTCCACTTAGACCCCACCTTTTACGAGTTAGGACTTTCTAATCAAAGAGTGACAAATGAAAGAAAGCAGGGAGCCACCTACCACAAATAAACTCACAATCATGATTTTTAAGGTTTTTTTTTCCCCCCTTTTTAATTGGTGGCATATTAGATTTTTTTTTTTTGTAGAAAAAGAAAACCACTGTTTTATGGTGATGCCAAATTTTAAGGTTTTTATTTATTTTTTTAAAATTTTAAACAGAAGGCAGATTATCCACAAAGTCAGCCTGAACACTTCCTGGAGCTTCCACAAAACATACAGAGACCTTCACTGTGCTATATATATTTTTTGATTACTAGGTAAAATGAATACTCTAAACCAAGAGAGTTTGTTTAATGAGTAGTAACTTTAAAAGAAGACTAATTTATTTTTAACCTTCCCGAACTGAAGAGAACTATCCACAGCCTTCCTAAAAGGTTATAACATGATGCACACATTTAAAAAATAAGTACTGTGTCCCACTTTTGAGCATGGAATTTAATTATATTGAAGAGCTGGGGCCTCCAATGAAATCCAATCACAAGCTAACATATTGATAGGGCTGCCGACCAAGGTACCCTGGGCCCATTCAGAACATTTAAGGCCCTAATTAACTACTGTGGAATGTGGGACTCAAACAGCCCATATAACAGTATTCGAGAATGATTTTTTTCCCTTCCTTTTAATCCATGAGAAACATGTCCTTTATTTAGGACCCAAAAATGTCCTTTTTAGCATATCCCACCATTCTGCTGTTTTGCATTTGAAACACGGCGGCCCGTGTTCTGAGTAAGTGAAGTGTATAAATTGTATAAGTTTTTTTTTTTTTTTTAAATAGGCAACTGGGGTTGCACTGGGCTGGAGGAACTTTTAATTGGGTCCCTTTAATATCTTCCCACTCTGGGCTGCCTAACTCCAAAAGATGGCATCACCTCCTACAACCCCTTTCAATGAACTATGATTATGTTTATTATTAGAAAATGTATTTTGCCAAAGCATGACCTATCCATCTTTCTCAGCTTATTACACAAGGAAATTCATCAGGTTCTGACACCTGTTTCAATAATGTATACCTTTCCTAACGGAGAAGAAAAAAGTCTGCTCTACATGCACATAAATTCTTTTGCAAGCATTGTAAGGCGAGTTTTGGTCACCATCCTGTTTAGGTCATGCACCTGTGCGCAAATCAGTTTTGGGCACTGCCATTCTCAGGAGTAAAGCAGCTGCTAACTTAACGACTATCAAGACGATCTCTCCCAATTGAATATTTTAAAACCCAGAGTTCCTGGCTCATTTCTAAAATGTTTTCCTAGTGATCTGTCCATACAGCTCCAGATCAACAAAACACTACCATTCACTTGACCGAACACCAATACTTCAGGAACCGAAGGAAAACTAGTTAACAAAACACCACACCCTCCGAGCTCCACCTGCGTCAGGTGCCCTCTCCACTCCCCTCGCTGGGGTGTTTCCAAACGCACCCCCAAATAAGGCACCATTCCCCCCACATCCTACTTATGGGGCTCTGACTGCTATCTTTAGGCTACTAGAGGACCAGCAGCGAAATACGACTCCTCGTGAAACCAATCCGGGAGCGGTCAGCACCCGCCGCCAGCCTCGCAAGCCCAGGGCGCTCGCTCTAACTCCCAGGGAGTGGCGATCTCAAACCCGGCCGGGAGAGGGAGGGATCCGGAACGTAATGTGACGGGCTCAAGTGACAGCGTCCCCGCTCCAGCCCAGCCTCCCGGGCGGGCGGCGTCTCCTCCCGGTGGCAGCGCTGCGCTGGCGCCCGCCAGGTATCCTCGCGCCTGGCTGCCCCGAGGGTGGCCACGGCGCCCGCGCCCAGACCCCGGTCAGATCCCCCCGCCCCCAACCCCCCTCGCACCAGCTGCGTCCCAACACACCCTCCACACGGGCGCGGGAGGTGGGTGGGAGGCAGCCCAGGTGTTTTGGCGGGTTCCCGGACACGTGCGTCTCCGGTCCCCCCGCCCGCCGCCCCGCAGCCACCGCTAAGCCCACCGCGCCCGCCGGCCCAGCCGCCCGCGACGCCGCTCACCTCCGTCCCCGTAGGTCTCCACGCCGTACCCGTCCTGCAGCCCGTTACTCCAGGTACCCTCGTAGCGAGCCGGGGTGCACAGGCTCTGCCGGACCCCATAGCGCCCCTTGAAACCATGGGACCACTCCCCCCGGTACATCCACTTGCCCTTCGTCTCCACCCCCAGCCCGTGCCGCTTGCCCTGCGCCCAGTAGCCCTGGTAGGTGTTGCCGCTGGGCCAGGTGTAGCCTCCGACCACCTCGAAGCCGTGCGACCAGGAGCCCGAGTACTCGCCCTGGCCCTTGGGCCCCGTGCAGATGCCATGCCCGTGCGCCTTGCCCTCCTCCCAGCCGCCGCAGTAGGTGCCGCCATCGTCGAAGTCGAACCTTCCGCCCGTCATTCGGGGGGCAGCCCCGGCGCGCTCCCCGCGGGGGCACGGACGCGGGCAGAGCTGGGCACGGCAGGGTGTAGCTCGGGGGTGGGGGCCCGGCGGGCGAGCGCACGACAGCGCCCCGGGCAGCTTGCGCCGCCGCTCGGCTCCAGTCCGACGCCGCCCCCGTCCTCCCCTCTGCTTTCGCCGGCGCCGCCACCGCCGCCTTCCTCCTCCTCCTCCTCCTCCTCCTCCCTCTCCTCCTCCTCCTCCTCCTTCACCGCCGCCGCCCTGGCCAGCGCCGCGCGCGAGAGGACAGCCCCGGCTCCGCCGCGGACCTTCAGCTGCTCCCGCCCGCCCACGTGAGCCGGGCACCGCCCCACGCCCGCCCCTGTCCCCTCCCCGGGCGCCCGGGCCCGCCCCGCGGCGCGCCCGCCCCACCGAGCCCTGCCCCCAGCCCCGGGGCGGCCGCTTCTCCGGTGGGGGGCGCGGGGCGCGCGTGTGCTCGCGCAGGGGGATGCGGGGGGGGGGGGGAGGGCGAGTGTCCCCCGGGACGCGCGACAGTCCCCACCTGGACCTGAAGGCGCGGCTGCATGCCTGGAGACCGCTCGCGGGCGGCGGAGCCTCCGGGGGTTGTGCTCGGGGTTAATCAAGGTGGTTAAGCGCCTCTAAGCGCGGCCACGTGTGTGTGGAGGGAAAACTCCTGCGCGCAGGATTGTCTGCACGGGCTTTGCAGTTGCATTTCTTCGGCATTCCAACTTGTGTTCTGCTGCATTTGTCATGCTCAGCTGTCGTCATGACTCAATATCCCCCAGATATATGCAAGCCTGTGAGAGAAATCGGTGGCAGCCTAGATAGAATTGCGCAGGATGTTCTTACACACCCACCCGTTTCAAAGCACATGTGTTTGCATTTATTTAATGAAGATGCAGGGGAGAGCGATGCAGTTGGAAAAAGCACAGAATCAACTAGTTACTTTTTTATTTGTAATAACAGAGAGGTTGTTGTTAACCTGTTTTTGCAGGGGTCTGGGCCGTTTTCCTTGTACATCAGAGCCCCCCTCCCCTTAATGCCTCATTTGTTCTTGTAACAACCTTAGAAATTCTCCAGCCTGAAGCTGTGTACCCTACAGGCAGACGGCTCAATGTGTGTGTATTGGGTAAGTGTCTGGAATGTACACCCAACACTTTCCCGCTGGTATCCACAGTTTAAGAAAGTAAACAGAAGCTCTCAAGGAGGTATATGGTAAGTAAAACACTGCCCTAAACTTACAAAGAGTCTGTGACCTACAAACCCGGGGACAGGTGTCAGCTGATCTTTCCAGCTACAACACTGCTTTGTTGAATTCACTTTCGACAACTCTTTAAACCTTTAAACGTCAGTTTCACCATCTTCCACGTGGAAGGGACACGAGTTGCTTTCCCCTTTCCATGGTAGATGGCAACTGAGTACTAGTATAGGGTCGGCGCAGGGCAAAGCCGGGCATTAGAGAGTTGGTAACTGGCAAGTTGAATCAGTCAGCTGTCTCTGCTGAGAGTAGGCATTGGTCGGAACCGCATCCTCAAAATGCCCCGGGAGACACTTCTCTGTGGTGCGTAGCCAGGGGTCTTGGGCTGGCCTCCCAAGGACATGCTTTGCCGAGTATTCACGCGATTCCTTAGGCCGAGAGGCTTTGGATGACTGAGTGAGCACCAGAGGCTGCCGAAGGTTCTCTCCTAGGTATTTGATAATCAGATAAAAATACAAGGACAGGTGTCGGGAAGGCAGCAGGGGAAAGTAGACTAAACTGCACAGAAAAGGAACTGAAATTGACCTTGATTGCCTCCATCTCAGGCCTGGAGCGGGCCTTTCCTGCTTATCTGGCTGAAATGCTGAAAGAAAAATCTCAGTTTACACAGAACCAAATCACCAAAGAGAATTGGAAACCCTCATCTGTGGCGCTGCCTGCAGGGCTGCCAGGAATAGTGCTTACCCCAGTGGCCTGAAATAATTCCGCATCTTGCTCAGCATCTCGCCCTGGCCTGGGGATTGATTTAGGCCACTGGGAAAACGAGGGCCCCGGACTTTGCCGCTGAGCCATAACTGCATTTCTCTGTTATGGGATACAGTAGGATCAGCAGCTAGCATAGATAGACACATTTCCATTTATTTGGGGGTTCTGTTTCATAGGAGAAACAGTGTGGTTGCTAAGACAGCATTTTTTTCCTCTCTTAAAACTTTTTTTTCAGAGTATCCTTGTTCCCTGATCATATTTTTTTTTTGGAACTAGCCGTATGTGTTGGATCCATATAGGAACATTTAAGGTCTACGATTTTGTTTGCAAGCATGGTGGAAACATTGAATGATTTGTACTTTTCCTACTTTGCTCTCACACAAATGATGAATTTTCTGGAAGATACAGCACAGAGAAAGTTTCTAGCTTCTGTAAAAAAAAAAAATGTTTGGTCCATCTATGGTGGAAGGACACAGGATCGTGGTACATACACATCTGGGTAGAATACGGAAATTTGGGGAGGATAGAAGACATGGCTATTTATCTCTTAATCTTTTTCTCTTCCTCTCCCTAATAATGTTTTCCTTGGAGGGAACCCTCATTAAAAGAGAGAATCCACCACCAGCTATCTGCTATTAAATTTCAAATAATCTTAATTGTAACCCGACTCTGCCATTGACTCTCTTTATGGAAGAAATTTATTTGTTGGATGCTTGGTACCTCACTGAACAATATTTGGCAAAGTAACAATACAAGCCATGCTCCCATGTACCTGCTGCCACCACGAGGGAATGTTTCCCCCAATGCACTGATGTGTTTACTGATGTCAGGGTTCAGGTTCAACGGTAACGGTTGGAGAAGATGGGAAGGTGAACTAGGAAGAGGTGCCAAGAATGACGGATGGCAGAGAGGAGTCAGGGTTAGTAATGTCCTTATTTTCCCTCTCACTCTGAACCTTTGCCCTGGATAAGGGGGAGTTGAATTTAGCTTTAAGGAGGGATTAGTAAGAAGAGAATGTGAATGTTGGTTTGACAGGTGGGGTGGGGGAGGCCATTAAAGCCCAGGGGCCAACAACCGCCCTGGCAGTCTCTTTTCCTCCCTCCAAGCCCAGCGAGTAGAGACTGCCCTTCCAGAAAACCCTGCAACCAAAGGTAAGCCGTTTTGAGTGTGACTCTAGTAACAACATGTTGGTGAGGGTGTTTAACTTAGATTTTAATCTTTTAAAAAATGAAGGTGTGTTTAAAAGTTATTAATAACTATTTGACAGGTTAGAATTAATTATGGAGAAAATTTAATAAAACATTTACAAATCTGCCAGTGTTTATTGTTTTAAAGGATGTGATTCCAAGTGTGTCTACAGCCTGGACCCTACCTTGACCCCGATGTAAACCAACTCTGAAAGATGGACCGTGATTTACTCTATGTCAAAATGAGTATTACTTGCACCTTTGCAATAAAGCATTCAAGAAATTTAAGAAATTTGTCTGGAATGAATATAGATATTAAGAAATGTGGTCAATAAGCTTTGCAGACAACATGAGGTCAGCAGAAGAGAGTTCCAAAATGAATGGTTTTCACCCGCCTGGCGTGGCTCAGTGGTTGAGCATCGACCTATGAACCAGGAGGCCATGGTTCCATTCCTGGTCAGGGCATATGCCTGGGTTTCGGGCTTGATCCCATTTGTGGGGCGTGCAGGAGGCAGCCGATCAAAGATTCTCTCTCATTATTGATGTTTCTATCTCTCTCTCCCTCTCCCTTCCTCTCTGAAATCAATAAAATGAAATAAAAAGAATGGTTTTCAAAACTTTGAAGGCATCACCGTGTGCCTGATTCTGCGCTAAGTTCTTTACATGCATCAATTCATTGAAATCTCATCATAACCCATGTGGTTAGTATTATAACCATTTTACAGGAGAAGAAAAAGAAGGTGTCGGGCATTCATGTGCCCAAGATAGGCATGGTTGAGCAAGGATTCAAACCCAGGTTGGTCTGGCTCTTGAGGCGGTTCTCCTTATCACCCTCCTGCTTTGGAGCAAGAGTGAGGGCTTTCAAATGGGGGGAGGAAGCCCTCTGGGTGGAGAGCAAGAAGGATTGTGAAGGTGACTTTTCTCATTGTTTAGAAAGGCTGCCTGGATTGGATGAGTGGTAATGCTACTGTCTAGCATGAAAGAAATGGAAGAAAAAGAGTCAATTACAGAGGTTGGGAAGATAGGTTCATTTAGGAGATGGTCAGTAGGCAGCTGGGTAACACAGGTCAGAAACTAAAAATTAATGAGTTGGTAAGTACAGGCATATCGGTGATATTGCGGGCTTGGTTTCAGACCACTGCAATAAAGCGAGTACAGCAATAAAGCAAGCTGTAATCTTTTTGCTGGTGGAGGGTCTTGCTTCAATTTGTGAAAAATGCAACATCCGTGAAGCACAATAAAACGAGGTCTGCCTGTAAGTAATTGGCACTGTTCTCCTCTGACCGTTGTTGCTCAGTAGCACCTCCTTTTGAGACTCACACTAGTCATTCAAGCCATAAGTGCCAATCTTGTCGCCATCTTCTCTAGGTCACTCCCCTGCCTTCATCCAGGACTAATGGTTTATCTGCTCTTCCCCCACACGCTGTCCCCTGCCACTGTTCCAAGCAGCTTCATCCTGGCCTCAAGCCTTTCTCAGAGGCATGACCTTTATCTTAAAATCCTCAGACACAACCTGGACCTTACCTTGAACCCAACGTAAGCCAACTCTGGAAATGCACCTTGACAACCCCACTCTCTCTTTTAAAAAAAAAAAATATTTTATTGATTTTTTACAGAGAGGAAGGGAGAGGGATAGAGAGTTAGAAACATCGATGAGAGAGATACATCGATCAGCTGCCTCTTGCACACCCCCTACTGGGGATGTGCCCGCAACTAAGGTACATGCCCTTGACCGGAATCGAACCTGGGACCCTTCAGTCTGCAGGCTGACGCTCTATCCACTGAGCCAAACCGGTTTTGGCGACAACCCCACTCTCTGACAACACTGTCTCATCTTCCCTACTCGCTGAACAAACAAACTGACTCATATCAAAGTCTCTATTCCTTTGATGCCCCCTTGTCCTCCTGGCCCCACCCTGCCCTACCCCAGGCCCTCTGAGTCATTTCTACCACAATGTCCTTTCCATAGTGACCTCCTGGTGCGTTTGCCCACCTGGTCCCCACCCCCAAGCCACCATTTCTCATCCCCCACTCCTAGGAAGCCCCTGTAGAGAAATCACATCATTTACTAGCTGCCATTGCAAATCATGGGTGCAGAGCTCAGACCCATCCCTCCACTCGGCACCACTGTCTCTTCCCAGGTGACTTCCAGTTGCCCGTGACTGTCCCCAGGCTCCTCTCAGCCCCAGTTCCTTCCTAACGGGTCTTGTCTTCTCCCTCAGAGAGGAAAAGAGCCAACGCATGGGCCACCTGCTCTCTCTTTCCTCTCTTCAGAACTTAGCATCAGTTCTCATTTTCTCTCTCCTCACCCACTCCAACCCCAAGGAAAAGACACCCCTTTCCTCTCCAAGTTCTGGGTCTGTTCCTTCCCTCCGTTGAATGTGCTGTAATTTCTTCCATCTATCAGATGTGACCATGTGTCCTCCATGTGAAAACAGTCCTCATTTCCAGGCACTGCTTTCACTTCAAGTCTCTGGTTCTGCCCTTGAAGCTGCAGACTCCTAGGGAGAGTATGACACTTTCAAGTGTTGACCTCCCACCACTCCTTGTGCCCCCCCCCCCCAATTTGGGTTCTGTCCTCCCCAGTGTAGTGGAGCTGGCCTAGCCATTGGGGACCTCCTAGTTAACATCTATAATGGCGTCTCTTCAGTTCTTGTCCTGCTGGAGGCAGCTGGGAATTTGATACCCATGAGCATGTATCTCCCTTGGCTTCTGTAAAACCGGTATGTCTCTCCTCTGCCTCTTCTTCACTCACCACTTCAGCTGCCTCATGTCCTGTATAGCTTTCTCCCTATCCCTTTCCAGTCTCCTTAATTTTAGGCTATCATTTGTGTTCTAGACATTAGCTTCATGGTACCAGAATTTTGTATAATTGCTGGATACCTGCTAGCTTACCTTGTACAATTAGGCACTCCTGTCCTCGGCGTTCGTGCCTAATTTAGAACTAGTCTAATTCCAGTGTAAAAGCACCAGCTGGGCCTTATTTAAGTCTCAAGGGCAGTGCTTTGGTTTCTTCCCCTGACTCGTCCCTTGTGGCTCTCTGCCTGCTCTTCCTAATGGGCAGGGCTCCACGGAGACTTAGCCTGTGTCCAACGATGGGGCTCACAGAGGGTTTCAGGAAAAGTTCTAACAACGAGAAGGTATGACAGACTAAAGGGAGGCTTAAAGGAGGTGGTCAGCTTGAAGACACAGAGTGGGTTGCAGGTATGTACTGAAGACCTGGCACCTGAAACAAACCACAGCATGTGTGTGTATATATGTGCATATGTGTACATGTGTATATGATTACTTACTGGGTTAGATTTGGAGACACAGAGAAGCAAGGCTCAGACCTTGCTCTTAAGACTATAAAACATCTCTAAAGAGGTAAGAGATAAAAAAAGACAATAAAAGTACCTGGGTGACCACTACAAGCAGCAAGTAAGTGTCAAGAGTCCTAAGAGTTCAGAGGACAGAGTGGTTTTGTGGGCTGCTGGTTGAAGCTGTTTTGGGGGATCAAGGGCATATTGTTTAGCTTTGGGATAAAGTGGAAGGGGCATCCTTGCAGGCATCTGTAGAGGAGTGGTCTTCAGTTAAGAGGCAGAAGGAATGAAGGAGTCCGCGTCTGTGACTGAGACAGAGGAGACCTCTGGGGAAAGAGGTCCCTGGGATCTGGGGAAACAAGATGACAAGCTCCTCTCTCGTGGTGCACTGAAAACCAGAATGCTTTATTCTGAGGCGAGGAAGATACTGGGGCAACTCAGTATTTGAAATAGCACAACTTGGGGGTGGCCAGGGAACATGAAAGTATATTTGGGAGTGTTGGTATTGAGATGGTAAGAGTTGTGAACACTGACGGGATGACCTTTCTCTGAAGAGCTGACTACAGAAGGGAGGCACACACTACTGCGGAAAGCACTGCTAAGGAGTACACAGCCCCCAAACGATGATCGCGGAAGGACAGAAAAAGGAAACCAATTTGTAGGCAGTAAAAGAAATGCCAGTTCTAACTGGGGGAGGAATGGTTCCCGGGGCTCTGGAAAGGGACATGAAACAATAGCCAGTAATAGAAGAGGCTTTCTTCTAACCGAGTGACATGGGGGATGCTCTGTCCTTGCCAAGGGTTGCAGTCCCAGCCCATGTGTCACCTCAACAGCACACCTCAAAGCCCTCGTTGGGTTCTTTTGCACTGATTTCATTCCAGATAAAGCTTAAATTATTCTTGCTTTCCTTACACATGCTCTCACCCTTTGTCATCTCTTGCATTTCACTATTACTTTCACATGGTAAGCACTTAAAAATTAAAAAAATTTTTAATTGATTTCAGAGAGGAAGGGAGAGGGAGAGAGAGCGAGCTAGAAACATCAATGATGAGAGAGAATCATTGATCCGCTGCCTCCTGCATGCTCCACACTGTGGATCAAGCCCATAACCCCGGGCATGTGCCTGGACCTGGAATCGAACTATGACCTCCTGGTTCACAGGTCAACACTCAACCACTGAGCCACACTGGGCGGGCATGAAAATCACTTTTTAAAGCTCCCTGAGAAGTAGGCACAGCCTATGGGACAGTCTGCTCAGGTGCAGGAAGGAGGGCACTCGGCAGATAGCCTCCAGCTGCTGCAACTTCAGCTCAGCTGTGTTCACGTCAAGGCCAAGCTCTCCCAGGACATCCTCTACGGATAAGAGGCAAATTGTGCATCTTGCAGCCTCCAACACAAAAAAGGAACCAGGGCACTTGGTAGGTCTCTTGGGTTCTGGAAGCGACACATACCACACTTACTAGTAGAAGCTGCTCCAGCCTGTACACTGAGTGACATGGAAGATGGGCTGCCGCTCTGAGAGGGTTCAGAGCAGGAAGGCCTTTGCAGGAGGCCCGGGCTGTGCTGTAAGCAGCCCTGCCTCTTGGGTCCTGTGACCAGGCAGATTCTTTGGTGTTGGTGTCTGGTGTCAGGGGGAGAAAAGATACAATATGGAGATTATGGCAAGCCCTAGTGGAGAATCACACTGAAGGTCTTCTGAAGCAAGACCATGTCATTTGCAAAAGAGAATGTTGTAGCTTTTGAGAAGCAGTTCCCGGTAAGTTACTTGACCTTGATAGAAAGGGAATGCTTGACCAAAGGACACCAAGTGACATTCATCTAGAATTTTCCATTATGAGCCGGGTCTCCTTGAACCTGCCCAGGCAGAGACAGATCTAGAAGCAGTCTATTGTGAGACGGACACAGTAGGTCCAGGATCAAGCTGGTTAGGACCAGAGGGCACGAGTAAGCTGCAAGAACTGGTCTCACCAGTACCCTGTCCCCAGCTCTCACTATGGGAAGATGAGGTCCCATAAACCCAGCTGAAGGAGGGATAAAAGCCTGCATTAGGTTTATAGATGGACAGGCTCAGGAGCCAGATGGAGCTGCAAATGAATGGAGGCTGCATTACAGCCACCTGGAGGGAAGTCCTTCCAGGGGCCAGAGCTGTGAGTGGTGAACCTGGTCATCTATTTTGTGTGAAAGGGGCCTGACGTGGGAATATATGTACATTTCGGGACAATGGTCAACAGCCTGGCCATCTGGTCAGGGGCCTGGAAGGGACAGGACTGGAAGACTAGAGATGTGGAGCTCTAGGCTAGGGACATGCGGGTGAATATTCAGTGATGGGCAGTATGGGTGGAGTTTTGCACTGCATGTCAATGGCTTCCATGGAAGAGGCAAACCCAAGCAGATGACAGGACTCTGCCAGGCGATGGCAGCCATCCTTCCTCATCAGCCAGCCCAGCCCTAAAACAAGGGCCACATGAACTGGTGGCCTTGGTGGCAGATTTGGAGGTTCTACGGGGCCCATCAGGAAAGGCTCCCAGTTATCAGGGCCGATTAAGCTACTGCTGCCTCTGTCCCACCTGCCAGCAATAGAAACTGCTCCTTGAGGACACCAATCATCCACTTGGCGGCAGGTTGACCACGTGCAGCCCTTTCCAACCTGGAATAGCCAGTGTTCACCTGGTCTGGGTTTAGGTTCACCTTTTCTGCCCACAGAGCCTCAGTCTTTGTCACCGCTGTCCAGGAGCTATGGCATGCCTGATCCACAGGTGTAGAATTCCACACAACAAAGCGTCCGAATAGGGGACCCACTTCACAGTGAAGGAGGTGCCAAAGTGAGCCCCGACCATGGGTCTTATTACAGTGTGCATCCCCACATCCCTCTACTATCTATGGGGAGCTGGCCTTGTCGAATGAGGAAATGAATGGTCTCCCGAAGGCACAGGTTGCAGGTTATAATCTGCAAACAGAGCGAGTGTGGCCTTCAGGATGCAGTACATTCACTAAATCAGACTTCTTGGTAGCATGATATTCCAAGTAGGAAGAACATATGGGCCTGGGAACTGACTGGTGGAAGTGAGATGACCCCACTTATCATCACATCCAAAATGACTTCCTCAGCATCTTTATCCTTTCTATCCCCGCAGCTCTGCACTCTGCCGGGTTCCCAGGGGACCGCACTCTTGCAAGAGGACAAAGTGAGAGTCCTGTTGAACTGCAAATTCTGGCTGCTGCCTGGCAGTTCCACTGACTCCTTGAGCCCAGGGATCAGCAGATGAGAGGAGGAATCACCATACTGGCAGGAGGAGTTGACCCTGCAGGAAGAGGACAATGGGGACAGAAAGGAAGATGTGCAGAACCCAGCTGATCCATTGCATGCTTCCTGTTTCTCCTCAGATCCCTTGCAGCGTAGGGTGAGGGGAATGCAGAATGCATGGAAGGAGAGGGAGAAGATAAGCATTTGCAGCCCCATGACCAACTGCAGAGACGGGGCTCCTAGTTGTCTTATTAACTTTCCTTTTCTAAGCTTTCCCTCAAGAAGACAGGTTGATGGCCTGACCGGTGTGGCTCAGTGGTTGAGCATCAACCTATGAAACAAGAGGTGAGGGTTCGATTCCTGGTCAGGGCACATTCCTTGGGTTGCAGACTCGATCCCCAGTAGGGGGCATACAGGAGGCAGCCAATCAGTGATTCTCTCTCATCATTGATGTTTCTATCTCTCTCTCCCTTCCACTTTGAAGTCAATAAAAATATATTTTTAAAAATAAGAAAAAGTGTGGACAAGGCAATGCTTGCAGTGGAAGGGGGGACTCTGTGGGCCATGGCTACACACTGCTCAGAGCTTCCTTCAAGGGAACCTGCTGCGAGGAGGGCGAGAGATGAACAGGCTTGAGCTGCTGCTCCTCTGGTCCTGGCAGGGTTTGTGCTGAGGCCACGCGCCTCCTAGACTATCTCCAGCCAACTGCTGGGCACAGTGGAGCTGGGCCATGCCTCCTCCGACAGGCTGCTGTGTTCTGTGCTCCCACTGACTTGTCTGAAGCTTATTCAGGGTGCACTGCGGTCTGAGGTTCCCCCACACCCCACCCCACCCCCTTCCTTCCTGCTTCCTTTCGCAGGTTTCAGACCTGCCTCCTGACCAAGAGACTCCCCACCACTCCTGCTTCTTCTGACGTTTATCTTTGAATGTGTCCTCCCCGTAACTCTTTGGCATATCGAATGTTGTCCTGGCACCTGCTTTTTGGAGACCCCGAGCTGAGATGCCCAGTGATCTTTTCAAAAACACGCACATACGTACACACACTCACACACACTTTTGCAGGCGGGACCTGATCAGAGAGATGAAAGTCTTTTCAGAACTTCATAAAACCAAATTGAAGTTCAGATTTCTTGATTCTCAAAAACAAAAGAGGAAACTATATACTGATACGAAAAAATCCCCAAGATCTTTTCTGGATTAGCTGGAAAAAAAGCAAGATCCAGACCAGTATATGTAGCATGCTGTATGTGAATGTATGTAAAAATCTGTAAAGATACAAATAATAAACAAACAAACAAACAAACAAACAAATAAATAAATAAATGGGGCAGAGGGGCAATGCTCACTAAAGAGCATTTTGATTTGTTTTTATTTTAAGCCTTAAACTTGTACTGCTTATTAATAATTAGTAATTAAGTTGAAATGTCAATCTTTATCATCTTAGCATGTACTTTTATTTTTCTATTTATACAGCACCTAGTTCATCATTATCGTTTGGTACAAACAGCCCCACACAGCTAGTACCATTTACATACTAAATTCACAGCACAAATGAAAACACTGTGGGAGAATTATGCAGTTGGACACGCATTGGAAACTCACTGGTTCAGACCCTGAATTGCATTGAATGGAGAGGGAGATGGATGTTTCTGGGTTTAATGATTAGTACATATCAGTAATATTTGTGCATATGAAGAGGCACTTTGGAATTTTTAGGGTACCTAAAGTATTTCTCTTTGTGCTTCCTAATATTTGAGTTAGTGGATAAGTATTTTTTAATTTTAATTTTTTTCAATTACAGTTGATAATTCAATATTATATTAGTGTCAGGTGTATAGCATAGTGGTTAGATGTTATTATTTTAAAAACCAATACTTTACATGTGATTGAATAGAGCTGCCAGTTGGCATAGGATTCAGTAATATGGGGACAGCAGTGAGTGGACCTCATGAATTTTAGACACTCGAATGCTGTGTGCCCCGATTGGACGAGGACTGTCTGGGTAATCCAGATGGCATGAGTGATTTCGGACTCACCAAATGATGGTTTCAGCGACTGCCTGCCTGGGCAAGAATCCCTCAGTAAGTGTTTTCAAAAGATTCCTGTCCAGCCTTGCTGATGTGGCTCAGTGGATTGAGTGTAGCCCCATGGACCAAGAGGTCCCCTGGTCAGGACACACACCTGGGTTGCCGGTTCAATCCCCAGTAGGGGGCATACAGGAGGCAGCCGATCAGTGTGTCTCTTTCATCTATGTTTCTATCTCTCGCTCCCTCTCTGAAATAAATAAAAAATATATTAAAAATTAAAGATGCTTGTCTAGCTACACCCTCCCTTAAAAACATCTCTGAGTGAGGCTCCATCACATTGATTCTAGTAGCCTCCCCAGCAATCCCAAGGTGTTTCTCTGGCGAAGAATCATTTCTGTAGGGCAAGTTCTAAGACTCCCCTGTGACAGTCACTGGGGACACTTGCTAACTATCCACATGTCCAGGTTACTCCCTTGGTGAATTCTTACTCACTGAGTTTGAGTTGAGGCTCAGGAATCTTGTGGGTTTTTAACAAATCCTTGCCCAAGGATATGTTTTTATTGATTTTAGAGAAAGAGGGAGGGGCAGAGAGAGAAACATCAATGGGTTGCCTCCCATGCACCTTGACCATGGGTGAAACCTGAAACCTAGGTGTGTGCCCTGACCAGGAATAAAACCTGCAACCTTTTATTGTATGGACAACATTCCAACCAACTGAGCCACCTGGCCAGGGCTCAGGAGTTTTGTTTTTAATAACGACTTTGAGTGTTCTTATGTGGACTACTTTAGAGTCCACAAATTGACAAAATAAATTCAAAGTTGCCTCATACTAGTGATCCTAATATAAATTCGTTTCTCTTGCATGAATTCTCTCTCAAAGTTCTTTGATAATTATAAATAACTAGAGGCCTGGTGCACGACATTCGTGAACTGGGGGGAGGAGGGGTGTCCCTCAGCCTGGCCTGCGCCCTTTTGCAGTCTGGGACCCCTTGGCAGACATCCCCCGAGGGGTCCTTAGCGCTGCTGGGGAGGCAGGAAAGGCTCTCATCATCACTGTTGTGCTCGCCAGCCATGAGCCCGGCTTCTGGCTGAGCAGCGCTCGCGCACTGACCACCAGGGGGCAGCTCCTATGTTGAGCATTTGCCCCCTGGTGGTCAGTGCACATCATAATGACCAGTCGTTCCACTATTTGGATGATTTGCATGTTAGGGTTTTATTATATAGGATGTTCTCATCATTTAAAAAGCATAATTCAAAACTACTACATAAGAGCATGCCTACTAAGAATGTGTGTACAACAGATAGTGATACTTACAAAATAAAACAAGCCATTAAGGGGTGGCCTTGAAATCTACACCTTAACAAAAACCTGATAACTCTAGACAAGCTGGTGGAAATGTAAGGTCTCCATTCCTTGCCTAAGGTCTCTGGAGCGTGGGCTCAGGGAAGTGTGCTGTCTTTAGGATCTCTGGCCTTGAGAGTTCTGTCCCCTTTCTCCAGGGCACAGGGCCTGGGCTAAGCTGGGAAGAGCTTAGGGTTACCACACAGCAAGGTGCCCCAAGCCCCAGCTCCTACAACTACCAGATAGTTGAGAATTGTAACCTGATCCTGCTGGCAAACTTCGCATGGCCCTGGACTGGCGGGCACTGTGGCAGCGGGCACACGGGCCTACCCCCTGCTCCTGATTATGGGCACCTGCATCGACTGGCATCTCTGCCCATCATTCCTGGGGACCTAGAGCAGCTTTAAGTCAGGAGGGGCTTAGGTTTGAACACACAGGGAGGGAATGTGTCCAAATGATCCTGGGACCACCCCTTCCATATAAAAAAATAATAATTATGTCAGATAGATGAAAAAAAATATTTCTTTTCTATTATTTTGAGCAAATGGTTTGTTGACTACTAAATCACATATATCTTATGAGCTCCTCTGTCCAAGTAAAAGCTGAATTTTGCTAAAACGTCTGTAGCCTTTATGGGCACTTTCATACTGATTATAGTGTATATTTTGTCTTTGATTTGTGTCTTTGAGACTGTGTACAAGGACTGTTTCAGTTGGTGGCTCTCTTTCATCTCAAAGGCCACATGTTACTTTTCCCCAAAATATGTCATTCTTTTGGGTTGTTTCATGTTAATGAAATCCACTAATTAAAAGACCTTAAAATGTTAGAAAAAGTCTTACCCCTCCTTACAGCTATTTTAGTGATGTGAATGTAACCCTCAGGTTTTCCTTGTGTTCATTTACTCAGTGTAGATATAGTGGATGTCTCCTGAATAGAATGCCTCTGACGGGTATGGAGTCATTAATCACCTGCCCCCACTGGGTTGGGAGGATATATGCTAAATCAACATATCATTGACATTTTCTGTGCTATATAAGCAAAAGTACTGCTATAAAATAATATCAAGGAACATTTTCATTTATATTTCAGGGTCAAGAAAGTCATCTCCATCCACTCATACATCCACCCATCCATCCTTCCAACAGATATTGCTCAGATGCCTCTGTAATAGAATGACATTTAAGCGGATCTCTGAAGGCTGAGTAGGAGATATTTGGGAAAGTAAATAGGAGATCAGCTGGAGATGAGGAAACGGAGAGATGCTAGTGGGAGGGAGGCAGGGCCCAGGCCTGTGCACTCTAAGAGCTCAGTAAGGAATGATGACTCTTCATTCACTCTCCGCATGGCTGGGGTAGGGCAGAGACGGGAAAAGAGGAAGAAGCGTAGCTTTGGGAAGAAAATATGAAAGGCTGCTAAGTGCCAGCCTCTCCTACTGATTCTGACCCCCCGCCCCCCGAAGCAAGATATGAGCCCCCTGCTACAGAACGGTGGTTTTCAAACTGGAGACATGTTTTTTTAAGGAAAACAAAAATTTATCCAGACCTCTCTCCCATGGTTATTTAATTAATTTTGATTTAATTTGAATATACAATCATTGTTTATATGTAGTTAAATATGCAAACTATAAAATAAGGTATACTTCCCTATGCTTATTTACAACACAAAGCCAACATAAATTGAAAACAAGTAACACTGAAATTAACCTGAGGCATAGCTTCCCTGATTCAGCACAGCCGATGCCTCGAGGACGCCTCTGTGGATGGATTAGGAAGCCTTTCCTTGGACAGCGAGCTGGCACTATTTGGCTATTGCTTGATGGAGACGCATCATCTAAATAATAGGTCTGCCTCTCTCCTCATGAGTCAGAAACAAAGTAGAAAGAACCAGTGCCAAGTCAGCTTACACATCAACACAGGAGAGCCCTGAAACCAAGTCACTGTCCACGAAGATAGAAAACCCTAGAAAGGATTACCAGACTCCTTAGAACATGTGGGAAAACCCCATGGGTGCGGGGACTTCTGTTCGGACAACAGCTCTACATGTGAGAGTGGATTATTCCTAGAGGAGAAAAGGAAAGCTGTAGAGCCATGGGGACAGGATACATCGCCCTTCTCTCGTTCTACAAAGGCGTTCTTGGAATGGAAGGTTTGGGAGGGTCAAGAGGGATCACTAAGATTTGAGTGTAAGCAGAGACCAACTAGGGTGTGGTCACAAGTCCCTGTGGTTCCTGCTTCTGGGACTCAGGACAGACGAGATGACAAAGAGGCCACTGAGAGGTGTCTGCCTCCCTGGCCGTGTGGCTGAGAAAGGCTTGCAGCACCCCAGGCCTCCCGAGCCAGGGCTCAAACCAGCCCCCTGGAGTGTGGGCAAAAAACACTGGGGCCCTGGAGAGCTGAGCCCTGCCCGCGGCTCGGAGCGAACAGCTCCCAGAGAAGTGTGAGCCGGGCTCTGTGAAACCCAGAGTGCCCCGCAGTTTGTATGATTTAACAAGTGCACAGAGCGGCCGGAGAGAGAAACGCGCATTTCCTGACAAGACAGAAAATGATGCCGTCTATAATTGTGAGGTGATCCTAACTTAGGCAAAATGTTAACTGAAGTTACGTGTTAATGTTCCAAAGTGTCACACGTCTTCCTGTCCACCCACGAGGTCCACTACTTCAGGGAGAGGGGCGGAGAAGGAACAGAGGAGTAAACTTGAAATTTCCAACTTGAAAGCAAATTTTTACTTGGGGAGAAACGATACACAAGAGATCCAGGCGAACATGTATAAGACTCGGGCTCTGCTGGGAGGAATGAAAGGATTTGTGAGGTTCCCGAAAGCCACGAGTTGTAGAATCGAACAGAGGGTTTGCTCTGTGAACCACAGATTAGAAAGAACGTGGTTTAGGATATCAAAGCGGCTGTATTCCCAGGTATATTGAGGATCTGAGGGGAGAGGAGTCACATATTCCATTTCCGTCCCAGACATCTGAGGACAGAGATGGAGCAGCCTCATCAGATAACTAGAAGGAACACAGGACAGCCATGTCAGGACAGAGGGACGTGTGGGGTACGGAGGCAGACAGAGCCTGAGACGGCCACGCAGTGGGCCCTGACACGCTGCCCTGTCCCCTCTGGATCCGGCCCTCGTGCCGCAGCAGCTGTGAGTATTGGCAGCGGATGCCGTGCTGTCGATGCCCTTCTCCGGGCCGTGCCCTTAGCCGAAGAAGGCCTCCTCGCCCAAGGCCAGGTGAGCTCCGGGGCGGCCCACATCCAAGGGCTGGTGCGCTGCAGGGATACAAAGTCCACGCCCCTCGCTCGCCTGGAACAACTGGGAAAGCCTCCCAGCTCCAGAGCAACCTGTGCCATCAGCTGCTCCGCGAATGCCCGGCAGGTCTAACCTCACCCGCTCCCCTCACTCCCTTCCAGGTTGTTCCCAAGAACGTTTGCCAGTAAATGTTTTACAGGCAAATCTTAACATCTGTTTCCTGGGGAGCTACGACAGGCCTCCTGGGTATCCCTCGCTGTGGGGTTGGGGGTTGGGGTGTGGAGGAAACCCTGAGATGGGTTCTGCTGACCTCACGTAGATGAGAATCACGAGCTGGCGGGCAGCCCGTGGGTTGTGTGGTGTGGCAAGAGTTAAGGCTTCTAGTGGATGTCACAAAGGCCAGGATGGACGACGTGGCTGAATTTCAGAGGATCGGTGAGAGCCACGACTGAGTCAGCATTGGTGGGAGGGGTGAATGGATAGCCGCACGCTGACCATGCCTGACCATGCCGGAAGGGCCAGCCACAGGCGACCTCAGGTATGAACCCTTTGGCACATGCAGAAGGGCCAGAGGTCAAGCCCCCCAAATCTAGCTGGGCAAGACACCCGGGGAGGCCAGTGAGGACCAGAGGCTGTTATCACCCAGATGGCCCCCTCCTGAGGGCAGGTGAGCACTGAGCCCACTAGATCCACATCCCACCATGCCACCCACCACCAGAGGGAGGGAGGGGCAGACTGGATGTTGACGCCAAAGAGATCTCTACTAGACGGAAGGTGGCTCAGTTACCATGGAAGGAACAAAATGAAGAGTTTCTCCACCATCCGTGGAAATGGATGCAGAAACATGACTAAAAAGAGGGAGGAAAGACAAAAATCACAAACCAGTTGGGGCAAAAAAAAAAGCCATGTATGTGATACATATTTATAGACATCACTTTCTTAATTCTAAGAACCGGGCCTCGTCCTAAGGGCTTTTATGTAGGTAGTTTTGTAGTTTATGGACTTTTAGGTGAAAATTCGCCAAGCTGCCAGGTAGCTGCCAGCTCACATCAAGTACCACCCTGGTTACTGAAAAGTATTTCCCCAGCAGGCAGCCAGACACATCCCCATCGGAAGCACAGTCCTGTGCCTTGTCACTTGAAGAGGAACAGACAGGCCGGCGAGGAGCCACAACGGAGTGGGGCGAGGTTCCGTCTGCTTCTGTTCTAACTGCGCTTGCACACAGTTTTCCCATGTCATTCTCACAGGCACCCTGTGAGGGCTCACTGTGATCACCCTAAGTTTACAGAGGACATGGGGACCACAGAGGCCCCAGGCTGGGCCATGGCTGCGCAGGAATTCAGAGCCGGGCGGCTGGCTCCAGAGCCTCGCCTGCTGCCTCTGCGACCCACTGCAACCCACTGCAACCCACTGCAACCCACTGCAACCCACTGCGACCCACTGCGGCTCACTGCGACCCACCGCCTCCCTACGTCTGCTCCGTGCACATTGCAAATGGCATTTGTGTCATGGGGCTTGAGATCTGAAGAGCCATTTTAGCCAAGCGCCAGACATAAGTGTTGCCGAGGGCGGACGATCACCCAGGTGGGCGCAGACAGGGAGGGAATAGGAGCCATGATGACTGATGGGTAATGAGCAGGGGTCGATGGTAAAGCCAGAATCACTCCCGTGTGGTGTATCCTGGAATGCACGTGTCAGCAGTTATGTGTCTAAAGCAGTGATGGGCAACCTTTTGAGCTTGGTGTGTCAAACTTCGCCAAAAAACTGAGCATAACTCGGGTAGTGTGTCACTTTGAGGAAAAAACTAACTCTAAGACTCTAGTCACAAATGTTTCATCCTTAGGAGCAGCAAATGTTTCATCCTCGGCATGCGGCCGTGTGTCATCAGAAATGGCTACGCGTGTCAGTGCTGACACGCGTGTCATAGGTTCGCCATCACTGGTCTAAAGTCTTCATTTGGAAGGTCTGTGTACAGTGACTGTCCAGGAGCTGTCACCAGTGTCCCGTAGGACTCCCTGCGGCTGGTCACTCAGTCCCTTTCATGTCACAAAAGAGGAGTGTCTTAGTAAGGGACAGAGGCAAGTCAGACATCTCCCAACACCAGGCAGTGGGAAACTCAACGTTTGCCACATTTCCAAGCTGTGATGATCAGTTGGGCTGATTTTCCCTCCTTTATCCACGTTTTCTCTCCTTCGCAAAGTCACCACCCATTGCCATGTATGTTAACAGTGGGATGCTCGTTTCAAACCCAGGACTGCAGAATGTAAAGCGTTTCATGCCAACAGCAGATCGATTTGAGAATACTTAAGAACTGCTCATTTTAACTCTCCTCCTGGTAGACTCTATTTGCATCCCCGGTTTTAGCCTCGCAGACTTGGAGGGGGTGGTGAAAGATGAACGGGCAGTGCTCAGCCACCAGGGGAGAAAAACGTCATCCTGCCCCCAGAATAGCAACAGCAGTAAATATGGTCACGGAGCTCTTCTGCTGAGGCCGAAGCGACAGACAGGATCACATTTGTGGCACCCAATGGGCCTCCTGGCCGCGGGGGCTGGCTCAGAGGCATGGAGGAAACACGCATAAAGCTGATGCGGACAGAGCTGTGACTTAGTGAGCAAAGGAAGAGGGGTGGGGGTCCAGGACCTCCTCGCAGAGCTGGGGGTGCTCGGCACCCTTCTGGCCACAGGGGAGCGTGCCCTAAATCAGCGTTGGGGACAGCTGGCTCCTGAGAGCTGAGCCGAGAACTTCGCTGCACGTCTGCCTGAGAACTCGCTGTGAGTTGCAGCTGCCACAGCCATCAAGGCACATGTGTAGTGAGGAAGGTGAACGAGAGGCTCCCGCGGTCACCGGTTGTTTAAAGAGGGCCCTGCGGATTTCGGTCCCTCCACGAGCCGAAGCAGCGCCTTTGCTCTGGGAGGCCTGGACGAAGGGGCATCTCTCTCCCTTCAAAACTCCTCACGTCTCCTTTGCAGACCAAGCCATCAGGCCCTTAGCCGTTTCTGGGGCTCCTGGGGCTCCTTCGTTGGTCGTTTTTCCTGTATATTTCGGTTTCATCTACGATATGGCCACGTCTCTGGATGGTGGCGGTTTTAGCATCTTTACGTTCTTTTGCCACTTGCAATAGGCAGGCCTGGGCTACCACGTCTGCATAACTCACACAGAGCATTCGTCACTCAGGATGGAACGTTTTTAAGCTAATACATCATTTTCCCCTTGTGTTTTGGAAATCAAAGCATCACCTGAATGTGACCAGTTCCCCTTTTCCTGTTAAACACCTCTACTGTAAAAGAAGAGAATCCTATATAATAAAGAGCTAATATGCTAATTAGACAGATGGTAGAATGATCTTCCAGAATGACCCGTGGGCCGCACCTTCTGCAGAGGTGGCAGGAGAGGGGGTGGTGTGGTCCCGGTGCCTCCACAGAGGTGGGATGGGGTGTGACCATGGTGCCTCAACCTTCTACAGCCCCTCCCCCAGCCGGCCCCGCCCCGATCACCCCGCTCCCCCAGTGGGCAGGGGGCAGGGACAGCGTTAAGGAGCAGTGAGCCTGGCTTCTGGTTGAGCAGTCCCCCCGCCCCCCGCCCCTCCCGCTGCCGGCTTAAGCTGTCAGTTGGACATCCCCCAAGGGCTCCCGGACTGCAAGAGGGTGCAGGATGAACTGAGGGACACCCCCCCCCCCCCGCTGAGTGCACAATTTTCATGCACCAGGCCTCTAGTTTCTTATAAAGCCACACTCCTTCTCTCTACGATCTTGGTGGATCACGGGTCTCTCCAACCAGTCCTCAATGCTATGCAGGAAGTCACTGGAAACAGGTTCATGGTGGCCACATGTCGCCCATTTAACATGCACAGATTCAGTTCCATGCTTTCATTGGTCTCAGTTCCATGCTTAGGACTGAAAGGAATCTTTTCTCTATGAACCATATCTTTGCTTTCATTTGAAAAGGGGAGTCCGTAAAGAATTAAAGCACATGTTGCTGTAGACTTTGGTATCTCAGTGTAAAAGTTAGCACTCTCTTCTATTGTCACTCTTATCTTCCCTTCTTTAGGATCTTATTAAGACCAACAAGATAAAGGAAGTAGGTTTTATAGCACCAGCTCTCACGTTCCTTCCCCAGTTGTCCCTGATGACTTTGGGTGGTTAAGAAAAAACACACAAAACCATTCCAGTGTGTTGCAATTAGTGCCAAAGGAACACAGATGACTCTTCAGTGCCCAGGACCTACGGCTGCCCAGAACCTTATCTTGTCCTATTTATACATCCACAAAGCAAAAGCCTCCTTAGAGCAACCCTTGCAACATTAGCATTTTCTTTCTGTAAAACTTATGTCTCTGAGTTTTTATGCCATTTTTCTCATGTGGCCAGAGACAATGCAGGCATAAATTAACCTTTTGCACTCAGATGTCGAGTGTGACTCGACATGGTTAGCATCGGTAGCAGCTCTTTTTATACTCTTTGAATGTATCAATAATTTGAAATATAAAAAAATCCAAATAAATAAGTTTGTATGAAAAGAAACTCCAGTTTTTTATTCTACTGCCGTGCTTTGTAAAATCTGGGGTATTTAAAAAATTAAATCCCGAGTAGAATAAAGGAATCGAGAAAAAAGCAAGCGAGTGCAAAGGGTTAACCTCTCCACTTATTATTTAGTGGCTAAAAGATAAGTACCCAATGCTTTTAAATCCATGGAAAGATTCCTTTAAAGATAAAAAGAAAAGACTTCCTCAATCGTTTATTGGGAAATAGGAAGAAAAAGTCGTCTTTCACTGTGAGGATGGCGTTCTGTGCTTATGATAAAGGATGAATCATAGACAAGCACATTTAAATTAGTAAGCAAGCACTCAACTTTAGGAAATATAACTGATGAAAAACTGTGATTTCATACCTTAGCATTAGGTATCTTATATGGAATGTACTTTTTCCAAGATTGCATCTAAATATCCTGGAGGCTTTTATAGTTGCAATCATTCATATGCATTTTTGATTGTCCCTAGCCCCCATGTTGTTCAAGGTTCAAATGTATATACCAACGAAGGAGGTATGATTATTGTGCCTGGTTTATAGGTGAGCAAGCTGTGCCCATGATAACATAGCTGGCAATCAGTGGCGCCAGTGATTGCAGTTCTGACTTTTTTTTCTTTGAATACTTAACAGACATTTTTAAGAGCAGTGTTTGGGTCCACAGCATAATTTAGTGGATGGTACAGAGGGATCCCATACCCCCTACCCCCACATTCATGGCTTCCTCTACTATCATCATCCCACACAAAGTGGTACATTTGTTTCAACTGATGAACCTATAGCACACATCATAATCACCCAAAGTCCATAGTTTAAAATAGGGTTCACTCTTGTACATTTATGTGTTTTGACAAATGTATAATTCCATGTATCTACCATTGTAGTCTCACATAGAGTAGTTTAACTGCCCTGAAAATCCTCTGTGCTTGCCCAGCCGGTGTGGCTCAGTGGTTGAGCACGGACCTATGAACCAGGAGGTCACAGTTCCATTCCCTGCTCAGGGCACATGTCTGGGTTGCGGGCTCGATCCCCAGAAGGGGGCATGCAGGAGGCAGCCGATCAATGATTCTCTCTCATCATGGATGTTTCTATCTCTCCCTCTCCCTGCGTCTCTGAAATCAATAAAACTATATTTTAAGAAAATCCCCTGTGCTCTGACTGTTCATCATTCCTCCCCACAATCCCTGGCAACTGCTGATCTTTTTATTGTCCTCAGTTCTGTCTTCTCCAGAATGTCATATAGTTGGAATCATACACCATGTAGCCTATTCAGATGGACTTCTTTCACCAACTAACATGAATGCAGCTCTGACTTTGGAGCCTGAGCCATGTTAATGCTAAGTGAATGGTAATGCTAAGTTAACATGGAGAAATTGACCAGTGAAGTATCAACGCCAGGCACTGCTCTCATACAGTGTCACGATCCACAGGACTGCGTCACTGTGTCTAAATCCGTAATTGTAAAGTCAATAAACCCAACCGACGTCAGACTGTGATGTAATACATAAATAGTAGAAGGCTCTAGAGTTGGCCTAGATCTGTGCTCAGGCGAGTAGCAGGCCACACGGAAGCTGTGGGATGCAGTGGCTGGATAGAATTTGGAGCTAGAAGTCTGGTGCGTTGGTTCCTATCTACCAATACTTAGAAGGGTAGTTGGCTTCATATCTCAGTGCTGATTCCTTATCTTGCAATGGGGATAGGTGGAAAAATCAAATGACTATTGTTTTTAAAGCATTTGCAGACTTTTAGTAGGAAATTAGGTATTATTAGGGGAATGTTGACACAAATTTGTAATAAGTGTTTGTTTAGTATTTTTTTTAATATATTTTATTGATTTTTTATAGAGAGGAAGGGAGAGGGATAGAGAGAAACATCGATGAGAGAGAAACATCGATCAGCTGCCTCCTGCACACCCCCCACTGGGGATGTGCCCGCAACCAAGGTACATGCCCTTGACCGGAATCGAACCTGGGACCTTTCAGTCTGCAGGCCGACGCTCTATCCACTGAGCCAAACCGGTCTCGGCTTGGTTTAGTTTTAGGAGGATATTTTCCCCACTCTGTTCCTCTCACTTTTTCTTTCTTTCTACAAATCCTAAACAATTTGGGCAAAAAATTCCTGAAGTAAAAACCATTAGAGACTTGAGGAGTAGGTAACATTTGCATGCGACTAGTGAAATCTGAGCTGATGGCTCTGCGATTGTCCCTCACAGACTGAGGCATCTTGCAGTGGTAAGAGCATGACCTCTAAACCAGTCTTCTGGGGTGAAGTCCAGGTTTTGATACTTAATGACAACAGTGTGAGTTTGGGAAATTTCCTGTCCCTTCTGTGTCTCAATATCCTCATTTATAAAATGGGTATAATTCTCCCTGCCTTCAGATGGTTCCTGGCACACACTAAACACACACACACACACACACACACACACACACACACACACAAAGTAGCAATCATTTCATGCAAGTGCATCTGTGAATTGCTTACTGGTCCATAGTCCAGTGTTTCCTCTGAAAGGACCCCATTCCTCACAGTACAGATGATGAGAGAGGGTGGCCATCATGTGAAACCCTCTCTGACAGAAACACAACATGAATTCTCTACTAAAAAATAAAGAATTTAGTGCGTTATTTACATTAGCAGTCATTCTTTGAGAAACGAGAAAGTTAATCAAAGTATTGTAAATCTACAGAGCCTCCTGAATTAATGCGGTGCACTTGGCAGTATGCATGATTATTTGCTCTGGGATGCAAGAAAGACCAGAGGAAGCATTTTAGAGTGTCAGGAGCAAGTCTGGGCCATTCTAAGGTCATGGAAGCTTTCTCTAAGAAGCCCACAGTGGGTAATCTACGGTTTTTTGGGGAAAAGCGGAGGAGTCTTGGCATCTTGAGTCTATATACTGGTGGCTTGGCACCGTGCTTTTTTTTTTTTTTTTAAACCAGGCTGTTTTATGAAAATGGTTCCAGATTATCTAACCTTTTTTTTCCAGCTACCGTAAGTCAGCCTTTGAGTTTCATACACCATTCTGCTCCTGAGGTTTCATAGATGGGGCAAACTAGGGACTGAGAATTGGAATAATTAATCAATTCTATACTAAATTGGCAATTTTCAAGCTTAATATGTATCGGAAAAATTGATGGACATTTTTTTCCCATCAGTTTAAAAAACTGGAGAGCCTTTTAAAACACCAGTTGCTGGGCTCTGCCTCCAAATTTTCTGATTCAGTAAGATGTAACAAGTTCCTGGTTGCTGTTGTTTGTCCGGGGGCCACACTTTGAAAACCACTGCTGATAAATCAAACATAGGAGTCAAGTTGATTAGGGCTCCAGTCAACCAGCTAGAACCATCACAACTCTTTCACCAAATTAATGTATGCAGGTGAGCAATGATTAGATAATACTTTGAGTTTTGTAGATGCTCAAGAATATCAGATAGTAAGAAGTCTTCATATTTGAGATAAAAATTCTAAAAAATAATTTCTAAATATCCCCTTTATTTTCTTTTTCATGCATACGTATACCAATTACAAAGCATTTGCAATTCTTTGTAGGCATGGGTCAGGACGGAATAGGCAAAGCCTGGGTGCTTGGTTAGTATTAATGTTGCTACTCTCTGGAGAAAGTGGAAATTCTATTTTTTTAAACATATACTAGTATATAAAATATTTTTTCCAATTTTGAAAATTTTGATTTTGAACTAGATAGCTTAATTAGTTAAATATATTCCTTAGAGACTAGAGATGTTTCTGTATTCTAACTGTCAAGAAAGAAAATATCAGGGGATTGATTTTTCTTTAAAAAATAGAGACCTCTTGTGGTCATTCATAAAAGTACTTTAAAAAACAGAAACCTGGAGTGTTCCAATTTGTCAAAAGGTTTCAAGATATTTGACTTTGTTGAAATACATTACAAAATTATATCTATCTCATAATACCTATCAAAATATATAAGATCAGTAATAGGATTTTAGGACTTTACATAACAGTAACTTTTATAAATATATACATCAGTCAGCCATAACAGTTCTAGATTGTAATTTAAAATCTGATTGAAGCAAAAGACATAAAGGAAAGTGAACAAATCCTAATTGTCTAATTCAAATAAATTTCCTGAACTGGATCTCTCTGTGTAGCCAGTATGCCTGATAGATTTTCTATTGTAATTTTATAGGTAAGGTGACTCAGGCTCAGAGAGGTTATGTGATCTGCTATTTCATAATATCAATCAAATCCATTTTAACTTCATTTATGTAGGAATATTTAAATGAATGAAGAATTTCAATAAATATTAATATAAAAGACAGTCAATTTACAGAGGCATAATCTTCAGCCCAGATTTGTAAATACCAAATTCTGTCAAATGAAAATACCTGTACACATAGAATTTTGAGAGCAGTAGACTAAACAGGCTATAATTTATTATTATTGTTGTTAGTTGTTGATTGTCATTGTTTGCTGTGGCTGTTGTTGTTGGTGATCTACTCTTGCTCCGTTAATTAATAAGCAGTTTTATAGCACCTTTCATGTACCAGGCATTAATTTGGATTCCTGGGATAATACAATGAATATTGGGCCTTGACCTTATGAAGCTCTGAATCTAATACACAAGAAAGACATATAAACAGTAGTTTCTGATACTGTAGTTTGTGCTTCAATAGAAGTATATATACCTGTGTGGAGTTATTTTCAAGAAGGTGGCTATATTTTCCCCACCTTTGCTATGCCTTACAAAGCTTGAAAGTCCACAAATTTCTCTTTGGTTTTAGAGCTAGCAAAGTGTAGTAGAAAATAATACCTGACTAGCAGTCAGAAAAGTCGTGTTTGAGGTACGGCTTTTCCACTTATCAGGATTTTGGACCAGTCTTTTAGTCATGAAACCTTATTTTCCTCAGTTATAAATTAGGGATGGTAGCACTATCAGAGGGATCATATGAGACTGCAAGAAATTGGTCTGTGGTCTTTAGATGAAGTTCTACATTATACTTTGTCTATAGGGTATTTTAAATATGAAACACCACTGCAATAATCAATTCATTCAGTTTTCCCGGGCTTATGGTGTGTTTTTTGTGTTCTTTTTTGCTGCTGGGAAGATGTGCTAGAGAAAGTGCTGTGTTTGATTGTGAGCAGATAGTACTTCTTAAGTACAGTGAAGAGAATGAAAATGTTGTAAGGGTAGTGGGTGTCTGAGTCATGGGGAAGGAAGCAGAACTAAGCTTGTCAGGACAGGAAAAGGTACCAAAACCAGATTAATATACAAACTCATTCATTCTCACATTTACCATCATCATCATCATCATCATCAAAATAATTTACTAAACATTAAATAAAATTCATACTCCATAGTGTGCAGGTAAATGTTTAACAACCAATTCTCTGGAAAACAAACAAACATATGATAGGTAGCACTGGCCAGTTGCTATAGTGTAAATACTCCTATGATGGCCAATTTCAGGCTACTAACATGACATCAGTGAACAGGGAGTTAGGAAGAGATACATATCCACACACCCTTATATATGATATAAATAATTTCAAGAGTATAGACAATAATAAACATTGCAAAATGATGTAGGAAGTAATTAGTTTTGAGTATTTGCTAGCTCTATTTTAAAATTATTTAAATGTAATGAAATTTTATTTCATTTTTAATATTGGCTATGCTGAATATCCAGCTTGCAAAATTCCTTAAAATTCAGCAGTCAGCTCTCATCAGCCTGCATGAACCAGTGGTAGCCCAACACTAGATATGTTGGTAATTGCACCAGTATGGTACTAGTTATGATAAAAGTCATCACCTCTTCTGGGAAGACTCTATGTTAGGAGTCTTTCTCTATACTCCTATCACAAGATCCTAGATATCCAAGCAATGGCCACGCTGTGTTGTAATTTCATCTCTCTCCCTCCACACTTGACTTCCTTTGGCCAGTTACTGTGACTTTTAACTCCATCTCTTCTGCATCTAGCACTGTTCCTGAAAGAGGGAAAGCTCAACAAGTGCACACTGACCTGGATCTGGGTCCTGTTCTCCATGAGCCCACAACCTAACTTAATGTACAAAGACACACAGCAACAGAATACACGCACGATTTAGCAGAAGCTCCGAATAAACATGTGAATGGGTAATAAGGTTTTTCTATTACATACAAGTGGATTTTAGTGGGAAGTATTGGAAAAGGGAGAGGGACATTATGAGATCTGTCTCTTCCAAGGCCCCTCAGCCCTTTTTTTTTAAATTTGAGTTGGATACCTGACTTTGTTTTCTCATAGTACCTTGTGTTTACTCTAAGACATATAGGTCTTATCTCTGTTATGGTTATCTATTTATTTGTTGTCTCTGCCATCAATCTTATATCTTGGGTGCCAGATATCAGGTCTTACATATCTTTGCATTCCAAGTGCCAGCATAATGCTTGGAATATAGTAGGTACTCAGTAAATATTTGCTGAATGCATTACACAAGCATCCACAGTCATATTAGTACATTAATTTACTAGTAACACCTCATTTTAAGAGGTGTACAATAATAATGAAACTAGTACAAAATTATGATTCTGACCATGCCTATAAAGAGAATGTTTATAAGTCAACTGAACCTGTGAATAACATCGAGTACCTACAACATGCCGGGCTGTTTTAAGTTTTTAACATTGTATTTAGTTACTTAATTGTCATAAAAACCTTATTAGGGTAGTAAATTATCTCCACTACAAAAATGGGAAATATTGGAAAACCAGGACATGAATTCAGGTAGATCTGTTCTAAAAATTTCTGTATTTAACAACTAAACTATTTTCCCTCACCATTGTGTATTAGTTGTTGATGATGATGATGATGATGATGATGATGATGATGATAAATTAGTTTGGCCCAGCTGGCATGGCTCAGTGGTTGAGCATGGACCTATGAACCAGGAGGTCATGGTTCAATTCCCAGTCAGGACACATGCCCAGTTTTCAGGCTCAATCCCCAGCGGGGGGCATGCCAGGAGGCAGCCCATCAATGGTTCTGTCTCATCATTGATATTTCTATCTCTTTCTCCCTCTCCTTTCCTCTCTGAAATAAATAAAGTATTTTAAAAAAATGATAAATTAGTTTGCACGACTCCGTAGTAGCTTCTTCTAATGACAACACCTATGACCTTATCCTGTTGCTTTGTCTGGCAACTGGAACTTCCCCTCTGCCGAAGGTAGGGCTTTCCCAGAGGAACTCTAAAAATCCTGGAAAATTGCTGTTTTTATATCTGAGCAACCTCTACTTCACCTCCAAAACCAACGAGTAATTTGCTACCAACATTATTCATTACCCACTTTAATGACCAGGGATTCATTTTAGGTTGTTTCCTCTAAAAAACGACTACTTGCGCCTCGCGGTGACTCCCGTGCCCCAGAGGCTTTCTGGTTCACGTACACCCCAGTTTTGCAGACTCTGCCCCACAGTTTTCTGGCTGCAGAAACTACACTTCCCAGCGGCCCGTTCGTGCGCACGAACTCGCTTTCCAGGCTGGGAGAGGCATCGCGGGAAAACGACCCAAGCTTTGCAGGGCAGTGCGGGTGGGAGAAATACAGAGAGCACCTCGAAATGGCTCAGATGCAGGATGAGCAGGGAGGGGGCGCGCCCTTGACGGCGGAAGGCAAGTCGGAGGCGGAGGTTAAGCTCATTCTGTACCATTGGACACATTCCTTCAGCTCCCAAAAGGTAAAGGCCTCGGCCGGCCGGCGGAGGGCGGAGAGGATCGGGTTTCAGCACCAGGACAGCTCCCTCGGGGCCTGGCCCGCACTGGCCCCCCTGGAAACAGGCCTCCCCACCAAAGCTCCCTCCAGGGCCGGGGTGGGCCTTAGTGGGGGGCAAGGAGCATCAGCCTGAGATGGAAAGGCTA
Organism: Cnephaeus nilssonii; assembly: GCF_951640355.1. Taxonomy (NCBI): domain Eukaryota; kingdom Metazoa; phylum Chordata; class Mammalia; order Chiroptera; family Vespertilionidae; genus Cnephaeus; species Cnephaeus nilssonii. The sequence goes on from NC_137089.1 coordinate 41,624,389, forward strand.
TGCCCGAGGCGCTGCCACTCATGGAACAAGACCAAAAGCATCACTTTCGGTGTTCGGGCTGCAGGCCTTGTCCCCTGGGCCTCGCAGAGGGAGGCAGAGGGAAGCGCTTTCCAACAGCCCAAACACCCGATTTTACTCCATTTTGTTCCCATCCGTTCTCTTTCACAAGGTCCAGCGTATTTGTATTGCAGTTTCTTCTCTGGGGAGGATATAATTAGGTTTAGGGCACAAAGAAAGTATTGGTGATGGGGAGGGTGACTGAATTATTGTAGCCAGAGTCATTGTCATTACTGATCTTTTCTAATTCATAGGAACAAGACGCTAGATTATATCTGACTTGTTAATTCTAGAACAGGAATACAGTGACATGTTCTGACAAATGCATTGTTAGGCGAGTCTGTTGCTCTGAGAACATCACAGAGTGCACATCCACAAACCTAGATGGTACAGCCTCCTGCATACCAGACTGTATGGTATAGTTTATGGCTCCTAGGCTACAAGCCTGTACAGCATGTTCATGTACAAAACTACATGAGATTAAATTTACACACAAGAGAAAATGATGCAATCAAGAGACAGGTAAAAACAAAATATATGAGGCTGCTGCTGGTGTAACGTGACATATTGTTTTACAAGTAAACTCTAAATACCGGGATAAAAGTACAGTATAGTACATAAATAAACCAGTAACACAGTCATATAGTGTCATTATCAGGTATTATGTACTGTACATAATAGTACGCATGCACATAATTATGGACGACTGGCAGTGCAGTATGTTTGTTTATACCAGCGTCACCACAAACATGTGAGTAATGTGTTGTGCTATGATGCTAGGATGGCTAAGGGATAGGAATTTTTAGCTTCATTATAATCTTATGGGACCACTATCATATATGCAGTCTGTCGTTGACCCAACGGTAGTCATGCTGCACAGGACTTTAGCTAAAGAGGATGTTGAAAACATTAATAACTCAGGGAAGCACAGAAAAGCTGCCTAGTGGTATCCAGGGATGCCATTTAATTGAAAGCCCCCATGCTCTGTGGTAACCGGTGTGACCTCTTCCAGGTGCGCTTGGTAATTGCTGAAAAGGCATTGAAGTGCGAGGAACATGATGTAAGTCTGCCCCTGAGTGAGCACAATGAGCCTTGGTTTATGCGTTTGAACTCAACTGGAGAAGTGCCTGTCCTTATCCACGGGGAAAGCATTATTTGTGAGGCCACTCAGATCATTGATTATCTTGAACAGACTTTCCTGGATGGTAATGTTAAGGCTATTTGTGATTTCTTGGATTTACTTTTAACACAAGTCTGTGTGTTCCCTCCATCCGTTCTTCCCTCCCTTCCTTCTCCATTCCTTCCCTTTCTTCCTTTTTTTTTTTCTTTTTGGTTTCATGATGGTGGTTTAGTGATAAAAACTTTTCCATTTCCATAAGCACACAAAAATAAATTATGCCAATAACATAAATTTTGTATAAACCAGTACAACTCCATTTAAATTTCATGTAAACTATAAATTTTAATGTTTTAAATTTACATGTAAAAAAACCCTGCAGGTGTGTGGCTTGTGGTGGTTAATTTAGTTGCCTTAAGGTCAAATTCATAATAATGATTCTAAATGTACACTATGAAAATCAGTCTCATCTGTTCTACCAAATGGTTCCACCTTAAAAACAATAAGAGGGAAACAGAGGAATAAATTATAGGCAAGGGAGAATAGAATGCTGGTATACTTTTGAGTTCTTGTCCCCTGTTACTCCTGTATAGTTTGAATTTCATCTCTTGTAAGGAATTATAGTGCCTTTAAGTAACAATGACTTATTGATAGCCTGCTTTATATCAGGCATTTTATAATTTCTGTTCTATTCAGTCTTCAAAGAACCCATCGGAGACAGGTGCGGTAGACTAGTTATTCCCATTTTGTACATGAGGGATTGCCTAAGGTAATATAGCTTTTTCAGGGTAGGGCTGGAATGCAAGCCTTCAAATCCATATCTTCATATTGTACCAACTGTCTTCCATAGTCATTGCCACTTACACATGTGTCACTTGTTCCTCATGACAATTCTTTGAGGAGACTGGCTTCACTGATTTGCCCAAGATTCCACAGCTGATCAGGACTGGCAGGACCAAGATCAGAACACAGGGCACCTAGCTGTTAGCAGAGTATTCTTCTGCAAAAGAAGCTGCATGAGATCCAGTTACTCTCCATCTCCCATCAGTTGTGTTGATGTTGATTGGGCAAATTAAAACCAAAATATAACGTCAAACACTGGAAACTGTGTAAGGAAATTGGCCAAGAAAAATGTTTGAGGTACTACTTTGAAGGAAAACAGATATGGGACCTGAATGGGGCAGGGACCCCAGGGAATTCGATGAGCAGTGGGCTGATTCTGCTCTTAATCCAGCTATTCAGTTCTCTAGGATTCTGACTGGAGGTGTTATTTAGAGGTGGCCATTGATCTAAATGAAAGAATTTAATGAATGGCTTTTTCCATCATTACCTGCCATCCCTCTGAGTCTATATGCTGGGGATTGTATTGAAAATGATGGCTAATTGATTTGATACCATTTTTCTCAACTTTGAGCTTTTTGGAAATGGACAAGCCTATTAAATAGTAATTGGTATTTATTGGGAAAAGTGATTATAATAATGTGAATAAAAAATAATTGTACAAGAATTCTGTTTTAAATAATCACAAGCTTTAAAATGATACAGTAAATGGAAAATCATATTTAAATCTTTTGTTAGTATCTCTTAAACTACTACTACTACCATTCTCCTCCTCCTCCGCCTTCTCCTTATCTCTTCCTCCTTACATGGTTTCTCCTCTGAGATACTGAGTAATATGAAATATGTTACTTAACAACATAGTAATGTTAATGATTATTAGGCTTTCTTAAAATGTTCCTTAGGCTTTTCCTTTTCCTTTTCCTTTGACTGTATAACAACAAAACTGAAACACATTCTGAGTCCTTCTCTAACAAGGAAATACTTGGTTCTTATTGTAATTTATTGAATCAGAGGAGGAGTCATTGTGGGCTAAGTGTTAAGATAAAATTATGGAAACTAAGGACTTTAATTCTGGTGTACCAACTGAATAAGTAAGAAATCAAGAATCCTAGCTTGTAGCCCGAAGCTGACCCTAACGTATCCCAGGTCCTTGGTGACTTGACTTCTGTTCGTCCTCTCGGATTAGGTGACATCGTTTTATCAATTGCAGACATAAAGCAAGTCCAGCTGGTTCCTATTTTACTCATTCCTCTTTCCTAGGAGAGTAGTCTTAGGGTTGTAAAATATTATTATTAAAGGACCTAGAACCCATATTAAACCAGCACAAGAACAATTAGTTACATAAATGAAGACTAGTCTAATCTACAGATGCAGTTTATCCCCAAGTATTAAATAAAAAACAAACATGCAAGTGTTATCATAATTATCATTAAGATACTTTATATCTATCATTAGGAACGCAGGCTGATTAGGAAAAGAGCCAGACAAGAGATAGGCAAATGTTATCCCAATTGTCAAGGAGGCGGAGTGGGAAATTCTACCAATTCGTGCTACTTAAAGTGTCTTCCATTGACCAGTGGCACTGGTATCACTGGGAGCTTGTTAGAAATGTCATTAACTAACACTTAAAAAAAAGAGTCTATTATGTGCCAGGCATGATTCTAGATATTGTGTATCTTGATTTAAGTAGAGCATTTACAATTGCTTTATATGATACCCTTGTGGAATGAAGGAGCAAATATGGCTTGATGAAATGCACATTTTCAGTTGAATAAACCACTGTATTGAAAATATTCACTTTAGATTTCTTATACTAGGCTGCTCCTTTAGCCATAGACTGTCGTTTCACTTATCCTATAATAATTTTTATTTCACTTTATTTTAATTATTTCAATTGCTTGTAGACCACTCTAAACATCATAAGGTCAGAGACAGTGTCTGTCTTATTAACAACAATATTTCCAATGCCTCATATGGTGAATATTCTTTAATAGGAACTTAATAAATGCACTTGAATTATTAAAATAAGTGAATTATTGAAAATAAATGTCAACCTGGACAGGGATCTCTACTGGTGTTCATATAGGCTTCTATTCTCCGAGGAGCCTAACAATTCTATAAATGACTTGAATAAAGACATAGCAGAAATATTATTAGATATGAAAATGACAGAAAAGCTAGGATGGTTAATATGTTGACTAGCTTATGAAATGTTTCTAATGGAAAAATAAAATGGAAAGATAACTGAGATAAAGTTTAACAAGGTTAAATGTAGTGTGTGAATGTTGTTTTTAAAAGTCATCTCCATTAATGAAGGATGGGAGACCTGGCTGGCTAATAAGTTACCAATAAAAGCCAATAATAAAACAAAAGGCTAGTATGATCTGAAATTGTTTCCAAAGTATAGGTTCTATCTAGAAAATGGGGAATTGTAACCTGCTGCATTTTTAACTGGTTGGAATATGTAGCATTTTGTCCAGTTATGGATGGAACTATGAAGGAGTTGGCAAATTAGAATGATAAGTGAATGGATTTCATGAGGTGTATAGTTGCCCAGGGTTATAATATGGAGACTTTAATTAAGTGTATCCATTCTAAAGAATAGAGTGTAGTGAACTGGTATCTCCTTCACTGTTACTATTTGCTATCCCGTGTTAGTCTATCAGCTGGGGATTATACTAAAAATGACCTTTCTCAATCTCTCTCTGTAATCAGTATTTCCATATTTCCACCCTTATGAGATAAGTCCATTAAATAACTGCTAGTTTTGGGGAAAACTTTGATCACCAAGGCAGTCTTTCCAAGATTTAGCCAAAGAAAGTGAATATTAAATTGAATGATGGCTATACTTGATTTTTTTAAAGCAGTTACATGGAAGACTAGTGTAGACATCAGCCCGATTCATGAATCACTTAAGAAAGCCAATTAGATCTTCAAATGTACTCAGTTGAATTTTGTACTTTAACAGTGATATGTTCCTGAGGTCAGAGGTTGGGTCAAAGGAAGAATTTAGAACTACTCTGTTGCTCAACCAAAGGCTGGCAAAGAGCAATCTCTTGATTCATTCTTTCAGTAGACATTTAGTAGGTATTAATTGGTAGAAGGTCCCAATTTGAAAGACCCCAAATCATTAAAAACTTACTTATCTTCAAAGATAATTTCGTTCTATAAACTTGGACGATGCCAAACCTGCTTGCAAGACATCCACGTACTATTATTACTACTCAGTTTTCATATATGTGACAACTTTTCCTACCTGGGCATGTGATGAAGAGTAGTTACAGTAAAGCCAGCAATTTATTAATCTAGATGAGGTATGATAGTAAGCAAATTAGGAGAACTCAGGAGAAATGGATGTGACAAGTGAATATACACACTAATAATAGGAATTTAAAATCCAGATGTTTCTTATACTATTCATAATCTCATTGGGTGACCTTTAATTTGGCCACTAGATAATAAAAAAATGTGGGCATAAAATAACTGCAAAATACTAGAACATATGCTATTTTTTACTGCCAGTGGTAACCTGGAAACATGGTGAATATTGAATTTTGGTAATTTAACCTTTTGCATTCGGATGTCGAGTGTGACTCGACACGGTTAGCATCGGTAGCAGCTCGTATGTCGAATTGTATTGAATGTATCAATAATTTGAAATATAAAAAAATCCAAATAAATAAGTTTGTATGAAAAGAAACTCCAGTTTTTTATTCTACTGCCGCGCTTTGTAAAATCTGGGGTATTTAAAAAATTAAATCCCGAGTAGAATAAAGGAATCGAGAAAAAAGCAAGCAAGTGCAAAGGGTTAATATATAAGGGAAAATCCTGGGTGCATATGGTGAATTTGTATAATTTGACACCATGTAATTTTTCTTGTCTGTGTTTAGATTTGATCTTGCTAGCACCAAAGTTAAAATAATCTTGAATTATAGTTTTTAACCATTCCTTTTGCTTCAGGTCATAACTTAATTGTTTACTATTAGTATATTTTCTAATGGTCAGGTGTATGACTTGTTGAAGGGTATAATCTTGTTCAGCTAGTTGATGCATATTATCTTATATACTAACTAGAGGCTTGTTGCAGGAAGATTCCTGCAAGAATAGGGCTTCCTCGGGCCTATTCGTGCAAGAATAGGGCTTCCTGCGGACTGAGCGAAGCAGAGAAGGGAGCGAAGCCTGCCAAGGCCCCTGGCCCAGCTGACAGGATCGGACACTTCCAGAGGCTGGGGAGCAGTGAGGCTGGATCCCCCATCGGAGTGGGTGAATCCTGCCTCTCCGCTTGGTCCCCGCGACCCCTGGCCAGGCCAACAGGCCCAAATACTTCAGCAGCAGCAAGGCTGGTTCCGCTACCTCTGGACACTCCAGAGGCGGCAGAGCAGCGAGGCTGGATCTGCTACTGGAGTGGGTGGATCCTGCCTCACCGCTTGGTCCCTGCCATCTTTGTAACGGAGTGATGGTTAATTTGCATATTACTCTTTTATTAGATAGGATGTCATCACTAAGTGATCTAAGTAGAATAGAAAAAAAAAATCAACAAAATGACTGAGTTAGAAATTAAATCTACTCTGTTTTCATTGAGCTAGTAAAGAAGACCTGAAAGTTCTTCAAATAGACCTGGGGGAGTCTTTCTTGAAAACAGGCATAAAATGCCTCTTTTATCTGCATCACTGGGGAATGCAGGCAATCAAAATAGTGAATTTAGTAACATAATGGAAGCTTATGCCTCTAAGTCCTTAGATCCTTTTTATTTTTTTCTCTTGGAACTGAATGTAATTTTTAAAAATGGCTCAAGGCCATTGTTATTATCACCAGCAATATAGGGACTTGAGAATTAAAGGGCTGCAGAATGCTTTTATTGTTTCTTTCTGATTAAAAAAAACATAAAACTTGTTTTCTCTCATTGTTTATCACATCATTCTGCTTTTTTATGTCTATCTGCCTTTTTCTAAGTTGTTGCCTAAATGTAGGTGCAATACAAGACCTGTCTTGTTCCCTACTCAGTCTTCTAGGAAGTCAGATCTTATGCAAGTTATTTATTTATTCTTTTTTAAAAATTGATTTCAGAGAGGAAAGGAGAGAGTGAGAGAGATGGAAACATCAATGATGAGAGGGAATCATTGGTTGGCTGCCTCCTGCACGCCCTCTATTGGGGATGGAGCCTGCAATCCAGGCATGTGCCCTGACCAGAATTGAACCCATGACCTCCTGGTTCATAGGCCCATGCTCATCCACTAAGCCACACCAACTGGGCTATTTATTCTTATTTATTCTCCCAGTGACTGCTAATCGCGGCTTTCACTACTGCAACCCTATTCCCAATGCTGGGAACTCTTCCGATTGCCCGCTTCTTAAAAGTCCTTGATTACTACCCTGTCTGGTTCGGCTCAGTGGATAGAGTGTGTGCCTGCGGACTCAAGGGTCCTGGGTTCAAATCTGTCAAGGGCACATGCCTAGGACACACACACACACACACACACACACACACACACACACACACACACACACATATATACCCAGGACCCTCTATCCACATATATTTTAGTATATTGACCTTTAACAAATAGCCAGATATCTCTCCAGCACAATGTGTTTATTTGAGAACAAAGAATTGCAATTTGGGACATGTGGCCTAAGGGTGAACCATGTGCAAGCGCAGAGAAACAAGAGGAACACACTCTTGTATGGACAAAGGAGGGAGTGTTTTAAACGAAGAATCCATTGTAGGAAATTCAAAGTTCAAAGATTAGTTAGTGACTTCTCATTGGCTGAATTTGGAGGCCTCCCATTGGCGGAGCTGTTACTGGGCCGGGAGGAACCTTTCCCTCCCCCAGCTTAGGTGGGAGGAGTATGTTGGAGGTGCTGGTTCGTGTCTTCCTGTGGGGTCAGTAGTGAGCTTTGAGAGACATGTGTTAGAGTTCTCCCAGCCTTCCGACTCCATTGAAATGAGGGTTTTGTTTATTAATTTTCACAGGATGATAACAAAGCTGGAAGGACTGGCAAATAAAGGTTGATGAGAGTGAGAGGGAAGATGTGTATAGTTCAAAGGAAATTCCCAGCTGTGTTTTGACTGCTGTGCTCTGGTGACAGGAGGTGGCGACCACACTGGCAATTAAAGCGGAGAGAAGTCGAGGGCTAGGGCGAGGCTGAGACTGGAAGAGAAGCGGGACCCGCGGGTGTTTTCTGCTCTGACAGAGCGTTCCGGGAGAGAGTTACATAGCAATGGTGTACTGAGTCAAGAGCATTATTTGCATGCATTTCAACATTGGAAGAGTTCAGGCCTGGCTGCATGAAGCCTCCCTCCCCAGAAAGCAACCAGCCCTCTTTTTCCTTCTCTCTCTCACTTTCCAGGGGCACATGGCTGCTCTCCTGGACACAAGCCTCAGGCCTGGCACCGGAAGGCAGCCAGGGCCAGGAGCCATGAGTTTAACCACTGGGAAGCATTTAAAAATGCTGCACCATTTATGGTATTAAGCTGAGGTTCTTAGAGTCTTAAAGCAGTGGTTCTTAAACTTTTTGGTTTCTGGGTCGCTTTGTGTTAAAAATTATTGAGGATACCTGGGCCACATCTATCAATATCGACCACACTGGCAATTAAAGCGGAGAGAAGTCTGAAACACAAGAACGCGCACGCCTACGGGCCATGAACTGTGGGAGGGAGGAGTCAGGTAGCCCCTGCACAACAACGCTGTACACGGAGAGAGAAGAGTGAAAAAACAACCAACATCTTAGAATTACAATAAAAACAGCTTTGACATTGGGGAGCCCCTTAGAGTGTCTTGGGAAACCTCAGGGATTCTCAGACGACACTTTGCCCTTCGTGGTCTATGAATAGAATTCAGGAGATTTGAGATCTTACTTAGATGGGGGGAAATCATATCTTGTTTTCACTAATTTCCAGTAGACATTTATTATTTCCTCTCCTTTCTAATGTAGGCATAATCCACAGCAGTAGCAGGAACGCCTCTGACTTTGTTACCAATAGAAATCACAGATGTGCTCATAGTGTATAAAGTTATTGCAGATATTTAAAATTATCATTTATGCTCCAATTTTTTTGAAATGATAGACCTGCTGCTAAATCTTGTTAATATATTAACACATAGGCATCCATATTAGTATTTTATCATTTAAAATTACTTTCATAACTGTATTTTAATATAATCAATTTCTTATACAATCCTATGTTTGTATTTTATGCATTCTTTTTAAAACAACAAGAATTTATTTTCATGATTACATGTCTTGTAGATTAGCTGGAGTTTGCCTCATACAGGCTGGCCTCAGCCCCGGACCGCAGGGTCAGCTCAGGTCTTCTCTTTCTGGGACTCATGATCCAAGGCAAGAATCTATTCAGAATGAGTGATTCTCATAATGGATTACTTGAGCACACCGAGTGCTAACACAGCTTGTATTTCACACATTTAAGAACAATATTTTGAGCAGAGGGTGGTAGTACGTAAAAGGTTAAGAACTCTCAGTATTTCAAGGACCTTAGAAGGCATCCAGCGTGTTGTACTCATTGAAGTGGGATGTATGTACCGTGCATTGATTGGTTGGCATCCCAGTGACACAATGAGATCAAGAGATCTTGAAAGGTCAGCAAGGAAGTGTGCTCTGGTTGGGTAAATGTGCTCTGGTTGGGTAAATCCCCTGTTGGCAGGCGGTGTGTAGCTGACACTTCATTCTGGATGATCCTAATGCGGCCTTCAAAATTGGATAACCTAGCAGTTTGAGGAATAATCCATCTTGTGTTTTCTTAGAGAGTCAGAAATAGCCTGTTGGCTTCAAAAACTTGTGCTACTTGGTCTGGCATTATGAAATCTTCCCTGCAACCAACTCTGAATTGTCAACACTTATGAATGAGTGGGTGATGCTCAAAAGGATTCTAAGTTCAATAAATAACCCAAACTGAGAAATAAATCAATAAAACTGAGACTGTTCTTTTTACTCGTTGGAATAAGGTAGTTGGCATTTTTTTTTTTCCGGGCAGTTTGAGAGGCGGAAATGGAAAGTGATTCTGAAGGGACATTGCCATCTCCTTTGGGGCACGTAATTCATCTTTATCATCCTTAGATAGTCTCCGAAAAGTAAGCTCTTTGAAGATGTTATGATGATGTAATAAAACAGAGCACTGTATTAAGAGATAGATGACTTTAGTTCTTGTTCTGCCTCTAATTAGCTGTGGGATCTTGGGAGAATTTCTTGGCTTCTACATCTCAGTGCTTTATAATGTAGAGCTTCTCCAGCTCAAATACACTAGTCCCCTTTTCTGTTGGAGATAGATACAAGACCCCCAGTGGATGGCTGAAATTGGGGATAGTACCAAACCCTACATATCATGTTTTTTTCCTATGCATACATATCTATAATAAAGTTCAATTTATAAATTAGGCCTAGGAAGAGATTAACCACAATAACAATAATAAAACAGAACAATTATAACAACACACTGCAATAAAAGTTTTGTGAATGGCTTTGGGACTATCCTCTCTAATAAAATGGTAATATGCAAATTAACCATCACTCTGCTACATAAGCCACGCCCACCAGCCAAGCCATGCCCACCAGCCAATCAGGGTGAGTATGCAAATTAACCCCAATCCAAGATGGCTACAGCCACAGAGAGCAAGGTTTCCCAGGTAACAGAGCAAGCCTAAGCCTCCACTCAAGCTACAAAGTTTCAATTATAGAAGGTAAACAAATTCAAACAAATGGCGGCAGAATGGAGCTTGAGAGAGCAGGCCAGGGTTGCCGGCGGCAACAGGGGAAGCAAAGCTTTCCACACACCCTGGCCAGGCTCACCCGCTTAAGGCTACAAAGTTTCAATTGTAGAAGGTGAATTAACTGCCACAGAAATGGCTGCCGCCCCAGAAATGGCTGCCGCCCCAGGCTACAAAGTTTCAATTGTAGAAGGAAAATAAATTCCAGATACCAGGGCCTCTGCTTGGGTTGCCAGGAGGCGTGGCCGGCCTGCAAACCACCACAGGCCCCTCGCTCAGACTGCCCCACACCCCAAGGGAACCCCCACCCTTATCTGTGACACCCTTCAGGGCAAACCAGCTGGCCCCCACCCGTGCACCAGGCCTCTATCCTATTAATAAAAGAGTAATATACAGATTGATCATCACTGCAACACACAATATAGCTGCCCCCATGTGGTCAAAGATCCTGCCCCCATGTGGACACAAGATGGCCACTACAAGATGGCCAGCAGGAGAGGGCAGTTGTGAGGGACCAGGCCTGCAAGGGAGGGCAGTTGAGAGGGACCAGGCTTGCAAGGGAGGGCAGTTGGAGGTGATCAACCCTGCAGGAGAGGGCAGTTAGGGGTGACCAGGCTGGCAGAGGAGGGAAGTTGGGGGCAAACAGGCTGGCAGGGGAGCAGTTAGATATCAATCAGGCTGGCAGGGGAGTGGTTAGGGGGTGATCAGGCTGGCAGGCAGAAGCGGTTAGGGGCAATCAGGAAAGCAGGCAGGCGAGCAGTTGGGAGCCAGCAGTCCTGGATTTTGAGAGGGATGTCCGACTGCCCGTTTAGGCCCGATCCTGCTAAACGGACAGTCGGACATCCCTCCAGGAGTCCCAGATTGGAGAGGGTACAGGCTGGGCTGAGGGACAACCCCCTGCCGTGCACGAATTTCGTGCACCGGGCTTCTAGTTATGAAATAAAGAGGGTGACTTGAACACAAGCTCTGTGATGCTGTGACACTTGATCTGATAACTGAGACAGCTACTAAGTGACTAATAGGAAGGGACAGCGTGAAATTTCATCATGCTACTCAGAATGGCGTGCAATGCAGAACGTATGAATTGTTTATTTCTGGAACTTTTCATTTAATGTTTTTGGATCATGGTTGAATGCAGGTAGCTGAAGCAATGGAAAGTGAAACCATGAATACATGTGTCTGCTATTGTCTATAATTCCTAGTAATTTGGGAATGTATTAATTAATTTGTTAATTAAAATTTACTGTGTACCTATTTTGAGCCAAATATGATACTTAAGTACTGAGGACGCAAAAGAGAACATGGTCCTTGCCCTCAAGGAGTCTATAGTCTAGATTTTAACCAGAAAACGAGGATTCATGTAAAATCCACTTTCTAGAGATAACATATTAGAAATTCCATGAAGATTGCCATTTCACATTCACATAGCATCAATAGGGGGTAACTCTTGGTATTAATTGGAACCTAGGAGAGAGTAGTCCCTGCACATCTGTCTGTAATGAGCTTGCATTCTTAACCAACCTTCACCAAGGGCCTGAAGTGTATGGGGCACTATGCTAGACCCCGGACCACAGGCCCCTTACCCTGGCAGAGGTTCATGGGGCAAAAAGATACACAAATAATTAAGGTGATCAGGGCTCTAATGGAGTATGTTCCCGGTATTTTGTGTGTACAGAGGAAGGCACACCTGGCCCAGGCAGATGCTGGTAGTTGTAGGAGGGCAGGAGATGCTCTGTGGAAGAGCTGGTATATCTAGACCTTGAGGGTTGAGCAGTAATTTGTAAGGCGGAGAAGTGTGAGAATGCCAGAATGATCATGATTTGGGATCTGGCCTGGTCCATTAGGCCATTTCGAAATTGGAATCTCTGGGCTCGGGAGATATCTTTTAAAGCCTTGATACAATATTGAAAATGTTAATGATGAGATGTTGGGTTTTTGTTTCTGATGTAATATTTCATTTATAACTTTCCCTTTAATGTTTGTATATGCACTTTAGAAAAAACACCCAGGTTAATGCCTGATAAAGGAAGCATGTATTACCCACGGGTACAACACTATCGGGAACTGCTTGACTCCTTGCCAATGGATGCCTATACACACGGCTGCATTTTGCATCCGGAGCTAACCGTGGACTCCATGATCCCAGCTTATGCAACAACAAGGATTCGCAGTATGTAAAAATCGTAACGATCTGAATCCTGTCCTGAGTTTCTTTTAATTCATTTAAGATCTAGCGTGAGCATTGAGAGGAGATGGGAACAGAGTTGTTGAGTTTGCTTCATGGATGGGCATGTGATAGATGGATCATGCACCCAGATTGATCTGTGCTTTAGCTGTTCAGCTGGGCATTTATGGTCTATAGGTCCTCATTTTCCAGCTCTTGGCTTTGAGCGCCAAGTTTGGATAAAACTCAGAAGAGTGACCCGTGGAAAAGTAAAGACCATGACGTGTTCTCATGGACAGCTGGACTGGGAATCAGGAAAGCTGGCATCTGTGGGGAACAGAGGCAATTGAGCTCATTCACATTTCTGGCTCTTCCCTTTCATTATGTGAGGGAGCTGAACTTCAGGCTGTTTCACTTTCCTCTAAATCCAGTGATTGCAGAATTACAGAGCTTGAATGAGCCATCCAGCTCTCTTCTATCCTGTCCTGGCCTGAGGAAGGCATAGGGTTGCTACGTGAGGTGTGGAGCAGAGGGAGGGTGCTCTGTGGCACAGTAATCGGGGACAGGAGAACTGGGGATGGTGGCTGTGGTCAGACTCTGTGGATGTCTGACTAGAAACACACACCTCCATCTTCTAAACCTAGAAACTACATTCTTTCCAGAAACCAAGCCTCACCTTTCTCATTCTCTTATGTTATTTTTCTTTCTCTTTGGTACCTCTCCTCCTCCCTCTTCTCCTCTCCCCTCCCTCCCCTCCTCTTCTGCACTCTCTTTTTCTCCTCTCGCTTCCTGCTTCTCACCTTCCTCTTGTCCCCCTCCTTCTCTTCATAAGGACTCGCCTATGATTTGAAACAAGTGTTCCGATAGATACAATTCTGCCACCTAGAATTTGTATAAATATTTTAAATAAGGCTTTGCCCTTCTGTGCATGTAGAAGTTCCTTACAGAAAACTTGAAAGGTATGGAAAGGTAGAGCAAGTACCCTGCACCCAGCACTTACGACGTTCTGGGCCTTCCCTCAGCTCCATCCAGGCGCTTCTCATTGAATCCTCCCCCTGAGCAGGTCCTCTGAGGGGCCCATGTTAAAGGTGACGAAACTGAGGCACAGAGAGGGGGAGCCCGAGGCAGAGGCAGGGCATGAACCCCCGAACTCCTGCTCCTACCGTCGAGTTTCCCCTTCTCCTTGTTTCTCGCACAGAAGGAAGGAAATAATTTTCTATTTCAAAAATGATTTCCTTATCAGGCCAAATTGGTAACACAGAGTCCGAACTGAAGAAACTTGCCGAAGAAAACCCAGATTTGCAAGAGGCCTACATCGCAAAACAGAAGCGACTGAAAGTGAGTAGACCAGGTGTCCTCAGCTGACACCCACTGTTTGTGCTAAATGTTCTGCCGTTAGCACTGTTTCTAGAACATCTCCTATTAAAGATCGCAGGTCACCAGCACACCATTTACCTTGGGCTCATGCTGCGCTTTCAGAAAGAATTGTTCTTTAGTCGGCTTGATATTCAAACCTAACGACAGCTGCTTAAACAGCGGATGTTGCGCGTGCTGGTTCCCAAGCACAGTTCTAAAAGGTAAGAGCAGGTTAACAGAACATTCGAGGCCTCTGTCACTGCAGGTGCTCTGCACGTCAGGCCTAGGCTGCCCTCTGTCTGTGGCTTTTCTGCCTCCTAAGGGCTTCATCAGTTACAGTTGACCTTTCTCTCTCTCTTAAAAAATTTTTTTTAAAATTGATTTCAGAGAGGAAGGGAGAGGGAGAGATAAAAACATCAATGATGAGAAAGAATCATTGATTGACTGCCTCCTGCATGCCCCACACTGGGGATCGAGCCCGCAACCCAGGCATGTGCCCTGACTGGGAATCGAACCGTGACCTCCTGGTTCATAGGTTGACTCTCAACCACTGAGCCATGCCGACCAGGCGGCTTTTCCCTTTCTGTTGATTCTTTCCTATGGCCCAGCCACACGTGCCAGCTTCTCCCATATTAAAGATGTAGCAAGCAGCAACACCCCACCCTCCCTCAGCTTCCCATCTTCCTTTACCTTTTCTGAGCTAAAGGAGCTTCTCAGAAGAAACGGGACACCTGCACACAGCACTGCTTGTTTTCCACTCACTCCGTACCTCACTGCCTTCAGATTTCTCCCTCACCCCAGAGCCTTCCGTTATTCCAGTTATTCACTCAGCAAAGCCTGCTGACGTTCCACTCCTGAGCTGGGCCCAAGAAGCATCTCTGTGCCCCTCATCGTCGTCGCCCTCTCTGGTCCTCTGGTCCACAGGAGTGGCCAGTGAGCAGTGGCCCTGGCCCTGGGGCATTTGCACAGCGGCGCATTTCCCCCCAACTTAGCTTTTGCTTTAAGGAAGCTATTGTAATTCTTCTCATTGACCATAAACAGTTCCCAACAATAGTTTTTATCTGCTTTGCTCTACATCGCTTGTTTTTACAGGCTTAAGTAATCTATCGCGTTATTTTTGTTAATTAGTCAAAGCTGCTTGACCATGACAATGTCAAATATTTGAAGAAAATTCTGGATGAGCTGGAGAAAGTCTTGGATCAGGTCGAAACTGAGTTGCAAAGAAGGAACGAAGAAACCCCAGGTGGGTTCTCATTTGTATTCTTTCTTCCTGGACACCAGGAGTATTTATGGGAACAGTCTTAGATTTCAGTAACAATGCTCTCTCATTATTTTCCTGGGCAGTTTGAATTTAGTAAACAATCCTGAGAAGCTGAGAGCCTCCATGCCGGAGGAGTTAACCGCTATTTCCTCTGGTTTAGGGAAACAATAGGTGAGCTTTAGGAAAATCCATAAAGTCGGGCCTGAAATGTCACTCGGTGAGTGCTGCTCTCAGTCACTATGGGAAGTATAACAGAGTCCCTACGCGAAGCAAGTTTCAGCTAACTGGGTTGTTAACTTTGCTGTCAACTGGAATAGCACCCTGGACGGGGGCAGTGTGCTTGCACCTGAGCCCTGGCTGCACGGCTAAGTCAGGTGCACAGGTACGATGCGTGGATGCTCCCCAGCCGGCCTGCCCGTCTGCACGTGCTGGCCTCACTTCATACTGGACTGTAGATGAGAAGTTGTCCCTCTGCCTAAGGAAAGAATTAGAGGGAGCATTCAAGCACCTACTCAGGTTTCTCAACTAAACTAACTACTGTAATGACATGTTTGTGAAACAGGCTAGGTTGGAATTGCACAATCAGAATCTAAATTGTGCAGAAAAATTCTTCAGCGGTCCTATTTCACGTCGATGCAGACTGACCGGCAATTAGATATCAGGGCTTTCCTAAATTCGGTGTTATTGTTGTTATCCTAAATGACAGATGGGCTTCGAGCTCAAATGACCCCGGTTCCACGTAGGGACCGAGGTGGCTGGCAGATGTTAAGTCTCCCTGAGCTTGGGATACGTATGCATGGCCTTTGTTTTTAGCCTAACATTACTCGCTGAGTAGGATTGCCAGGAAAATGTACCCTGGCCTTTATCTCCTGCTGCCCTCACACCCGCCCTCAAGACTGAGACGCAAGATGCCAGGTAGAGTCTGCCTGTGTGCGTGGCCCAGGCCCTAACTCTCCGTGTCCCGTGTCCCTCTCTCTGGTTAGAAGAGGGTCGCCAGCCCTGGCTCTGTGGAGAGTCCTTCACGCTGGCCGACGTCTCGCTCGCTGTCACGCTGCATCGCCTGAAGTTCCTGGGGTTTGCGAGGAGAAACTGGGGAAACGGAAAGCGACCCAACTTGGAAACCTATTACGAGCGTGTCCTGAAGAGGAAAACCTTTCACAAGGTGTTAGGGCATGTCAACAACATCCTAATCTCCGCGGTGCTGCCCACAGCGCTCCGGGTGGCCAGGAAGAGGGCCCCCAAAGTTCTTGGCACCACCCTGGTGGTTGGTTTGCTCGCAGGAGTGTGCTATTTTGCTTTCATGCTGTTCAGAAAGAGATTTGGAAACCTGGTATTAATAATCAGACCCCGACCAAATTATTTCTAGGCTTGCGGGGATCCGGGGGTGGCAGCTCACCCTACCATTTAGCTCAGCCTTGTCCACTCTGCCAGGCCCAGCGAAGAATGACCCTGGGCAACCAGCACAAACCATATCTTACTTTGCTCTTCGGGTAGTTTATGCCAGGGAGGTGGCAATGAACATTATGGGGCTGGTAATGTTACGATTACTGATCTGCAAACCTAAACTCATCTCTCCTAAAAACACGTGCAAGGTCCAGGTATGTTAACGCTGATAGGTAGAGAATAGTCCTTGAACTCAAAATGCCAGTTGAGGTTCTGAATTTTATTTTCTGGGGGGAGGTTATTATTACAAGCAGACAGTAATAATAGCCTGAGGTTGCCCATAGCTCTTTATCGGAGACTATCTTCATCTGCTGAGTGCTGAGTAGTTAGCAGTATTTGCCCCTGGAATTTAGACGTCATATTTGTTACACAGCGTGGGGTTCAGACAGCAGCAGGGTGCAGCAATGCTCCATGCTAGCACAGCTGGCTTCAGGCAGAAATAAGGGAGGCAAAGGGAAAAGGGAGAGGGAGGAAGGGAGAAGGAAGTCTACGCTGTCCAGAGCAGAGCAGTGGAGTACAACCTCCAGGAGGAGCCTCCAGAGCCACCCAGGGCTGCCTGTCCCCTAAGGAAACTTTACTGTGATGACCTGTGCCCACTGCCCACATATCCTCCTGGAGCTGAGAGCCTTGGGAAAATGAGGCTAAGGATTTATGAGGTGGACTGGCTGGAGAAAACCCAGGCTTTATATTTACAGCACCTCATTGAATTGAGTGTTAACTCTAAGTGCATATGAATCACGCTTACATCCATTGATTTAATAAGATGAACTGCTTATGTACTTGGTGTGAGATGCCCACGCAAGCATGTCTGCCTAGCATTTACTTGAAGATATGAAGTGATATAAAAAAAAGGTTCCTTTCTTTTCATGGTTCCCCAATTCGCTGGTGCCTATGGACTGTTGTGTCCAGTCACATGTGGCTGGGTAGTGGGTTTTGATGAGCCGGGAGTACTAAACATGCCCATCCTGCATTTGGGAGGCTGGTGTGTTCACCCAAAAACTGTCATCCAGGCCTTGCATCGGTTTATGATCATCATCATATCTTTAGAAGGTTCCAGAGGAAGAGAAAGGTCTAGTCTTAGCCCCTGGCAGTTAATTTACAGGAGATGAAGTAAATAGCTAGATAGTAATGTCACCAATATTCATTCATGTACACCTAGGCATCTTGGGGGTGCCTCAGTCCATGTGGAAAGCGCAATCCCAGTGTGTCCCACGAACAGCCACAGAGCTGCATCCGACAGTTTGGCTCAGGAGAAATCTTTCTCGGTGCCGGGCAGACAGAGATGCTCTAGAGCTGGGCAGAAAGGCCTTGGGAGTGGTCTCAGGTCTCTGGCAGAGAGAATAAGGAGCCAAGGGTCCAGCGAGCAACATAAGCTTGCTTGGACTGACTGCCCCCGATTGGCTGTGCAAGAGAGCCAAAGACTGGACTGACTATTTCTCTAACAGGAATCAGTCATTCCTAGGACACAATGACTTTTTGATGGTCAAAGGCTTCAATCATTTCATTTAATGATCCAGTTGTTTCAGAAAAGCTCAATGAACTGGATGTTCTGTGTTTACAAAAATTAATGACATTTCCAGTGTGAACTCAATCCAACTATCATTAATAGACAGGCAGCTTTTATAATGTCTTAATTTTGCACCTCAGCGCACTGTTGCATAGAGTGAAATTTGTTGCTGGAACATTCCAATCCATGTACTCATACAAGATCCACAAAACTGATTATTCAGTAGTTCTCAGTGTTGTTTGTCACCTTGTTAGAAGCAAGAACTCAGACATGAAAAAACCTAAATTGGATTTTTATAAAAACTACAAAGGATATTTACTGATGTAAGGGCTGTTCATTAAGAATAAAGATTAGAAGCCAGTGCTGGCTTTTCCTTAAATTTATATCATTTCTGAATCAGAGAAAATCTACTAGGAAGTGTCCGTAATTTTCCGATACAGTTTCATTGGAAATAAGCTTGTGTCAATATTAAAGATGATGCATTGCGGCCATTTCACTTGTTTTATGATGACCCTGGAGGTTATACTTTAAAAACGTTTGTTTAGGGATATCATGGCCACTAGATGTCGCTGATCACCCAGCAGTCTGAGACTGGGCGTTCTTTAGGTTCAGCAAAGCCTTCTGAAATGTTTCAACTGAAGATAAACATGAATGATCTCAGTTTCCGAAATGAGGACATCTTCATCAAATCATTCATCTGTAGAAAAGCTTGAGGCACACGTGGTATTGATTTCTGATGAATTGGAAGGGATAACACAATGTCAAGCTAAAGAGCTGAACACGTACTATCAGCAAGATCGGCACTTTTACGCGTTTCCTTTTTCATGATCATTGGTGACTGGCCAACGTGCTCCTCAGTTTCCCAAATTTGTGTAACCATCACAATTAGAAAAATGCCCGAGGTACTAAATTTATGATGGCTATTCGTGTCTTAATGCATCAACACTACTTTATCGTTATTGCAATGATATGCCTTTGGAATCCCATTTCCTTAATTGCAGATAGTTGTAAATTGCTTGCTCAAGTTTTAGTAGTTGTTGATTTGACACAGAGTTGTAGATATTTTGGTGTTGTGAAATGTAATAGAGAGATCAAGATACTATTCTGCCTGTAAAATAAATAAAAATAATTGGAAAAGAAATATGTACGCTGCAAGTACTCATTTTGTAATCTTTTTGAGAAAACAGATGTGTTTGTTTCACTTAAAATCAAAGCATAATGTGGGAAATAGTAAAACAAGCAGAAGTTAGGTATTTAAGATATTTAGCAATAGAATGCCACATTCTCCTTATAACAAAAATTACTGGCCCAGATTTATTTACATACACACAATTTTATGGTTAAAATGAATGGCAGCTTAAAGAATTACATATTGATCCTGATCATTAAAGGAACTCCTTTGTAGCCAGCCACCTCACAGAGGGTAGCATGAAAATGATAAACAACGAGAAAGTATTATTTTTCCAAAACAGTTTTATTACATATTTACTGGGTTTCAAATATGACTCTACTTATGATATTTATGTCTGTTTTGATATAGCTAATTCTCTTTCTTCTATTGACTTATAGATGATAAATATTCAAGTTACCATCCATATTTCTGGCCTTGATAAGCTTAGCTATTATTCTAATCATCAAGTAGAAACCGAGTACTATTTTTGTTTTATATTGATCAAAGCAAATTAAATGAAAATTAGATTGACCTTATTTTCCCTAAGTAGGCAAACATAAACAAAAAAAGGAGCAATTTTGAATACCCAGGGAAATTCACGTGCATATACAACTCTGTAGTCTTTTCAGGAAAGAAACGAGCACCATGGTAAAGACACAAAAATCAAATTAATATAACGAATAATTTGGCATTTGGACATCACCTTCATATTGTTCATGCCAAATATTTGGCCCATTTATAATATCTCCACCATTCAAATCAGAATGTCTTAATTGCCTAATTCCCCAGAACACTTGTGTTTTACTAGGTAAGGTGGTAGATTGGAAGCCAAGTGAGGGAGTATAATTTCTAGAGTGAGGATGATAGTTTTAATTGTGTATTACATAATGCAAATGAAGAGAGGGGAAGAGAGAGAACTCGCCTCGTGGAGGATTAGAAAGGCAGCGAGTGCATGATAAAAGCAATTCCCTGTATTTCTTGCTTCTGAATTGAGCCCTGGGTTTGGACTTAGGAGGGAGGAAGGACTGTCATGAGGTTCAGAAGGTACGGATGGGGTAGAGCAGGTGCTGAGGTACAAGATGACAAGGCCATGTGGAGCTTCCGACAAAACATGCTTATGATGGGCCTTGATGTACCCTGATTCAAGGAGGGTGGTGCACCTCATTCATAGGACCTTGTCATAAAACTCCTTTGGGAAGGTTAGAAGTTTCTGTCTTCAGCCTTTCACTTTATTCATTGTTTGTACACTGGCTCTATGATTACAGTATGTTGTTATTAAATTCCACTATTAGGAGAAACCAATGGTATGGGTGAAAATAAAAGATGTTAATGAAATGTAGCAAAGGGTCAGGTTTCCATGCCAACAGCAATATTCACACCCATACATACAAGTTAATTCCTAATCAGATAGGTGATTTTTTCACACATTTTTCTGTATGTAGAACTTTTTGTGTCATCAGATTAAGCTATCTTGAATTTAAGAATCTGATATTCAACGAACTCAACCATAAACATCATCAACTATACATCATAATCAAAATACGATGATATACTTTCAGAGATGCCACACTTAGTAAGTTCAATGCACAAAAGGTTGACACTGAGAAAATAATATGAACTAAAAATCCTCCCATCAAAACCCAGCATCCTTAGAACACAACTACTTTAGACTTCCAGAGAGGTGCTCACCAGAGAGATTAGAATTCAAATAGTGATGGAAGTGATTGGGAGTCCATTCCAGGCAGAGTGGACCATGCCCTAGCAAGGCCGAAGTTAGACCAGAGTTTTTAAGTTTTTGAATTATTGATATTTTGGTCCAGATAATTCTTATGTAGAGCGGTTTTGCATGTTGCAGGATATTTAGCTGCATCTCGGGCCTGTACCCACTAAATGCCAGTAGCTCCCCCTTGATCTCCTGTTGTGACAATCTTCAATGTCCTCAGGTATTGCCACATGTCCCCTAGGGAGAAAATCACCTCCAGCTGAAGACCACTGCCCTGCACCCACCTGAACAAAGCCAGAAGCAAGTCCTGACAAGATCTGCAGCGGGAATGGATTTTGGAGGCGGAGTCCTGTCCATTAGCAGTGCTTGGGAAACATCTCAGGCTTCTACATATTCCCCATAACAAAGCATAAGAACAAACCTACACAATTTAGAGTTTTTAGCCAGTAATTGAACAAGAATCAATACTCTTCAGAGGGAAGGTAACAGCTTCGGAGTCTCACTAATGTTATCACTAACAATATCCAGTACACAGTGAAAGAATGACCAGACATGCAAAGACACAGGAAATTAGGGTCCATAGTTAATCAGAAAAGTAGAAAACAGAAATACAATGTGATGTGATTCAAGTGTTGGATTTAGCAGACTTTAAAGCAGCTAAAGGGCAAGATATATTCATAGAATTAAAGGAAAATGTAGTCTGATATCAACAGATAAGGAATCTCAGCAGATACATAAAAAACATAAAAAAGAAGAGACTGACAGCTGTCAGAGGGAAGGCAGGGTCGCAGGGCCAGGTGAAAAGGTGATTTAGCAAAGACCAAACCAACCAACCAACCAACCAACAACCAACCAACAACCAACCAACCAAACAACCAAACAACCAACCAACCAAACACAGCTCATAGACACAGACAACACCATGGTGATTACCAGACGGAAAGGAGAATGGGGGAGGTAGAAGAAGGTATAGGAGGGATAAGGTGATAGTAGGAGACTTGACTTAGGTTGGTGAACACACAATACAATATACAGATGATGTATTGTAGAACTGTACACCTGTTAATAATATAATTTTATTAACCAGTATCACCCCAATAAATTCAATACAAAGAAAAGACTCAAATGGAAAATCTAAAATAGAAAAGTACTGTAACCCAAGTGAAAAATTCAGTGCAGAGGGTTTACAGCAGACGGGAGATGGTAAAGGAAAGATAAAGGGACAGAACTTTGGAGACACATGGATATATCAACTCCTCTAATGTTCATGGTGGGCAAACGTAGGGTTACAGTGTGAGTACGTGAAACAGTTTATTGTGTTATTATTTATTAATAATTGTATTATTTATTTGTGTTTCCATTGTAAACCTACTTTTGCCCATCCCTGTATGTGTTACGGGAGTCCTAGAAAGAGAGGAAAGTGAGAATGGGCAGGAAAAAAATACATAATTAAAGAATCCCAAATTTCTTCAAATTTGATTAAAAACCTTGACTTACAAACCCAAGAAAATTATAAGACTCAATGAAAGATAAATACCAAGAAAGATATATCTTGGCTCATCAGAGTCAGACTGCTGAAAACTAAAAATAAAAACAACTTGAAAGCTGCCGGCGGGGGGTGGGGGGGGCAAGACATAATATGTATGTGAACAATATGAACATTTGCTGAGTTCCCATCAGAAACAGTGGATGTCAGAAGACAACAGAAATGTCTTTAAAGTGCTGATGGGGAAAATCCTTAGAATTCTATATCAGAGACTTGAGTGAAATAAAAACATTTTCAGATAAATGGAAGCCAAGAGGATTGGATCCAGCAGGTCTGCAAACAAAAAATGCTAACGGCAGTTTTCAGATTGATGGAGGAATGATACTAGATGGAAACACAAATCTACAGAGAGAAAAAAAAAATTATAGGAATGGCAAATAAGTGAGTAGTATAAAATACTATTTTTATCACTTCATAGTTTCCTTAAGAGACAATAGACTTAAAAACAAAATGAAATAATAGCATTCATTATAAGGTGTACTTCATAATATATGTAGATGTAAATATGTAACCAAAAAAGCACAAAAGTCAGGGGTGATGGATAAATGGAATTATACTATTGTAAGGCTATTAGCTTTGTGGAGTGTAAAGTATGAAGTGTGAAGAGAGCTGTGTCAAGTGTAAAGTAACAAATGGGAAGTAGTACAAGTGGGAAGTAGTAATTTTGACTATGAATAGACTGATAAGTTACGACTGCATTGTTAGTCCTGGAAGAACATTAAAAATTAATTTTTAAGAAGAGCTAAGAAACAAATAGGAAGAATAGAAACAAAATACTAATGAAAGGTGCAACAAAATGAAAAAGCAGAAGAGATAAATGGAAAATAATTAACAAAGTGGTACACTTAAACACAGCAATAATTATCCTATATAATAAAAACATAATATGCAAATTGACTGAACAGCGGGGGGTGGGGCCAGCGAGCAGGTAGTGCCAGGCCAGCCAAGGCGCATGCCAGCAGGCCGAGGGAGGGGATGGCAATGGGAGGGGGGGCAGCAGCTACCAGTGGCAGTGGAGGGGTGATGGGGGGGGGTGCGTGGGGCCAGCCAATTGCCAGCTGGTGCTGTCCCCTGATTGGCCTGCCTGGTCGCCTCCCGCATGGGGAGCGGGCCTAAGCCATCAGTCGGACATTCCCTGAGGGCTCCCAGACTGCTAGAGGGAACAGGCCAGGCATTATTAAATATAAATGTAATATAAATGACATTAAATATAAAATGTTCCAGTTGAAGGTCAGGGATTTTGAGATTAGATAAAAATGCAAGATACAGTTATGTGAATCTATTAGAGATATTCTTTAAATGTAAAGCTATGCATAAATTTGAACATAGAGGAATGGAAAGTGATATACCAGGGAACTGGCATAAGAAGGATAAGTGTGACTATATTATTCCACAAAGTAGACTACCAAAAAGTAAACTTCATGACAAAGCATTTTACAAGAGATATAGAGGGACATTTACAAATCACAAAAGATCAATTCATTAGGAAGACATAATCATAAGCATATATGCATATAATAGGGAAGCTTCAAAATCCATGAAGTATAAACTGACAGAACCAATGTAAAAAATAGTGGGAGAGCTTAACACCACTCTTTCAGTAATTCATAGAACAAGTAAATAAAAATTAGCTTGGATATAGAAGATCTGAGCACAGGATTCAACCAGCTTAAGCTATTTGACATTTGCAAAATATTGTATCCAATAGCTGTGGAGTAAATATTCTTATCAAGTGCATATGGGATGTTTATCAAAGAAGACATATACTGGGTCATCAAAGAAATTTCAATTAAATATTACAGAGTGTATTCTATGACCATAGAGTCAAATCGGAAACCAGTAACTCAAATATTTAGAAAAATTCTAAACATTTGGAAATTAAATAACATATCTAAGTAATCCATGGCTTAAAAATTAAACCACAAGATAATAAGAAAATATTTTTAGTTGAATGATAATAAAATACAACATATCAAAATTTGTGGGATAAAGTAATGGCAGCACTCAGAGGGAAATTTATAGCTTTAAATACTGCAATAAAAGAGAGGAAGGTTTAAAATTTTTATGTAACTTTTCACTTTAAGAACTAAAGAAAGAGAGTAAATTTAATCCAAAATAATAATAAAAAAATAATAGAGTCAGTATAGAAGTTCATTATTTAGAAACAAACAAAAATTAACAAAGCTCAAAATTCATTATTTGAAAGATTAATAAAATTGATAAACCCAATGGAACAAATCAAGAAATAGAAAGATAAATAACCAATATTACAAATAAAAGAAGGAATACCATTACATATCCTACCAATTTTAATAGGAAAATAAAAGGATTTTAGGAACAAATTGTACCAATAAATTTGGCAACTAGATGAAGCGAATAAATTTCTTGAAAAACACAGCTTACCAGAAGTGACTCAGGAAGAAGTAAAATATTGGAATAGCCATATAACTATTGAATAACTTGAGTTTGTAACAATAAAAAAAACCTCTCCGCAAAGAAAACTCAAAGCAATTTGGATGGTTTCATTGGTAAATTCCATCAAGTAAAAAATAAGAAATAATACCAATCAGACATAAATTTTCAGAAACTAGAGAAGGGAATGCTTGCCAAGTTATTTTATCTGGTCAGTATAACACTGATAACAAAATTCAACAAAGATTGGTTAGAGAAGAGATCAGAGACTGCAATGGGCTGAATGCTTGTGTCCCTCCAAAATTCATATGTTAAACTCCCCCTTCCCACCCCTCCGCCACATGATAGTATTAGGAGGTGGGCCTTTGGGAGGTAATTAGGGTTAGATGAGATCTGGGGTGGGGGTGCCCTTGTGAAAAGAATTAGAGTTTGCTTATTCTCTGCCAGGTGAGATACAGTGAGAAATTGGCAACCTGAACATTGGTAGAGATGCTCACACCAGAGCTCAACCATCTGGTACCTTGATCTTGGACTTATGGCCTCCACAATGGTGAGAAATAAATTTCTGTTGTTTATAACCCACCTAGACTATGGTACTCTGTTATAGCAGCTTGAATGGACTAAGACAGAGACCAGTACCCTCATAGATTCAAACATCCTCAACCAAGTATTTGCAAATTGAATCCATTAATATATAGAAAAGGATACATCCTGCATTATGGCCCAGTAGTGTTTATTGAAGGAATGCAAGCTTGTTTTAGTTTTCGAAAATGACAATATAATTAACCATGTTAACTGAATAAAGATGAAACATTATAAGATCATCTCAGCAAATGCAGAAAAACATTTTGGTAAAACTCAACACACACTCAAGATAAAAAACTTGGGCATAGTAGGCATAGAAAAAAACCTTCCTCAGTCTAATAAAGGTAGCCATGGAAATCCACAGTTAATATCATTTAATGGTGAAGGACTGATGTTTCCCCGCTTAGATCAGGAATAAGGCAAAAGTGCCCACTGGCATCACTTCTATTCATTACGTGACCCGAATATTAGTCAGTGCACTAAGGCAACTAAAATAAATAAAAAGGATACAATTGGAAAGGAAGAAGAAAAACTGTACTTGCAATTGATGTGATGGTCTGTATAGAAATCCGAGGGCATCTTCTACACAACCCAGTTAGAAATATTAAGTAATCAAGGTCAATTCTGGTGAGGGCCCAGAAAGAAAGGAAAGCAACAGGGAAAACCTCAATCTCAGAGAAAACCTAAGTAATCCTAAGCGGAGTTTCAGTAGGAATGTGGGTGGTAAAGGCCATTCTGATGAGGTCTCCGGCGGAAACGAGGAACATGTTATTGGAAACGGGAGGAAAGTCCGTCCCTGTTATAAAGTGGTGAAGAACTTGGCTGAATTGTGTTCGTGTTCTTGTGTTTTGTGGACGGTAGAACTTATGAGTGATGAAATTGGATCCTTGGTGAGGAAATTTCTAAGCCATGTGTTGAAGGTGCGGCTTGGCTTCTCTTGATGGCTTATAATAAAATGTGAGAAGAGAAAAATGACCTAAAAATGGAGTTGTTAATCAGAAAGGAAGCAGACCTTAAAGCTTCGGGAGATTCTCAGCCTGTGTCTATTGAAAGGATCGAGAAAGCCTGTACAGGAGAGAGCCCAAAGTGTATGGCCAAGTGACCATATGACCAAGGCAATGGGTTCATAGCAATTACATTTGATACAATTACTTAAGTAACTGCCGATTAGCAGCCCCTTGTTTTCTATTGCTTCCCTCAGCGAATGCATTATAGACTCTGGGTAGGCAACACTACATTTCCTCATTAACTGACATATGTGTTCAATTGATTTTTGACAGAGATGCCAAAGTAATTCAGTGGCAAATATAGTCTTTCAACAAGGGATGCTGGAATAATTGGATATCTATGTGCAAAAAAGAGCTTTGGTCCAAACCTCACACATACACAAAAACCAACTCAAACCAGATCATAGACCTGCATGCAAAACCTAAAACTATAAGATGTCTAGAAGAAAACCTAGGAGAAAATTTTTGTGTGACAGTGTGTTTGGCAAAGATTTCTTAATAACACTACCAAAGGAACACTCCATAAAAAGAAAAAAAGAGATAAGCCGAACTTCCTCCAAATTAAGAACCTCTGCTTTTTAAAAGACACTGTTATCAGAATGAAAAGACAAACCCCACTTGGGAAAATGTTTGCAATTCACATATCTGATAAAGGATTTCTGTGCTGCTAAATGTATCAAAACTTTTAATGAGAAAACAAATAAGCCAACAAAAATATAGGTAAAAGATTTAACCTGACATTTTTATCAAAGACATGTGGATAACAAGTGAGCCCATGGGAAGGTCTTTAGGGAAATGGTCTTTAGGGAAATGCAAATTCAAACCACGGAGATACTATGACACACACACTGGAATGTCTACAATTAGAAAGATGGCTCATCGCAAGGGCTAGTGAGGATGTGGAACAGCTGGAAATCTCATATACTGCTGGTGGGAATGCAGAATAAAACCAATTGGTAGGTTTTAAAAAAAAAAATATGGTAGTTATATACCAACTGTTCTGTTCCTAGGTATTTAACCAGGAGAAATGAAAGTATATTCCATGTAAAGACTGGCACATAAATCTTCATAGTAGCTTTATATGTTATAGCCCCAAACTGGAAATGATCCAAATATTCATTAGTGGGTAACTGGCTGAACCAAGTGTGGTATGTGAATACGATACAACTCAGCAACAAAAGGTAACGATCAATATGAGCAGTGGCATTGATGAATATAAAATATTTATGCTGAGTAAAAAAAGCCTGATGAAAAGCTTACTTCTTTTATGATTCCACTTACATGAAATTCTACAAAATGCAAACTAATCTACAGTGTGACCCAGAGAGCTTTAATAATCCCCTTAGGAAAACTAAATGTTAGGCAAGTTTCTCTCTGACTGTAACCCCTGACCCGCGGCCCCCCCCCCCCCCCCCCCCCCCCCCCCCCCCCCCCCGCTTTTCTTAGAGCATTTCCTTTAGAAAATTACAATTGTCAATTCTTTCTCAGCCCCTTTGAGATGTAAATACTCTCTCATTCTATTGAAATAGTTTTTATCTTTATTGCAATAGTCTTGAATAATGTCTTCTTAGATTGTTTAACTCAATCAAGTGCAATTTTCTTTGACAACTGACAAAGCAGAACTGACAAAGTGATTGCCTGGGGTTTGGGGCGGGTGTGAGGGACTGAGATTACAAAGGCTCCTGAGAAAAGTTGGGATTGATGGCCCTAGCTGGTTTGGTTCAGTGGATAGAGGGTTGGCCTTTGGGCCAAAGGGACCTTGTTTTGATTCTGGTATAGGGCACTTACCTTGGTTGCAGGCTCCTCCCTGGCCTGGGCCCTGGTCTGGGTGTGTGCAGGAGGCAACCAGTGATGCAAGACACATCAGTGTTTCTCTCTGTTTTTTTTTTTTTCCCCCCCCTCTCACACTCTCCCTAAAAATCAATGGAAAAATATCCTTGGGTGAGGATTAACAAAAAAAAAAAAGAAAAGAAAAAGAAAACTTGGAGGTGATGGACACAGTTTTCTTTGTGTGTATGTGTGTGTAAGGCTGTGTCATGAATATATTTATTTGTATGCCAAAATTTATCAAATTTTTCAATTCATTAATTAATATAAATTATATCTCAAGAGACCAATTAAGATTACATATATCATCTTACCCCAAAATTGACTTTTACTGTAAGACTCAATTTTATTAAAATAATTGCATATGTATATAGAAACATGTGAATAACATATGGTAACAGAGTTTGGAACAAAAAACTGGAAACAATGTTTTTTTTTCAATAAGAAAATCAATAAACAAATTACGGTACATCCATAATACTACACAGCTATTAAAAGAGTAAGTGGAAAGATCGTTAAGAGCAAACTAAAGGCTAACACATGTATATTATGTGATTCCATTTATGTAAAGAAATATGTAAGCACATATAAAAATTAACACAAACTCAATAGAGGTTGACTCTGGAGGGGTTGTTAGAATTGTGAAAGGCACATGAACCTCTTACTTCATCTTCCATATTGTATAAGATTAGCTGGCTGATCTTTGAGAGCTTGATCCTCTACTTTCTCCTTCATGTCCTCCAATACTGGACATGACAATGGAGTATACATTAACAACTAAAAGCCTGATCTTTTTAGATTATTTTCCAGTTTTAAAAATAGTGGCTTGGTTTTCTAGTATTCTCCAAATATGACCAATGATGGCTTTTTGGGTAATATTTCGAACTCAGGAATTTAAGCATATTTCATGTGTTTCAATCCATTGCCTTTATCATCTTACCGATACTCAAACTGTCTTATCTTGGGCCACTATAAGCCTATTCAAGTTGGCTCCCAAGTTCTTATTGTGCTCATAATATAACTTGATAGCTTCCTCTATTTCTGGAACGATAAAGTGCTTCAAGTGCACATTTTACGTTTCCTGCCCCAGTCTGGGAATCAGCTATTTCTCCAAAGAGCTCTGGTTCCCGTTAATGGGATTGATGTGATGGTTGGTCATTGCTGTTGGGTTGATAATTTTTTTTTTCTAGATCTTTTCAGTAGATGGAGCTTGATATGTTCTAAAAGCATTTTTAAAAGCATGAGCTTGCAATGGGACCTAGATTCTAGCTAACATTGTTAGATACCTCGGATATTTGAAAAAGGATACAGAAAATACTGTCGCAGACCTTCAGTAAATTTATAGTTTAATTGTAGTTTGCTGATTTTTGCCTAAGAATAAAAAAATGTTGAGTACTACGTTCTCAATTAATCCCTGAGTTTATCATCCTCTTTTCCATACTCTGACTTCTCTTTATCATTGCTGGGTTCAGATGATTATACTAAGTTAATTATTGGGACCTTAAAATAATATGTTTAGGAAAAGAATTAAGAGAAAATGGCAGGCTGGAGTTTATTTTTTCCCCTTCACCTTTCTCAAGTTCTTCATTGAGAGTTCTTTTTATTTTCTTTTCTGAGTATGTATCTGCGCTTGATACATACTCAGTTATTCAAGTGGAGAATTTTTGGATTATTAATTGTGTCTACCTTTTATTTCAATTACTCCCTATTACAAATCTCTTCTTTCCAGCATTTCAATTCTTTTCACTCCCTTGTTGTTGAATTAAAAACTTAGAATCCATGAAATCTGAATTACATTAAACTGAAAAAACAACAACAAACAAACACAAAAAACTCCCCCAAATAAAAAAGAAAACGTCTTCCTCAATTTGCCTACAAGTCAATCAGCTCACAAAATGTAAAAATTTCCAATGCTTTTCATAAACCTGGGTTAAGACTGGGTCTTTTCAGAATATAGCTTTCAAATTAACCTACGTTTCACAAAACATGACATTTTGTTTTCTTGGGTGTTTGCAAGCAAACTCGAACAACCATTCAGTATTTTAGTTGGCCCCTTCAAAGTTAGGTTGGGGGAAATCTTCAAAGTCAATTTAAATTTTCTCGCTTTGTTAAATTTCACCTGTTTGCAGGTCTCTGATGGCTTTCATCCCACCCTTTCACCCAGTCCAGGCTTATTTGAAAACCACACCACATTGGCTTTAGAATTGACCTGGGCTTGTTAACAAATGAATCCCACTCCAACTACAGCCCAGGTTAGTCCAAAACTCATCTCTAGAAATCTCCTCTTTTTCTCCTGGGAGAGAAGAACCTGGCTGTGTTTTGAGGCATAGAACTGATTTCAAAAGTTTTAGATTTAATAGTCTGTTTGAATTTTGACAAATATTTCCATCCTTAATTTAAGATGTGTTTTTCTAGCAAAAGAGAATCCAACACTGTATATAAGCCATGACAGAAATCTTCTCGCTTCCAAATCTCTCTCTTCATCTTCCTGGCCCTGGGACTTAATCACCCTTAACTACATCCTCTGACATTTGTGATCCATACCTCTTCACACTCTCTTCACATAATTGGAAGAAGGTATTTTTTTTTCTCTTACTATGCCAGTTTACCTTTTTTAAAATTTTTTTTGAGCTGTTCCTCTTGCAGATTCACTTCTTCCATGAAGCCTTCCAATCAAAATGTATGAAACGCCAGAAAGAAAAATCATAAGCTCACAAATACACAACAGTCAGGGTTTTCTTCATTGTGCGAATCAAGCCGGCCGTGGTGTAGCTGCCTAGTGGTCCTCTGAGCCATCGGGTTGCAAGGCTCGCATTATCACACGGTGCACAGGGACTCAACTCTTAACACCAACTTGCAGACTTCCTGCCTCAGAAATGATGAGAATAATGATTTCATTCATTACCTCCCAGGAACTTATTACTTGGAATACACTCGGCTGAATTCAAACAATGCACTAAATAACTGTTTGCTTTTTCAAACATTCTGTTGTTTATTTTAAAAACAACTTGTTGAATTTCGTCTATTAATATAAAGCTTATGTTAACATTTTCTTGCCCAACAAGAAGACTGTGTGTCGACACCTCTTATAGTTTCTGGGAATTCACTTCAGTAGGGAGAATAACTACCAGCAGTAACATACTGGATTACACAATTTCTTTAAATTCCTCTCGGGCGACCTTCTTTCAACCACGGCGCTTTGTTCCAGAGCCCATGCATGAACAATTTTTATATTTTTCCAAAGTAGAAGTTGTTTTCTTCAGGTCTTTTCTTTCCACTAGGAAGTCATGTTTTCCCTGTGAATGGAACTGAAACCCCAATTGTTCAATTCTAAATTCAAAACCCACAGAATTTGGTCTAAAGTAAACAAAACACATTCATTCTCTTGTTCCTAATGGCTTGAAATTCTATCCAGGTTTTCTAAAAGTTGATTGAGTCTTACCAACATTTTCTATGAACCACACATAAATTTGGAGTTTACAGCAAACCCCAAACCTCCAGAAATAAACCCCGCATCAAGAAAGTTTCATTTGGTTTCAGGTTTCAATATAAAAATTCAATATAACTTTATAAAAAAAGCACTAAGCAACACTAGATGGAGATGATCCCCATTGCCAGTGGAATGTCATGCATATGTATCATTGCATACCAGCATTGATGCATGTCTTTAAGTCTTGAAGACCACTCTATGTTTTGCAGTCAATACAACTATGCACATTTTATTTGTAGCTAAAATTCCAATACTGACTTTATATCTTAAAATTACACAAAAGAGTGTACTAAGGAACAGCATTGTATAAATGTGGATCTACTCTAAATAATAGTTGAATGACATTAAGGCTTGCAAAAAAATTATATACATGCTAATCTATATATATAAAAGCCTAAGTGACCGTTAGGACTGGTCGACCAGTTACTATGACGCACACTGACCACCAGGGGGCAGATGCTCAACTCAGGAGCTGCCCCCTGGTGGTCAGTGTGCTCTCACAGCCAACATCCCACATCTGGCCAACCTCCCATGGTCCCTCCCCCTGGCCAGTCTGCCCTGATTGGCCCTGATTGGCCCTGATCGCTGGCCAGGATGAGGGACCCCACCCGTGCACGAATTCGTGCACTGGACCTCTAGTTGTTAAATATTATTCAATTAACTTCTAAAAGACCTAGAATCACAGAAGTGAAAGGAACTCTAGGGAAAAAATTCTAGGGAATTTTTAATTTTTTTTTTTTTTTTTTTACCATGATACTTCTTCTGTAGGTATTACCAGATCCAAGTGTTTTCTGCCATAAAGAGACCTGGCCCATACAAACCTTCTCTGGCCCTTCCCACATCTTTCTCCTCCCATTGGAACAGACTGAGTCAAGACTCAGAGAATGGCAGAGTGAAAAGACAGAAGGAGCTATTTAGCACGGAGGAATGCTGAAGATCAGGAACAACTATATGTCACTTACATTATCAAGAAAAATCTATAGGGCTAAGACATGGACATTTGCGAGTTTATTTGTTACAGATGCTAGCATTATTCTTACTAATACAAAATGTATTTTATACTCATCTTCTATGTGTGTTATTATTACCAATACCAAAAAATTCAGGTATTAAAAAGAACTTTATATTTATAAGGAGAAAGTTTAATATATTTAGTATTGTCTTAGCATTCCATCATATGAGATAATATTCTTAACCACCATGAGAATTATATTATAACACATAAGCCATCTTTATATTTCCTAGTTGAGGCTCTATAATGTAAACAATTGTTCCTTTCTAGTAAAGAGACTGTCAAAAATACAAAAGAGAACCTGAAAATTTTGGGCTTGGTCAAAAAACGAGAAAAACAAATTTTAAAGCCCTTCTCTCCACTTCCTTGATCACTGGCTTGGGAATCTTGGCACAGTGCTTTCCTCTCTTTTGCTGAGTGAGCTGAGTACATTTGGGATAAGGGATGATGGCAGGCATGAGGTATGAATAAAAGGCCTCAGGGAATTTTAGATAGAAAAACTTGGCCCCACATTTCTGTTTAATGTGCATAAAATATGTAAGATATCCAGGATCAAAATGTCCTGAGCAGCCTAGAAAGATGATAATGACCATTTTAGGTCTTTTTATTGGTACCAAGGAAGAAAAATTATGGGACAGAAACTTAAAAAAACATTTCCATGGATTTTGACAATCCAAGTGTCTCATGTTGATCTGGACAATAAAAACATATATTGCCTGCTTGATTAAAAAACCAAACTCCTGCCAACAAAATGATCATTAAACATTACCACAACAAACAGTTTAAAAATTATCATAAGTTCAATAAATAGGGACAAATCTGTTTCAATAAGACATATGTTTTGTGAATACTTAAGTACTAAATTAAGTACTAAACAGCTCTTTAGCTTCTGAGAGGTGTACCTTGAGAGAATAGAACCATCGAGGTGGTAGTCACATTGGCTATTTGGTGAAACCTGTTCTCTTCCTTACACACTGCCCCCCCCTCCACCCTGCCCCTTCCCTTCTTCAATAATTCTGCTTTTCCCAGAGCAATGTCTGATAACATCCTCATGGGAATATTTGCCTTGAGTGAGGAGAGCTAATCCACAGCTTTGGACAGAACTTTCTAACATGGCTTGTCCTAGGGCCTCTTCTCAGTTTCAAGGTTCAGAGAACTAGTATTTGACCTCCCTTGGCAGAGTTCATCTGTCCCACCTCTGCTTCTAAAGCATTTGATTCTTATGCTTTGTTCTATACACACTCATATGTATGTGCTGATATTGGCCAGAGGGTTCAGTACAAAACCCTGATGCCGGGACCACTTAGAGAGGACACTGAGAAGTATGTGGAGGTCAGCTGAGCTGGGGACCAAGAGTCGTACTGCGTGAAGAGCGAAAGACAGGGCTCTGGAAACAGGAATCCAGAGAACGCCCAGAGCTGGGGGCAGCTGTCACGTTAATGGGGTCAGGTCAGGAAGGAAACTCATGGAACCCAAAGTTGAGGGAATACCTGAAGTTGCGTCAACTGCAAAGAAAATGGGTGCATGGGGCCCAGATATTGCTTTAGCTGGCATTTTCCATTTGTTTCATCCCGGATGGGTGTCCTTGGACCATATCTGTTGTCTTTACTAGCCTGTGAACTCCTCAGGAGCCGCTTAGGTATTTTATTCATCTGAATTCACTTCAGGTGCTCAAAGACTGAGTGTTAAATGAGTTGAGCAAATTCTGGAAGATATTGTTCACCTTATTTTATAGATGATAAACTTAGGGGTTCATCAAAGCTCTTAAACATGTTAGTGAGTATGGACACAGTTCCAATACTTTTGTAAGACTGAGGCAATTTAGTGTCCACCAATCTTACTTTTAAGTTCAGGGACCTAGTCATGCCTTATAAGCACAGTATCTGACTCATTGGTAAAGACTCCAGTATGTCAGTGAAGAAAAAAAGTCAGAGGTGGATTAAACACACAAAAAGAGGAATCTTAATTTCATGTCCTCTCTTCGTGTGCAGAACCATGAGTGAACTGGATGAGGATCAAGAGTTACTGTTCTGTACACAAGACGGTTACAGTGTAGAGTGATCCCAGGATCACGTTGTTGAGGGTATGGATGAAGTACTTTGAGGTGAAGTATAGGATCACACAGTCCTGCTTTCGAATGAATGACCCCATCACATTGCCCTTTAGTAATTTCCTGATGCTTTAGTGTATGGGGGTGTCAAGACCGCAATGCTCTAACACTGGTGGTGGGTTTAATTGCATCTTCAGTTAAACCTAACTAAAGCACATATTTACCATGCCTGTATCTATACCTCTAGTTATATGGTTTTAGGCTAAATGAAAGTTTGTTTAAAAATACACCACACACTCACATTTATTTAGCATCTAGTCTATATATCACATTGTTTTAGATCTCACAGTGACAGAGAAACAGGTTCAAAGAACTGAAAGACACCTTTTAGGTGTAAGGTAGCATTTTCAAGCTAGTGGTAACAACTCATTAATGGATGGTGAAATTAATTCAGTAGACCATGATCGACATTAAAAAGGAAAGAAAGGAAATAATTCAGAAGAGAACAGAAGAAGAAATAGAATACCTCACACACAGCAAGGAGAAGTATTTTTCCCCAAAACATTTTCTCCCACATGGACACACGTGTGTGCTGGTCTGATGTAAATGGTATTCGTTACTGTGTCATAATCAAGAGTTTCACTCCTTTAAGGGGTTTTGCTGAAAAAACACTGGAATTTATGTTACAATCTTTTGGGAACTAGAAGCCCCTCTTCCCATGTAGCTTTTTATTTTTGAAATTCCCAAGGAGATATATTTAAATGTAAGAAAAATTGAAACAAAAGCCCATGCAGTTATTGGTTTTCACAGTTTCACTGTAAAATTGTCTCATAAAAACAAAACTTTTAATGTTTGCACTAAAAACAAAAATATTTTTTCTCAAATATAAAGAAATTATTTTTTTGCGTACGTGAAAGGTCTTGAAGTTAATCTTTAAAACTTCCAATTTAATAGAAGTTAATCTTCCATAAAATTATCTATCAAAATAATTCTGAATAGATAATTGGTCCTCCACATTCTTTGTGTTCATTTATTTATTTTTTTGAGCTTGGTTGAAGTAAAAAAAAATTGGTTTCAATGTATAACATTCTTCAAAAATTAATAGGAAAAAGTTAATAGATATGTAAAAATTTACATGAATGGGAAAATCTCTATAACATAGTAACGAACATTTTCATTATAAGTACATACATGACCACAATGGCTAAAAAGTGTATTAAAAATATAAGCTAATTTTATACTTTCAAATAGTCATTCACTGGGGTATGTTTTTTTTCAAACATGTGAATATAGTTTTATTATAGTCATGTATTTTTTTAATGGGATTGATGATTCTGCTTAATTGCTTGTTTTATTAATACTGGAGTCCATCCCACCATTATTGTTATAGTATTGACTGCATTTTACTGTTTCATTTGAATAAAATTTAAAAGAAGAGGGATTACAAACATTTAAAAGCTTAATTCTTAATTTCTTTCCCATCCAGTCAGAACAAAGACAGGGGATTTGACATGTTTTCTTTGGGTGACTATCTTAATCTCCTCACTCTCCATGGGAGAGGGCTAGAATTGCAAATGAGCCCTGATGGTGGACTTTTCCATCTCAACAAGGCCTCCAAATGTGTGTATGTTTTACATGCTTACGTTTAGCTTTTGCTGATGAAGCACCTCCACTGAATTTCACCGGAAGTTCCAGTGGAAGTATATAGATTCTGGTTAGTAGGATCTGGGTGAGACATCTGAGCAGGTTCCTCCAGTTGCAGGGTCTCTGTTGAGTACGCCCCATTAACTTTTAGAGACCACTCGACAGAACAGTGAGGATGAACTGCAATCCTCTGAAAGGTCCTGCTGATGCTGAAACATGACACTCAATGGAGCTGCTTTTTTGTTCAGATTAAGTCAAGATTTAAAAAAAAACTCAATATTTGAATTGGGTGCTATGTGTAAGGTGTTGAGGCCTATGGTATCTGGAAAGCTTTGTCTTTTAGTCTCTTTATTAAAAACATACAATCTTTAAATATGAACCATTTAAAAGAGAAAGAGACTAGGATGGTGAATATTTTGGGTTTATACAGTACAAATAAGTCAGAATGCTATGAAATGTCTATGACAACACCACAGCGTATAAAAGTATGTACAGTACCTACTGCTTGATAATGATAAGTGATTGTTACTGGTTTATGTATTGACTATATTATACTGTTTAGCATTATTTTAGAGTATAATCTTTCTACTTATATGAAAAACATTTTCTGTATGGCAGTATGACGTGTTAATGCTATCAGCGGCCCCATATGTCTCAGGTTTACTGCGACTCTCGATTGCATCATTTTCTCTTGTGCTTGATTTAATCTCATGTTGTTTTGTGCAGTAACATGCTGTACAGGTTTGCAGACCAGGAGCAGTAGGCTATCCCACACAGCCTGGGTGTGTAGTAGGTTGTTCTATCCAGGTTTGCGGAAGGGCATACAATGATGTTTGCACAAGGAGGGAATCACCTATGGGCACATTTCTCAGAATGTATCCCTGTTGTTACAGGACATATGACTATATCTACAAGCATCCCAAATGGCTCTGGTGCACGCAGCCTGGGACAAACATTGCCCTTGAGGCTCTTCAAGGGATCCATCTCAATTCACCTGGGGAGGGCATTAGATAGGGCTTTGTGACCAATTTCCAGACAGTCATAAAGGGTGCATTTGCTTAGTTCCTGTGCTCCATATCCCTCATGATTCTAGCCGGGATACCCAAGCATACATTAGAAGAATTAAGAGACTTGGAGTCCAGTTAGGCCTTCTTATTAGAGGCAAACAAGTCCCGAAATCAACACAGGGCAGAGAACTGAGAGAATGAGGCCACCTTCTACCCTGTCACCCACACCTTGAGAGAATGCAGCAATCCCTGGTGGAGAGTCCATTACCCACCATCATACAATGCAAAACAACATTGTCCAGATACAAGGAAGAATTTTTTTAGGTCTGTCTTTTTCCCCCCTCCTCTTATATTGAAGCATTTTTCAAATTGGAGGATACTTCAGCAGGCTGTGTATCCATGTAGGTGTCATTTGGACTCTAGGGATTGTAGTTTGGGGAACTCCATTTGATTCTGGAATGTTGAGAAAAGGATAAGAACCAAGTCCAGAGGAAACAATAGAGTGTTTTAGGCCTGCAGTCTCATCTTATTTTAAGAAGAGAGGTAAAGAAACAAGAACTTTTCTGATTGTCTAGGCCAGTGGTCAGCAAACTCATTAGTCAACAGAGCCAAATATCAACAGTAGAATGATTGAAATTTCTTTTGAGAGCCAAATTTTTTAAACTTCTTCTAATGCCACTTCTTCAAAATAGACTCGCCCAGGCCGTGGTATTTTGTGGAAGAGCCACACTCAAGGGGCCAAATTGCCGCATGTGGCTCGCGAGCCATAGTTTGCCGACCTCGGGTCTAGGCCAGTTTGCCAATGGAATAAAAGAAGCAGGGAGCGAGGATGGAAGTTTTCCCTAGGAATAAAGCTTGCATTTGTCAAGGTGTCACCAGGCACTTTCTCTAGAAAGATATTTCTAAGAGCCATGATTTCACTCTTTATTAATGGAATATATACACTTTTCTTTGGTCAAAGCCTAAACATTTCATGACAGAGGCAATTGATATAGATTTTTTTTTTCAATTGTGTCAACTGCAATTAAGTCTAACATCAACAGAGAAATCTATACTATGATGACTCTAAGAACAGGCAGCTAAGATCCACCTGATGGGCCAGCTTACTCACTGTTATTCAACCTTCCCTGTGAATTAATTACAAATAACTAGCAAAAGGTACTTTATGGAAGCCCTACTCTAGCTTTGAAAATGAATTATCTCATGATGAGTTAACTTCTGGGACTTTGCTAGTATCAATTTGAACAATCATGAGTCAAAAGCCACAGTTTACTGTTGGAAACCATGGTGCAGTAAAGGATGAAGTGGTGTTGAATTATTATGTAAAATTCCCCACCAGGTGTGAGCCCCACCAAGTAGACAAACAATTAGGAGACAGACAACACATTTGATCTCCCGTCTCCCATCTGTTCGTTTCAAAGTAGTAGTCGTTGCAGAATTTATTGTGACCTTAAAGGCATCCGCACTATACAAGATCTTTAAATGAGGCTGCTGCTGTAAGTAATGTTCATAGTTTCTTGTAATGCAGAGTGAAGGAAACTGTCCATTTAAGGCAGAAGTGATGTTTCAGACCAGATTTTCTTGGTATCACAGAGTAGTATGTTAATGCCAGTCCTGTTAGAAGTGCATGTGTGTTTATGGGGCCTGCTCCAAAGTAAAGTCTCGAGCATAGAAAATAAACAGTGTTGTTGAGTCACTGTTTATTTATCATTGCTAACCCAGAATTCATTAAATGGCACCGCCTGTCCTAAACTTTAATTCGAGCCACAAATATTCTCAATGTATTGCCATGTTGCTGAAAAGACATGTGCAGTACACATTTTTACCTCGTCTGCCTTGCCGGGTCTAAGCATTACAGCTCAGCAGTGATTAAAAACAGGATTGAAACTAATACAAGGTCAGGTGAGTGTCTTGGATGTCCCAATGCATGTGGATCTGGTTGAGCGGTTAGCTTTTGTTTACGCCAAGGGCTTGATATTCCTACATTAAAATGGTTTAAAAGCCTATGCAAGCTACTGACATTTATTGATTCCAATATATTTTTGGCTCCTTGGAAAATGTCCCATGTGGAAACTTTCACAGTTCAAAATGTCTCCTCAGACATCTATTCTTTGCCAGAACACAGCATTTCGTACCCCAACAGCTCCCCTTAATGTTCTCAATGTCATATTCATGACTGGCCTCCAGGGCTGAAATACTGAAATTCTACTCCTTTGGATAGATTTCACCCTCAAGAAGCTCACTCATGTTTTAGTCCCTCAACCTCTCTCCTTGCTCAATGTCAGGATTAATGCTTCAACTCTGCTCTATCAACACTGGTGCAGCAATTTTGAAAATAATGTGACTGTCTATTTACTTAAAAGGAATATTTGTAAATCCAAGGAAAAAATTCCGTCCACATACCACAGCCAACTTTTGGTAAGTGCAAATATAAAGACACGAAGAGGACACAAGCAAAAAGCATGAAGGAGGCCTCCTCGGCCAGCATGGGCAATGCTACATTTCAATTTGGTTCAGTTCAACAAATACTCCGCCCCTCAGTGTTCCAAGAGTATCCTCCAGGGGACTGGAAAGATGATGGGAAGGAGAGATAACTCTGAATAGATTCAAAAGTCATTGAGAAAGGGAAACATTCTCCATATAAACCAGTTGACAATACCAATACGCATGGACTTCAAAGGAATACAGCTTTGAGAGGTACTGTAGTATCACGTGATAGACCACTACCAAAATCCCAGACTAGTCGACGGCAAGTCCACATGCAGGAGAGATCACAATAACACTGCTTTGGAAAGGCTTTGAAACGGAACTGATATTGGAGCAACAGCCCCCAGAGAGTGGACTGAATCCAACTGGTCCATTGCCTGCCTACACAAAAGTATCAATATTAGCCACAGGCTAGAAAGAAGGCCAGACTCTCTGACATCACATAATATTCAGAATCTAGGATATAATCCCAATTACTTGGGAATAAAGAACAAGAAAAATCTCAATTCACAGGGGAAAATACAATCAACAGATTAATATGTTGAGATAACAAAGATGTTGAAATTATCTAACAAATACTTGAAAGCTGATTTTACAAAAATGCTCAAATAAGGACAAACATCCCTTAAAGAAATGGAAAATCACAGCAAAGTAAATACAAGACATAAAGAACAACCAAATGGAAATTTATAACTAATTTAAGTTCTACCCTTTTAGCAAATATCAATTATATGTAGTCAGCTATCGCCTTCATGTTTTACATGAGATCCTTAGATTTTATTCATCTTATAGCTGAAAGTTTGTATGCTTTTACCAACCTCTCTCTTTTTCCTCCATCTGCAGCTCTTGACAACTACTTTCCTACTCTCTGTTTCTGAGTTTGACTTCTTCTTCTTCTTCTTTTTTTTTTTTTAAAGATTCTACATATAGGTGGCACCATGATGCAGTATTTGTCTTTCTCTTTCTGAGTCCATCCATGGTATAACAAATGGCAGAATTTCCTTCTTTCTCATGATTGAATAATATTTTATATATATGCCACAACTTTTTTTATCCATTTATTAATTGATGGATACTTAGGTTGTTTCTATACCTTGGATAGCTGCATTAAACATGGGAGTGCAGATATTTCTTTGATATCCTGTTTCATTTCCTTTGGAAATATACTCAGAAAAGTGATTGTTGGATCATATGTAGTTTTATTTTTAATTTTTTGAGGAACCTCCATAATGTTTACCATAGTGAATACACTGATTTATATGTCTACCAACTTCTTCAACCTGATAAAGGGCATCTACTAAAATACCTAGAGTTAATGTCATACTTAATGGTGCAAGACTGAATGCTTTATCCCTAAGATTAGCAACAGGGCAATAACTCCCATTCAACATTGTAAAACTAGTTTTTATATTTAGGTCATTGATTCATTATAAGCTAATATTTGTTTATAGTATGAGTTAGGGAGTCCAACTTTGGATCTAGCACCATTTATTAGAGAGAATATATTTTCTCCATTGAATGCTTCTGACACCCTTGATGAAAATCAATTGGTCATAGAAGTATGGATTTATTTCTGGACTCTTCATTCTATTACATTGGCATATTTGTTTATTCTTATGGCAGTACATACTCTTTTGATTAGCATAGCTTTGCAGTAAATTTTGATATTGGAAATTTTATTTTTATTTTTCAAGATCGTTTTGGTTATCTGGGATCCATTGCAATTCCATATGAATATTAGTATTGCCCTAACTGGTTTGGCTCAGTGGATATAGCATCGGCCTGAGGACTAAAGGGTCCCAGGTTTGATTCCAGTCAAGGGCATGTACCTTGGTTGCGGGCACATCCCCAGTACG
Organism: Cnephaeus nilssonii; assembly: GCF_951640355.1. Taxonomy (NCBI): domain Eukaryota; kingdom Metazoa; phylum Chordata; class Mammalia; order Chiroptera; family Vespertilionidae; genus Cnephaeus; species Cnephaeus nilssonii. The sequence continues at coordinate 41,666,674 of NC_137089.1, forward strand.
GAGTGTGCAGGAGGCAGCTGATTGATGTTTCTCTCTCATCGATGTTTCTAACTCTCTATCCCTCTTCCTTCCTCTCTGTAAAAAAATCAATAAAAATATTTGAATATTAGTATTGACTTTTCCATTTCTGCAGAAAAGGGCAGTGAGATTTTGATAGGGACTTGATTTTTTTTCTTCAATATAGTGGGAATACCATGAAAATGGAAGTGGCCAGGACTTCTATGCCCAGGTTCTGGCTATGGCAACGTAATGTAGTAGGAAAAGCTTAGCATTTGTAATTTGTAGACCCAGATTCATGTTACTGGATTAATTGCTTAATTTTCAGGACCTTACTTTCTCCACTTATAAAATGACTAGAGGCCTGACTCATGGAATTCGTGCAAGGGGCTCGGCCCATCACAGCCCCACCCACTGGTCGTTCTGGAAGGTTGTCCGGCTGTCCGGTCTAATTAGCATATTAGCTCTTTATTATATAGGATTGTCAAAGAGGAACTCTAAGCTTCCTTTGAACCTTGTAGTTTAACATAGATTAGAGCCAAGCAAAATGTTGGAGGGAAATTTCAGATAATAAAGACTTCTAACTGTTCAGGGTCTTTAACAAGAATAGCATCATCATCAACAACAAAAACATCTGTAGTGCCATGTATTGACTATGTCAGATGTTGTGCTAAGTGCTCTGTGTTACTTAGCTCGTTTCATCCTTAATGTGGCTCTCAGAGGGAGGTATTTTTATCCCCATTTTACAGATGCAGGAACTGAACCTCAGTGTGTGTAATGTGATGCAGACTATGGAGGTAGTAGACAGATCTTAGAGATGGAACTAAAGTGTGTTTACTTTAAATTATACTGTAATGGATTGATTCCTGGGTCCTTTCTATCTTGATCATGATTAACTATTTTTCTTCACTTTCCTCATCTTTGTTGCTACCACTTTTGTCAAACTCTGGAATAATCTGAAGATATATATGGATTTCAATGGTATGGACTGCGTACACTGATTTCTCTTCTATTGGCAGGAGAGATCATTCTTGCTCTTGGGAACAGACACATTATGACTAAGCTGTGATTTATCCTATGGCCTGGGTAGAGTAAAAGCAACAGCCACAAATCTTAATCTAACATGAAGTTTCATTTCCCAGGTTAGATGGTTAAAAGTATTTGAAAGACTTGAAGCTCCAGGTTAGTCAGCAGTCTATACAATAAAAACTTTATCCTTTTCTTAGATTCATATTTTTTCTTTCAATTCTGTGTATCATAGCTACACCTGGAAATGTAACATGTTCTTATAACTGTTTTATATTACTCTTCTTAAATAATGATTGCTGTTTTCCTGGTCTTTCAGGTTTTAGATTTGGGGATGCTGAATGCTGACTAGAGGGACTTTCTCTAATATTCATTTCTCTTTTTTCCTATGGCTTCTATGACAATTAGTTTTCTCTCTTTGAACAACTATCTCTTTGACTGTTTGCCATAACATACTGTCATGTTCTCAGGGATTTTTAAATTTTTAAACTTTTTTTCAAGTAGGTTACACAGGAAGTGTAAGGATTATCTTCCTCGTTATTTAAAGTGTGTTTTTTTCTGACATCATTACTTACCCCACCTGGAAATTATAGGACTCTATCCTGATGGCACTTGGCTTAATTTGATCTTAGTACCTGTGAGGTAGATTGTTACCATAATGGCTTCCCGATTCTCTGCGTCCTGTATGTGGTTCTTTCCTACCTTGACTCTGGGCTTGGCCATGTGACATGACTTGGCCAATGGGACTCTGAAAATGTGATACAAACTGAGGCTAGGAAAATGCTTGCACATCTGGGTTTTCCCTCTTGAAATGTGCACTTTTTGAAGGAGCCTGTGTTAGTGGGTTGAATACATGCGATCCTGTGGGCAGCCAGAATCCTGTCATTCATGTGAATGAGGCCATTTTCTTCCAGCCAGTCCCAGCTAGAGTCACACATTATTGCAGCCATATGAGTGGTCCCCGGTGAAACCAGCATAGGAGCTGCTTAGCTGAGCCCACCCCAGCCCAAATTTTGGACTCACAGAATTGTGATAAAAATTTTTTTGAACGACAAATCTTAGGGGGTTTGTTATAGAGCAATGAATAACTGATAGACCCTATAAAAGCTCATGGCACATGGCTCAGGGATGGAGACATGAGTCTCAGAAGCATTCATTCTTCTTGGACAATCATTTCTCTTGTTATAAAAATAATTTATTCACAGAAGTCCTATCCTAAAGCAGATAATTTTTTGATTCTGTTTTCCAACCTAATTTGTCATTGATTTATTCTTTTTGTACCATAAAAGGACTTTTTTAAACTATAGATTATTACTGAAAAAATCCACTAAAAAGCCACATTTAGAAAGGAGCAAAAAATAAAAAATAAAAGTAGACTATTGTTTTGGGCAGTCTGCATTTAACCTTCCTTTTCAGTGTTCATTTAGAAGAAAATTGTTGGAACCTGGGTAGAACATGGGTGGACAGACACTTTACTCTGCATTACCCTTTTGTAAGGAAGCTTTACAATTTTGTGTCTTATGCATCTATTACCTTTTACCATTTTTTAAAAGTAATTACAATTAATTCACTTTAAAAATGTTTAAAAAATCCTTGACAACATCCAAGGCAAGAATTTTTAAAGAAATTCTGTGGTTACTGAAATTCTAGGTGCCATCCAAGTATCCAGAGGCAAGTATGCTTAAGATCAATTCAATATTTATCACTGATTTAGTTGCATGGTCTTTCAATTTTCCCTAAAGAATAGTCACCTAAGAAGAAAAGTGGAAAGACTGTCACCATCTTGGAAAAGGTGTCCTCTATAAGCAGGGGTGGGGAACATCCAGCCCGCAGGCTGAGAAGGCCAAAGAAATCATTTGGCCTGGCCCTGCCAAGGCTTTAGGGGTGAGCTAATTAAGTGATTGATCAAATATAGCAGGCTAATTTTTAAGTTGATAATTTTGTATGGCCCACAAATGATGGTATAAATAGCCAAATAGCCCTTGGCAGAGAAAAGGTTCCCCACCCTTGCTCTAAAGAGTGGTAAAATACAAAGGAACCACAACACGGGTTGTTTCCATGATCAGGAGAACCAGATGGATATGAGCAGGTGAAAAGGATGTCCATATTCAACGTGAAATATGACCCCACAGGCCTCACCATCAACCTTCCCAATAATAACTACCGTTTTCCAGATTGCTCTTGTCACCCTCAGTTCCAGAAGACATTACAGTCATTTTATGATACTTTTTCAGGGTGACAGTCAATGTAGCATGTGACGTTTAGGTGGTTTCAAATAGAGAACATAAGGTGACTTTACACTAAAGTGAAATGTCCATCTTTCAACAAATGTGAGCTGAAAGATAGATACCCCAAGTTCTTGCCTTCTTTATAATGCATTTAAACTTCCATTCTGTTCTTTGCAGAAAATGAAATTGTTTTCTGTCTATTTGTATATTTCAGCCCAACCATTAGTAACCTCTCCTAAAATTAGTTCTAAAAACAGCTTAAATGGTGGTCATTTCTTTTGCATGACACAATTCCTTTTATACTTACATGAAAGTAATGGGAGTCCATATTACTTATAAATAAAATAAATAGGCAGACCACTTATTGAAAATTATTTCTTAGAAATCTCTGCCTTCTGGTATCATTATGGTAAGATATAATATGCAACCCAACACTGATAGGTATTAAGCAGTGAAAAGACACAGTCTGAAATCCTACAAAGATTACTATTTAAAACTGGAGAGGAGTGACATAAAATATTATGACTATGAATCCTGATACAGGTAGACTAACACTTAAGAGCTGACTCTGCTATTTTTGAAGAGAGCTAGAGAAGCATCCCACTGGGAAAAGCAAGAGTGTATTTTTCAGTGGCGATTCAGAGTCAATGCACAGAGTGATGAAAAAGTTGAAATTTCGAGTCTGAGCCTGTCTTTGCTTGTTACTCTATCCAATTCAAATGAGAAGCTTGAATTTTAAAGAGGATAATTTGCATGGTTGTAAAAATTCCTGGAACACATCTGAATGGTAAACCAGACAAGTAGATTGTGTCAAAGCAGGAGGATTCTGGGTCTCCAGAAAAACAAGCAAGTTCATTAGCTTTCAAAGCAAAGAGTTAAAATCTGCAATGGCATGTAAACATTAAACTTGGCTGTTAAGGTTTCTATGTTGAATCTCAGAAAGAGACTTTTAGAAACGTTTCTACTTTGTTCCCCCCCAAATATCATAAATCAACTCTTTGATTTCTCTGCATATTTTCTTCAGTTTGTAAGGCTTGAATGTACATTTGTTTTAATTTTTAAAGTAATCAACAAATATTTCTGGGCCTTCAAAAGACCAAATGTGTTATAAGACCAATGGGAGAAAATGCTCCAACTTGTGGCTCAGTATTAGCACATAAATATTAATAAGTTCAAATCATCCCAGAATGTCACGAACAGGAGAAATATATGGAAATATTTTTAAAAATGAATTTCACTGTGCTGATTCCAGGGTGAAACTCTTTAAGCTGTTAACAAAAAGCAGGCAAACACACTTTCCTCACCTGACCCACGTCATGGCACAGACTGCTCATGGGAGAATACTTTTGGTGTTGCCTTCTGGCCTCCAATAATTACTTTCTGGAAGTCGACATTAATACTCAGAGGCTGGACCTTGTCAATAATACATGACTCTGTATACACAGCCAGTTGAACTAAAAGTAATATACAGGGTGGGGCAGAAGTAGGTTTACAGTTATAAGTATGCAAAACAGAGTTGATTCTTGTATTATTATTGATTAACTAGAAGCCCGGTGCACGAAATTCGTGCACGGCGGGGGGTTGTCCCTCAGCCCAGCCTGTACCCTCTCCAATCTGGGACTCCTGGAGGGATGTCCGACTGCCCGTTTAGGCCCGATCCTGGTGGGATCGGGCCTAAACGGACAGTCAGACATCCCTCTCACAATCCAGGACTGCTGGCTCCCAACTGCTTGCCTGCCTTCCTTCCTGATTGCCCCTAACTGCTTCTGCCTGCCAGCCTGATCACCCCCTAACCACTCCGCTGCCAGCCTGGTTGATGCTAAACTGCTCTCCTGCCAGCCTGTTTGCCCCCAACTTCCCTCCTCTGCCAGCCTGGTAACCCCTAACTGCCCTCTCCTGCAGGGTTGATCACCTCCAACTGCCCTCCCTTGCAAACCTGGTCCCTCTCAACTGACCTCCCTTGCAAGCCTGGTCCCTCACAACTGCCCTCCCTTGCAGGCCGGGTGCCTCCCAACTGCCCTCTCCTGCTGGCCATTTTGTAGTGGCCATCTTGTGTCCACATGGGGGCAGGATCTTTGACCACATGGGGGCAGCTATATTGTGTGTTGCAGTGATGATCAATCTGTATATTACTCTTTTATTAGATAGGATAGAGGCCTGGTGCACGGGTGGGGGCCAGCTGGTTTGCACTGAAGGGTGTCCCAGATAAGGGTGGGGGTTCCCTTGGGGCGTGGGGCGGCCTGAGCGAGGGGCCTGTGGTGGTTTGCAGGCTGGCCACGCCCCCTGGCAACCCAAGTGGAGGCCCTGGTATCTGGAATTTATTTTCCTTCTACAATTGAAACTTTGTAGCCTGGGGCGGAACCAAGCCTGCTGCTCCCTTCGGGGCGGCAGCCATTTCTGTGGCAGTTAATTCACCTTCTACAATTGAAACTTTGTTGCCTTAAGCTGGTAAGCCCGGCCAGGGTGTGCGGAAAGCTTTGCTTCCCCTGTTGCCGCCGGCAACCCTGGCCTGCTCTCTCAAGCTCCATTCTGCCGCCATTTGTTTGAATTTGTTTACCTTCTATAATTGAAACTTTGTAGCTTGAGTGGAGGCTTAGGCCTGCAACGGCTATAGAAAGCTTGGCTTCCTCTGTTACCTGGGAAACCTTGCTCTCTGTGGCTGTAGCCATCTTGGATTGGGGTTAATTTGCATACTCGACCTGATTGGCTGGTGGGCGTGGCTTGGCTGGTGGGCGTGGCTTATGTAGTGGCGTGATGGTTAATTTGCATATTACCATTTTATTAGAGAGGATTATTATATTATTTTTCATATGAACAGCTGTCAACCTACTTTTGACCCACCCTGTATTAAAATGTAAGTTCTGAGTACCTAAAAACTACAACGTTCAGGATCACTCCCTCTTGAAGTTAGAATAACGACATGTGGAAATAGTGATGACTCTGCCATCATGTTTCAATGGGAAACATGTAGAGTAAGAACTATTACAAAGTTTATTCCAACTTTGTTTTACATAATGAGCCCATCTCATTAATCTTTTCAAATTACTTCAGTACATGAGCGCATGGCCATAAAGCTTCTTCACTCAGACTTTTTTTATTTTATGCTCCATGAGTTCAAAGGTTGGAACAAAAAGAAACCAAAATCCAGTCAGCCTGTTTATAAGATGCTAAATCCACGTGCTCGTCATTAACTGTAAAATCTGTGGTGCACCCTTATCACATGAAGCTCATGATGGACCTATGAAGCCATAAAGCTGTCCACTCATTAATCTGCCTCAGATGTAGCAAAATGGCAGTAAATACAAGGCATAGTCCTGCAGGCAAGGGGCCCACATCTGTCGTCATTCTATTATCTGTGATTGCATCAAGTACCTACTCACTGAGCTCAAATCCTGGAATTCTCAGAAAATGCAAACTGATTGACTTGAACTTTAGTACAATATGAAAAATACTTTTAGGATACTTTCAGATGACTAATTTCCTTTAAAGAATGGCTAATTGTAAAGGACAGATATTAACACAGGTTTGCAGATGTTTTGAAGCATCCTCTTAAAAAGTATAATGAAACCTAATATTTTATGGAAAGGGAAATATTTTGCTTTTGAATGATTTAATCTACCAACAATTGTTATTGACATGAGTTTGCAATGTGTATTTCCAAATAGAGCTACTTTCTGTGCCAGCTGGCAAAATAACTCTTAGTCGGCACTTTAAATATTGTAGGAAATAAATTATTTCCCATAGAAAATGATGCTGTTTGGGGTTCTAATTTTATTGAACTCTAATTCTGGAGTTTAATATTGACTTTTGTTCCAACCCTCATGTGGCAGACATGATTAGCTCCCACTACAATGATCTGAAAACATAGCAAACATCATTTTAATGCAAACTCCGATTTATTAACACTTTTTAAAAAGACAAGCCAAAGAGATAAGGAGCAGAAACAGGAAGTAAGAACAGTGATTATGCAAACATCTAAGCTAGCACTGGGTGCATGCTGATTTTGATAATATGAGGGACTTGGGCTTTATTGTTTATACAAGGACAAGAAACAAGAACTTGGTATGAGAGGAATTGATGTTGCCATCCTATATGTAAATCAGGGACTGTGTAAGAGATGCATATTCAAAGAAAATGTGAATAAGAGAAAAAACAGACACCGACACAGGGAGATAATAGGATGACTAGTCTGCCTTGGTGTAGATTTGGGCTGGGGGTGAAAAAGATTTCTATTAAAATCTATTTCCATAGACCTGCCCCATTGTGGACGTAGGTTTAAATGTATATTGTCCACGTGTGGCTGAGGAATCCTCAAACCTTAGTCATGAATGTAGAAATGTCTCCAAATACATTCCAACCTGGCTGTGTTGGGTAAAAGCGAATATAAAATTTCTCTAGTGGAAGGTGTTCTCTGGCCAGGATGTGAAGATTTCTCACAGGAAAAATTCACTGAAAAGGGACTTACAATCCGGATTTTTAAACAGAGGAGACAGCCCCAGCTTCCCTAGCCCTGGGCCAGTGTGAGCACTTGGGCCAAGGAGGTACGGTGGTAACAAAGCTGGTGGCCTCCAGTCTGCACATCTGGGTACCTCCCAACGCCAGAGCCACACACCTAGTTCCCCTTAGAGGCCCTGGTGGCAGCCTTGGCGGAGGAAGAAGAAAAAGAGGAGAAGGGGGTGCCAGCGCTGGCATGAGCATTGGCTGATTTTAACACCAGCTTTTCTGGGGCGGATGAGCATACATGTATAAGTAGGAGACTCTGTGGACTTTTCTGATATATACCACTCTAATGAATATTATTTCAGGAAGTGAGAAGAGCTAACGGCTGCCCATAAGGAAACTATGGCAAAGATAGAGAACATATAGCAGAATAAATTAAATTTAAAGGGAGTTCAGCCAGTGATCATCAGGAAAGACCCTCCTAGTCAGATCTGGATCAGAAAAGCGCTCCTGGCCCTGGCCGGGCAGCTTGGTAGGTTAGAGAGTCATTCAGAATTTCTCTATTCACAATACAATTATTTAGAAATCAGTAACAGGAAGATGACTCTTTTTTTTTTAAAGCTCTATACTTGAAAGCTAAAAAGCATATTTATAAACAACTCATGACTCAAAGAAGAAATCATAATGAAAAATTTAAAATATTTAAAATTAACCATCATGAAAATACTGCACATCAAAACTTCCAGGTGCAGTTAAAAGCCACTTAAGGAAAACTTAAAGCTCTATATATTCAAAATGTAAAGGAAAAAGTTAATGAGCTAAGCTAATTCAATTCAAGAAATTAGAAAAAAATCAGAATTCAACCAGAGAAAGTTGACCTATTCTCTTAGCAACTTTCAAATACACGTGTAGAACACTATTGCTAATTGCAGTCACATGCTGTGCATTCCATCTCCAGGACAGACTTAGCTTATAACTGGAAGCTTTCACCTTTTGAACACCTTCACCAGTTTGCCATTTCTCTTTTAAAAAATTCAAAAGTACAAAAATAAATAATATATTAATATGCATCTTAAATAAGTCACAACGTGAATCCTATTAAAACTAATCAAATTAGACAGTAGGAGACACATATAATTCACAACTAAGTAAATGCAAGCACTGGACTCCTGGCTGTGCTGTGATTGACAGCTGATCCCTTAAACAAACAAGTCCCTTAAATTCTTTGGGCCTTACTTTCCGTATCTGTATAATGAAAGAATTGAACCAGATAATCTCTAAGGTCCACTTTACAGCTATTAAATTCAAGGCGAACCACTTTACAGGATTTTCAGCAAGAAAAGCATGAATAACAATTTGAATTTTAAAGTATAATTTGAAATTGAAGCCATGAACCTACACTTGGATGTTCAGTTGTTCAATTGTTCACCCCTATATTCATGGTCATTTCTGTGTTAAGTGTCCTACCATTCCTCCTTTCCAACCATATCCACCTTCTATTCTGATCAGTCGGTACAGAAAATCATCTCTCTTCTGTCACACTAACTATTCCCAACCTGGGCAGACTCACCTTCTGCTGTGTGGTAAGGGATAGTTGGATAACCTCTTACTTTTTGTAAAGGTTTTGAGTCCTCATTTAACCACTGATAAAACTTTAGGTTCTTTTAGTGCAAGAAACAGAAACTGGTTGTGGCTGGATTTCAGGGGGCGGGGGCAGGAGCCAGGAGAAAAATTACTGGAAAGACTCTCTTGGAATCAAAGGAAGAGAAAGTTTTAAAGATGTCTGCATTAAACTTATTGGCCTTCTCCCAAGAGCTCTACCATTTTCTAAATTCAGCCCCAAATACCCTCAAGTCTCCTGGCCACTCTTTTCCAATTCTTTAATTCCTAGGATACAGATTCTAACTGGCCCAGTCTAGGTAAAACACAGTGTAGGGGAAAAGTAGGTTTGTACAGTGCATGTGCAGGCTGGAAAGCTTCGTTGGTCAATCTCTTCTTTATATTCTGGGCTTCCGCTCTTCACAGTTCTGTCGCTCAGGCCTGTTCTCACAATCTACTCCACCCTCCTTATGTTTTCACCCACATTTTAATATGGCCACATTTCAGCCATTCCGCTTCCTGCCAGCTGCTGTTCTTTCTCAGCCTTAGTGTATTCACAAGTCTTTCCTCGTCTTCAGTCACAAGTTCCATTTACCCATTTCAGCCTTGCCACAGATAACTACTTTTCCTACATTAACTTCTTCCTCATCCCTTGATTTCTACCGTCCCATATGTATATTTCCTCTGGCATCTCTGCCACGTCTCAGATTCCTGCAGACATGTGGAGTAAAGGCATCCACACTGCTGTGCTTCTTCTTCTTCCTCCCTCCACATACAGCAACTTTAAAGTCAAATGCCTTTTAAAATAATCTTCTCAGTCCAACGAAATGAAGGAAAGAATAGATTTACCATCCTTTTGTACTTTCCATTAGGTTCTTGAATTTACATCCAAGGTGAGAGACTGTCAGTTGTAATGGCGGATACAAGTAAAGTGACTCCAGATACTTTTCCATCTCTGTGGAGTCGAGGTGGCAGTGTCCATGAAAAGTTCCCTGTCCTCAGCCCCAGAGAGTGCTCTGAGGGCTACCTCTGACATTATGTGAGAATGCCTGACCTAGAAGAACCCTTTAAGGGTGAGTCAAACCCTCTTATGTTTCAATGAAGAGACTAAAGTCCAGATAATTTAGGGGTTCATTAGGGAATTGGACCTTGAATTGATCAAGATTAAGTTTTCTCTCCCTGGGGAAACGGGCCTTAAAAAAGAAATATAATTTAATTACACACACACACACACACACACACACACACAAAATACATTTCTTGCATTTTTGTGTTTATAGCCAGAGATTTTTACCTAACACACATACACACACCCATACCCTCCCCGCTTCTACTGACACAGGCTATTTTCACCTTTAAGTAAAGATACATTAAGCACAGAGATAACGTGTGGCATTTGCCATAGTCCAGTGTTTGCATAAAATTGCCAGAACATTTCTTGAGATTAGGGATTGAGTCTACATGAAAACTCTGGGTTGTCAGTATTCATTGAGCTCCTTTGAGTTCTAGGGTATGAGAAGTTCAGAAGGAGCTATTAATGAGCCAATAACAACAGCTGTGGTCAGTTAACGGGGTAAGAATTAAACAGAAGAATTAGAGAATGATGATTACACAACGAAATAACTTCAGACTTGAATTTTGGTCACATTTATTTCAATTAAAGTTCTGTAAAATTTCCAGTTCTACATAATATGAGAAAAAAGTCAGCCAAAATTGAAGGGAAAGAAATAACAAGAAAGAAAACATATGTTGGGTTAGGGTTTAGTATGAGATATTTTGAAATTAAAAGTGCTAAACAGTTTATTTTAGATGAATGACATTTCTTCTTTAAGACCCAAAGTAGGAACATAATTATATCAGTTTGAAATCAGTGATAAGGATTGGAAATCTCTAAGAACATCCTTAAGGGATAAATATACATTCCCTTTCCTCTGTGTTTTAAAGGCTTCAATTGCTCACCTTTATCAGAAAGAATAATTTTCTATTTCTAGTTAAGAAATAATAAGTCTATTAGTTTGATTCTGGGGTTCCAGGGTTTTCCAGTGAACTAATATACTTTGGCGAAAGTTTCTCTTTTGTGCAAGAACAAATTTTCTTTAGTCCTTCTTTGTGTATTTTTGGGGGTGTCAAGTTCAATGTCTTAGTCAACAAGCAAGTCTTTGGGGGATCCACATTAAGTTATAATGAATCATAGGATCATAGAGTTGAAAGGGCATCCAAAAGTAATCTAATCCTATCCTCTGCTTCCAGGAATGATACCAGAATCATGCTTCACACTGTTTCTAAAATCTAAAAGGAGGACAGAATAATCTAGAACATATGAGTGACAAAGTTATTGCTGATACTGTTCTCTCTCTGATAGTCTTCTTAACTAAATCAAGATCAATAAGTGAAAATAGGTGAGGTTGTTTGCTTTTTTAAAAAAATGTATTTTATTGATTTTTTTTACAGAGAGGAAGGGAGAGGGATAGAGAGTTAGAAACATTGATCAGCTGCCTCCTGCACAACCCCACTGGGGATTTTCCCGCAACCAAGGTACATGCCCTTGACTGGAATCGAGCCTGGGACCCTTCAGTCCGCAGGCCGACGCTCTATCCACTGAGCCAAACCTGTCAGGGCAGTTGTTTGCTTTTTTTTTTTAAAATTGTAGAGGTCTATTAAGAACTAATATATTTAGCTTGGGTATTTTCTAGCAGTCATTTCACAATGTCCTAGTGTTATGGCATCCTAAAGAAGCATGTTACCAGTGCTATGGTTGATAGTCCACATTCTTATCTATATGCAACGAGACTTCCTTTAGATCATTTCTGTTTGCTTTCAGGTCCTGATCCTGTACACATATGCTAATTTACACACCACTTAAAATAAGACCAACGGAAATTTCTCCATTATTTCAGTCAATGGAGAATGTGCCTTTTTAATTTTCACTTGCTAAGAAAATATACCATTTGATATAACCCTTGGAAATTGAACATTATACACGTCGATCAAAATACTTTATAGTCGCTACAGATTATAGTTTAAGGAGACATCAAATCAGATCCTATTCTAAGTTAAAGAGAGTCTTGAGCTATCAATTTCTTTTCAATGGGGTGTCTCAACATGAGTGCCACATTGATTCATGTTGAGTGATGCAGAGGTACTGGGAACAATTTTAAAAGGGATTTTCAACCAGTTACCCCTTAGGGGAAAAATGCTGGTCTTTAGATTCAAGAAAATGTCACATTTCAAATAAATCTGTCCAACAAAATGCAAATACATCTCTCCCCCCACCACTCAGATGATCAAAATTAGCCTCCTGCCGTTCCCATCCAGGACAGCTCAGTTACTATCGCCAGACTGTTAACCCAAGCCGTGGATTCAGAGAGATGATTGCAGCACCAAAGTCCTGGAGTCTTTCAAGAAATTTCTTTTCCTTTTATATGTTAACATGTACATAACATGGAAAAAATCCCTCAAGAGAATTTCCTAGGGTAACGTGATCAGCAGAGAAATAATAAAACAACGGGAAAAAAGGTCCAGTTGTTTCTCTGTTGTGATGCACTTTTTGGTTGCTCCAAAGGTTCCAGAGATCTGGGATTTGTAATCTAGAAAAGCTGAACTGTCTGTGAAGGGTGTTGTTGGGCAGGTTAGGAAGCATCTATTTGTTCTGACCACAAAGAATCCTTTGTCAGAAACTATTAAGAGGAGTCTTCTCTTAGAAACAGTTGAGCTTGTAATACAACACCTCTGAAACTGACATTAATGCACCTGTTTCAATTCAAAGGTCAAAGTGAAATTATGCATTTTCAAGTCACAATTTTGGAAGATCTTTAAAATTTCCCTTTTTTTTTTTTTTTTTAATTCTCACTTGAGGATATTTTTCCACTGATTTTTAGAGGAGAGGGAAAGACAGAGAGAAACATTGATGTGAGAGAAACACATCGATTGGTTGCCTCCCACATGCACCCTGACCAGGGCCCAGGCCGGGGAGGAGCCTGCAACCAGAGTACGTGCCTTTGACCTGCTTCCAACCCAGGACCCTTTGGTCTGCAGGCCGACGCTCTATCCACTGAGCCAAACCGGCTAGGGCATAACTTTTTCCTTTTTTTTTTTTAAAAAAAATAAATCTTTATTGTTCAGATTATTACAATTGTTTCTCCTTTTTCTCCCCCCATATCTCCCCATCACCTGGTTCCCTCCCCCCCGTTGTCCTTATCCATAGGTGTATGATTTTTGTCCAGTCTCTTCCCATACCCCCCACACAGACACCCCTTTCCCCCTGAGAATTATTAATCCACTCCCATTCTATGCCTCTGATTCTATTATGTTCACCAGTTTATTCTCTTCCTCAGATTTTTAATCCACTTGATTTTTAGAATCACTTGTTGATAGATATGTATTTGTTGTTCATAATTTTTGTCTTTACTTTTTTCTTCTTTTTCCTCCTTTTAAAGAATACCTTTCAGCATTTCATATAATACTGGTTTGGTGGTGATGAACTCCTTTAGCTTTTTCTTATCTGTGAAGCTCTTTATCTGCCCTTCAATTCTGAATGATAACTTTGCTGGGTAGAGTAGTCTTGGTTGTAGGTTCTTGCTATTCATCACTTTGAATATTTCTTGCCATTCCCGTCTGGCCTGCATAGTTTCTGTTGAGAAATCAGCTGACAGTCGTATGGGTGCTCCCTTGTAGGTAACTAACTGTTTTTCTCTTGCTGCTTGTAAGATTCTCTCTTTGTCTTTTGCCCTTGGCATTTTAATTATGATGTGTCTTGGTGTGGTCCTCTTTGGATTCCTCTTGTTTGGGGTTCTGTGCGCTTCCTGAACCTGTAAGTCTATTTCTTTCACCAGGTGGGGGAAGTTTTCTGTCACTATTTCTTCAAATAGGTTTTCAGTATCTTGCTCTCTCTCTTCTGGCACACCAAAAATTCAGATATTGGTACGCTTAAAGCCATCCCGGAGGCTCCTTATGCTATCCTCACACTTTTGGATTCTTCTTTCTTTCCGCCTCTCTGGTTGGGTGTTTTTTTCTTCCTCATATTCCAGATCTTTGGTTTGACTCTTCGGGTGCGGTGGTCTACTCTGTATATTCTTTATTTCAGACAGTGTATGCATAATTTCTGACTGGTCCTTTTCCATTTTTTTGGTATTCTCATTTAGGTCCTTGAAGGTCTCTTCAAGTTTCTCAGCGGTTTTTAGAAGATTCTTGAGTAACCTTATAAATATGGTTCTGAACACTGTGTTGTCCATTAGTTTGCTTTCATCTATCTCTCCTACTTGTGACATACTTCGATGTCTCCACATTTTGGCTGCCTCCCTGTGTTAATGGAGTGGCTTTGTGTGGTCAGTGACCTATAGGGGCCGGTAGCTCAGCTTCCCCAATCACCCTAGGTGGTCGCTCTTGGTACTCCCCTTTGTGGGATGAGTGGAAAGTCTTGATGTAGTTAAAAGCCCTGATTGCTGTTGGTACACTGGGAGGAATTGACCTCTGGTCCAATTGGTTGTGAGGGCCTGCTGTGTCTATAACGGAAGAATTGCTGTGCTGGAGACACAGTAGGGCTTTGATGCTCACTGAGTAATCTTGAATGTGTCCCTTATGAGAGTGGTTGAAATCTGGTGTCGTCCACACCGACAGAAAAGTCACTCTCACTCTCCGACCGATGGCCAAGAGTCCCATAGGCGTCTGGGTCCCCCGCGTGTCCCCAGAAACTGGAGTTCAGAGTGGTTGGGATTGTTGGTATCACTGGCGGGAGTTGATCTCCAAGCCAGTTGGCTGTGAGGATCAGCAGTGTCTCCGCTGGGAGAGCTTCTGTGCTCAGCTTGGATGGGGCGGAGTCTCAGGGTGGCGCAGACAAGCTTTGGTTTCCCGTCTGCTCCGCCCTAAGAGGGGCGGTTTCTCCGTGCCCGAATTAATGGCTGCGCGCCTCTGAGAGAAGGTAGCTTTCGAGCCTCTCCCGCTGCCTAACAGACCAATTTCTCCCCAGCTGGGGCTGGATTTCAGTGCAGACCAGAGGTTTTGTTTTTATCCCGAACGAGAAATCCAGTCACTGGGAGGGCTGTGCTCAGCTTGGATGGGGCGGAGTCTCAGAATGGTGCAGACAAACTTGGTTTCCGTCCGCACTGCCCTAAGAGGGCAGGTTTCTCCGTGCCCTAATCAATGGCTGCGCGCCTCTGAGAGAAGGCAGCTTTCGAGCCTCGCCCGCTGCCAAACAGACCAGTTTCTCCCTGACCGCAGCTGGATTTCAGTGCAGTCGGGAGGTTTTGTTTTTCTCCCAAATGAGAAAGCTAGCCACGCAGCGTCTGCTGCCCTCCCTCTCTGCGCCGCTGCAAGCAAGCCTGCCGTGTATTCAGTCGCCCGTCCTTTCCACGCTCACGGATCTCCACACCTCCACAGCTCCTGAGGCTCAGCATCCCCCTCTCCTTTTTTCTCTAGTTGTAGGTTTTCCACTCTGCCAGCTTTCCGGTGGTTCTGGATGGTGTGCGCTCTGTTTTCCAGTTGTAGTTTCAAAATTGTTGTGGCAGGCAATAATTAGGTGTTTACCTTATGCCGCCATCTTGGTTTCTCAACTTTTTCCTTTTTTTGATTAAAAAATGAAGATGGAAGGTAGTGTTTACTGAACAATTACTATGTGCCAGGCTCACATAAATATAGGTCTATCCATATAATGGAATACTATTTCAGTCATAAAATGGGATGAAGTACTGAAATTTACCATAGCATGGTTGAAGCCAGACACAAATAACTACCACCTATTGCATAATTCCATTCATATGAAATATCAAGAATAGGCAACTCCATAGAGACAGAAAGTAGATTACTGGTAGCAAAGGGCTGGGGAGAGCAGGAGGTAGGTTATAACTATTAATGAGTATTGGGATGTTTTGAGAATGATAGGAATGTTCTAGAATTAGTGGTGATGGTAGCACAAACTTGTGAACATATTAAAAGCCACTAAATTGTACACTTAAAAAATAAAACCTTCCTACTCGGGCCTTCTTTCCCCTCCTAAATAACAGATGAGCTGGAATGAAAAAAATAAAAGAGAGAATTAGAGAGGAATCTGCCTTCGTGAATTTAATTATCCCTTATAGGTGCATAAGATCTAAATTAATAACTTAAATACAAGGTAGAATGAGGTAATTATCATGGGGGTGAAATACCACCAAATTTTATGAAGCTTTTTTTGCCTTCTGTCTGTCAATTACAGTCTTTAATTCACGTACCAATTTTGTTCTAGGTGCCAGTGTGTCTTTCTCATTGACAAGCTATTTCATGAGATTTCAAGCTATTTCATGCCACAAGTTCATAGCTATCAATGCCAAGACACCTGTAAAGGAGTTCATTGTTCTATTGTTTCTACCTTCATGTTTGGGTGAACATTTTTGTTGTAATAAATGAAAGATATTACCTGTTTGGGGTAAGCATTATTTTCCTAAATAACTTGGAGCATATTTTTCTTTCTTGAACTTTTGTGTTGGAGGGAAGATTTACATCAGTGAAATGCACAGATCTTAAGAGTACAATTCAATGAGTTTTGATAAATGTGACCACTGCCTCATGATATAAAACAATTCTCTTACCCTAAAAATTTTCCAGTCATTACCTCTCATAGGCAACCAATGTTCTGATTTCTGTCCTGACAGATTTGTTTTGCCTATTTGTGAATTTTGGATATGAAGTGTGTCCTTTTTTTATGAGTGGCTTCTTCAGCTCCACATAATATTTTTGAGGTTTACCCATGTTGTTCCGGCCATCAATAGTTCATTCTTTTCTTTTGTTGCTAAGTGTTATGCCCAGAATTCGGGGTCCCCAAGAAAAACCACCAGGGAACCAAACGAGTCCGATGCAAAAGCAAAGAGTCTGTATTCAAGCTAGCTTGAGCTCAGTCCCACACGCACACATACCGGCGCAGCGGCGAGGTGGGGAAGAGAGAGAGAGAGAGAGAGAACAAAGCCTTAAAAAAGGGGGTCCAAAGCAGTGGGCGGGGGGAACGTTCGTGGCCCCATTGATTGGTCAGGGGGCAGGGTCAGGGGTCTGGTTACATGGGGGGTACTGTGCAGCTTGCCTAATTTGGACTGAGTCTACTTCTCTACATTCCTATTGGCAGGTTTATGCAACTGTTATATTCTCGCGGTTTTCTAAGAAAAAGGAGTCATATACATAGTTACGCAGGATGGAGGGTACAGTACATTTTGTGCTGTCCTGCTCTGCCCTTTCACTAAGGAGCATTTTATTGTATGAATATGCCACATTTGCTTATCTGTTCTCCTATTGATAGACAGTAATTTTGATAAAAGCTATTATGTTATACTAGAGGCCCAGTACATGAATTGATGCACGGGTGGAGTCTGGCCGGCCTGGCGGATCAGGGCTGGGCCTGTCAGAAAGAGGAGATGGCCAGAGGTTGGCTGGCTGGGGGGAGGGGACTCAGGCGGTTGGCCAGTTGGCCCTGCCCTTGGTTGAGGTGGGGGGCTGATCTGGGGTGGGGCCAAGCAGGGGGAGGGGCTGCAGGAGGTTGGCCAGGGTGGGGCAATCAGGGGCGGGGCCAGCTGGGGGGAGGGGCTGTAGGCCAATTGGGGTGGGGCAGGCCGATCTGGGGCGGGGCCGGCTGTGGGGAGGGACTGTGGGAGGTTGGCCAGCTGGCCCCACCCCCCAATCGGGCTGGTACGCTGGCCATAGTGGGTGTCATAGCAACTGGTCGTTCTGGCATTCTGGTCGCTGGCTTTTTATATACAGGCAGTCCTCAGGTTACGTCAGCATCTCCCATTTATTTATAAAAAAAAGTTCCACCATTTCGACGTATGTACATATATGCTTTATGTTTTTTATTATTTATTTACCACAAGTAAAGGTCAGGAATTGTCATCTTTCTTTTAAATTTTTTTTACTGTTTCACTTCATTACTCCTGTGTATGTGTTCCATGTGAGTGACGTAGGTGCTTATGTGGGTGGGTTCCGACTTAGGGCGAAAATCGCATTACGTCACGCCATAGGAACAGATCTCTGACGTAACCCGAAGACCTACTGTATATAAAGAAGTAAAGCTGTCCTTATTTGCAGATGACATGATATTGTACATAAAAAACCCAAAAGACTCCATCAAAAACTAATAGACTTAATAAATGAATTCGGCAATGTAGCAGGATACAAAATTAACGCCAAGAAATCTATGGCATTTCTATACACCAATAGTGAACTTACAGAAAGAGAGACTAAAAAAGCAATCTCATTTACCATCACACCAAAAAAACTAAGATACCTAGGAATAAACTTAACTAAAGAGGTAAAAGACCTATACACGGAAAACTACAGAACACTAAAAAAAGAGATAGAGGAAGACGTAAACAGATGGAAGAACATACCATGTTCATGGATTGGTAGAATCAACATCATTAAAATGTCCGTACTACCCAAAGCAATCTACAGATTCAATGCACTCCCCATCAAAATACCAACAGCATATTTCACAGACCTAGAAAGAACTCTCCAAAAATTCATCTGGAATAAAAAAAGACCCCGAATAGCCACAGCAATCCTGAGAAAGAAGAATAAAGTAGGAGGGATCTCAATACCAGACCTCAAGATGTATTACAAAGTCACAGTTCTCAAAACAGCCTGGTACTGGCGCAAGAACAGACATATAGATCAATGGAACAGAATAGAGAATCCAGATATTGACCCAAACCACTATGCTCAATTAATATTTGACAAAGGAGGCATGAACATACAATGGAGTCAAGACAGTCTTTTCAATAAATGGTGTTGGTAAAATTGGACAGATACATGCAAAAAAATGAAACTAGATCACCAACTTATACCATACACAAAAATCAACTCAAAATGGATACAGGACTTAAACATAAGATGGGAAACCATAAAAATACTAGAGGAATCCACAGGCAACAAAATCTCAGACATATGCCAAAAGAACTTCTTCACTGACACTGCCCCTAGGGCAAGGGAAGCTAAAGAGAAAATTAACAAATGGGACTACATCAAAATAAAAAGCTTTTTTACAGCAAAAGAAACCATCAACAAAACAACAAGAAAGCCCACTCTATGGGAGAACATATTTGCAAATGCTATCACTGATAAAGGTTTAATTTCCAACATCTACAGGCAGCTTATGCAACTTAATAAAAGGAAGATAAATGATCCAATAAAAAAATGGGCAACGGACCTAAATAGAATCTTTTCAAAAGAAGACAGAAGGAAGGCCAAGAGACACATGAAAACATGCTCAAAGTCACTAATTATCTGAGAGATGCAAATCAAAACGACAATGCGGTACCATCTCACAACTGTCAGAATGGCTATCATCAACAAATCAACAACGACAAGTGTTGGCGAGGATGCGGAGAAAAAGGAACCCTCGTGCACTGCTGGTGGGAATGCAGACTGGTGCAGCCACTGTGGAGAACAGTATGGAATTTCCTCAAAAAACTGAAAATGGAACTACCATGTGACCCAGTAATCCCACTCCTGGGAATATATCCGAAGAAACTAGAAACACCAATCAGAAAGGATATATGCACCCCTATGTTCATAGCAGCACAATTTACAATAGCTAAGATTTGGAAACAACCTAGGTGCCCGTCAGCAGATGACTGGATCAGAAAACTGTGGTACATCTACACAATGGAATACTATGCTGCCATAAAAAAGAAGGAATTCTCATCATTTGCAGCAACCTGGATGGAATTGGAGAACATTATGCTAAGTGAAATAAGCCAGTCAATGAAAGAAAAATACCACATGATCTCACTCATTTATGGATAATAAAGAACATTATAAACTCATGAACAAAACTATAGATACAGAGACATAAAGCATCAAACAGACTGTCAAATTACAGGGGGAAGGTTAGGGAGAGGTGGGGGAGATAAGAGATCAACCGAAGGACTTGTATGCATGCATATAAGCATAACCAATGGACACAAAACTCTGGGGGGTGAGGGCATGTATGGGTGTGGGGTGGGGAGGACAATGGTAAGATATGTACACATATAATACCTAAATAAAAAAAAAAAGTGAAAAAAAAGACCTACTGTATATAGATTCTTCTACAGGTGTTTTTTTTTTGTGGACATATGCTTTTATTTCTCTTGATATTTATAAGAAAACTACCAATAATTTTCCAAAGTGTTATATCAATTTAAAACCTCACCAGCAGTGACTGAGTGTTCTAAGTTGCTCCATATACTCACTAATACTTTGTTTTGTTAGTCTTTTTAAGCCAATTTAGTGGATATGAAATGGTACTTAATTATGGTTTTACTTGGCATTTGTCTGATGACTAATGATTTTGAGTATTGTTTAATGTGTTTATCAGCCACTTGAATATCTTATGTGAAGTGGCTTTTCATGTTCTTTGCTCATTTTAACAATTATGTTGTTTTGTTTTTTTATTTGTAGGGGTTATTTATATATCTGGATTCAAATCCTTTGTCAGATATGTGTAACGCAAATGTTTTCTTCAATGTGTATATTTCCATTTCATATTTTTAACTATATTTAAAAAATATATTTTTATTGGTTTCAGAGAGGAAGGGAGAGTGAGAGACATAGAAACATCAATAATGAGAGAGAATCATTGATTGGGTGCCTCTTGCACACCACACACCAAGAACCGAGTCCGTACCCAGGCATGTGCCTGGGACTGGGAATCGAACTGTGATCTCCTGGTTCTTAGGTTTATGCTCAACCACTGAGCCACGTGGGCCAGGCTTAACTATATATATATTTTTTTATAAAACATATTTTATTGATTTTTTACAGAGAGGAAGAGAGAGGGATAGAGAGTTAGAAACATCGATGAGAGAGAAACATCGATCAGCTGCCTCTTGCACACCCCCTACTGGGGATGTGCCCGCAACCAAGGTACATGCCCTTGACCGGAATCGAACCTGGGACCCTTGAGTCCGCAGGCCGACGCTCTATCCACTGAGCCAAACCGGTTTCGGCAGGCTTAACTATATTTTGATGAGCAAAATTTTTTTGTTTTATTGTCTTCTAGAAGCTTTAGAGTTTTAGCTTTTCATTTAGGCCTAGTCTATTTCAAGTTAATTCTGTGTATGGTGTGAGGGAGGCTCTAAGGTTTATCTAGTTATTCCACCATCATTTATTGAAAAGTCTTTCCTTTCACATTGAGATCTTCTGTAAAAAATTCATTGACCATATATATGTGGGTCTATTTCTGTAATGCATTCTGTTTTATTGATCTATTTACCTGTATTTATGATTCCTAACACCCTGTCTCGACCAATATACTTTTATAGCAACTCTTGAACTCAAACTTGAATCACCTTTGTTCTTTTCATGATTATTTTGCTATTCTCTTATGTGCTTAAATATAATTCTAATTGTCCACTTATGTAAAACACCTGTTGGTATTATGAGAGGAGTTACATTGAATCTATAGAACAATTTGGGAAGAACTGTTTTTTTTGTTTTTGTTTTTTTTTTAACTCTACTGGCTCTTCAAATTCACAAATATGGTTTATATGTCCATTTATTAAGTCTTTTTAGATTTTTCTCAACAATATTCTGTAGTTTTTAGTGCAGAGAATTTACATGTCTTTTGTTAAATTTATTCCCAATATTTTATGTTTTTTTCATGTTAATATAAATGACATAGTTCACAAATTTTATTTTTCAACTTTTTGCTGTTACTTTTATATTGACTTTGTATCCTGCTACTTTGCTAAACTTATTTATTTGACCCAGTCACTGTTGTGTGGATTCCTTTGACTTTTTTATGTACAGGATGATGCCATCTATGACTAAAGCCTTCTTTTTTTTTGTCCTTTCCAATTGGTATGAACTTTTTAAATTAAAACTTCAAGTACAATGTTGCATGGAAGTAGTGAGAGTGGAAATCTTAGCCCAGTTCTCAATCTCAGGTCAAAGCATTCAGTATCTTACCTTTAAGTATGATGTTAGCTAGTTTTTTTAGATAACTCATATGGAGGAGAAAATTCCCTTAAGTTCCTGGTTTCCTCAGAGTTTATTTTAAAATCATGAATGGTTTAAATGCTTTTTCTGCATCTATTAAATTATATGATTTCTGTTTCATTCTATTAATATGATTAATTACAATTTCAGAACTTTATACTTTTTAAATTTAGATATGAAAAATTATATATTTCCTTTTAAAATTCTGCTTTAATTGCATAAAAAAGATACATTGTATTTTATCATTCAGTTTGAAATATTTTCCTTGATTTTTTCTTTGATTCAGTGGTTATTCACATGTGTATTATTTAATTTACAAGTACTAGTTTTAAAAATATATTTTATTGCTATAGATTTCTAATTTAATTTTATTGTTGTCAGAGAATATGCTATATAATATTTCAATCTTTTGACATTTATTAATACTTACTACATTTCCCAAGATATAGACTATCTTTGTAAACACCTAATAAGTGCTCAAAAAGAATGTATATTGTTTGTCTTTGTAGTTTTAATGTTCTATAAATGTTAATTAGATTAAGGTCATTTATAGTATGGATAAAATATTTTATATTTCTTATTATTTTTTAAATGTTCAATTAATTACTGAGGAGGAGGTCTTAAATATCACATGTGATTGTGAATTTTTCTGTACCTTTAGTCTTTTAATTTTGTATATTTGAATTAACTATTCCACATGACTTAGGAAGATTTCATATCTACTTTTCCATAGCAAGCCAACTTATAGTCAAGAGATGTTTTAATTCCAAGTTTGCCATTTTTTCCTCTCCTCATATATTATATTGGGACAAGTCATTTCCACTCTTTTGTCCTCAGCCACCATCTTAAAATGAGAGTATTATAATAGGAGAATGGAGTCTGTTTTTTTTTTTTTATGTTGAAGAAGTCCCATGTCCAGCCACAATTTTGATCTCCACAACCCTACCAACATGCTAGTTGAGAAATTAGATAAAAAAGATACTGGTTATTCTTTTGTTGACAGTCTTTGTTTTCTCATTATCTACTCATCTGAAGAAAACACATGTTTACAAAAGTATTCTAAAGACCTAAGGGAAAATTCCTTCTACAGCCAAACCTGGGAATCAAGATAGTTATTAAGTACAGTATGTGAGTAAGAATTACTGGAGCTAATCAGTTAATTCTGTTTTTGTCCTGTTATTTAACAAATATTTACTCGGTATTTGAGCCTGCGGTTGAACTTCTTTTTATAAGAGTTGGACCAGGGAAAAGGTTTGCCAAAATATCAACTACAGAAATGAATCTAAACACTTTCCAAATGTGATTACCTGGGAGGAGTTCAGAGTAGTGAGAAAGGAAGGAAGATTGGGGGTGGGTGGCTCAGAAATGGGAGTATACTTTGTGGATCAGAAGCGTGCATAACTTGGGTTTGGCTTCCATTGGCTGTCGGTGGGCCAGGTTGAGGAGAAGGAGCCAAAATCGAGGAGTTAAAGCCAGAAGCAAGCTAATTTTAGATCTGCGACCTTAGAGACAGAAAAGATTCACAGGATAAAATTACCAGGCCTGTTCCCCTGCCAGCTCAGGAGACATTTGAACAGGGAGATTAGATATGAAACTGACCTCAACAAAAGGCCAGTGTGCAGCCATTGCTCTGGGTCCTAACATAGTGATGTGAATAAAATTTAGTTTAAATGGATACTATTTAGATCAAACAAAACACATCTTCCTCTTTCAAAGAAGCTGGGATAGAACTTATTTTGACTTTGGCGACCAAGAGGAAAGTATTCTGGAAATGTCTCCACATTCTACATAGTGTGGTTGCCATGCTTTGCTCCGAGTGTTCCTTATCTACAGGAATGGGGCTGTGAATGGCCATTCACAGCTGTGAGAGTGTTTGTGCCACAATATCCCAGAGGAGTGCTTTCAATATGCCAGACCCTCAACTGATACAAGTCCTCATAGCAAGAGGGGAAAGAAAACTAAGGACAATATGAATTTTTCATAGAGCTAATTTTATAAAAAAAATTTGAGATAAAGATTTTCCTATATTTTTTGAAACAGATAGTATTGGTGTACATATTTTTTTAATTTTTAGTATTTATTTATTTTTGGTACATGTATTTTTAACCACCTTTCTTGGCAGAATGAAAATTGATAAAACCTTACATAAATTTTTCCATTAAAAATGAATCCATGGCATTCAAATTCAAGGTACAACTTCATCAGAACAGCCCAAG
This sequence comes from Cnephaeus nilssonii, assembly GCF_951640355.1. NCBI lineage: Eukaryota > Metazoa > Chordata > Mammalia > Chiroptera > Vespertilionidae > Cnephaeus > Cnephaeus nilssonii. The sequence continues at coordinate 41,691,116 of NC_137089.1, forward strand.
GGCATTTAAAAAATGGAATAGAAATATATACCATTAAAACTAAATCTCTATTGATTGTAAGACAATCTATTCTTTTCAACCCAGCTAAGATAGAAAACTTAATTATCCATCACATCAATAGTACAATGCACCCTCATATAAGAATGGTTAATATGTGAAGAGATGTGACCCTGAGAATCTATGAAATATTGTATATGACACATCTAAAGAATATTCCTTCATTTGACACATAGTTAATGATTATAAGGATTCTTCCTGAGTATTTTATTGTTGACACCTGATTCTAGGCTTTGAAGAGTTTCTGAGTAATATGTGAAATTATATCCTATATTCTTCATTCTTTCCCCAGTACAGCATTTCTCAAAAATTTTAAGTGTTTCAAGTGATCAATTTTAGACATTTCTCATCTGGTAAGTGTGTTTGGCTGTGCAGACCATTCTACAGCCTCAAACAGTCATAGCTCGGTGGATGATCAACCAACTGAATAACCACCATCACACAGTTGATGTGCTTCTTTACATTGGGGAGGGGGCCTGTGTGCTGCTAGATGCCTTCAGTTTGCCAGGATGATAAGCTGAAGAGTAACAGGGGATGTATTTAGGAATCATAAACAAGCAAGGTTTCGGCTCACCCTAAATATCTCCCCAAGTATTTCTCAAAGAGAGTTGCTGAAATTACGTTGTTACATTCTTTAGAAAACAGGCAATCCTTTCCCAAGATCAACTCCTCTTTCATTAGTATTTCTGTAGTGACTTTAGAATTCCACCCCAGAGACAGACACTTTATGGGTCTTGTATTGATGCTGTATCAATCCCCTAGTTAGCACACTTGCAATTTTTGGCATTACAAAAATACCAAAGAACTAACTTGAAGTGCATAATAATTCTGTCACTGGGAAAGAGTAGATGCACAATTTTGGATTTTTAAAAAGTAATTTAAAACTATTTTAATTACAGTTGACATACAATATTCTATTCAATTTTGGATTTTTTCTTCTTCTGTAAAGCAGATTCCCTTGTACCTAAAAAACCCCTAGTCGAGTAAATTCTGTCTTGGTGGTTTCATTAAATTAGGAAAATGTCTCTACCAGGAACACAGAATAACTTTTTATCAATTTTTATATTTTGTGACTGCTTAATTTCCATTGTACATGTACAGGGAGGCAGTAGGGTTTGGGGGAAATGAGATAAAGATCTGGATTGAGAAAACTGGGTCGTGACCCTCACTTAGAAATACTACTTTGGTCGCCTCACTTCTCAATGTCTTCTTTGGATGGAACTGACACTTCACTGGAGATGGTAAAGACACACTTGTAATGCTTTGTGGGAATGCTAGTAGAGAAAATAGGAAGCATAGCCTTAACTATTTCTTGAAGACAGTTATAATGAATAGTATATTTGCTCTCAATTGTGTATCTTGACCCTGAAAAACAACTGATAGGAAAACCACAGGGCGATTATAAAATAATCATGATACTGAAATAGCAGTCTTGTTGGTGCCACAGGTTCAGGGGTAGGAAAGAATTTTAATATGCTGAGCATGGGAGTTTGACCTACCATTCTGTTGTGTGATGAAGTTGAAAATATGTAACTTGGGATAAGAAAACGGTCTGTAAGGAGAGGGAAAGGAAATTTGTGGCTTTTTTTCTATTTGAAAATAATTATGGTTTCCTTTAGCCAACTCCAGGAGATTTAATAACTTTTTGCATTGGAGAAGGGTGGCCCATGCCATATGGCTACCCTCCCCCCCACCCCCGTTTCTGTGTTCAAACTACAAATAGCACCATTTGGGAGCCTGGGACAGTTTGTTCATTGTAAACCTACGCTGTAATTTTTCTTTATGTCTTAAAATTATATTCAATACCCCTTTCTGGCTCTTGAATTGCCCTTTAAAAAATCAACTGGCAAGTCTTGGAGAGAATAATTTCTAAGTGAGTGACAGAAAACTGTGCCCTTTCCGCAGACCATTTCAAAATAACCTTTGATGAGTCCACAATCCATTTTAATTACCGGTGCAACTATCCCATTTCTAATATTGTGAGCAATAAATGACCTTGTAACTCTGTGTAATTGCTTGGAATATTGCTGCTTAGATAAAGAATGCTTTATAAGGGACACCTATTCAACCACAAAATTAAGGCCTGAGTACTTTGAATTTTGAACTAAAATTCAGCCATGCAACCTTGCAGAATTCCAGTTTTCCTTTAAAATTTTCTTTCTCTGTTTGTATAGAGCGAAGGAAAAATATGATTTCAGAATGTTGTCATATTGTTTCAAGCAATTTATCACATTATATAATTCATTTGGGCAGAATGAACATTGATTTCAACAGATGTAATAATTAAGGAAGTAGTTATAATATTCTGCTTGATAGAACTAGGAAAATATATAAATAAATGTTAAACATCTGTGTGTTTTTTTAAAACAAAGAACAGTTAAAGAATTTTATAGAGATTTCAATTTTGTCCCTTTTCCAAAGTATACTCAGGGGAAAGTTATGACTACTTGGCAATTGACAAAAATGTTTAGAGAATGACCGCAATTACTCAGATTCACTTTGATTCAGCTACAAGGCACTAGAACTCTATCAGAAACAAATATCTTAAGCTATCAGTCTCTATTTTTTTTCCAAACATGTAATTATGATCACCACCAGATTATCTATAAAACCCTTCATAGTCCTTAGAAGTAGGATACTACTTATTTAAATTAAGATAATTCCTTCTTCAAATAATAACATTCAGTTTTCTTTAAAAAGAATTTATTGATTTTTAGAGAGAGGAAGGAGAGGGAGAGAGAGAGAGAAACATCTATGTGAGAGCACAACATCGATCAGCTGCCTCCTGCCTGCTCCCTACCAGGGATCAGGCCCACAACCCAGGCATGTGCCCTTGACCGGGAATTGAACCAGCAACCTTCTGGTGCATTGGATGTTAATTTTTAAAGAGTTCACTGTCCCTAAATGAGCAGGTATCATTACCCCAAAACACAGTGTTGAGGATATTCCCACAGTTTTAGACAAATACAATAAACACAATATATTGTGTGCTTCTATTTTTCTTAACTCTATTAACTCACTGCAAACCCTTTACTGAGATGGTGAGTTCAAGTGAATAACTGAACTTTAGCAATTTAATCACAGTGAAGATTAAGCCACTTTATAATACTGAAATATTTGTTTTCTTAGGCTAAGACTAAATGATAATGATGAAATCATTCCAAGGCCACGGCACTCAATCTAATTTTGTGAGGCCATGATGAATGATACATGCAGTGAGAACAGTGTTTATCAGGGTTGGCTCCATGACACAGTTACATGGACACACTTTGTCACTATGGTAGCATGGGTGTCCTGATTTGATCTGACCACACTGGGGCAGACAGGGTCTATGTGAAGAACAACTTCAAGGTCTGTCCACTATTCAGGGAATTGTTTTATAGGTGAGTGGAAAGGAGAAGACAGTTTGAAGAATCGAGTTCAGTTTATTTTGAGTTTAATGAGTTATTGGGACATTTCAAAGACCAGTTCTCAAGTTGTGGGGAACCTTTTGCACTGAGGTAATGCACTCGGTTGAGTGGTGTCTTCCCACACCACTCATGCCCACCTGGAACCTATAAGTATGATTTGATGGGGAAATATGGTTTTTGCAGATGTAATCAAGTACAGATGAGGTCTTAATGGATTAGGGTGATCCTACATCCAATATCACTGATGTCCTTATAAGCGGAGGGAAATTAAGACACACACACACACACACACACACACACACACACACACACACACGAATGCTATGTAAAAACAGAGACAGAAATTGGAGTGATGCATCTACAAGCCAAGGAAACCAAGATTTACCAAGACCCTTCAGAATCTAGGAGAGAGGCATTGAGCAAATTCTTCAGATAAATTCTTAACTTGACCCCCATGAACAATTCACACCTTGATTTCAGACTTCTGGCCTTCAGGACTGTGAGAGAATAAATTTCAGTTGTCTAAAGCCCCCCTCTCCCCGCTCATTGTGACAATTTGTTATGGCAGCCCTAGGAAACTATTCCAAGTGATTATTGGGTCTGATAGTGAATCGGTTCACTAATGGAGTAGTAATGTCAAGATAAGAACCTTGGATGATATGCCAACACTCAGAGGATGGAGATCCAAAAGAGGTAGGAGAAAAAAATCAGGGAAGTACAGAAACTAACTCAAACAAGCTCTACTTTTTAAGAAAAAGGGAGCTTCAACTGTGTCAAATGTCACAGAAATTATGAGGATGAGAACTGGGAAAATGGGGTTGGCAAGAAGTAGATTATTATATATTTTCAAGAACACATTTCTAAAAGAGCAGCATCTCTCAATCTTGAATATGCACAGAATGACACTCAGATCTTGTTAAAAATGCAAGTCTCAGAGCTATCTTTGCAGGTGCTGATTCTGCAGATGTGGAATTGGGTCTCAGGTGATTCTGAGGCAGGAGATTCTTGGATTTTAATTGGTGAAATGCTGCTATAACAGCGAGGTCAGGGGTAAATCTAGGGTTGTACAACCTGAAACTAATATGTTTTGGGGACTTTTTCTAAGAAAAATAATACAAAATTTTAATATAAAATTAGGAACAAAGGTGATATTTACTTAGCATGAGTAAAAAAATAACTAATTACAAAATTTAAAAATATTGTAATTATTTCAAATGACTAAGACAGTTAGAATCTTCTACCAATTTTCTTTCTTTCCCTTTATGTGTCTGGCTCCCACTGGCATACTTCTTCAGAATATATTGATTTTAATAGAATCAATAATTCTGAAAAATGTACAAAATTAATCTGAATTAAGGCATGCTCAAGAGTTAATCAAATGCATTTAAACTTGTATTAAATTGTACTCACATTGTACTAAGCCACACAACTGTGAATAAATTACTCTTATGCTGCCATTGGATGATTTCCTAATGAGCATATGATTTGATTTGGAAATATGGTTTTTGCAGATGTAATAAAGTGCAGATAAGGTCTTAATGGATTAGGGTGATCCCAAATCTAATATCACTGATGTCCTTATAAGAAGAGGGAAATTAAGACAGACACACACACACACACACACACACACACACACACACACACACATGCACGGTAGAATGCCATGTAAAAACAGAAGCAGAAATTAGAGTGATGCATCTATAAGCCAAGGAATTTTTTCATTGAGACACTTGTTTCTTCACTCAATTTCTCTGTTTTGGTGGAAATTCTGTGTGTAGCTTTGAGTGAAACATCTACAGTCTTTGATCAGAACAAGATGTATCAGGTATGTTAAGATGCCATTTAATGATTTCAGATGCATAAATAGTGTGAATTCAAACACAGACATAATAGCCTTGCCATGTAGAACCTTCGATTCATTTCATTCATAATGATCTCATTAAAAAGGAAAAAAATGTATAGTGTGTTTATAATTGTATGTCTCATGCTGAATAAATACTTTTTGATAAAAGAGAACATTCATTTTGACTACGTACTTGTGAGATTTTGATCTTCCATTTGTAACGTTCCATAGGCTGGTTTCTGGATCTGTACCTTTCGAATCTTGTTTTGCCTCCATTTCAACATATTTCTGGTGCCAGGTGGCTTGCAACTTCATGTCACATTGCAAATTTTACTAATGTCTATATCAGGCGTCCTCAAACTACGGCCCGCGGGCCACATGCGGGTGTTTTTGCCGTTTTGTTTTTTACTTCAAAATAAGATATGTGCAGTGTGCATAGGAATTTGTTCATAGTTTTTTTTAAACTATAGTCTGGCCCTCCAACGGTCTGAGGGACCGTGAACTGGCCCCCTGTTTAAAAGTTTGAGGACCCCTGGTCTATATGAACACTTTACTAGGGCCACTCCCAAGGTCTTAGATAATAGGCCCGTTGAAGAGAGGGGTCCTTCAGTATCAGTTTCATTAGCTTCAGGGTAGATCTGACACTGAATAACAGGGACAGAAGTTGGCCTGCAGGGAGTAAGAGAGTGTCTGGTAGCTAGGCCGGGAGTGCTTCTAGAAGACTGAGGGTTCAGAGGCATTTAGCTGGGAAGAAAGAGGAGATGGAGCGGTGGTTAGAAATGAGGTCAGGAGCACATGAAAAGATTCTGTTTGTGGAGCTGTGGATTATATTTTCAGTCTGAGTCATGGATATGCAGAGAAGCGGGGAGGGAGGAAGAGAGGGTGAGAGAGAGGAAGAGGAAGAGGAAGAGGAGGGGGAGAAAGAAGGGAAGGAGGAGAAGGAGGTGGAGAAGGGGGAGGAGAAGGAGAAGGAGGAGGAGGAGGAGGTGGAGAAGGGGGAGAAGGAGGAGGAAGAGGAGGAGGAGGAGGGGGGAAAGAATTATGGTAGCACTTTCAAAATTTCCAGTCACAGACCCTAGTCTCTTTCTCTCGCTTGGAGTTGGTCTAAATTCCCAAAGTTTTTCTGTGCTGGCCTTGTATGGGGGAGTGTATTTTCCATCCCGTGGGCCTTCCCCAAAGGAGCATCTCCCGCATGCACGTGGATGTCAGTTATTATTCCCTCTGCAACTAAGGCTGTTGCCAAAGCTTTGTCCCATTTTGGCCTCTGGATGTCAGACCCTTCCCGTCTTCATCTTTCTGCTGCCAACCACAGAGTCTTTTCCTGTCCCACGTCCCTCCTGGAGAAACCTCTCGGATAGATCGCAAGGAAAGCTTAGAGGATAGGCCCCATAACTGGATGAATTAAAAATGCAGTGCATAAGAAACATAAGGCAGATGATTGCAATGTAAATATTTCCCCCAGAAAGCAGAACATGAACGCTCTGCTCTCTAAAATCTATTCCATGAACATACAAATTTATTTAACAGCCTTGATATTTGCCCTTGAAGGTGTTCAATGTCAATTCTTAATCACAATGAATCTTGAAATACTGCATTCCAAATAAATTTTCTTTGGATATTCAAGGGCTAGGACTTTTAAGATATTCTGGAACCTGATGTCTGAAAGTAACAACACAATCAAAAGTGCCACATTTGGCTGTGCTCATATGCTGCCAAAAAAATTCAGAAGAAAAGTGAAAAATTCACTCATTCATCTGGAAGTTTCTAAGTATCCAGATGTTTGGCACCATGCAGACTGTTAGGTGACTAATTGATTGGGTTGTTCATATTCCACATGTTTGGCATTGTATAAATAGATCCTGGATATGTTTTCAGATAGGGAAGTACAATATGTTTTATGTGCTCACTTGGGACCCCGAGGCTAATGGTGTCAAATAGATTTTTCCTGCTTGACCCCCATGAACACAGTTCAGTTTCACTCATGTTTTCTAGTCCCACAAAAATGCAGGTGCAGATATTTTATTGCTTTTAAATCTCATAAAGTACTAAAAGATTTGAATAAGAAAAAGAATTGTGTTCCAGCAGAAAGCATTTCATCCCAAGGAATAAAATTTTCCTCTCTTTATTCCAGCAAATGAACAATAAAAAAATACATGAAATCATAGTATCACCAAGTCTCAGAATAAACATCAAAACTTGACTGTTTTCTTTCTTTTAAGGCAGAACTAGGGGGATGAGATTTTTAACAAAGGGCTTTCAGTTAGGCTGTATCTAAACACACTTTCTTATTGTAATACATCGAGATTTAGAAGAGCTAGGAAAATGGCTAGGTAATTTCCACTACATATAGTGCCTCCTTGGATTCTATTTGCTTAGAGTTAATCTTTTATCCAGTATTTCCCAGATGGGCTGTGCTATTCATTTTAAATTGATTGTGTGTTCTATACGAAGCTATAATAAAAAACTGGGGAAACAGAACCATTTAGGGTACCGAGAGCAACCACCGATGAGATATTCACAGTAATTTAAGAGCTTGGACCTGTAAGCTTTTCCTTCAATATGTCTAAGGACTTACTTCTACAAATATTGACCGAGTTGTTCCCATTTAAAGAGCACCTGCCTTTGGACCATGGGACACTTAGAGTTGAACAGGATAAAAGTCTAACATTTCAGTTGGCCCAGGTTAGAGAATACTGGAATGAAGGAAAAAATTGATAAAAATACTACTTCTGTAGGGAAGAAATGGTTTCTGCCAAGTAGAAATTAATTATTAATATTTTGAGATGCAGAGACTTAAAACAGTAACATTCTTAAGGAAAAGAAATAGAAATTAGGGATCATTTAAGGAAATTTAATTCTTCCTGCTTCTATTTGACACAGAAACCATTAAGGAAAAAATAGAGCAAAACAAAAGTAGGGAATGAAGATGATAGGATTTCTTTTATATTTGAATGATTTCAAAGCATATGCCAATATTAAAATAAATCCCCAAGGGGGTCAATGGGAAAAAAGGAGACATATGTAATACTTGAAACAATAAAGGTAAAATTTAAAAAATAAGCCCTCAGGAATTCTAGTAAATTAGCTAGCATTCGAGTAATAATAGTACTAATAGTATAAGTGAAGATCAATATAAATGACAGGTCTGATGGGTTTAGTCGTCCAGAAGAGATCAAATTATTAAAAGATCAAGTGCAAAGGGAAAAACCATAAATATTGCTGTGTTAGGATAAACCGAGGAAAAGAACCACACAGTAACACGTGACAGCTTAACTTTAGGATGGATAAACTAGTAATCATAAGATGTACGTGATTTAGGCGATAAACTGTGACAAATGAGTAATAGCATTGCTTAGATTGTTTGTCAAGCATGGGCTGAAACAAATTAACCCTTTGCACTCGCTTGCTTTTTTCTCGATTCCTTTATTCTAATGCTAACAGTATCGAGTCACACTCGACATCCGAGTGCAAAAGGTTAATGTAGTACAGTAGCATGACTAAGAGCATCTTCAAAGACAACTTCTACATGTACTGAAATGCATCCCCAGTGATCAAAGTATCCTTGAAGCAAAAAAGTATCTTGTGCTAAGGCATAGTTGTCATAAAGCAGTGAGAGACCCACACCCCAACTCTCCAACTTAATAGAAATACGCGTAAGAAGAATGTAGTTCTGAAAAAGGGACTAAACACATGTGGAAATAGGAACATCAACATTAAAATAGTCACTATCACAATGACAAGAAACCACTTTAGTAACTGTAATAGCCAACCAAAGCCTTCCTGTGCTTTATTGTTTGTACACACAGAAGCGGGTGTGTACAGGTATAAATCAATACAAAAGGCCAAATGTGACAGCTTGACTCAGTCAGTAGAGACCAACTATTGAAAGATCGAATGTAAAGAGAATAAAAATCTATAAATATCTATGTATCCTGCTACAATGAGAGAAACACCGTAGAGTTTAACAAGGACAATCTCAAGAGAGAATAAATTACGGTGGTACGTGAGTTTGATTTTTAAGGACAAATAAATTCCAAGGGAAGAAGATATAGATCTATTACAAAAAGACTCAGATACTTTGGTCAACAGCACTTTTGATCAACAAAACAATAAATCCTTTTATTTTAATTAATTTCTTCTCTTATTTATTTTTCATCTTCTGTTCTTTTTTAAATTTAGTTTGGATTATTTGCTATTCTTTCTCTAAATTTGTGAGGCAGATTATTAATTTATTTTTATTGATATAAAATTTAATGACAAACATCTTTAAACAGTGCATTAGCTGCATTTTATAGACTTAATTTGTAGTATTTTCATTATTATTGCTTTCTAGAAATTCAGATTATGAGTTTTTAAGTTTCCATGTGTAAAAGTCTTCTATTATTTTATTTTGTATCTACTTTCTACTTTTATGGCATTTGAAAAAAAAAAGGTATATTCTCTGTCTTTAAGATGGAAAATTCAGTAAGTATTAATCAAGTCTATCTTATAATTATGATTTTTAGATATTTTATATTCTTATTATCTTACCCTTTCCCCACACACTTAGCTTTCATGAACAGAGAAGGGGAAATTAAAATCTTCTATTTATCTTTGTATCCTTTAAAATTTCTCCTTTATGAATGGTCCTTCTCTGTTAATTGATATCCTTAACTGTAATTTTGAAAGCATTAAATGAAATCTTTATCTGTTTTCTTTAGTTGCATAGCAAACTACCTAAAAGCCAGGGGCTTCAGACAACTATTATGGGTTTCATTCTGCATTCTGTAGGCCAGCTGGTCAGTGACTCTTCTCTGGGCCAGTTCAGCTGCCCCTGCGAGACCTCTCCTGCAGCTGCAGCCAGCTGACAGGGTCCATGGCAGCTGCAGCATCTGGGAGGACTGGCTGTCAGTCAGGTGTCAGGGTGACTGGGCAGTGTGTCCATGGGCAGCAGGTGAGCCTGGATCCTTTACGTGGTGGGCACGGGTTCTAAGAGCAATATGGCAGAGGCTGCACAGCCTCTTGACACCTAGGCTGGAACTTGGCACTTCTGCTGCTCACAATTGATCAGAGCCATTATCAAGTTTATTCCAGAGTCACATGATTATCCCAGTGTGGAGAGACAGACTCTGTCTCTATTTTTTAAATGAGAGTCTTACCCTCTTATTTATTTTTAAAAATAGTTTATTGATTTTTTGTTTTTTAGAGAGAAAGGAAAAGAAAGGGAGAGAGAGGGAAACATCAATGAGAGAGTGATATATTGGTCAGCTGCCTCCTTCATGCCCCCTACTGGGGATTGAGCCCATAACCCATATGACCATGCCCATCCAATTGAGCCACACCAGCCAGGGCAGACTGTCTCTTGATGGGAGGAACTGTAAAGTATGGTGGCATTTTTGCAGGAAACACATGAACTGTGCTGTCACTCTAGAGCCTGAATTGGAGACTGGAGATTATTTCTAGGAAGACTCGGCAAGTATTCAGGAAAAGGATGCTAAAGGCTTGAACTAGAATAGTAGCAGCGTGGGCAGTTGGAAGTGAGGGAGTGTGAAGAACTGAAGACTTTAATCTGTGACTGCTCGCCTGGAGGATGTGTGAATAGCACTGTGGGTCACAAGAGGGAGTGTGTTCATAGCTCCTCTCCCCCACTCTCTTCTTTTGTTCTGAGGGAACAGAGTATGTCTATAGATTGGTCAAATTTGAAATCACTTAATTGAGTTACATTTCTACAGTCTGATGCTTAGTGAGACCAAAGTACTGGGGATTGCACTGTTTGTCTATCTCTTGCGAAGGCCTGTGGTCATCCTTCCGTTGGCATCATGGTGGAAATTGGTGGGACAGAACTTTTACCCAACATTTGCTTAAAGCCTTCCAGGTAAGGACATTCATCCTGAATCCAATATAGCTCCCTGGGGATGTAGGCGTGAGCACCCTGATTTCAATAAAGCATTCTTTTGTCTGTCTTTGTCCTGGGATGAGACTGGCAGTTGATGTACATTCAATACTTACAATGTGTCTGAAACTATTCTAAATGCTTTTTTTTGCATTTTAAACAATTTAAGCCATATCATAATCCATTTAGGGAGCTAATAGATTATCATGGTCGTTTTCACTGAACAGTTGAAAAAATTGAGACAACAGAGTTTGCCAAGTTGGTGAGCTCCACAGTCAGAATGGGTTTGGATTTTAGCTCTGCCATCGAGTAGCTTCCTTTCTCTTGGGGACACCCAGTGGGTTGGAACTCCAGCAGAAATAGGGCAGGATTAGAAGGAAGGTTCCTATTCTCAGAACACCTCAGGCAAGGGAGGGACTGAGCCAAGTGAGCCCTGCCTCCCCTCTGGTGGCACCAGAAACAGCTCCAGTGTTGGCATCTGTAATGTGCTACTTACTGGTATAGATACCCCGATGTAGCACTTCTGATATTCTGGTTCTAAATTTGCTCTTTGACTATGCCAGCCTTACCTGTCGAAGTTCACACCTTATTATAGATACTTTTTCTCTTTTAACTAAAAATAAAATGATGGTTATTCATCTGCTTTGGTTTAGTGAGTTTCTCTCTTCTTATCTCTAATTGTTTTGGTGTTGCTGCTCTCCAAAGAAACATTCATTTTGGGCAACAACTCCTCCCTTTCTGATAAGTTGTTCACCCCCCGTGGCTTGGTTTTGGTCTGACTCGATTTAGGCCACGGTTCAGATTTGCTCATTACTCTGGAGGCAAAAACTAAGAATTGGCTCCTCCATGTCCTATTAAATAAGCTTTTCTCCTGTTGAATAATTTTCCTATCAATAATGCAAAACATGAAGGCGCAATAAGGAGAAGAGGGAAGAGCAAGCTTGAGAGCGGCTGGGAAAATCCCCAACCTTTTGTTTGTTATGTTTGGTGATGGAAACTGATTACCTAATTTGCCATCATTTGGTTCAGACTAGAAACAGCAATCAAACAATGGGGATTTGGCCACAGGAGACTGTGGTTCACCAGGGGAGTCTAGAAAAGGACTCTGGTGTCAGGGAGGTTAGATTTTGTGTATCAGGAGATGGGAGGACAGTAAAGACGCAGGATAAGGACAAAGGTGGAGGGCTTTTCATTAGATTTCCCAAGTGGTTCTCAAACTTAACTGAGGCTTGGTGGGTATAATCTTTCTTCCAGAATCAAGTTATATAATATTGACACTACTGTCTCAGTTATATTGTTATGTAGTTCCCAGCAGCTGCATCATACCTGTGGATCTGAGATCCCTTCAGGTAAACATGGCAGGCCCACCAGACAAGGAAGGGTTCCTTGATGTTTAGTCTCCACAAATGAGTCTGTTAGCAAATGATCCATATACAGCAATCCAACAGGCTTTCTAGGGGCATTCCTCTCACCTCCCATTTCCTCTTCTGTGCCTGAGGAGTCGCTGGGGATTTGTCTCACTCGCTGAGTAGTCACACTGTATTCCAGACTCAGTCTGTGGATGGGCAGGGCATCAACTATGTGTGAGAAAATGTATGTGTTGTGGTTCAAAAATGAAAAAAAAAAAAGTCATTTACTAGGTATATGTTCAAAAATACCACCTGGACCGTTTTTGTTCCTTCCGGGGTCATTTTTCTTCCTTCTTTTAGAAGCTGCTCATTTGGAAGCACTGTGTTAACGTTTCTTTCTCGACAACACAGGATGTGATGGCCTCCTTCCCCTCATTCTACACACGAAAGAAGCTCTGATAGGATAGAGGGAAGTCCTTGGGTCCGTGCCCTTGGGCAGGGCCAACTCCTAACAGGACTTTGGTGTGAAATGATCCGGTTTTCATCACCATCCACCGCCTTTCTGCACCCTCTGTGACCGTAAGAACTCAAGGCTCTTGTGCTCTTTCCTCTGGTTTAACAAGTGGTCATGGAGGCAGTGCGGGGTGGTGCTCATACGTGTGGATTTTGGACTCAGAGTGCCTGGGCTTGAATTCTGGTCGTGCCATTTGCTGGCTGTGTAACCCGAACAAGTTACTCCCCGGTCCTAAGTGTCAGCATCTTAAAGTGAAAGCAAAAATAGTCCTACTTCATGAGATCATTACTGATAAAGATACCTAAGTGAGACCACAGAGCTAGCCCTCTGCTGGAAAGACAGTTAAAGCTCCATAAATGTTAGTAATTATTACTGGACATTAACTAGATCTATGAGACCCTGAGCTAGGGCCATGGGGAATATAAAGAACTAGAGGCCCAGCGCACGAAATTTGTGCACTGAGGGCAGGGGTCCCTCAGCCTGGCTTGTACCCTCTTGCAGTCCAGAAGCCCTCAGGAGATGTCCAAATGACGGCTTAGGGCCTAAGCCATCAGTCGAACATCCTTAGCACTGCCACGGAGGTGGGAGAGGCTCCAGCCACTGCCGCTGTGCTCACCAGCCGTGAGCCCAGCTCAGGGCTTCTGGCTGAGCAGCACTCCCCCTGTGGGAGCACACTGACCACCAGGGGGCAGCTCCCGCATTGAGCGTCTTCCCCTGGTGGTCAGTGCATGTCATAGTGACCAGTTGTTCTGCCGTTCAGTCGATTTGCATATTAGCCTTTTATTATAGGATCTTTTATTTCTAGAAGTTCCACTTTGCTCTTTTCTTTTTATTTTATATATATTTTTATTTATTTCAGAGAGAAAGGGAGAGGGAAAGAGAGATAGAAGCATCAATGATGAGAGAGAATCATTGATTGGCTGCTTCCTGAATGCCCCCCACTGGGGATCAAGCCAGCAACCCAGGCATATGCCTTTGACTGGAATTGAACCCAGGACCCTTCAGTCTACGGGTTGATGCTCTATCCACTGAGCCAAACCAGCCAGGGCACATTTTGCTCTTTTCTATATCTTCTATTTATCTCCTTATTATGTTAATGGTTTCCTTTAAGTTCCTCAACATATTTATAATAGCTGTCTAAAATTCTTGTCTGCTTTCAATCATTATTGTTTTTTTTAGTCTATTTATATTTCCTGATTTTGATTCCCACTTTCCTGCTTCTTCCCAGTAATTGCTAAGTATCTAAATTTTTTGTTCTTCTTTTAAAGAGCAGCTTTACTTAGAAGACAGTTAAATTGCCTGCAGATCAGCTTTCAAGACTTGAATTTAAGCTCTGTTGGTATGGACTTATGGTGGCCTTTAATCTAGGGCTATTTAGCCTTAATATCAAGGCATGGCCCTTCTGGGGTCTCTATTAACTATACCAGATGTTCAAAAAGGTCTCATTACTGTGTGGGATCAGAACTCTACCATCTCTCAATTCTCTGTTAGTGCTGGGACTTGTTTAGCCTAAAGCTTCCTAGTAGTTTGTTCTGTTCTCAGTAATTGTTCTTTGACCAACTACTTGAAATCTCATTGTAAGTATGCAGGACACAGTATTCAGCTAGAGACTCAATGAGACCCCATGCAGATGTTTGGGGCTCTTTATCTGGGCAATGCCCTTCTCTCTGATACACTAGCCCACAAAGTCCTGCCCCTGCAGCCTCCCTGATCCCCGATCTGTTTCCCCAACTCAGTGAGACCACCTTGCTCTGTTTAGAACCCCCTTCCACGTATTATGTATGATCCAGAAAGTTTCTCCAGGCAGAAAATCAGGGTCATACATATTAGGGCTCTCTCCCTTTGTTTCCCTTCTCTCAGTGATCAAAATTCTGCATTGCCAGTTGTGCAATGTTTGCAAACGGATGTGTCATAGACTGTCCAGTTCTTTCTTTCTTTACAATGAAGAAAGGCACCCGGGAGCCAGGCTTCCCTCCTCCAGCCACTGGCAGGCACCTGGGACCCGGGCTTACCTCGCAGCCCTGGCTTGTCCGGAATGACATCCGGTCTAATTAGCATATTATCCTTTTATTATTATAGATTGTATCCCATCAAACACTCAGAATTTATATCTTATAGAGGAGATAAATAAACACACAATAACAACAGGAAATACAGGATGGGGGTAGACATTTGCCCCATAGTTCTACAGAAGAAGGCTTTACACAGACTCTAGACTTCTAGCTGAGTACTGAAGTGACAGTACCCTTTAGACAGGAATGCATTCTTTTTTCCTCCTTATTGAAGCCTACTCTCTAGAAAGAGTGCTGATTAAACCATCTGTGCATTGACATGAACTTTTAGAAGTCATCTTTTATAGAGTTATGTACATTTACAACACTGCCTTTAGTTATAAGAAACTTCATACTCTTAAAGACATTGCTAAGCAAGGGGTAAAGTTTATTCTTGGGCAGAAGGATCTTCCCAGAACACCTGAAATGACACTATATATTGTGTCATTTCAGCTGGCAAGAGTCATGCTTAACTCCAGTAATATTGGAAGAATGGCTTCCATTTAGCGGAAGTGGGTGAGCTAATTCTTCCTTTTTGCTGAACCAGAGTCAGGCTTTGCTTGAAATGCAGCCATTTCCCCTTCTGCTGAGGGGTGTTTGTTCTGAGGCCACATTAAGGGCTAGTTGGATATCTTTTCTTGCCAGTGGTCACAGATTTCAACAGTGAAACTACTATTATGAGGAGTGTGTGACTCTGCTCACAAATGCCTGGACATGTCTATGTTGTCTTTTTTTCATTGGAGAGAAGAGAAAATTGAGGTCAATATGAATTTTGTAAAATAATATGTGGAATATCCTATCTAATAATAGACAAGTATGCAAATTGACCATACCTCTGACACACCCACAAGACACGCCCACAAGCCACACCCAACATCCAATAAGAGTGAGTATGCAAATTAACCCAAACCAAGATGGCTACAGCCACAGAGAGCAAGGTTTCCTAGGTAACAGAGGAAGCCAAGCTTTCTACCTGCCCTGGCCAGGCCTAAGCCTCCACTCAAGTTACAAAGTTTCAATTATAGAAGGTAAACAAATTCAAACAAATGGCGGCAGAATGGAGCTTGAGAGAGCAGGCCAGGGTTGCTGCTGGCAACAGGGGAAGCAAAGCTTTCCGCACACCCTGGCCGGGCCCACCCGCTTAAGGCAACAAAGTTTCAATTATAACCCCAACAGAAATTACTGCCGGCCTCGGAGGGAGCCCCAGGCTTGGCTCCACTCCAGGCTACAAAGTTTCAATTGTAGAAGGAAAATAAATTACAGATACCAGGGCTTCCACTTGGGTTGCTAGGGGGTGTGGCCGGCCTGCAAACCACCATAGGCGCCTCGCTCAGGCCGCCCCACGCCCCAAGGTAACCCCCACCTGATCTGGGACTCCCTTCAGGGCAAACCAGCTGGCCCCCACCCCTGTACCATGCCTCTATCCTATCTAATAAAAGAGTAATATGCAGATTGATCATCACTGCAACACACAATATAGCTGCCCCCATGTGGTCAAAGATCCTGCCCCCATGTGGACACAAGATGGCCACCACAAGATGGCCAGCAGGAGAGGGCAGTTGGGAGGCATCTGGCCTGCAAGGGAGGGCAGTTGAGAGGGACCAAGCCTGCAAGGGAGGGCAGTTGGAGGTGATCAACCCTGCAGGAGAGGGCAGTTAGGGGTGACCAGGCCGGCAGAGGAGGGAAGTTGGGGGCAAACAGGCTGGCAGGAGAGTGGTTAGGGGGTGATCAGGCTGGCAGGCAGAAGCGGTTAGGGCAATCAGGAAGGCAGGCAGGCAAGCAGTTGGGAGCCAGCAGTCCCGGATTGTGAGAGGGATGTCTGACTGCCCGTTTAGGGATCCGACTGCCCACCGGGATCGGGCCTAAATGGGCAGTCGGACATCCCTTGAGGGGTCCCATATTGGAGAGGGTACAGGCTGGGCTGAGGGACAACCTCCCTCCGTGCACGAATTTCGTGCACCGGGCCTCTAGTGCATATATATGTTAAAATTACTGATTAAAACTATAATTTGATAGAAAAAGTTTCCATCGCAACAGCTTACAAAAGCTGAAAGATTCTAAAAAGTAAAGTCAGGTGACCTAAAATTATACCATGAGCTGAACAATTCCATCTAAATTCAGGTTGAATTTTGGATGCTGTTTCTCACTAGGAGACATTGGTAGGTTGTATTGGTATCAGTCAGCTTAAATATATACTTAAGTTGCTCTTTAAGTCATTCATTCATTTAGGGTCAGACGCTGTAGTAGATGTAAAAGCATTCCATTGTGTATAAATTCTTTATATTAAGAACATTAGCAAAGAATGACAACTAAACGGCACACATCACATTACTGATTCTCCAATAATCTTATGTAGTTGTAAATTAGGGAATGTGGATAAGCCAACTTAACCATGACATAAGCCTGAATCATGAGATGGAATACGTATGCTTTACCGGTCTCCAGAAGAACCATGTCTATCAGTGGAAAGTGATAGGAGATACCTGATACTATTCCAGTCCTAGGTTATTTTGTTTTTGGGGAGGGGAACTAGATGTTATTTCTAAACTTGGTTCCAGGGAGTCTGTAGGCCTGTCCATAAATACTGGGGACAGGTCAAAATGAGCTTATTAATAAGACCATACACAAAGGTTGTAGGTGACTAGATATGCATTCTGCTCATTATTTATGTGAGGCAAACTTCATTAATCTGAACATGTCCATTGAATTTCCTTAAAGTCCAGAAACTTAGTCATATTGATTCTTTCTCTTTCAACACCTATGGATAAGTCTAAAAATCTATGAAATCTAGATCATCTCCCATTTTCACTGTCCGAGTTCAAGCCCTCGTCATTTTTCAGACTGTTGTAGCAGTTGTCTAATGTCTCCTTGAATCCCATTCACAGACTTCCCAAGTTTATCCTTTCTCATACTAACCACACATATTCATATACAAACTGACCAAAACACCACACTATTTAAAAGTAATCAATAGTATTCCATGAATAAATTAGTGAATGATCAGGTGATGCTAGAATTTCTGTTTTCCATGATTGAGTTTTCACTCAAAGAGCTGAAAGGATCCTCAAAAAATTAGAAAAAGATTTTTTGAGGGCTAACAGAGCCAAGAAGTGTGAACGGCTTCACTGCTTAGTGCAGGCTGCTGTGATTTTTGTCTGGACCATACATTAAACTGTTACCTTAAGGATGATAACCAGATGCCATCTCTCCTCTCTACTAAGAATGCACATGAAATCCCCTGATTGGATATTAGTGTATTTCACTCTTTCTGCTGGTTCTCTTACTCTTTTTTGGTAATATGAGTTTTTAATATCACCTAAATCAGCAGTCAACACATATTAAAGTTTATATTATACACAGAATCTGTCCTTCACTGTATCCCCAAGTTTCATTGTTAATTGGAGCAGCAAGAATACAGTCATATTAGAAACCTGATGGGCTTTGGGTTAGATGGAACTGGCTTATATTATTCTATCTCATGAAACAGCTATGTGCCCATTCAAAAGCCTCCCTTTTTGTTCTGTAAAATGGTGAAAATAATAGAACATACCTCATAGAGTTGTTGTGATTAGTAAATAAGGTGTGTATTAAAAAAATATTGTAGGAAGATGATGTCATCAAAATGGTAACATAGTTTGTTTCCTACTTCAGTCCACCTCCCCACCCCGAGAAGACAAACTAACAGCTATGCATAGACAAGATACCACTGTGAGAATATGATAACCTGGGGGCAACGTTGAAACACCCCCAGAACACAGAGACTGAGAAGGACTGCATTCGATGGAGGAGCAATTTCACCTGGACCACATCGCCCCTCTTCCAGGCTGGTGCTGCGCTGTGATGGGAGTCTCACTAGCCCCTCTCCCTCCTCCTCCCTGGCCCCACATTTTCTCCAGAGGGAAAGAGAGCCCGAAGTGGACATCCAGCGACTCCAGCACTGTGGGCTGCTCCTGGGAGGCCCACTCAGCTTCTGCCTCATGAGGATTTCTGAGGGAATCTGCGAGGCTCAAGCACTGGGGACCAGATACCATAGAGACCGAGAAGGGGGCAGGGTTCACAGCGACCAGCACTCATATCTTGGTGAACCACATTCCACTTGCAGGAGCGCCAAAGCAGAGTTACCGGCCAGCGGCTCTGCCCAGATGTAGAGCACAGTAGGTGGCCCGCCTGTCCAGGGAGCGTGGTTGGCAGTCCTGCCTGATTTGGGTCTCGGGTCAGTGGGCTGTATCAGCTGTGGAGTTCAAATTTGCAGGCCTGTCCAACTTTGGAACATAACCCCCAGCCCTGCCTGGCCAGGAAGCCTGGCCTGAGAACCTGGGCAGTTGTGGAGCCCATCTTTCTTACATCCCTGCTAGTGCAGGGAGCCATGTCACCAACCCTGTCCAACTGTAAGCTTAGTCTCCTGCCTCACATAACCAGGGAGCCTAAACAGTAATCAGGGGCAGCCCCAGAGCCCAGCTTATCATACCACTTGGTAGCGGAGGCCAACCTTGCTCCATTGCTGAATACAGCCTATGTCCTTACCAGGCAAGGAGGCCACGCAATCACGGAGCTTAGCTTGCAGTTCCAGCTGACCGGGGAGCCTGGACAGTGACCCCACCTGATTTTGGAGCACAGTTTCCAGTCCCATCCAACTGTGGGACACAGCTGGAGGCCCTACCTGATCAGAGAGCCTGGCCAGTGACCTTGCCCAACAGCAGAGCATGGATAGCAGCCTACCTGATTGCAAAGCCCCGCCTGTGGCCCTGCCTGAACATAGAGTCCAGCCAGAGGCACTGTACATTTGGGGAGCTCAGCCAGAGCTCCCACTTGACCTGGAGCAATTACAGAGTCCAGCTTACAGCCTCACCCAATGGCAGGGACCAACCAGTGACACCAATCCTGCCAGGGAACACAACCTGCAACCATGTCCAACCACAGGTGATACAGAGTCCAGCTAGTGGACCTACCTGACTGTAGAGCACAGCCAGCACCTTGACCTATCAGAGAGCCTGCCCAGTGACCCAGATTGGACATGGAGCCCAGACAGTAGTACTGTCGTATACCCCAGAGCTGTGGCATCACCCAACCAGAGATACTAATGTGAAGCTCCGCCTACCTGTGGATGCTACCAGCAGATCCATACAGTAATCCAGGCTGAGCCGTCTGGTGGTTTTTCCTTACCATAGCAATCCTGTAAAGCCAAGAATAGGGGATTGCTTACTCAAATGTGCAGATATCATAAAGAATCAGGTTAACACGACACCACTAGAGGAAATTAATAAGGCTCCCATAGCCGACCTTAAAGAACTAGAGATTCAGAACTGGCTGAATTCAGAATAATCCTTCTAAAGAGGTTCAGTGTGAGAAGAATGTGAGGCCAAAGGCATTTTGAGAAAGAACAAAGTGGTATTATGCTCTCTAATATCAAACTATTGCATAAAGCTACAATAATAAAAACAGTTTTTGTAGCTCAATGGTATAGAAGAGAGAACCCAGAAATATAATCCATGTTGAGTTTACTTTGTATATTCTTTTTTAAAAAAAATATATTTTATTGATTTTTTACAGAGAGGAAGAGAGAGGGATAGAGAGTTAGAAACATCGGTGAGAGAGAAACATCAATCAGCTGCCTCTTGCACACCCCCTACTGGGGATGTGCCCGCAACCAAGGTACATGCCCTTGACTGGAATCGAACCTGGGACCCTTGAGTCCGCAGGCCGACGCTCTATCCACTGAGCCAAACCGGTTTTGGCTGTATATTCTTGCTTGTATGGTCAATCAATCTATGAGAAAGGATGCAAGAATATACAATGGAATAAAGACAGTCTCCTCAATAAGTGATGTTGGGAAAAATGGACAAATATATATAAAAAATAAAAATAAAATTGGACCACTATCTTACACCATATACATGGATTAAAGACTTAAATGTAAGACCTGAAACCATAAAAGTCCTAGAAGAAAACATAGGCAGTAAACTTTTTGACATAACTCTTAGCAATATCCTTTTGAGTATGTCTTCTCAGGCAAGGGAAAACAAAACAAATGGACTACATCAAACTTAAAAAATTTTTGCACAATGAAGGAAACCATTAACAGAACAAAAAGACCACTGAATAGGAGAAAATACTAAAAAATAATACATGTGATAAGGGGTTAATATACAAAATATATAAAGGACTTATGTGACTCAACACCAGAGAAAAATCCAATCCAATTAAGAAATGGGCTGAGGACCCGAATAGACATTTCTCCAAAGAGGACATTCATATGGCCAATAGACAGATGAAAAGATGCTCAATATCACTAATCATCATGGAAATGCAAACTAAAACCACAATGAGATACCACCTCACACCTGGCAGCATTGCTGTCAATAAATCAACAAATAACAAGTGCTGGCAAGGATGTGGAGAAAAGGGAACCCTCATGCACTGTGGGTGGGGCTGTAAATTGTTGCAGCCACTATAGAAAACAGTATGGATGTTCCTCAAAAAATTAAAAATAGAATAATCTTATAATCTAACAATCCCATTTCTAGATAAATATCCAAAGTAAATAAAATCATTATGTTGAAGAAATATCTGCACCCTCATGTTCCCCTGCAGCATTATTTACAATAGCCAAGATATCTATCTATCTATCTATCTATCTATCTATCTATCTATCTATCATCTATCTATCTAACATCTATCATATATCTATCTATTTCATCTATCATCTAATATTATTCAGGCATTAAATAGGGAAATCTTGCCATCTGCAACAACATGGATGAACCTGGAAGGTATTATACTATAGGAAATAAGTTAGACAGAGAAAGACAAATACTGCATGATCTCACTTATAAAAAACCACAAAGTCAGAAACAGAGAGCAGATTACTGTTTGCCAGATGTGGGTTTGGGGGAGGGAGAATTGGGTGAAGATGGTCAAATGGTAAAATTTCAGATATAAGATGAATAATATACAGCATGGTGACTATAGTTAACAATACTGTATTGTGCCCTTGAAAGTTGATGAGAGTAGATCTTAAGTTCTCAACACACACACACACACACACACACACACACACACACACACACAAATGATAACTATGTGAGGTGATGGATGTGTTAACTAACCTTATTGCTGTGGTCATCACCTCACAATATACACATATATCAATTCATCATGTGCATACCTTAAAATTACACATTACTATATGTCAATTACTAGTATATATCAATAAAGCTTAAAAAAAGAACGAGTGCCGGGGACATAGTTCTCAAATAATATTAGCTATTGTCCACATTATGTATGAAAACAGGGGCTTCCCACAAAGTATCTCTCAGTTATCCTAGAAGTAGCAGTTTTGATATGTGACAGTGGAAATGAAGGAAACTATTTAAGCAAAAATATACCTTAAAGAAAGTGAATGTAAACTCAAGGGTGGGGAGAGACAAGAAAACTAATATATATTTTTAAAACATTAATTCTCAGTCCTATCTTTTCCTCTATCCTGGTTTCCAATATCTCACGAAGTCAAAGATATACTGCCTCTTTAAAGGGAATTAGGACTTCTCTGTCTAGGTTGGCAATGTAAGCTGGTCTTCCTTATCTGCCTGGCCTAATTTAAAGGAGAAAAGGGGAAAATATATATATTCACCATTCAGTGAAAATGACATGTTTGGCAGCGATAGACTAGGATGGTTGACGTCAAGTGTGAGTTCCATGAGTTCCCTTGGTCCTTTTTGCTTTTCTAGAAGGATTGGGAAGTATTGTAGTATGAACTATCCTATCTAATAAAAGAGTAATATGCAAATTGGCCATCACTCCAACACACAAGATGGCTGCCCCCATGTGGTCAAAGATGGCTGCCCCCATGTGGACACAAGATGTCCGCCACAAGATGGCCAGCAGGGGAGGGCAGTTGGGAGGGACCAGGTCTGCAAGGGAGGGCAGTTGTGGGCAATCAGGCCAGCAGGGGAGGGCAGTTGGGAGGGACCAGGCCTTCAAGGGAGGGCAGCTGGGGGTGATCAAGCCTGCAGGGGAGGGCAGTTAGGAGTGAACAGGCCAGCAGAGGAGGGAAGTTGGGGGCGACTGGTCCTGCAGGGAAGGGCAGCTGTGGGGGACCCAGGCCTGCAGGGAAGAGCAGTTGGAGGGGACCAGGCCTGCAGGGGAAGCAGTTAGGGGTGACCAGGCCTTCAGGGGAGGGCAGTTAGGGGTGACCAGGCCTGCAGGGGAGGCCAGTTAGGGGCAATCAGGCTGCCAGGGGAGCATTTAGGCATCAATCAGGCTGGCAGGGGAGTGGTTAGGGGCTGATCAGGCTGGCAGGCAGAAGTGGTTAGGGGCAATCAGGAAGGCAAGCAGGCAAGCAGTTGGGAGCCAGCAGTCCTGGATTGTGAGAGGGATGTCCGACTGCCCGTTTAGGCCCGATCCTACCTGGATCGGGCCTAAACGGGCAGTCGGACATCCCTCAAGGGGTTCCAGATTGGAGAGGGTGCAGGCTGGGCTGAGGGACACACTGCCCCGTGCACTGGGCCTCTAGTTTTCTAGAAAATTCAAGTGGTAGAGAGGTAAAATAGGTCATTTAGTCCAAAGGATCTATGTTCGATTTGCTTCTAACTTAATCTTAGGATCTAAGAATCAAGTTTGAATTGAACTTTGAGGTGCACCGAGAGGAAAGGCATCCCAGCTTCTGAAGGAGGTGGGTTATGGTTTGAAAGACATGCTCACCTAGCATGCTTCTAAGAAGTTACATCTTGGTCCAAACATTGGGGTCTTGAATAAGAATGGAGATTTCTGTGCCAAATACCACACACGCATTCAAAATACTCTAAACAGGCCATTCCACACAGGTCATTCTCTTCTCAATACTGGCACAGAGAGACTACTCCTCTGAAATATACTCTTTTGCTGCAAGTTTTCAACTTAAACTCCATTTCTTGTATATTCTGGTGATTCCATTGATAAAATATTAGAAAAACAACCATTAGACTCTGATTGCTATATTTAAAAATTACTTAAGTAAAAATTACTTCCTTCCTTCATTCATTCCTCTACCTTTTGCCACAAGCATCTTAAACAGTCAATAATCAGAAGAGATTGTACCTTTTCCTATGGAAGTCATGGGTAAAGAATATATGTTTATTACCTCTTAAGGCATCTGTAAAAGATACATATATCACTGTTGGATTTTTGTCATGCTCTTAAGAAATACAATTCCTAGGAATTTTTTTTTTGTTTCCACTGGAGTTTGGGAAGTGTCCTGTACTCATCCATTTTGAGTGTAACTCTCTAATCATACTTGGGCATAAGGAGGTTTCTTGGACTCTAATAAAGTAACTAAGGTTGTGGTCTGTCATGGCAATTGTGTGGATAGACCGAGCTAGCCACAACTATTATCTTCACATACGCACTGAGAATTATTTTGGTTAATGTGTTCTTACAAGCTATCTATCTAATTAGATGTTTGAAGAACATGATTCATTTTGATGCAATTATCCAGTGGGTGTATTTGCTTTCTATTTCTAGCTTACATCCAGTCTACCAATGTAATAATACCTCACCTGGTGCCAAAGATAACAGAGGACTTGGCAGAACTGGCTGCCTACACAGTGTATCAACAACAGAGCTGATCTGGCACCTGACAGTTGGGTTCATTTCAGCAAATCCATTATTAACATTTTATTAGCCAATAATGAATAAACAGGTTTGGAGCTTTCCTCTCCCCCATGCTCTCTTATTTTATATAATCAACATTGTGTGGAAATTGTCTTGCTTTTCTGGTCCTGCATTAGTTTTCAAAGTAAAGTAGTCAATAAATCTTCACAATGGACTCAAACTGTACCAGGATTACAGGCCAAAGATAGAGGGTTATGGATATGTTTTAAAAAGTTGAGGAGGAAGCCAATGAGCTCGATCATAAAAACCTTAGTTGTTGGGACTTATGACATATATGATAAATTTAAGCTGAAGCAGCTTGGCCTGGACTAATGGTAGTATAACTCGAGGGATATTAACCAGATAGACTGCTTTTGAATTAATATCTATATATACTCAGTGATGTATTGTCCTGGCATGTAGAAGCACACACAACTACAGAGGCTTTGGGGCTTTATCAGGCTATGCTATGCCAGGCATCTCGTTTGATAACAGAAGGATGCTTCAGGTTGAGGGACAGTTAGGGTCTCACACACCTTGTATTTGATAAAAACACACACAGCTGTTTATCATGTGTAACTAACAGGGAAGAAATATCTCTTTCCACACCAGAAGCATTTCAGATGTCAACATTCTATTAAGTTCAGGATACTAGAGAGCAAGACGTTACCATGGTAAGAAATACCACTGTTTTTGAATCAATTTTTATTTATTAAAACTGTATAATTTCAATAGACATAGAATTGAGGTAGGGACAGTATAAAAAGGTAGATGATAACTCAAGATCTTCCTAAATTGTCTGATAACAACTATGTTAGGACCTTAAACAAAACATCCTCTTTTTGATTAATATGACAGTGGGGAAATATGTTAACAACCATGATTTTTACTACTTGCATAGTCTTTATCTCATTTGATTATTATAGCTATTTTGTATTATTATTTTTTAATTTTTTATTGATTTATTTTACAGAGAGAGAGAGAGAGAGAGAGAGAGAGAGAGAGAGAGAGAGAGAGATAAAGAAGAGAGAGCAAAACATCATTGTTCCACTTATTTATGCATTCATTGGTTGATTCTTGTATGTTCCCTGGCCAGGGATTGAACCTGAAACCTTAGTGTATCAGGATGATGCTCTAACCAACTGAGCTACCTAGCCAGGGCTGCCATCTTGTATTATGAATACCTACTAATCCTAGGTAATGCCATTAGCCTCACTTTAAAGATTAGGAAATAAGGCTTAGAAAAGTTAAATGACTTTCCCCAAGTCACCCAGCTAGTGGTAGGTGGTAGTGCTGGGATTCGAACCCAAGTCTTTAACTGAATTGGTATGCTCTTTTCACTCTCCAGTTTTGTCTCTCTTTGTAATCACTAGGGTCTGTCTTTGCTAAGAAGACAGCCCCGTAAGTGATTGTAAAAAAATTACACCACTGTTGACAAATAGGCACATGCTTTGAATCAGTCCTGCCAATGTCCTCCTTATAGAAACCCCACATCCAGTTAGAACTCCTCTCAGATCTCCTAGTGTATCAAGACGATTCTGGGAAGAGTACACAGTGCTTCTTCCAAGTCTGTCTGTTATTATTTCAATCATCATGCCTTCTGGGTTCTTGAGACCATTTTCAACAGTCCTCAAAGCATTTTTCTTTTTATATAATACTTCTAACCAGAACATTTTAGATAAATGACCTAGGATACTTGTTCATTTGATCAGCTTTGTAAACTTTTCTAAATCCTTTCTACCTAGTATGAACTTTTTCATCAGCTCTTCTAGCAGGGCCATCTATTTTTTATTTACTTACTTAATAGGCTCTCTCTAAAGGAGAACAAATATTTCCCTGCAAGAAGAATCTTCTCAAAATCTTACCAGTTCAGGAAACCACACATAATGTAAGTGGAAAGAAAAGGCAGATTTTACCAAACCCATTTTGCTTCTCAAAGGGCCACTGCATCAAATAAAAATACATATGCTTTATTCTTTCTATTATCTTTCCCCCTTCCTTTCACTTCTCTCCTCTCTCATTTGCTCTCTTGTGCAATCTCTTTTTCTCTGTTTTAGAATAGGATTTATGGTGGCTTCAAATGGCAAACAAAATATAGCAAGTGACACAATGATAAATTAGTGAGGAATAAAAAGATATCAATAATAGGAAGAAAGTAAAACGCTCTGTGAATTCAATACTTCAAAGGAGAAGGCTAGCACCAAGTACATTGCTTGATAAATACTCAAACATAGCTAGTAAGCTATGATTTCAGCATGATCATTTTTAAGTGAATACAGATCACTGACACTCAAAAGATCTCCCAGAAAATTTAACTTCCCAATACATGTGCGCATGTGTCATTATTCACATTTTGTTGTGTTTATTTTCTAACATCTCCTTACTAACTTGCAAGCTCGGAAGGGTAGGACTTTCACTTATTCAAGAGTGGAACCATCCCCATGCCCACCATATTTCATATACTGCTTTAAGACACACCAGCTGACCTCCATCTCTTTTCCTAAGACTTTTTTTTTTAAGTTGAAGAAAACCACTTTGCTCATGCATAGAAATTAGTGCCCCTCCAGCAAAAATAACAATAGTTGGTGTATGGATACTCAGCTCCCTCACCCCTCAGGCAAGACAATTCCTGGGTGTATGTTTCCTGGGTGCTCTCAGGTCTAAGTCCCAGTCACGCACAGCAGTGCCATCTTGCTTTCCTTAGCAATGCAATGCTAAGTAGATAAATAGAAATATATATATTTTTTTGGTCCAGAAAATGGCAAATGATGCTAAGTATTGCTAAGACCTACAACTGGATCTGGAGCTCACTTTTGATACCATGGCTTAAGTGGAATATTGACAGATGAGAGTGTATTTGGAAGATAGGACTAGACGAGGATCCTGTATTGTACTTGGAGTGTTGAGGTATGATAAATGAGAAGACATTAGAAGTAAAGATTGATATGTATTTTTATATAAAAAATCATTTATAGCTATACGGAGTGCCATGGATATATAATTTTATTTCCTGAAAACTGGAATTGTCCAAAATTGTACTAGGTTGCCTCAGGAGATATTTTCATTATTACTTATGAGGTATGCCAGAAGAGCATAGATATGTAGACATATAACAGTCGCAGAAAGTTTTTACTAGATGATCTCCAAGTGTCCTTTGAAGTTCTCAAGATTTTTGAGTCCTATAAGCATAAACACTAAACAATCTCTACTTTGTTTGATTTCAAAATCAAGTCTAATTTCCAAACCATATTTTCCACTGAAGTATATTCAATCCAACCATTCATTTCTATACTTGCTATCTTATGAGGTCATAATGCTATTCATTCACCTCCAACCCCATTGTCTGGCACAGAATGAAGTCTGACTTTGTGCTTCTCAGATGAATGTGAATTTTTGAATTATAGAATTCTTTGGGGATATTACTGTCACTGCTAACCCTTTTATAAATTCAACAGTAGAGATTCTTTTTCATAGACACTTTAAAATTTTTTTAAAACCATCTGTTCCTTTGTTCTCTTGATAATGTGTTGCTCAAACTGTGGTCTGCATACTGCTGGGGTTGTGACTGTTGGATCATATGTTCTCAGGAAATTTGGTAGTTTTAGAGCAAAGGGTGATTATATAATTTTAGTCATATATATTTATCATATTTGAAATATGAGAATTGGGATTTTTTTAAGGAAGCCTGAAATAGTTTTAATAACTTCATTTTGAAGATGCCCATCTACTATAAAGATTGTATTAGTCACTTTATCTTGCCTAATATTTTCATGTAATATAATAATTTTTATTAGTTATATTTGCAATTACATTGTTGTTAGTATTGTTTTTTCAATAGTCCGAATCCACAAAAATGAATTGGTGGCTCAAAAGCTGTTCATTAAAGTGTTAAGGTAGTGATAAAAATAGTAAAATAAACCCTATAATTTATGACATGTAAATTTGAATAGTAAACAAATTTTGACCTCAATACTTAGTATGAACATGTATGGGCTGAGTGAGTAAATCTGCAAGTGTTACTGTTTTGCACAAGAAAAAATAAAATGTAAATAGGATGCATGATAAATAGCTAAAAATGGGGTATTATTGCCATTGAGGCCTATTTGTCCCTTGCTGTTATAAACTTGTCAAATACAGGAATAAAGCCTTGGAATATTTGCATAATTACATAAATCAAGGCAGAGAGGGTCTAAATACAAATCAGTGATCTGCAGTATGGAATGTGTGAACTTTGTCGCTATAAGTAGTGATGAGCCCCAAACTTCCAGGTAGCCAGAGTTGCATTTACCATGGCAAAATCAATTATAAAGGACACACTTTCTGAGAAAACGTAAAAAACTTGCCACTAATATCTATGCTTGTAGAGAAAGCAGGAAAGGAGTTGGCAAAAATCCCCTTCTCAAAGGGCACAGTTGGGAGTTGTGTAATGCCAGTGGCCCAGCCTGCAAAGCCAGGTGTGTGCCAGCAGGTGCAGGTCTGTGGTGCCGCTGAGTGAGCGTCATCTCCGGCTCACGAGGGAGAAGTGCCTGATGCCTTCCTGTCTCTTCATCACTAAAAACCCGTCTCACAGCTGAGGTTTTCTAAGTTAAACATTGCTTTGTGATCCATGTTGGGAAGGGTGTAGTGGGATCAGAAGTAATGGGGCGCCCGCTATATCAGGGAAGAGATTAATAAGACAAGGAAATCTGGTTCCAGTTCAAGAGGGTGACATAGGAAGATCCTGAACTCCTTCTCTCCCACAGACACACTCAACCTACAGCTGTATATGGAACAATTTCCTCTGAAGAACAACCAAAATCTGGCAGAGTGACCCCTTCGCACTGGGCAAATGAGAGGGAAACCGCATCAAAGTGGGCAGGAAAGGCTGAGATCAATCTCACCACAAACCCCACCTCGGCATGGTGACCATGATCGGGAGGAAACTCAAAACCCAGAGCTTCTCTGAGTGAAGGTTTTATACCCCACATCAGGCACCCCAATTTTAAACACTAGCATCTGAGAGTCAAGCCCCCAAATATCCAATTTGAAGACCAATGGGTTTGTGCCCACAAGACCCGTAGGTCTGTGGCATACTGAGATTGGCATAAAAACAGACGCATAGATCAATGGAACAGAAGAGGATCCAGAAATAAACCCACACACATATGGTCAATTAATTTACGACAAAGAAGCCAGGAATATATAATGGGGAAAAGGCATTCTCTTTAATAAATGGTCTTGGGGAAACTGGACAACCATATGCAAATGAATGAAACTCAACCACTATCTTACACCATACAAAAAAATTAACTCAAAATAGATTAAAGACTTGAATGTCAGACCTGAGACCATAGAATATAGGGGGCAAGTTCCTTGACATCGGTATTAGGGATGAATTATTTTTATTTATATGTTTGGATTTGAAAGCAAAAGCAAAGGTAATAAAAGCAAAAATAGACAAGTGGGACTACATCAAACTAAAAAAGTTTCTGCACAGCAAAGGAAACATCAACAAAATAAAAAGGCAACCTACTAAATGGGGAAAATATTTTCAAATCACAGATCTGATAAAGAGTTAATATCCAAAATATATAATGAGCTCATGTAACTCAATAGAAAAAGAAACAAAAAATTTACCAAAAAATGGGCCGAGGATTCAAATAGGTGTTTTGCCAAAGGAGATGTAGAGATGGCCAACAGCTACATGAATAGGTGCTCAACATCACTAACCATCAGGGAAATGCAAATCAAGACCACAATGAGATTTTACCTCATGTCTATCAGAATGGCTGTTATGAAAGGAGGGACAAGAAATAACAAGTGTTGGGGAGGATGTGAAGAAAAGGAAACTCTTGTGCAGTTAGTGGGAATGTAAATTGGTATAGCTACTGTGAAAAACAATATGTAGTTTCCTCAAATAAAAATTAAAAATAAAAATAGAAATGCCATATGATCCAGCAATTTTACTTTTGGGTATTCATAAAACAATGACAACAATAACAAAAAAGACACAAACCACTAACTTGAAAAGCTGTCTGAACACCATATTCACTACAGTATTCTCTACAATATCCAAGACATGGAAACAATCTAAGTGTCTACCAGTGGGTGAACAGGTAGAGAAATTGCGGCATATATACACAATAAAGTATTATTTAACCATAAAAAGATGAAATCTTGCCATTTGTGACAACCTGTAATAGTTTTAATAACGAGGCATTATGCCAAGTAAAATAAGTCATATAGATACAATATATATAAATACTGTCTGAGCTCACTTACATCT
The DNA here is from genome assembly GCF_951640355.1 of Cnephaeus nilssonii. Lineage (NCBI taxonomy): Eukaryota > Metazoa > Chordata > Mammalia > Chiroptera > Vespertilionidae > Cnephaeus > Cnephaeus nilssonii. The sequence goes on from NC_137089.1 coordinate 41,722,104, forward strand.
GAAGTCTAAAAAATCAAAACAAATAAGCTCATAGATACAAGAACAGATTGGTGGTTGCCAGAGGTAGAGGGTGGGAAGTGGGTGAGACAGGTGAAAGGGTCAAAAGGCACACATTTTCAATTACAAAACAAACAAATGCTGAGGATGTCATGTACTGCATAGTGACTGTGGTTAATGATACTCCATGCTTTTTTGAAAGTTGCTAAGATAATATATTTAAAAGTTCTCACCACAAGAAAAAAATTTTTTAACTATGTATGGTGATAGATGTTAAGTAGAATTATTTTGGTTATTACTTCACAACATGTACAAATATCAATTATGTTGTATACCTGAAACTAATATAATGTATGTCAATTATACCTAAAAAAAAAAAAAAGGACAAGTAAGTTTTTCCTCAATGCTTATCCACTTTATTTCCAGATAATGATTGGTGGTCAACAGTATCCTCTCTGTTTTGATTCACTTTTGAAGGAAATAGTGAGAGTCAGAAATATGGTCAAGTGATGACCAATGAATGTATAGCTTTTCAGTGTTCAATGCGAATAAATATATCATGAATATGTATGACTGTATTTTTTCACACTGAAGTATTCTGGTTTTGGGAGTAAAGGTGCTCACATTATTAAATTAAGTTAATTTTTTAGAACAGTTTCGGTTCACAGCAAAATGGGATAGAAGATACAGAGATTTCCCATACACTACCTGCTCCCACACAAAAATAGCCTCCCCCATTATCAACATCATCCACCAGTGGTACATTTGTTATATTTGATGAACCTACATCGACACATCATTGTCATCCAAAGTCTATAGTTCACACATAAGGTTCACTCTTTGTGTTGTATAATCTATTCATTTGGATAAATTTATAATGACATATACCCACCATTATATTATTATACGGAATAGTATTACCAATCTAAAAATCCTCTGTGCTCTATCTGTTCTTTCCTTCCCTAACTCTGCTCATTTCCCCAGCAACCACCGATCCTTTTATTGTTTCCATAGTTATGTCTTTTCCAGAATGTCATATAGTTGGAACCATTCCGTATGTAGCCTTTTCAGATTGGCTTCTTTCACTCAGTAATATGGATTTAAGTTTCCTCCATGTCTTTCCATGGTTTGATAGCTTATTTTATTTTATTTTATTTTATTTTTTAGCACTGAATTATATATTCCATGGTCTGAATGTACCACAGTTTATTTATCCATTCACTTACTGAAGGACATCTTGGTTGCTTCCAAGTTGTGGCAATTATGAATAAGGCTGCTATAAAAATCTACGTGCAGGTTTTTGTGTGGATATATATTTTCAACTCCTTTTGGCAAATACCCTGGGACATGATTGCTGAACTGTATGTTAAAAGTATGTTTAGTTTTGTAAGAACCTCCAAACTGTCTTTCAAAGTAGCTATACTATTTTGCATTCCTACAAGCAATGAATGAGAGTTCCCACTGCTAAGACCCACTGCATTTGGTGTTGTCAGTGTTCTGAATTTTGGCCATTCTAATAGGTGATAGTGGTATTACATTGTTTTACTTCACATTTTTCTAAAGACATAGGATATATAACATCTTTTCTTATGCTTATTTGCCATCTGTATACCTTTTTTGGTGAGGTGTCTGTTAAGATGTTGGGCATGTTTAAAAAGTATTTTTAAATTGATTTCAGATAGGAAAGGAAAGGGAGAAAGAGATATAAACAACAACGATGAGAGAGAATCATTGATTGGCCGCCTCCTGCACGCCCCACACGGGGGATCGAGCCCACAACCCAAGCACGTGCCCTGACGGGGAATCGAACTGTGACCTCCTGGTTCATAGGTCAACGCTCAACCACTGAGCCATGCCACTTGGGCAGTTTTAAAAATCAACTTGTTTTCTGATTGTTGAGCTTCAAGAGTACTTTATATATTTTATTTTATTCTTATAATTTATTTTAAAAATATTTATTGTTTAAATTATTACATATGTTTCCCCTTTCTCCCCATTGACCCCTTCTAGCCTGACTTCACCACACTATTGTCTGTGTCCATGGGTTATGCATATATGCATACAAGTTCTTTAGTACTTTGTGTATTTTAGATTATAGGGTGTGTTTTTTAACCAGATATACTTTTTGCAAATAATTTCTCCTAGTCTGTGGCTTGTCTTCTCATTCTCTTGATATTGTCCTTCAAAGCAGTTTTTAATTTTAATAAAGTCCAGCTTATCAATTATTTCTTTTATGGATCATGTCCTTGGTGTGGATTTAAAAAGGCACCACAATATCCAAGGTGATCTAGGTTTTCTCCTACATTATCTTCTAGGAGTTGTTTTATAACTTTGCATTTAACATTTAGGTCCATGATTCATTGGAGTTAATTTTTGTGAAGAGTGTAAGTTTATTTCACTTTTCATTCAAGTTGTTTGTTATCTTATTGTTGAGGTTTAAGTGTTCTTCGTATATTTTGGATAACAGTTCTTCAAAAGATATGTCTTTTGTAAATATTTTCTCCCAGTCTGTGGCTTGTCTTCTAATTCTCTTGACATTGTCTTTTGTAGAGAAGAATATTTTAATTTTTAATGAAGTTCAGCTTCTCAATTCTTCCATGGCTTGTACCTTTGGTGGTTTATCTAAAAAATCATTGTCAAATTCAAGGTCATCTAGATTTTCTTCTATATTGTCTAATAACAGTTTTATAGTTTTGTTAAGTTTTAGGGACAATTTATATCTGAAAAACATTTGGAGATCTGTGGTGAGGGGTCATGCCAGAATATCCCCTTTGAAATGAAAGACAAATTACAGCCTCTTGTTCCTGCTGACACGAAGAAGGAGGTACAAACTCTGTTGGGTCATAAGCAAACTGCACGAGCAGTTAGCCCAGATGTCATCCACCATGGCTGGACCAGTGTCCCTTCTTCAGTTTGTACCTATGACCACGTGGGGAGTCCTGAGCTTAATTTCACAGATGGGCCTGCTTGGTATGTGGATACCAGCTTGCATGGATGGCAGCTGTACTAAGGCCTCAGGTGTGCTCTTGAAAGATGGTGATAGGAAAAATCCTTCTCATAAACCACTTTGTGGGGAAAGAGAAATGGTAAGAGATTAGAAGGTACATAAAAAACCCGGAAGGGAAAAAGCGGGAAGATCAGGGCCAAGGAGGCCCATGGGTTAACATATGGGAGTGGGCACAGAGTTGGAGATCCTTGTACATGTTACACCCACCAGGACACATCCTTCTTGCACCAGGCAGTGAACAGCCAAGTAGACAAAATCACCTGGCTGACTACTGCTTGCCAATCTCTGTCACCGGCCACCCTAGTGCTGGTTTGATGGGCATGAAAGAAGTGGCTCCGATGGCAGACATGAGACTACACATGGTCCCAGTGGCATGTACTCAGGCACCAAAGCTGATCTCGTTGCTGCCATGGTTGAATGTCCAATTTGCCAGCAACGGAGCCCTTCCTCAGCTCGTTGAGGAGACCAACTGACCACTGAGGACAAGTTGACTGCAATGGAGCCTTCCACCCTGGAAGGATTAGTGATTTGTGCTCACAGAGCAGACACACTTTCAGGTGTGGAGTTCTCTTCTCTGAACCACTAATGAAAACTTACAGCGCGCATATCCACCAGCATGGGATCCTACATTGCATTAAACCAGGGGGTCCACTTTACAAAAAAGCAGGTACGGAAGGGGACTCGTGACTAAAGATTCACTCCTAAAGTCACATACTGCACCACCCAGAAGTTGTCAGCATTTCAGAGGTTTGGATGGAACACCAACTTGGAGGCACAGTTTGTGGGGATGAGGCAATGTCTTCCCGGATGCCAGATATATACTCATGCGTATAAGAACGAAGAAGAGATCTTTATTTGCATGCATAACTCTAGTCAGTATTCCTTTCCCCTTCTTGGTTTTGGGTAAGGTTAGAGTTTAACTTAATATCATACCTTATAGGAAAACACAGAGTTGTGCCAAATATCATTGCTAGTGGAAAAGTTATAGTCTATAAATCAGTCCATGCATTGGAAATCCATGTTGTATTTTGATTTGCTTTATAAAAAGAGAGGTTGGCAAAAGAGCCCAGCCCTGGACAATATAGCTGTGGACAACACAAATATTTTTCAACCCACTGCTCTTGCAGAGTCAATGGTACCTTGTAGAATTTGAAATGAGTGTGTGGATTCCTGGTTTCCTTAAAGGCTTCTATTGCTCCCCTGGCCTTTGGAGGGTTTCCAGATGATATATTATTGACTCATGTGAATGGATGTTAATGGTCTAAATCTGTCTACTGTGCAATTTACTAGTTGGTTCAAAAACAATAAAGGTGTTTAGTGTTAAGATTTAAAGTTTTGTTTGGAAACAATATACCAACTTTTCTCTCACTGCTTGCTAAGGCTGAGTTGAAAATACATTCTTTTGCCAAATTCTTCATAAAGAAAGGTAAGCTCTTCATTCATTAATTTTATTACATTTGATTAAACTCAAATGTAATAAAACTAATGTTCTGTCAAACATTTCCCCTCTGTAAAATGCATTTCTTATCCAGCTTTCACATTGACAAAATCACTTGCTCTGTATAACTTACCACTCTTTAAAATGCTCCTGTGTCAATTCAAGTTGAAATCCCAGTTTCACCATGAGAAGAGACTTGATTTCCCCAACTCCACTCTCCCGACAGGACTATACATATACCCTCCACGTTTTTTGGATAATCATATTGAAAATGTTCCCAGACACTAGTGGCTGTCTGTGTACAGGAGAGTTTCATAATGAATTAGTGCAATTATCCAGAATGTTTACATTAAATATTGGGAGAAAGCCCAGACATTTTGGCTTGAATACCTACAATGATTCCTAGACTGACTGAATCCAGAGGAAGGCTGCTCAATTTTCCATATCATAGAGGGGAAAATTCTAACATTAAAACATTAAAACTTATGGTGTATAGAGACAGGCACAACTGAAGTTTAGATTGGTCAAAAACTAGAATGTTGCCCCAACTGGTTTGGCTCATTAGATGGAGCATAGGCCCGCGGACTGAATCTTGGTTGCAGGCTCAATACCCAACCCCTGTCATGGCAAGTGTGGGAGGCAACCAATTGATGTGGCTCTCTCACATCAATGTTTCTCTCTCTATCTCTCCCCCTCCCTTCTACTCTCTCCAAAAATCAATGGAATAATATCCTTGGGTGAGGATTAACAAATAAATAAACAACAACAAAGAACACCCCTGCAGATCCCAAGCTAGTCCCCTGAGTTCCTTATTCCTCATCCGCAGCCCTGCAGAATCACTCTGCCTTTTTCTCTCTTTGCTTGCCTCAACTCTGTCCACTTCTTGGAATTTTATTTCCTCAAATCTTGACTGACAGTTTCTCTAATTCCCTTTGATTCTTACTTTCACCAAAGAAATTCACATGAATCTTCCAGTTTTCAGGAAAACACTGACCATTAGCTATGTGGCCTTCCACAAGATCTTTAACCTTTCTGAATCTCAAATTGTCATAGTTAATGAAAGGATGAGAATGACTACTTCAGGGTTATTAGAATTTTAAATGAGATTCCTTGCATAGCGTTTTAGTAGGTATGTAGTAAGTAGTTCTCTCCAACACAACCCTCTCATTTTGTTCCTATACACAGTAATATAATTTTACTAGAAGCCCGGTGCACGAAATTCGTGCACGGCGGGGGGTTGTCCCTCAGCCCAGCCTGTACCCTCTCCAATCTGGGACTCCTGGAGGGATGTCCGACTGCCCGTTTAGGCCCGATCCCACCGGTGGGATCGGGCCTAAACGGGCAGTCGGACATCCCTCTCACAATCCAGGACTGCTGGCTCCCAACTGCTTGCCTGCCTGCCTTCCTGATTGCCCCTAACCGCTTCTGCCTGCCAGCCTGATCACCCCCTAACCACTCCGCTGCCAGCCTGGTTGATGCTTAACTGCTCCCCTGCCAGCCTGTTTGCCCCCAACTTCCCTCCTCTGCCAGCCTGGTCACCCCTAACTGCCCTCTCCTGCAGGGTTGATCACCTCCAACTGCCCTCCCTTGCAAGCCTGGTCCCTCTCAACTGCCCTCCCTTGCAGGTCGGGTGCCTCCCAACTGCCCTCTCCTGCTGGCCATCTTGTGGTGGCCATCTTGTGTCCACATGAGGGCAGGATCTTTGACCACATGGGGGCAGCTATATTGTGTGTTTCAGTGATGACCAATCTGTATATTACTCTTTTATTAGATAGGATAGAGGCCTGGTGCACGGGTGGGGGCCAGCTGGTTTGCCCTGAAGGGTGTCCCAGATCAGGGTGGAGGTTCCCTTGGGGCATGGAGCGGCCTGAGCGAGGGGCCTGTGGTGGTTTGCAGGCCGGCCACGCCCCCTGGCAACCCAAGGGGAGGCCCTGGTATCTGGAATTTATTTTCCTTCTACAATTGAAACCATGTAGCCTGGGGCGGCAGCCATTTCTGGGGCGGCAGCCATTTCTGTGGCAGTTAATTCACCTTCTACAATTGAAACTTTGTAGACTGGAGCAGAGCCAAGCCTGCTGCTCCCTCCGGGGCGGCAGCCATCTCTATGGAAGTTAATTCACCTTCTACAATTGAAACTTTGTAGCCTTAAGCGGGTGAGCCTGGCCAGGGTGTGCGGAAAGCTTTGCTTCCCCTGTTGCTGCTGGCAACCCTGGCCTGCTCTCTCAAGCTCCATTCTGCCGCCATTTGTTTGAATTTGTTTACCTTCTATAATTGAAACTTTGTAGCTTGAGTGGAGGCTTAGGCCTGCAATGTCTATGGAAAGCTTGGCTTGCTCTGTTACCTGGGAAACCTTGCTCACTGTGGCTCTAGCCATCTTGGATTGGGGTTAATTTGCATACTCGCCCTGATTGGCTGGTGGGCGTGGCTTATGTAGCGGAGTGATGGTTAATTTGCATATTACTATTTTATTAGAGAGGATGTTGGTGTAATAATGGATGGTTTATAAAATATTTTCATACATCTCATCTTATTTGCTGTTCCCACACTAATTTGAGTTAGATAATTATGTATTATTTCTACTTTCAGATAAGAAAACTGAAGGCCAGGGAGTGTCCACATATACATGTTTTAACTGCAGAGTAGAAATGGGACGGGAGGTTCGACACTGATTTCCTGAACTGTGGTGTTTAGTAGAAACATCTACCTGGTTATGGTACTGGAAACCAAAGGGTGAAACCTGGAAATTATGTCTCTAAATATTGATTAATCAGAGTAAGGGAAAACAATCAGAAACCAGATGGCCATTCTAAATGGTTGCTCAGACTTAGGGAGCAAAATTAGTGAAGAAAGCACAGCCCGGAAGGGCCATACCCAGGAAGAGCCGAGGTTCCCTGTGGACACACAGGTGCATTCAGAAACGAACAAAGTTGAATGGAAGGGACCATTAAACTGCTTCTACTGGGACTACTTTCTGCTGTCCAATTAGCTTTAGTTACTACAGGGTGGGGGGAAAGTAGGTTTACAGCTGTAAATATGGGAAACAGACTTTATTCTTATATTATTATTTATTAATTATTGTATCATTCTCATACAAACAACTGTAAACCTATATTTCCTCCACCCTGTTTATGTGTAGATACCACCTAAATGTAGGATTTTCTGATGAACATAAAAATCCACTAAAAGAACCACTACTATTTAATGTGTATGCATACATGGAAACACTACTTTGGGCTTTTAAGAATGACATACCTATGAATGTATAAGATTACCTTATTCTATGCCAACTATTTTTTGTTTGTTTGCCTTTTTTTGTTAATCCTCACTGAGAGATACATCGATTGGTTGCCTCCTGCCCGCGCCCTGACCAGGGCTGGGGATTGAACTTGCAACCCACATACTTGCCCTTGACCGGAATCAAACCCGAGACCCTTCCATGCTCTAACCACCGAGTCTATGCTCTAACCACTGAAAAACTGGTAAAGGCTGTCATCTATTTTTAAACAAACATATTATTTAAAATGAAGATATTTTTATTATCAATTTATTACAGAAAAATCATATAGGCATTACTTTCCTTGATCAAAGTCACACAGTCAAAACCTAACTTGGATCAGAATTCCAGAGTATATACTCTTTTAAATACTATGTAATTTCATTTCTTCTATGAGTGCCATTTGCAAGTTTTATTATATTATTTCATCATTCATCTATTTTAATAAAAATGGTTTTATGTTACTAGTAATCATATCAAATCTCTGGATTTGTAATTTAAAATTATTATTAAGAGCTTGTATATTGATTTCAGAGAATCCACTTACTTATTAAATATTTATTAATGGCCTATTTGTACTAGACACTCTTTTATATTCTGAAAATTTGAAAAATAAAATTACCCGGCCATTAATATTTCCAGCAGAAAATACTCTGACCTAAACCATCTGCCTAATAGAACCTATATAGGTAATTTCTAAATTTTCCATTTTTTATTAAATTCCAGTAGCTGAAAATAAAAAATTTAAATAATAAGAAACCTGGCATTATCCATGACAAAGAAAAATAGGTCATCTTCAATCAGTGGCAGCTCCGTTTTATCCAGTTATACATACTGCTACGTAGAAGACAAATGGTAAATGTTTTGGGTTTCTCTGTCATCTCCAAGTGATTGGTAATGTTATGTTGCATGCTATATTCTGGCAGATTTTGAGACTGTATCTAAATTTGGTGGTGGGGGGGAGTGTTGTAAATAATTAGCCATGTTTGAAAAAGGCATAGCAAGGGGGAATATTTGTGCCATTTATTTGCAATTTCTGGCTCAGATAAACCATAAACTGTGTCCTTCCGTATCACTTCTATTTTCACGTTACTACATCTAACCAGTGCTTCCATGCACCTGAAATCCAGTGGAACTCAGTATTATTGTGTGTGGGTAGATTGGATTTGAATCTCAGCTTTCCTAAGGACTAGTATTAGCACGAGCAAGTTGATTAATTTCCATGTTCTCAGTTTAATCATCTATGAAATAGACACCTATCTTCTATGGACTTTTTAAACTGAAAATTATCAGTGAAGAGCCATCACTTTATCTGAAGTTATGTAGCTCCCTTTTCCCTCAGTTAGTACCCATGTGTGCTTGGGAATATAACAACATTTTTATTTTATTTTATTTTTTTCCATCACCATTTATCCTCTCTATGCACTCTTCCACCTCCACCCACCCCCACCCCTACCCCCATGATCAGCACACTGTTGTCCATGCCCATTAGTTCTCTCTCTTTTGTTTCCTTTTTTGTTCAATACATCCACCTCCACAACACCCTCATCCACCAGAGCTGTCTGCCTGCACTCTATCTACGAGTCTGTCTCTATTTGGCTTGTTAGTTTAGTTTTTTCATTAGATTTCACATATGAGTGAAATCATATGGTACTTGTCCTTCTCTGACTGGCTTATTTCATGTAGCGACAGCATGGATGGACCTAGAGAATATAATAACATTTTGATATTGGTTTTAAATGGAATTATCTTTGGAAAAACACATCTATTACATAATACTTCATGCATTCATAGAAGGTTTAACTACTGGCCCAATTCTTCATCTACATTAATGTAGATAACTGAGAAATGTTTATTTAATTTGTATGCAACACTATGTGACTTTGTAAAATTGATGTGCAAAGGTATTTTATATATTCACTCATATTATAACAATACCTTGAAAGGTAAAAGTCCAGAGGCACAGTTTAAATGAGTTAAGTGAAAATTAAACATGAAATTAATATAAAATATAAGAATATAATATTGCAGATTTATTTGAGCGATTCCGTTTACTATGAATTTTAGACAAGCCCATGCAGAGCTGGTCTTTTCCCATAGGTAGCTTTCTCTTGTGCTGGCCACACTAGTGAGCATTCCTTTCAGAACTGCAGCCTGTCCTCGCTCGCCCTCTGCTGGGCTACGTCTTTGGTGCACAAACGCCCAGGTCCCAAGAGGAGCCCTAACCAAGGAGGGCTGCTCACTTTCGGAGTAAATTGGGTGTCATTAGAAGGAAAGCATACAAACACACACAGAGATTATATCTCAGATGCTGGCCTTCTAGTGCTTTATAGGCACGATTTGCTCTGTGAATTTACTGCTCTAGAGTCCTGTACCACGTCTACAGGCTTACAGGTCCTCTACCACTTCTACAGGCTTACCAGTACAGGCAGGATCTGCTCATTTCGTTCTTACATTTAAAACACACACACACACACATACACACACACACACACACACACACACACACACACATACACACACACACACACATGCATGCACACGCGTGCGCAGAGTTCCCATCATGTCAGGTGCAGCTAGAGACAAAGCAGAATGGCAATCTTTGCCTTCATGGTGGTTACAGTCTCCTGGGGAAGCCCACCAATAAACAGGTAGTTTAATTTCAGGTGGAGACTAGCATTGTGCAAAAGAAAAGGGAACAAAGAGAGACACCAGCTCTGTGAGGGGTGATGTGAGTGGTTGTGATTTGGGAGTTCAAGGAAAACCTTCCAAAGAGATGATGTTTGGCCTGAGACGTGGGTGACAGAAGCTGAAGTCCAGGCACATGGGGCATCCTGCCACAGGACAGAGCTTGATGTGGTTAATGAAGAGGAACCAGGCTCAGGCCAGAGGGACCGGAGCACAATGAATGACCAGGAGAGTCTGAAATCAAGTGGAAGAGGTATGCAGGGGTCAGATCACTACAGGACCTTGAGATCACTGTAAGAATTCTTTTCAAGTGCATTGGGAAGACATTCAAAGTTTTTTTTTTTTTAAAGGAGTGACGCCATTCAATTTATGTTTTTAGAATGTGTCTTTGGGTGTCCTGTGGAAACAGATGTTAGGGGAGCAAGAGTAGAAGCAGAAAGCCCAGTCACTGGGGCGATATGGGCAGGAGATGACAATGTGTTCCACTGGGCTTGTAGCACTGGAGAGGGAGAGAAAGGTTGTCATTCAAGATAGCTCCTTCTCCCTGGGGCAGTCTGGTGAAGCTTATAGACCCTTCTAGAATAATGGTCTAAAATGCATAACATTCAAAAGGAAGCCAATTGTATTAAAATGTAGTTACCAAAATATTTTTAAAAATTCGTGAAATAATATATTTGTGGCTTCAGTCATACAGTAAATAATAAAAATTACTAGTGGGTCTGATAACCACTATAACTTCAAACTAGTGATAGACAAACATTATTCCAACACAGCTAAAAAATAGTCATAGGTGTGAAAATATCTGTAATTTCTAATGGAAATGAAGTGCAAGGCACTGCTACTATGTTGATTATATTCATTCTGCAAGGAAATGTCAAATTACTGTCAGAAGCTACTGAACATAAAGATGTAATTATTTGCCCCTTCAAGATTACTGACCTTCTGCTTCAATGGCAGAGGTGAGAGGACTTTGGATAATCAAAAGGTGAAGAAGAGAAAGAATGTAGGGATAGATAGTATTATTCAGGTGTGTACCTTCCGTGCAGACATGATGGAAATACAAGTGACTGTGCTGGGCTCTGGGCAGAAATGTGTGTTTGTCCAGAGATGTGAGTATGTGGGAATTCCATTTCTTGAAGTGAAGAGGCAAATGTAAAAGAAAGCTATTTTAAATTGTGCTTCAGCTATACCAGTGGTCGGCAAACTGCGGCTCACGAGCCACATGCGGCTTGCGGGCCGCGGTTTGCCGCTCTGTTGACTAATGAGTTTGTTGACCACTGCTGTAAGGCATTACCCTTACCCAGAAGTTTTGACTTCAGGTTAAAGACATTAGTACATTGTTAAAATGTTTTTTTAAGTGTTTTTCCCTAGCAGTGGTTGGCAAACTCATTAGTCAACAGAGCCACAGTTTGCAGACCACTGAGCTATACCATAATAGGTCCTTTGGCATGGGAAAGGCCCATTATTATGTAAAGTTTAACTTCTATGTATTATTACCCTGATCAGAAAGACATAAAATAACATGGTGTAGCTTAGTAAGTAGATTTTTAACAACTGTTTTTAAAAGGCTACCAAGAAATTGAAACACAAGAAGCCACTAAGGAAAATAAACGATGACAAAACAAATCAAAAGTCTTTGGTTATTCATTTTTAAATTACAGATACTTGGGAGGAGAGAGAACACATACTATATAATCCTATATAATAAAGAGGTAATATGCAAATTGACCATCACTCCAATACACAAGATGGCCATCCCCATGTGGTCAAAGATGGCCACCCCCATATGGACAAAAGATGGATAATCAAAAGGTGAAGAAGAGAAAGGATGTAGGTATAGATGGTATTATCAAGATGGCTGGCAGGGGAGGGCAGTTTTGGGTGATCAGGCCAGCAGGGGAGGGCAGTTAGGGGCAATCGGGCTGGCAGGGGAGCAGTTAGGCATTGATCAGGCTGGCAGGGGAGTGGTTAGGGGGTGATCAGGCTGGCAGGCAGAAGTGGTTAGGGGCAATCAGGCAGGCAGAAAGAAGTGGTTAGGGGCAATCAGGCAGGCAGGCAGGCAGGCAAGTGGTTGGGAGCCAGCACGCCTGGATTGTGAGATGGATGTCCAACTGCCCATTTAGGCCCAATCCCGGCAGGGTCCCAGATTGGAAAGGGTGTAAGCTGGGCTGAGGGACACTCCTCCTCCCCCCCCCCCCCCGCCATGCATGAATTTCGTGCACCGGGCCTCTAGTAATAAATAAAGTTCATGCTTATAATAATTAAAATGGAAGGTGTCACTATTGCATATGGTTGCCTCATTTTAAAACACAGCACAGACACAATAAATGAAATATACTGTTTCCTTTAAAAATTTCTCTAGTTGGTCCAGTTTGTTCAAAATACTTCTTCCATTTTGCAAGAAAAAGAAAACTAAGAATTTCACTGAAAAATAGACATTTTCTTGTTCAATATGAGTAGAAGGGTTAAATAATTAAAATACTAAAGGACCGAGCCAGTTTTCCTGGAAAAATGAACTCCTGTTCCCACAATGGTGGAGATTGTTATAACTTTTGGAAATTACACTTGCAAGGTTAATGACTCTGGAAAAAAATGTTAAGCTAAATCTTTGCTTTCTAAATTGATTACAAATTGGAATTTCACATAGGTTGAAGGTTTCTATGTTAATATAATTAGAAGATAATATTAAAGCTTGACATAAAAAGTATTCCTGGCTGTTTCCATTTCAAAGTTATTCATGCTGCCTTTGTGGTTGAATGAGAATTTACTGCAGCAGGAATTAAATATGCAGAGCCAAAAGCAATATACCTTTACTGTCCTCAGAGCCCCGTAAGTTCAAAACCTGTAAAGTTGGACTACAATGAAGTATCTATATGTTAAGTAGTTACCAGAGGCAAGACGAAGTTAATTTCTTGAGTCAGAGCTTGAATTTCTACTTTGAAATCCAGATATTGCCTCTTATTTCATAGCAAAACTCTGTAGAACAATAAAGCATTATAAAAAGAACAAGAACAGCCATTTTCTGCTCTTTTAGCCAGTTGAAGATAAGAATTTATAGGGTTTTCCCTTCTCCATATAAAATTGTATACTCTAGCCAACTTGTGAATACTTAATACTCATTGTGTTTTTTACATTTAATGAGAACTCCATCAAGAAAAATTTTCCATTACTCAATGAGATGTTTTCCTTTTCTCCAACTATATTGCCTGTGAACAAAAAGCAGAAGATCCACTCACCAAAGTGCTTACAATGATGGACACTGAAAATGCTGTTTTATTTTTCGAGATATACTTTTGTTTGATATCTCGAAACAAAATAAATTATGAGTATTGGTAATATGAAGTCTTTCAAGTCTGTAACTGTGCCCCTACTCCCCAGGATAATCTAATTACTCTTCTTTAGTCTTCTAATATTAATCAATATGTGTTTAATTTTTTTAAAAAGTACTATAGCATAGTACCTAAGTGTATGGCTTAGTAAGTACCATATTTAAAGATAGACTTGGGTGTAAATTTCAGCCTCATCATTGAACAGTTCTAGGATATTAGGCAAGTCACTTCTCTAATCCTCAGATTACTGAACTATAAAACAGAGGCTATGCCTACATCTTAGGGCTTCTGTGGGGAGTAAACAAGACACACCCACACACCCACACACCAGGAATTGAGAGTGCCTGATACTTAGCAGATAAACAGCAAATGGTAGATTATATTAAGCTCCTGCTCTCAATTATATAACAGGTAAATATGGTGAATATTCCTGATGCTAATATGTTAGAGGAAACTTACTGCTCCTGCTATGGTTCCTGAAGAAAGTCCTGAGGTCCTGAGTTTTGGTTTCTTCTCACCGGGTCAGAATTACCACTGGTTGTGTGGGATATTGCAAGTCATTGATCCATTATATATATTTTCTCATTTGGTCTTATTTCAAGCATACGGGCTCCCACTGCATTGGAAGTAAAATTATAGGATGAGAAGGAACATTTCAGTACCTGCCTGTTTATCTCAGTTTTCTGAGTAATCAGAAAAAGTAAAGGGAATTTCAAAGAGGAATAGACCTTATGGAATAGTTACAGGTAAAAAGAACTCATTACAACCCTATGGGGGACTGCTGTATAGCCAAACGAGATTCCCAGGGATGACTTCAGATGAGGCAGATGTCAGGAATGAAGAAAATGATGTAAACGTGAAGAGCAGGCAATGAAAGCTGCATATGGAAAAAAATATGTGGAAGAGAATTGAGAACAGATGGTTTACTTTGAAAGAATACCTCTGTGCAGGCCAAGGGAGGAAACTATGCTTCGTCCAGAAGTTCAAGGGCTGTTTGAGATGGCTTAGCTAGAAGAAGAATTCAGTATTGCAATTTAGTTGAGTAATATATTGGCAAATTTTAGGTGTGAAGGTAAATGTGAGAAAGTTAGAGGGACTAGGTCCAAATCTTTTGTTATTGTCTAGAATACTTTACTTGAGCAGTAGAGGCTGTCATATACCTGTTATAAATGAAAATATACACTCAACAGCTATGTATTAAGTGCCTCACCTCAAAGTTATTAATATGCTGGCTCTAGAAGACATTTAGCGAGATATGTATATAGGTAGAATTTAAATATGTTGGAAAATTTTATAAGGAAGGTCATCATTTCTCTATTTACCCAGATTTAGACAAGGTAGGCAGGAGGAAAGAAGGTTTGGAAAGCATAAATAATCAAACCAGACCTCACTGGTTTGGGTCAGTGGATAGAGCATCTGGCTTTCGGACCAAAGGATCCCAGGTTTGATTCTGGTCAAGGGCACGTACCTCAGTTGCAGGCTCCTCCCCAGCCCAGGCCCTGGTCAGGGCCCATGCAGGAGGCAACCAATCGATGTGTTTCTCTCACATCAATATTTCTCTCTGCCCTTCGCTCTCTCTTCCTTTCTCTCTAAAAATCAATGGAAAAATATCCTCAGGTGAGGATTAAAAAATCTGATTATCTGCACAGACCCTTTACAGGGGAAGATAGCTGAGGGACTATACGTACAATGGAAAAGAAGACTCATCACATTAGTTGAAGATGAAATTTCAAATTTAAAAGAGTAACAATATGACATGGAAGAGACAGCGAGAAAGCAATTCAACATGGTGGCAGGAGCAATGGAGAAAAGGAAAGACTTTGACTGCAAGAAGAGGCGAAAGCATACACAGAGTATGGCTCAGGCGGTCTCCTCCTCTATTAAAGGGCTGTAAAGAGCTCTGAGGGGAAGTTTTCTAGTCCTGGCTGTTTGCCTAAAGACAAAAAATCCAAAAAAAAAAAAAAAGTGTCTAATTTCACTCTTCCTTTACAATGAGGACTGTAGGTATGAAAGGCTGAGTGAAATGTGAAACCCTACACTCAGAAAACCTGATCTTTGCATGAAGGGATTTTGCAGATGTAAGACAAAATTGGAAGGAAAGAAGTAAGAGGAAGTTTGGTGACAGAGACTAAATGAAAAGAAAGCCAATGAGCCAGAGGAGGATGTGATGTTCAGTGACAGTCCCCACTTATGTTGTATTTTAAAATTTTTTTCCAGGGACTTTCAAAGAGCAAAGATAAGTTGTTCAAAGAGGAGAGGTAAGTAATTGTAGGAAATCAGATTAGGTACTATTTAGTAAACTTGGTGTGCTAAAGGAATCACATTGGAAAACTTCCTCTTTTCCCTCCAGGAAAGATTCTTGCTATATATTTTGTTTATTTTAAAGTAATAAAAGTGAGTGAGATATCTAAGGCTACTAATAATTTACATATGAGGAAATAATTAGGAACAATTAAAATATTCCAAAGTGAAAATCTACCTTAATACTTCTAATAAAAACAGATTTACAAGACAAATGGATGACAGTTAATAGGCTTGGATTTTAAAATAACAATGCTTACTGTGTCAAGGAAATAAAAAATCAAAATTGAAAATTTTAGCAAAAGATTAAAAACTATTGTAAAAAGCTAATAAAAACAACAGAATAAAAAAAATTCAAAATCTGAAATTAAGACCACATAAGATGGGTATAACAGTATGTTAGAGACAGTTGAAGGGGAAATGAAATTAGAGTGCTTAAAGCTAAAACTGAAGAAAAATTTTAGACTGAAGTAGAGATAAAAAAAAAAGAGGTAGAAAAAGCAAAAAGAGAATTGTATACTAAAGGGGTATTGAGAAAAATTCTTATATACATGAAATGGGAATTGCAGAAGTTAAAATGAGAGAAAAAAGGGGTAGATGCAATATTTAAAGAGGCAATGAATAAGGATTTTTCAAACCTAATAAAAAAAGCTACACATTTAAGAAGAGTTAGAAAGCTCTATCAAAACAGTTAAACAAACAAATTACACCTGAACACAGCACACTAAAATGTCTAAAAATATAAAATCAAATAAAAAACCTTAAAAGTAGACCTAGGAAAACACAAGACTACCTTCAAAGGATCAACAGTAAGACACAAGAGCTCATTCAACAGAAAAAGGTGGAAGCCAGAAGACAATGGGATATCTTCAAAGTACTGAAAGTAAAGGACTGCCAAGTAGAATTCTATACTCAGCAAATTATCCTTCAAAGAAGAGCAATAAAGGCATTTCCAGACAAAAAGAGCTAAGAGAGTTTGTTAGCAGCATACTCACACTGAAAAACACTTAAGAGTATTATTCTTCAGGTAGAAGGAAAATAAATGAAAGCTCAGAGATAGTGAAAATAAAGAACAATGGAAAAGGTAGATATACAGGTAAATCTGAATAAATATTAGCTATATAAAACCCTAGTAATATCTTGTGGGGCTTAAAATATATGAATTAAAATGAACAATAACAATAGCCAAGGATTTAGTTGGGGAGTAAATGGAATAATGCAGAGGGATAAACCTAACTTATCTTAGTCAAGAATGGATGTTATAATCTCTGTAGTGCTATAAATAGAACGTCCTTTAATTTAAATAGCTATACAAGGCTAATTGCTGTTATTATTATTTTTAGTCTTACCTGAAGATATATTTTTAATTGATTTCAATTGCTTTCCATATGCACCTACCAGGGGATTGAACCCAAAACCAACTGAGCCACCTGGCTAGGGCCTAATGGCATTTATATGACAGGGCAATTTTAGAGTAAAAACACACACTCACACACACACATACACATGAAAAGTAAAGTCATTACTAAGTTACTAGAAATTATATTAAAATAATGAAATCTGATTAGAAACAAAATAATAAAATACTATATAGGAAACAATAAAATATGAGGCAAGAGATAAACATGAAGGAGGAAGGACAAATAAAAACAAATAGTGGTATGAGCCTAACCAGTGGTTAAGGACAACAGGGGGTGGGGGCATGCGTGGGGAGGGGTGTGGGATGGGAATGGGGGGATGAGGACAAATATGTGATACCTTAATCAATAAAGAAATTAAAAGCAAACAAACAAAAAAACAAATAGTGGGATGGTATCCTATCTAATAAAAGAGTAATATGCAAATTGACCATACCTCCGCTACACCCAGAAGCCATGCCCACCAACCAATCAGGAGTGAATATGCAAATAAACCCAACCAAGATGGCTGTGGCCACAGAGAGCAGGAGGGAGGCTTGGGTTTCCCCGGCAATGGAGGAAGCCAAGCTTTCCACCTGCCCTTGCCGGCGCAGGCCTCCACTCCAGGCTACAAAGTTTCAATTATAGAAGATAAATAAATCCCAGATACCAGGGCCTCCACTTGGGTCACCGGGGGGGGGGGGGGGGGGAGGGAAGAGGGGGCGTGGCCAGCCTGCAAAGCACTACAGGCTCCTCGCCCAGGCTGCCCCACGCCCCAAGGGAACCCCCCACCCTGATCCAGGACACCCTTCAGGGCAAACCAGTCGGCCTCCACCCATGCACCAGGCCTCTATCCTATCTAATCCTATCTAATCAAAGAATAATATGCAAATTGACTGCCACTTCAACACACAAGATGACTGCTCCCATGTGCTCAAAGATGACTGCCCCCATGTGGACACAAGATGGCCACCACAAGATGGCCAGCAGGGGAGGACAGTTGGAAGGGACCAGGCCTGCAAGGGAGGGCAGTTGGTGGTGATCAAGCCTGCAGGGGAGGGCAGTTAGGGGTGACCAGGCTGGCAGAGAAGGGAAGTTGGGAGTGACCGGGGCTGCAGGGAAGGGTAGTTGGGGGGGGGGCCCAGGCCTGCAGGGAGAGCAGTTGGGGGGGCCAGGCCTGTAGGGGAGGGCAGTTAGGGGTGACCAGGCCTGCAGGGGAGGGCAGTTAGAGGCAAACAGGCTGGCAGGAGAGTGGTTAGGGGGTGATCAGGCTGGCAGGCAGAAGCAGTTAGGGGCAATCAGGAAGGCAGGTAGGCAAGCAGTTGGGAGGCAGCAGTCCTGGATTGTGAGAGGGATGTCCGACTGCCCGTTTAGGCCCAATCCCGGTAGGATCGTGGGATCGGGCCTAAACGGGAAGTCAGACATCCCTTGAGGGGTCCCAGATTGGAGAGGGTGCAGGCTGGGCTGAGGGACACCCCCGCCCCCCCCCGCCCCCCCCCCCCCCCCCCCGTGCACGAATTTCATGCACCAGGCCTCTAGTACATATATAAAACAAAATATGCCTGTAATTACACTAAATGAATTAGAGATGATTGTCAGCCTAGATTTAAAAACTACACACAAGCACCATTGTGTACCACTACATATAGAAAAGTTTAAAAATGAAAAGAAAGAAAAAACATTGACGGGTAAAGATTAAAAAACAATAGCAGAAATAAATTAATGCCACACAAGTAGACTTCAAGTCAAAGATTTTACCAGACAGAATGAAAAACATTTCATAATGATAAAATGTTTACTCCACTAGGAAGATATAGTGATTCTAAAACTGTACACACCTGATAATAGAGCTTCAAAATATACCTAGCAAAAGCTGTCCAAACCAAAAAGAGTAGGCAAATCCACAATCATAGCAGCTGATTTTAACAGAGCTCTTTCATTAACTGATAGAACTGAACAGACAGAAAGGTGGCAAGTTTTGGAAACTAAACAGTAAAGGCAGACCATTGAATAAGTCTGGTGATGGGACTAGCTTAGAAGTCTTCCCTCTCCTCCGTGTTCCCACATGGGGGATTTTAAGAGGCATTTCTCATGTGTAACTGCAAAGACAGAGGTGGCTGTTACGCTGTTCTTACCAGTGCTGAGAGCTGATAATGGTGCTGCAGCTAAATTTATATAGTTGTTTATTTTTCTAAAGTTCTTGTCATAAAATTCCCATATCTGCGATGCTTATCTTTCTTTTGTAGATTAGAAAATGTCAACTTAGATAATTAGTGTTTTGGTCATGTTAAGACTCAAGTCTTTTGACTCCAAATCATCTGTTCTTTCTACCAAGATATCGTATAAAAGCTGTCTTGTTAAGAACGTTGAATTAGCTGTAGCTGATTTGGCTCAGTGGATAGAGTGTCGGCCCATGGACTGAAGAGTTCTGGGTTTGATTCTGGTCAAGGGCACGTGCCTGGGTTGCAGGCTCGATCCCCAGTGTGGGGCGTGCAGGAGGCAGCCGATCAATGATTCTATCTCATCACTGATGTTTCTATCTCTCTCTCCTTCTCCCTTCCTTTCTGAAATCAATAAAAATATATATTTTTAAAAAAGAACATTGAATTAGGAACAACCTGAGTTCAATAAGCCTCCGTTGCTGTTTATTGAGTGCATGTGCCATGCCTTCTTTTGGAGGGATGCTGTATAGCAGACTGAAATGAATGTGCAGGCTGCAGACCAGGGTCTGGGAATTGCCTGGTTGGTCAGGTAAGACACATAAATCTCCCTGGTCCTCAGTTTCCTCATCTTTAAAGTGGGGTGAGGCTGCCTAGTTTATACAGCATTATTAAGAGGCTTAAGGGGATGGCATCTGCATTTCCCAGGTTACACAAGGGATGTCAAGAAGAGCATCACCAGTCAGCATTTCTCTGGTTCCCTCACTTGCTCTGTGAGAATCCTACAATTACGTACGTCTCAGACTCTTTGCTACCTAGTCTTTTAAAAAATTTGTCTTTATTGTTGAAAGTTATACAGATAACCCCCTTTTATCCCCATTGACCCCTTCTAGCCTGCCCACTGCCCCTGCCCCAGGCTTTCACTACACTATTTTCTGTGTCCATGGCTTATGCATATCCTATCTAATAAAAGAGTAATATGCAAATTGACTGTCACTCCAACACAAGATGGCCACCCCCATGTGGTCAAAGATGGCCGCCCCCATGTGGACACAAGATGGCTGCCACAAGATGGCCAGCAGGGGAGGGCAGTTGTGGGCAATCAGGCCAGCAGGGGAGGGCAGTTGGGAGGGACCAGGCTTGCAGGGGAGGGCAGTTGGGGGCGACCAGGCCTGCAGGGGAGGGCAGTTAGGCGTTACTGGGCCAGCAGGGGAGGGCAGTTGGAGGTGACCAGACCTGTAGGGGAGGACAGTTAGGGGCAATCGGGCCGGCAGGGGAGCAGTTAGGCATCAATCAGGCTGGCAGGGGAGTGGTTAGGGGGTGATCAGGCTGGCAGGCAGAAGCGGTTAGGGGCAATCAGGCAGGTAGGCAGGTGAGCAGTTGGGAGCCAGCAGTTCTGGATTGTGAGAGGGATTTCCTAGATTGGAGAGGGTGCAGGCTGGGCTGAGGGACACACACGCACACACACACCCCGAATTTTGTGCACCGGGCCTCTAGTATGCATATAAACTCTTTGGTTAATCTCTTCCCAACCACCCACCCACCACCAACTTCCCTCTGAGATTAATCAGTCTGTTGCATGTATCTACTTAGTCCTTTTGAAAAACAGTGGAAGTACCAGAAAAAAGAAGCAACCTGGGCATGAATAAATGAAATAAAAACTTAGCATATATGAGAATAATTGGTAAATTCTAAAGTAATGTATTAAAATAATTGGATTTCTCTTCAGTGTCTATGATACAAATGTAAATAATATCTGGTCCTACAGGCAAGACCGTACCTACCTACTAAAGAAAAATAATTTGCTCTTCTGGTTATATGTTATCTGGTGCTTCATTACCAGAAATGCCAAAGTAATGCTGGCAATGTTCAATGAAAAAGGAATATATTTGAAGGGTATCAGCCAGTTCACAGCATTGATGGAGATGCTGGGGAACCATGTTCAAGAAGTGCTCAGGATAAGAGAAGGAAAGGCAAGATTATCTCAGGAACAGTCTGCTTAGGACGGTCCCAATAGCACCAGCTCTGAAAGGCCCTGCCCAGCGAGCCTTGGGTTCTTGGCTGCTATCAGTGCAGCAAATAACCCTGTCCTTGAGCTTTGCACCATTCTCTAAACAAATTTAAAGTCCTAGGCTTGAGACACTGGTTAACTCCACTGAAATGCAATCCCTCTCCTAACTGCTGGAACTGCCTCCCTTCCAGGCATGGTCTTGCCTCCCACCTGCCTTGGAATTCCTCACAAGCAGGAAGGGTATTTGGATGTTGGTCCCGAAAGGCCAATGCCATTTCCAGGTGAGAATGAGAAACAAGGGACCATGCACTCCAAATGCATGCTTTTGATAAATGAAAAACATAATTTCCAGAGATGGCATAAACTTGTTAGAATTTCCATATAAAGTTAGTGGGGAGAGATAAGACTAAAATCTCACTATTTCCAATTCCCACTCTGCCCCATCTCCCAAACACCTTGAGGACTTTCCCTTCATTGACTTAATTTCATACCGTTTATAGATGCTTAAGAGAAAAGATGAACAGATGGTAGATTTCAAAAGCCAATGCCATTACCTGGTCTGTGTCGTGGATACTATTAGATACTATTAGACTAAGGTTGGGCTACTCAGAGGACGAAATGCTATGAGAGTGTGGTAACAAAACTGGGTTATTTAAATACAAGGAAATTAGTAGTCATTTTACTTTGTAAGTGCATTTATTAAGAGGTAAGACGAGCTCTAGCTGGTTTGGCTCAGTGGATAGAGCATCGGCCTTCGGACTGAGGGGTCCCAGGTTTGATTCCAGTCAAGGACATGTACCTTGGTTGCGGGCACATCCCCAGTAGGGGGTGTGCAGGAGGCAGCTGATGGATGTTTCTCTCTCATTGATGTTTCTAACTTTCTATCTCTCTCCCTTCCTGTCTGTAAAAATCAATAAAATATATTTTAAAAAAGAGGTAAGACGAGAGATAAATAGGTAAAAAGAAGATAACTCTATCTTACATTTAATATGTAAAGTATTTTAAGTGAATTTACCTTTAATGGGGTACAGATGAAATTCTGAGATAGACTGGTGCAGCCACTGTGAAAAACAGTATCGAGTTTCCTCAAAAAAAATTAAAAAATAGAACTGCTGTTTGACCCAGGGATTCCACTTCTGGGAATATATCCTAAGAATCCTGAAACACCAATCAGAAAGAATATATGCACCCCTATGTTCATAGCAGTATTACTTATAATAGCCAAGATCTGGAAACAGCTCAAGTGCCCATCAGTAGATGAATGGATAAAAAAGTTGTGGTACAATGGAATACTATGCAGCTCTAAAAAAGAAGGATTTCTTACCCTTTGAGACAGCATGGATGGACCTGGAGAATATTATGTTGAGTGAAATAAGCCAGTCAAAGAAAGACAAATATCACATGATCTCACTTATATGTGGACTCTAATGAACATAATAAACTGACAAACAAAGCAGGTCCAGAGGCATCGATGCATGAAACACACTGACATATATCAGAGGAGGGGTTGGGGAGAGATGGGAAGAGATTAACCAAAGCTTATATGCATATATGCTTAACCTATGGACACAGACAATAGTGTGGTAAAGGCCTGGGGTGGGGCAGGGGCTGGAGAGAGGTTATTAAAGGGGGGCGGAATGGGGGTCATCCGTGATACTGTCAACAATACAAAAAAGGAGAAAGAAAAAATAAATAAAAAAACTTAACACATAAAATCAAAGGAAAAAATATTTTGTGGTATTTCTTTAAGAATTGTCAAATTAATTTCTTTTTAAAGGTACATAAACACACATTCATGCACAACTATGTCCTTCATGGCTGAGCCTTAGAAATTCCAAGTTATTTTTGGTGCCAGATTTTAATCCAGAGGAAGTTTTAAGGCTGAGTTGAAACCCCCTGAAAGCAGAGGTTACAATGGAAATGCTGACACAATCCCTGCCATGGCAACATTTGTGAGTACAGTTTTATTAAAACAATAAACAACTTTTGTTCAAGTGCAAGTGACTGTAAAAACAGCAGAAAAAGGGCCCCTTCCTGAGTCTAATACCTAATCTCGCTCTGTTATTTCCTTGCTGGAGCCCTGGGCCTGAGCTTGTTGGGCTGTGCACGCAGTTATTGGCCTGCAATCAACCATTGAACCCCAGCTCCTTGACAAAAAGGCCAATGAGATAGCAGGAGAGGGCGCTGTAGTGGATACGGAGTGTGTACTCAGTCAGGGTACATTTAGAACTGACACCAGACTCCAGGTTTTAATTTCCTAAGTTCCTTTGCATGTACGTCTATTCCAGATGATTATCTAACAAATCATATGGGCCGCCTTCTTTATTGCCAAGTAACATATCAAGGTCTATATAATACCTCACGTGGTGCCCACTGTGCGTGCTCACGGAACAGATGGAAGAAATCAGGGGGAGGCCAGAAGGCTCACCTCCCTGCACCTTGCAGTCAGCAGACCAGGCGGAGCTGGTTCATGCTTCTCACACCTGAAGGTTCCAAAGGGAGTCTCAGTGACCCCAGGAGGTGTGGGGCCATGAGGACAATAAAAGTGCTCTCCTCCCCCTGCCCTCCAGCTCCCCAAAGAGCCACCGCGCACAGTGTTTGCAAATGACATGGATCTAGCAGGAGAACAGGATCATCCTAGAAACACGTCTCAAGGAAATGAATAAATATCACTGAAGCCAAACTACAAGGTGAAGGAAATGGGGTCAAATATGATAAAATCCCCCCCCCCCCCCCCCTCAAAAAAGGCATTACAAAGAAACTTTGCCTCTGCAGAAAGGCACTGAACATAACAAAAGAGAATGAAGAGAATGAGATGTTGGAAATGGGTAGGCTGCGGGCAAAAGGTCAGGGGACTGATGAGAACTTTTCCATTGCCCAGATTAGCACCATTTGGGGTGAACTGGGGTGACTAAAATTCATGATGGCCAGTGCACACCCCAGAACAATTAAGTGAGGGTTTGGGGCTGAGATGTACATTTGTATTTTTTTTAAAGCTCCTATGTGATTCTGGGGTACAGCCTAGGCTGTGGACCACTGACTGAGAGGGACCTAGAAGCCCCAGAAGTACTGAACTTTCAACTGAAGGAAAACTACAGATGTTGGTGGCAAGACATTTCCTCTGGGCAATTTACTGGGCCCCTCTGCCGGTTAGCAGCATTCACAATTGGGTCCTCTGGCTCACAGTCCAGTTGGTAGAATGTCTATAGCAGATGTTTGAACGACATTAACAAATGGAAGCTTCCAAACTTTTCCTTGCCTAACAAGTAACAGCAGGACCTTGTTTAGATGATGATCGGTAGTGATCAAGTTTAATCCCCTTAAAATTGCCATTTCTTCCTCTCTTCTATGAGCTAGTTGACCTTTGGATGCACAAAGCCACGTTGTAGATGGCAGTAAGCTGGTTTCCGGACTAACTGAATAGTCCCTTGAATTGCTACGCATCCCATCTCATTTAGTTATTAAGACTGGAATTATGGAAGGTGGTTGATTCTTCCAGCCATCCAGATGATCCCATCCTGAAGGACTGTTCTGCGTTCAATCAATTCTTTCTTCATCAGCTGCTCTCGGGGCCAAGCTGCTGAAGCGAGCGGATACATTTGGAATGTGGAAAGGACAAAGTCAAACCCAACTGGGACTCACCCCAAAGCCTGTGGAAGCAGTCTTTTCCTCGTGTGCTTTTAATGTTTCATGTTTTAGTCATATTTTCATGACTATAAACTGTTACTCTGGGCAAACAGTGGTTTCCAAGCAGCCGATGAATTGCATAGATGTACCCAGGCGGATTACTGATTCATTTATAGGCACCGTCTTTCAGCCCCCGTGCCTCTTACTCCCCACACTGTCCCTTATTAATACACATGTGTGGTGGCCACTAGGAGCCAGTGGTTGGCAGCCCTGGCAGATCCTTTAGCAGCTCTTGGAAGGAGCTGAAGCAGAACCAGGAGCTCTTGAGGTCACTGTCCACCTGCGGCTGGACCACGCTATGCTAATCAGCAAATGCCATCAAAGAGCTGCTCTTCTCTGCACTCCAGCCTAGACGCAGGGCTGATGGAGCAGGCCACATGACACGTTTAGTTTTCATCTTTCTCGGAGACATCCCAGAATACTCAGTGAACAGCTCCCCCCTCTCCCCCTCTCCCTCCAATCCCTTTGGGAGCAATCCATGGTTCTGAATTATTTTTAAAACGAAAGTCATGATTTCCCTGTTTGAACCACCTTCATCTTTGAAGCATAATTTAAGTGGGGCGATGGATGAGACAAGTTTATGTTTGCCATGATTTACTGTCCACAAAGAGTTTTGATAAATGTAATACTCATGAATTTCTCACACCTTCTTTGTAAAGATTCTGGAGCAGATATTGCTAGCCCTTCCAGACAGAGAGGGAAAACGAGACTTACTGATACTGAGAGATTTGCCTCAGTAGTCAAACGTGCTTTTAAATGTGTTTTACCAACTCTATGGAATTTTATGTTTTGTTTTTTAACAATCGAAGGGCCTAGCCACTGGGGATCTCAGAACACACTATTCTGAGCAAGAGAAACCCAGGTAAATGTGACCTCAGGATACTGAATTCCTTATGAAGTCATTTTTGGAAGTTGAGTTGAGACTTCCTATCGAGAAGCCTGCCTGGGAGCCCTGGGCTCCTGCCACGGCTGTCCCACCTGTGTCCTGCTATCCCACAGTCCCAAGTCAGCCTCAGTCTCCAAAGGCATCTGCTTGCAGAATTCCTGTTTCTTTACAGTGAGCTCCCCATTAGTGTAGGGAAACTGTCAACCAACCAAACAGCCTCCCTCACCTGGGGGCCGAAGTGGTTTTACTTTCTGCAGCGAAGGGAGAGCTGGGATGGCAGCAAGATATAGGTGTCCACTGGCCTGCGGGTGGCTAGTGACCAGTGGCTAGTGGCTTTCCCCAAAAGCACGTGGTCAGGCGGATGATGGCGAAAGGCGCTGAGAAGAAATGCTAGCAGTGGTGGACAGGAGGCGGGGTCTGAGAGCGTTTCCTGCTTTATCTGCAAGCTCTCAGCATGTGTGAGCACAAAAGCTCATCCAGCGACTGAGTCCCATCGGGACCACATATTCAGCCCAAGAGATGCAGCACCTGTGTCTCAGAAGGAAGAAAATCAACTGCAAAGGGGTTCTAGAAAAAAGTGGGATGCAAACAGTAGTGGGCCCCAGGCCTCCCAGGTCTTCTGGAAAATGCAGTGTCCTTGCCTGGAAGGAGTGGGTATCGCAAAGGTCAAGACCACCTGGCCTCCTCTGGCTCTGCTTGTAGCTGTTTACTTTAACTCGTTTTAAACTTAGCTATTGGAAAACATTTTGTATTAATTAAATTTAACCTCAGAGTCCTAGAAAAAGGGTGAAAACATTTTTTAAAATATTATCTGAGAAATCATGTGCATGTTGTGGGAGGTGATATGCCAGGGATCCACAGATATCACCTCCCACAACATGCACATGATTTCTCAGATAATATTTTGATAATCATGATAAAAATGAAGGATGATAAACATACTTTATGAGACATACTTTTTATCTTGGTGTTAATAGTGTTCAAAGGAGTTTACTTTGAGGAGTTCTAGGCCTCCCAGGTCTTTACTGTAGTACTTTAAAATTTCCCTTCCAATTCTTCCATCCCAACTTCCTATTTAAATGAGAGAGAGATGACTGAATAAGAGGGACATAATAATTTATTTAAGTAAAAGTCCTATTTTTCAGAGAGCAAACTGAGGGTCAGAGAAGTTACTTGATTTGACCAAAGTTACACATCTGGTTAGAGGCAGGACTAAAACAAATTAAATATGCAGTGAATTCTTGTTCCAGTTCTTTTTTGTTCCTTTCTTTCTTTTTTCTTTTTTTTTTAGTCTTTCCAAATAGACAGTGAAAACCATTCATAAAACAGGTGGAAAAAAACACAACACAAAAGGCAGACAAGAATGTTTGAAGTACAGGGTTTTCCCCAAATGTCACAGACACTCAAAATCATCAATGGCCGCCTCTGGCTGACTTTGGTCTTCTCCAAATTTTCCTTTGGACATCTATTATAATTCTGGATGTCATTTCTGAAGTTTTGGTGCATCTTAGTTGTCAATTTAGAAATGGATGGAATATCAATATTTAATCACTCTTACTTTTCTGGTAAAATCAAAATAAGAATGCAGCAGGTCCTCAAATAATAGCATGTTGTTCAACATCATTTCATCACGCCATTGAGCAAGTGCCCTAGGAACTTAACTCCTGTCTATAACAATTGGCCTGTGGTAAAACTGGTTTTGTTATATATCCGTTCAAGTCACAGAACCTACCAATAATGTTAAGTGAGGACTAACTGTATAGGTATGTAAGGATTCTATTTACTTGCTTGTATCCCCACTATTCTGTAAAACTTCATGAAGACAGAAGTAAATGGTCTTGTTTACTGTTATATTCCTGGTGCTTGGCACACAATAAATGCTCAATAAATACCAGTGCACTTTTTAGGCCTTTCTCAAACTACCTGCCTTGAAAGCCAGTAAGTACTTGGGCATGCATTCAGCATATCTGACCACATAAAACATTTTTCAGGTCTAGGATAAATATGTTTTTAAGAATATGCTGAAAGAGGCTAGCAAAAGCATTTTCCTTTCTACATTTGTGCCAACAATTTGAGAGCAACTTTTCTAGTAGTGAGAAAAATGTTCATTCATAGGCATGGTTTCATCTAGGATAGAGTAGTGTTTTTGCAATCATTCAATAAACATTCATTGGTTATGTTTTCCAAAGTGATTTTGCATGCAGCTTCTTTTGAATTTATAAAATTCATATGAAATAGGCTAGACTGGCATTATTATTATCATCATCATCATCCTTAGCTTATGTAGGTGGGAAGTGCAATGATTTAGACCATTTCCTGTCAAAGAGGATACTAAAAAAATAATTTAAAAAAATCTTAAGTTGTTGAGAATATGGACACAGACCTTACTCAAATTCCCCAAGCCCCATGCTTCCTCCTGAAGAAAAACCATGGCTTTGGTAAATTACTCATAATAACTTTCACCCTTTTAAATGCATTGGAGATCATGGTCCAGTTTCTATGCCTCCAAGGAACTTTAGAGTTATTTGAAGGAAGGGGAAATTAGCAGATTCATGGAAGTTTTCCCTTTCTCTATGCACTCTGCTCCTGTAATAGGAAATTTGGTGGCCTCTGTTACATGCCTTTGATGTCAATTCTCTTCCAAAATCTTATAACCCTAAAATCCCTAGTTTACAACTAGCTATATGTTGGTCTTGGGAAAAATGTATTGCAACCAAGTGCTAAAATGACAATAGAATTTGGGTAGTTCCTTTGAGTTCACAGTAATAAGATTTCAAGTCAACTTAACAAATGATCATTGAGAACTGTCTATGATTAAGGTAGACCTTGTCTTTACAAACCTAAGTAAGGTGTGTTCCCTGTCTTTAAGAAATATGTAGTTTCAAGGAAGAGACTGACCTAAACAATTAACTGTGAACACTTGTTGAATAACCAGTGCTTATTGGGGTACACAGGAGGGATTAATTTTATTTGGTCACATCAGGGTCATTTTACAGGTGATACATAAACTGACCTTTAAAAGATGAAATAGATTTTGTTAAGTGATAACTGTCATTCCACATGAAGGATATGGTCTGAGCAAAGACCCAGTGGCATAATGATGCAAGCCTTTTAAAGGAAGGGTAGAAATCTGTTATAGTTAAACTCTGAGGAGGAAATTATGGAAAATCAACATGGGAAAGCATATTGGACCACAGCGTTGAATCCTTGAATATCAGATCCTGCTTGTGCTTTTGGCTCTTTTAGAGGGGAAAGCTGGTGGGCAGATGTAGGTGGTAGGACTTAAACATCATCTCAAACATGATTCCAGGCTTGTGGACCATATGTGACTAAGCTGCACCCATGTTATTTGATATGTGATTTTAGCAGACTTTTACAGGAGATGGATCTATTACACAAAGACCATGTGATACTTACCATGTCATGCAGAATAGATATGGTGAAATAAATGACCCACTGCAGGGCTTCTCATCTTGAATGTGTATGCAAAACACCTGGGGAGCTTCGTAAATGCAGATTCTGATTCAGTAAGTCTGGGCCAGGCCCTGAGTGTTTGCATTTTTAATAAGCTCCCAAGTCAAGAGTCTGGTCCATGCTTTGAGTAGCAAAGACCTTTTTCACTGAACAAAAGCCCGGTCTTTTATAAGTCTCCAATGGAGCCCTGGCGCTTTCTGGATATTTGTGATACAGGGAAAATTATTTAACCTTGCTGACTATCTTGGCTTTCAGGCAATTGTCATTTTAAGAACACTGACGTTAATACAAAGAGTTTGCTTAACCTCAGATGATTATGGAAGTTAACTTGACTAAGATCTTCCAGCAAATGATTACAAAGCACCAGATTAAATGTAAGATAAGTGACATCACTTAGAGTTGGATATTTTCCTTGGGAGTAAACGTCTAGACACTGAAACAATAAAGGAACTTTAGCGATGTCTTATGTAGACGTATGCTACCTGTCTTGGTCTCAGAAGAATCAGAAAATGGACCCCTTCAGTCTAAGAGAAGTAGATTTTGCCTGGAAAACCAAAGTTTTAGTTTTATAGTACCTTTATAATTGTGTCATTATTGGAAAAAGGTGTGGAACATCCTGGTCTGATCACATCACTTCAGACTCTATAAACACTGTTGATTCCCTTGGATCACCAGCCAGCTGGTGTCCTCATCTTCCCTGGACATCTCCAATTTATGTTCATTAAATCAGTTAAAGAACAATGTCTAGCTGTACTTCTCCACACCACCATTTGCCCTGATTTCCCACTTTTGCTCTCTTATAAGGGGTACACAATATTCCACTGTGAATTGAATTACTCAGAAAGATTGAGACTGTTGGAAATTTAAAAACAAGCCAGAGTTTTGTATCTGACAATATTTCTGGAAAAAAGCTTCTCCACTGAATCTCACAAGAACAAGATAATTCTATCTTTAAAAAATTTCTTGCTGCAGGATATCTGCTGGACAAGATGGTTCACTTTTGATTCTCATCACTGAGCTAAGAATTTAAGACCAGACCATTTTGGATGGTTTGGCTCAGTGGATAGAGTGTTGGTCAGTGAACTGAAGGGTCCCGGGTTCAATTCCAGTCAAGGGCATGTACCTCGGTTGCAGACTCCTCCCCAGCCAGGGCCCTGGTTGGGGCTCCTGCAGGTAGCAACCAATCGATGTGTTTTTTTCATATCAATATTTCTCTCTGTCTCCCTCTCTCTTCCACTCTTTCTAAAAATCAATGGAAAAATATCCTCAGGTGAGGATTAAAAAAAAAAAAAGACCAGACTATTTTGTTTTGGCATTGTTGAGATTAATGTTTACTTAAAAAACAAAACAAAACAAAACAAAACCCTGTCATTTGTTTAAGCTACCTCCTACTAATGGGTACTCAAAGACCAAAAAACCCCACAAAAACAAAAACAAAAAACCCCAGACAAACATAAAAACTTTTAAGTAATTGAGAACTGGATCCCTAAAGGAATTTGAAGAAATAAAGAGATTATTTCCTCTAAAGAAAAGTGTGTGTGTGTGTGTGTGGGGGGGTGGGTGGGTGGGGAGGGGGGGTGAAAGAGAGAGAGAGAGAGAGAGAGAGAGAGAGAGAGAGAGAGAGAGAGAGGAATTAGGGTAAAGTTTGTCTGATTAAGCTAGCAAGTATAAAATTACTTGAGGGTCAAGTAATTATACACACAAATTTAGAACTGGGTTTCATCTTTCACAAAATAAAAAAAATAGTTTTCATTTTTGTTTTGTTTTGTTTGAGAAACACATCTTAAAAGTACCAAGCACTTTTTTTTTTATGAGTAAGGATTAGTCAGGAAATAAAACAACTCCAAGATTTTTCAACAAAAAAACATGGAAAGAAGTAATCTCTAACCAAAGAACACTTATTCCCAATTCAAGTATCTTGATATTTCAGTATGTTGGCAGGCTTCATAAAGGGTTTTAAGATATTTTAAAATGAACTCCTCAAATTGTCCATGGGTGAGTCATTAAATACTAGTTACATAGAATCAGAACCCCAAACACATATTAAATTTTCCTGAGGAAAACCAGTGTATGGTCAAATTATGCCTGGATGAGAAATCAGAAAATTAAGATTAGAATCCATGGTTGGCACTTACTGAATGACTGACTACCTACCTACCTACTCATCTACCTACTTGACATGTAGAAGTAACTGTGGTTGAGCTCTTCAACTTCTCTGATCTTCAGTTCCTCGTATTTAATACGGGACTGAGACTATTTGCTCTGCCCTCTTCCAAGGGCTGTCTTGGAGACGACGATAGAACAGGAGTGGGAAAATGCTTTGTGGATGTTAAAGTGCTACACAAAACCAAGGAGAGACAGTGTTTGTGCCACGATGGTGCAGTCTAGCGAATACGTGGTCGTTTCCCTTTGCAAAAGTTACTATGTTCATTCTGAGAGTCACTGCAGAGCAAGCTCAATGAGAAGTGGATTCTGAGATGGAGAGCAGCAGGCAGGAGGTTTGTTAGGGAGCGCTCTGGGACCCACACCTCGGAAGGGAAGAAACAGAATTGGGCTGAGGGAAGAGCTGAGCCATGGGGCCAATTTCAATGGGGCTTCGGCTAACACCATGGGAGCTCTGAAGCTGGTGTGATCCTTCAGAGTTGTCCAAGGCGGTGCAAGGGGCTGTGTGTCCATCGGCCATTGTGTGGAGGCTTCCCTGGGAAGGGGGCATGGGCTTCAAAAGGTCCAGGATATAAATTCACCCTTCCTGGCAGGCATTCTGGGTATAAAGTGCTTTTAGCTAAAATATTAGGGTAGTCGGATGTTTACTTCATTTAGGCTGTATCGTGGTAGTGTCTCACTGTGTTTTGCTAGATTTCTACTTAAATAGTAAGAGTCACATTAAAAATGTTCCCTTGCAAATATGGTTAGAGTGGTTCTTCCTGATAACTGATCTTCACAATTCTAGAAAACCATATTTTGTTTCAAATTTTGATAAAATGTTTTTTGTTTTTTTTTTACAAAAGTAGTATTTTTAGCTTCTAGCATTAGCTTAGCATCTTCCAGTAAAAATATTTGAACTGATGATTTAAGAATCTTGCAGGACCCCACTCTCTTTCCGAGGACAGGGTGGCCATGCACATGACTGTGCTCTACCTGTCAGGACAACGTTGTCACTTTCCACATAGAGAGCATCTCCGCTTGACACTCAGGATCAGCCATTAGGACCTACTTCTCTTCTCATTTTATAGGTGATGGGGAATAAGGCTTAGAGAGCGCCGTGGTTTACACAGGGTCACAACAACAGAAAATGGCGGAAACAGCACAAACACGCAGCTTTTCTCCTTTCTCTCCAACACATTCTCTCCAAATAGAGGATTGGCCTCCATGTGATTCGAATTCTGCCCTTAGCTTTTATTCCCTAAGTCAGGGATGGTCAGCTATCACCCCTTGCTATTTCCTGAAATTAAAGTACAGTCATTTTTACCCGTCTGTTCATTTGATCAGTAAATATTTTCTGAGTATTTATAAGGTGACAGGGTTGTACTAGGCTCGGGGGTATGAACATAGACAAGACACAGCGCCTGCTCTCAAGAAGCTTAATGTCTACGAGTTCTGGCCTAATACCTGCTTCCAAAAGTGTTTGGATATAGAACGGGTTTCTTTCCATTGTGCTAAGGAAGAAAGGCTCTGTTACATACTATTTTTTTTTTGGTTTTGAAATCTCAAGTATACTTTAAAAATTGTGATGCACAGATTACAACAACAGTAAAAGAGTACAGCGTCCATGAACGTGGAGTACCATCATGCCAGGCTCCCTGACTTCTAAGGAGTGGAGGTAGAAGATAGGAGGAAAGAAAGATTTCTAGAATGTTCTAATTTTTTTTCTGACAATGAAACAAGCCCCCCAAATAGAGAGCTACATATCTATTATAATGCAGAGAGTGAATGAATGTCTTACACATTATCTTGAGAACACTTCTGCTCTAACGTTTCACTTGACAATTCCATCCCCACTTTCAATACCTGAATAATGACATGGAGTAATGATTTTATAATGATTATGTAACCAAAATATAGGAAGGTGCTGGAGAGTGCTAAAAAATTATTATAGAATAAGCGAAATACTACCTCTGAGACGTTTTCAATGTCTATTTGTTTTGGCATTAAATTTAGAAGTTGCTAAAAGAAAATGTGCCGATTAGAGCCACCTGCGCCAACTGTCATAGCTAGAGCTGGAAAATGCCATTGACCTTGACTCATGTAATGATCAGCGAGGGAGCCAGACTTGTTCAAAGTCAATTGAAATTCTGTATGCTTCATAGTAATGGGGCCTACATACTGAAATACATTCATTTTCCTATTTGCTGCTGGCTTTAACGCCAGTGATCAGGAGTTGACTTTTCTGCTCAAGGGCTATTAAAATGACTTTACATGAACCAGGCTGACTAAATATTCCTTTTCTAATATAATGCTTTTATATTTGGCAAAGCTGGCTTTGGATTGCTAATAAAATGACAACATATGAGATAGTAGAGTTGTTGTTATTTTTTAAAGGACAAAATATATTATTTTTATTTTCTAAAAATATTTTTTATTGATTTCAGAGAGGAAGGTAGAGGGAAAGAAAGATAGAAACATCAATGATGAGAGAGAATCATTGATCAGCTGCCTCCAACAT
The DNA here is from genome assembly GCF_951640355.1 of Cnephaeus nilssonii. Lineage (NCBI taxonomy): Eukaryota > Metazoa > Chordata > Mammalia > Chiroptera > Vespertilionidae > Cnephaeus > Cnephaeus nilssonii. The sequence goes on from NC_137089.1 coordinate 41,756,415, forward strand.
GCCCCACACTGGGGATCGAGCTTGTAAGCTGGGCATGTGCCCTGAATGGGAATCAAACCACGACCTCCTGGTTCATAAGTTGATGCTCAACCACTGAGCCACGCCAGCTGGGCAAAATATATTATTTTTAAAAGAAAATTAGGAATGTATGTCATCTTGGCTTTTGTTTTTTTACCGCTTTACCTTTTATTTCCATTGAAAATACTTAGCTTATTACCAGATATCTTAATTTTGGAGGTAAAGAGTAAATAGCATGTAAAAGATGATGCAAATATTTTCCAGATACAACAACTTGAGGATATGAATGAACTTTTCGGATGGCAGGTGGATCTACCATTGTGTATTCCAAAGAGTTGCAAGATAAGCTTATAGTCAAACAGTGTGATGACTTCTTATTTAAAAAATAATCAGTAGATCCAAAGTTACATAAACTAGTAAGAATTTTTTATGGTCACATCTCTAGAGGCAAGTAGTATTGACTGAGCCAGGGTGTATCTTTTATGCACACAACTTTCTTTATGGTGGCAACAGTTCTATTTGGAATAAAATAGATTTTTGTTACTATTGGCTAGTATAACTTAGGCCTAAGACTAGAAAATTACATTGATATGACCATTTTAGTATTTTAGTAAATGAATATATATTGATGTTAGAGAAAATATATATTAGATGTATCTATAGAAACGTATTCTGTTATTTAAAATTCTCAACACCTGAAATTAGATTTTAGATCATAGACAAATTCCACATTTTCTGATTGTAAGACAGTTTATATTTTAAATATTCAGAAAATATAACATTAAGAAGAATAAAAAAGATGCTTTTCTTTTTTTTTTACAAGAAAATATTTTGGAAATTATTACTTTTGGACTCCCTTAAGGAAAAATTAGGCCATTTTTAGCCCATCTGGGTGTGTTAAGAGGATAACCTATTCTAGCTTTTTTGCTTTAAGGGGACAGATTTTCTCAAAAGAGCCTATATACTGTAAACATGAAGCATAATTCTGTTTGTAACATGAGCTTCGGATATATAAAAAGATGATGAAGCCAGAATTCTTGCAAAATCTTTGAAGTTACTGATAATCACCAGCTTTTAAAAATGTTTTGCATTTTTAGAATACTTTTTGAATGCTTCCATTTTTTACTCACTAAAATAGTGTAAATTACTCAACAGCTTAAAAATTAACTGATTATTTGATTAATAATGAACAATGAACAAGGAACACATTTTCCAGAAACAAGGGAAACATCTTGGGCTTCAACTTTAGTAACTAGATTAAATAAACATTTGACTTCCCCTGTAATATCAGTTCCATTTTCCTGACATGTATTTGTGAATTTATTTAATGGAATGGGATAATCGTAGATAATAGCACTGGCTAAAAGGTAACAGTCTTATTGATGTAACTACCAACCAATTTATAATTGTAGACTGAACAGAGGTATGAAATCAGCATGTTTTGTAGTGTACAGACCACTGGGTGTGAGATCTTGTAGGATCTTATTGCTTCCATCCTCTGGGCTGAAATATAAGGTCAAAGAAACCAAATATCTGGGAGGTTATGAAATATAATAATTAATTTTATGCAAGCAAAATGCTTGTATAATATTCTTGAGTTATGTATGATGGGAATGGACAGGAAGGAGGAATGCAAAGTTATTGCCCCTGAATCAAGAAAGGGGTAGGGAGTGTTTTATGGAACTGTTAAACCCTAACTCCATCACCTAATACAATGTCTGATACCTAGGTACTCAAAAATATTTTTTTAATTGTATTAAAATAAGAGAGAGAGAGAGAGAGAGAGAGAGAGAGAGAGATAGAGAGAGAGAGAGAGATTAGGAAGACCAAAAGAAAGGGAGAAAAATAAACAACACACTTTCTAAAGATTCTGAAACCATGAATTCAAGTGTTTGCTTTTCATGACCAATGTTTGTTAATTTCTTTGAATCTCAGTTTCCTCAGCTGACAAATGGGGATGAAAGATCATCGACTTCACAGTATAATCATCTATATATATAAAAGCCTAAGCGACCATTAGGACTGAACAACCGGAATGACCGGTTGACCAGTTGCTATGATGCGCACTGACCACCAGGGGGCAGATGCTCTCCGCAGAAGCTGCCCCTTGGTGGTCAGTGAGCTCCCACAATGGGAGCGCTGCTCAGCTGACAGACCTGTCCCAGAGGCTCCCCAGCCCAGTGGCAGCCACTCACTCCCTCAGTAGTCCTGCAGGTTCAATCTCTGGAGAACGGGCCAGGCACCAACGGACCAGGGCCACTGGAAGTTGGCCTTGGGCATCATGGCCGCTTCCCCTCCCTAGATGCTCCACAAGGAAGAAACAATATAAAAGCAGCCACCAGGTGGCTCCTGACAACCCGCACGGATGACAGCAGACGGATCCGGATACTGGGCCAGCAAGGGTGTTCCACTGACTGCCCAGAGGGCTGATCGCGTCCCAGCACTCCCCCCACCCCCTCGTCCCCACCGCATCCATCCTCAGGACCCTACCCATGCATGAATTTGTGCAACGGGCTTCTAGTCTGAAATAATGAGAAAATAGGTAGGAAAGTTGTAAAACAGACAGTGCTATTCAGACATAAGATGTAATTGGAGTTATCAAAGTTATGGCAGTTGGAAACATCTTGGTAGATGCTTCCTTTTATAATGTGCAAGAAAAAGAGCTGTACTGGAGGATTAATTTTAAAGTACCACCTAATGGAAGTATTATGTCAGACCATATCCATTATGAATCTGGTTCTCTCAGGAAGTGTTATGCTCTGTATGTTAACTCATCCACTTACATGCAGTTAGGAGACCAACAAGCTTCTGCTGCATATTGGAGGCCATTTATTTGGTCTGCTGCCTATTCCATTTAAATTCACTGTATTCAGCTTTATTTCAACTTGTTCTAATCACAAAACAATCCTGTTTTTTTCCCTACTCCCAAATTTGGCTTATCCGATCTAATAAAAGAGTAATATGCAAATTGACCATACCTCTGCTACAGCCTCAAGCCACGCCCACCAGCCACGCCCACCAGCCAATCAGGAGCGAATATGCAAATAAACCCAACCAAAATGGCTGCAGCCACAGAGAGCAGGAGGGAGGCTTGGGTTTCCCTAGCAATGGAGGAAGCCAAGCTTTCCGCCTGCCCTTGCCAGCCTAGGCCTCCATTCCAGGCTACAAAGTTTCAATTATAGAAGACAAATAAATCCCAACAGAAATGGCTGCCACCATGGAGCGAGCAGAAGGCTTGGCTCTGCTCCAGGCTACAAAGTTTCAATTGTAAAAGATAAATAAATCCCAGATACCAGGGCCTCCACTTGGGTCACCTGGGGGTGTGGCTGGCCTGCAAACCACCACAGGCCCCTCACCCAGGCCACCCCATGCCCCAAGGGAACCCCCACCCTGATCCGGGACACCCTTCAGGGCAAACCAGCTGGCCCCCACCCATGCACCAGGCCTCTATCCTATCTAATAAAAGAGTAATAGGCAGATTGACCATCACTCCAACACACAAGATGGCTGCCCCCATGTGGACACAAGATGGCCACCACAAGATGGCCAGCAGGGGAGGGCAGTTGGGAGGGACCAGGCCTGCAAGGGAGGGCAGTTGTGTGCGATCAGGCCAGCAGGGGAGGACAGTTGGGAGGGACCAGGCCTGCAAGGGAGGGCAGTTGGGGATGACCGGACCTGCAGGGAAGGGCAGGTGGGAGGGACCCAGGCCTGCAGGGGAGGGCAGTTAGGGGCAAACAGGCTGGCAGGGGAGCAATTAGGCATCAATCAGGCTGGCAGGGGAGTGGTTAGGGGGTGATCAGGCTGGCAGGCAGAAGCAGTTAGGGGCAATCAGGAAGGCAGGCAGGCGAGCAGTTGGGAGCCAGCAGTCCTGGATTGTGAGAGGGATGTCCAACTGCCCGTTTAGACGAACATCCCTTGAGGGGTTCCAGATTGGAGAGGGTGCAGGCTGGGCTGAGGGACACCGCGCCCTCCGCGCCCCCCCCCCCCAGTGCACGAATTTCGTGCACCGGGCTTCTAGTTTAGATAATAGGTTGTTAACTTGAGATAATTACTTATAATCTTTAGCCGGGTGTCATGGAATCCCCAAAACAGCAGACCCTAGACTATCTGAGTGGGTCAGAAGTTTGTAAGGAAACAAATCCATTCTCTCATTATGTGCATGAGATAGCAGGTTGGGGAGAGGTCAAGTTACTTACACATGTTCACACAGTCACTCCACAGAGCTATAGAATTCAGGTATACAAATTCTTATTTCACCTTTTCATTAAACCAAGTCAATTCCCCAAGGCTAGAAACCTTGAAATTCTGTATTGGAAAAATATATAATTGCTGGATATTTGAATGGATATAAAGAGTAGTCCAAGATGAATGATGAAGTCCACAAAATAAAAAAAAAATTAACTGTGCTTCCCTAGAAAGATATTATGTATTAGCACCTTGACTTTACTTTGTATTATGAATATAACATTGATCCTCTTGCTATTTCCAACTACAGCATCAACGCTAAACATAAAAGGTCACCCCTGACAATTGGGAGGGTAAACATTAATATAATTGGGTATTTGATTGATTCTGACACACAGTATATTCTCCAGTTACATGTTATTCTGTACCTTTCAACTAGAAGACTAGATGCTTCTTTAACTTTGCGTTTGGAGGTCATCCATTGCCCTTGAGGTTAAAATATAGCTCTGTCTCCAATTCACAGATAAATCAGACAGAAATATATTAGAAATAACTGGCAAGCAGGTTGGACACTGGAAACAGCAGAAAAAGACTGGGTATTTGTTGGAGAAAGTACATGCAAAGACCTTACATCATGGTCCTGGCACCCACTGCTGGCTCAGCAGCTTGTTTTAGTATGGGTTCTGCTATAAGCAAACCAGTATCAGGGCTGGCTCTCTCTCTCTCTCTCTCTCTCTCTCTCTCTCTCTCTCTCTCTCTCTCTCTCTCAGCTACTCCAATCTGGAAAACATTAAAGCAACAAGATAATTCTAAAGAAAAGAGGAAAAAGCAGAATAACTTCAAGTCAGCACTGTGTCTGAGACCTGATCTTTATAAGCACATTATAAAACATCAAAGCCAAAACTGAATAAATGGAAAAAACATGGTACTTACTGGTTATAGAGAAATAAATTCAACAATATAAACTCTTCACATGCACATAATGATATGCAAATACTGTTCCCTTTTTTAGCAATTCATAAGTTACAGTGAAATAAAGATTTTGAGCAATAGGCAAAGTTAAGAAGTAGATCCTGAATGATCTATAGAAAAATCATCATTTACACGAGGTTTTAATTAATGCCTGGAATCATGTTACTTGATGTTTGAAGATGCTTGGTGAGAACTAAGCAGAAGAGATCATTTTTTTCCCCCTCTGGAATATCAGTTTAATAAAGGCAGAATGTTTTTAGTTTCTCAGAAGAGTTGAGACTAATCTTTGATAGTTACCTATATATAAAAAACTAGCGACCGGAACACCATAATGATTGGAAGGACCAGTTGCTATGACACCCACTGCAGCCAGTGAACTGGCCTGATCGGGGATCGGGGGGTGAGGCCAGCTGGCCAACCCCCCCTCGGCCCTTCCCCCCAGCTGGCCCTGACCCCGATCAGTCCCCACCACCCCAATTGGCCTGCGGCCTCTCCCCCAGTCAGCTCCACCCCCAATTGCCCTCCCCCACACCAATCTCGGGTGGGGCTGGCCTGTCCACCACCCACAGCCTCTCCCCATGGCTGGCCCCACCCCAATTGGCCCCCAACCCCAATTGGGGGTGGGGCCCATGGGCCAATCACCCTCAGCCCCTCCTCCCAGCCAGCCTGGCCCTGATTGGGCCCCAATCGGGGTGGGCTGGCTGGCCAACCTCCTGCTGTCTCCTCCTCCTGACAGACCTGGCCCCGATCCGCCCTGACTGGGGCCGGGCCGGCTGGACCCCACCTGTGCACGAATTCGTACACTGGGCCTCTAGTTTAGTAATAAAAACTGCAATTTATTGCATCTTTGTGAAAGCAATACAAGGTACTTCACACACACTGTCTCCCCTAGTCATCTCACAAGCGTAAAGAGGACTGGCATCCTCACCATTTTCACAATACGGAACTGAGTTTTGTAAAGTGACACAACTTGCAATGGGCAGAATTAAGATTCCAATCCAAGATTCCGGACTCTAGATCTATCCCTTTCACTCCCTTGTACTGACTCAGTACATCCCTTCTCACTTGGAAATTCGTGATTCCTGGGACCTTCCTGAAAATGTGAGGTCACTGAATGTTATCCAAAACCAATTGCCTACCTAATATGTGACTTCCTTCCATGGCAGAGAGAGAGGCTTGACAAGCTCAGTCAAAGCTGTTTCTATTACAGCCCATTCTATTAGCCAGCTATACTAGTACTTTTTAGGAAGTTGTTCTTAAACAGAGTGAAATGTCCTCCTGCCTGCTGCCTGCTGATTGCTTCTAGTTCCGTCTACAGCCATACCACCCTGAACACGCCTGATCTTGTCTGATTGCTTTTAGTTCTGCTCTTCGGACCAATTTGGGTGAAGCTTTATACTCTTCCACATTACCTCCCTTTTTCATTCTTTAAATCAAATAATGTCCCTTACCCCTGTGACTCTCTTCTGGGCTCTATATCTTCACCAACTCTTTAAAAAATATGATACAATTTTTCACATGCTTTATCTTTCTTATTCTCCTAATATTGCTCAAATTTGCCACTTTCCCTATAAAATCTAATACCCCAAATTCAGTAAACTGCTAAGATGTGTCCTGATCAGTAAAGGACATGATGGATTTTTTTTTTTTTTGCCAAGTTTTAAAAGTTTAACTTTTATTATTGTGGTCCAGATTTACACTTTGGCTTTTATTAAACTTAGGGTTCAATGAAAACCTCAAATCTATTATTCATAGGAAATCTCACCAAACCAAGATTCCAAACATTTACCATTTAAACATTCATTTGGGCCTCTATTATTTTAGTTGCTAGAGAGATACTTTTGAATTCTGATTTTGCCAACTTCCCCTAGCCAGCCAAACCAAGGAACTCCATACTTGCTCCATATTTGATAAGCTGTCTTCAATGTCTTTATCCTAGGCATTGATAACCAAGCTGAACAGAAGCTTGGTTATCAAGCTGAGCATGGTCAGGGCATTTTGATACCATAGATGATTGGAGGGTCAAGTAACCAGAGCCCTTTTCTGTCCTCTGGTGCTTTTGTTCTCTTGATTTCTTTATGAAGCTTCCAAGAACAATGAAATCATTCAATGCTCATCCCGCTCAGCTCTCATTGCCACTTTTAGCAATGATCATAAACACCAGCTTTACCTTTTGCACTCGGATGTCGAGTGTGACTCGACATGGTTAGCATTAGAATAAAGGAATCGAGAAAAAAGCAAGCGAGTGCAAAGTTAAGTCTCCATTTTCCTCCTAAACCAGAAGGACCTAGCAGAGGATGGGCATAGAGTAGGCATTAAGTCAATATTCACAGCTTTGTTCACTCTTATTTTCCCTTTATCTTCTGCTGAAATAAGTGATGGCCTATTGGTGAATAACCCAGAATTCTTCTCCACAATATACTTGGATGTTCTTAAACTTTCGATAAAAATGTTCAAAAAATTGAACTCATTATCTTACTTTTATCCTTTTTCTTCTTGGCCATGCTGGTTCATGGCCTCAGGTTCTCTCTGACAGTCAGATTCTAAACCTTACTATCATTTTGGACTCCTTTCTATTACTCACATCTAATCTGTGACTGCATTCCTAAATTTTATTTCTAAACCTCGCCCATGTTCAACCCTTATTCCTTATTCTTTTCTTCTGGATCATGGCATTTATCCCTGGGATGAAAGGATGGTTCAACATAAGGAAATCAATAAATATGGTAAATGACATTAATAGAATAAAAGATAAAAAATATATGATCATCTCAATAGATGCAGAAAAGCCATATGACAAAATTCAACATCGTTTTATGGTAAAAGCTCTCAACAAATTAAGTTTACAAGGAGCGTACCACAATATATTAAAGGCTGTATATGACAAACCCATAGCTATCATCTTAGTCAATGGTGAAAGACTGATAGTTTTCCCTCTAAGATTACTAGTAGGAAAGAGACCAGGGTGTCCACTCTCCTCACTCCTAGTCTATATAGTATTGGAAACTTCTACCAGAGCAATCGCATGAGAAAAAAAAAAAAAAAGGCATCAGACTTGGAAAGGAAGAAATAAAATTGTCTCTACAGATTGTATGATTTTCTACATAGAAAATGATAAAGACTCCACCAAAAAACTGTTATATTTTATCAACACATTCAGTAAAGTTGTAAGACACAAGGTTAACATACAAAAATCAGTAGTGTTTCTACACATTAACAATGAATTATCTGAAAGAGAAATAAAAAAACAATCTCCTTTATAATACAAACAAAAAGGATAAAATGCTTAGGTATACATTTAACAAGGCGGCAAAATTTGTCTACCTGGAAAACTACAAAGATATTGGTATAAAAATTGAAGAAGACACAAATAAATGGAAATATATTCCATGCCCATGGATTGAAAAAATTAATATTGTTAAAATGTCTGTACTACCCAAAGGCATCTATAGATTCAATGCAATCCCTGTCAATATTCCAATGACATTTTCCGCAGAAATAGTAAAAAAAAAATTCTAAAATTTGTATGGAACCACAGAAGACCATGATTAACCAAAGTAATCCCAAGAAAAAAAAGAGCAAAGCTGAAGCCATCATACTTACTGATTTCAAGCTCTATTACAAATTATAGCAATCAAAACAGCATGGTACTGGCATAAAAACAGACAAATCGACTAATGGAACAGAATCCAGAGCCCAGGAATAAAACCATGCCTATATGGTCAACTAATGCTTGACAAGGGAGCCAAGAATACTACCCGGAGGAAAGACAGTGCTGGGAAAATTAGATATTTACACAAAATAATAAAATTAGACCCTTTCTTTTACCATTCACAAAAATTAACTTGAAATAGATTAAAGACATAAATGTAAGACCTGAAGCCAAAACATTCCTTGAAAGAAAACAGGGAAAAAGCTTCTTGACATGGGTTTTGGCAGTGCTTTTCTGTATATGATGCCTACAGCACAAGCAACAAATAAACAACAATAAACAAATCAACTACATCAAACTAAGAAGCTTTTGCACAGAAACACAAATAATCAGCAAAATAAAAAGGAAACCTACAAAATGGGAGAAATATTTGCAAATCACACATCTTACTAAGGGTTAATATCCAAAATATATAACGAACCCATACAACTCACTAGTAAAAAATCCCCAAATAATCTAATTAAAAATGGACAAAGGACCTGAGTAGATATTTTCCCAAAGAAGATATTCAAATGGCCAAAAACATATGTAAAAAGGTACCTAACATCACTAATTATCAGGGAAATGAAAATAAAAACCACAATGAGGTATCACCTCAGAATTGTTAGAATGGCTATCATCAAAAAGAGAAGAGATAACAAGTGTTGATGAGGATGTGGTGAAAGGGAACCCTTGTGCACTGTTGGTGGGAATGAAAACTGGTACAGCCACTATAGAAAACAATATGAAGTTTCCCACCAAATTAAAAAAAGAACTATCATATGAGCCAGTAATTCTGCTTCTGGGTATATATCCGAGGAAAACAAAATTGCTACATCAAATACATATGCACTCCCTTTGTTTATTGAAACATTATTTATAATAACCAAGGCATGGAAATAACTTGTGTCCAATGACAAGTGGATGGATAAATACATATGTAGCATGTCCCCAAGAAAATGTACAGATACTTTAACAGCTGATAATGCACTTAATTTTGGAAATGAACTGTATGTTAATAAACACTGACTTTAAAATTATTCAAAATGTGTATTCATCTTTTTGGGACACCCTGTATATGCACACACACACACACACACACACAGGAATATTATCCTATACTAGTGGCCCGGTGCATGAAATTCGTGCACATTAAAAGGGAATTAATTAGAGGAAATACTTTAATATTTCTAATTGCCCTTCTATATAATAGAAGTGTCAGAGATGAAAGAAAATTAGTAAAATGTCTATGAAAACGTCCCTTCTGTCAGAGTCTGGGGTGCACCACGGGACCCAGAGTCAAGTCCCTGCCCACCGCGCGTGCCTTGAAATCGTACAAGACCCAGACTCAGCATGCCCCACCCCTGTCAAGCCCTACAGGTTGGGAAGTTCAGCCTCAGGTCCCCCGGCCTGGCGCCGGGGTGGGGGGTGCAGCCTCAGGAACCCAAGCCCGGCGCTGGGCGGGGGGTGCAGCCTCAGGTCCCCCAGCCCGGCGCTGGGCGGGGGGTGCAGCCTCAGGTCCCCCAGCCCGGCGCTGGGCGGGGGGCACAGCCTCAGGTCCCCCAGCCCGGCGCTGGGCGGGGGGTGCAGCCTCAGGTCCCCCAGCCCGGCGCTGGGCGGGGGGCGCAGCCTCAGGTCCCCCAGCCCGGTGCTGGGTGGGGGGTGCAGCCTCAGGTCCCCCGGCCCAGTGCTGGGGCGGGAGGTGTGACCTCAGGTCCACTGGTCTGGCCTCAGGTCCCCTGGCACAGCCTCAAGTTCCCCGGCCCCGGCACGAGGGCGCGAGGGCGCAAGGGCGTAAGGGCATGACGACCATTTGCATATTAGCTCTTTATTATATAGGATAATAAAAGGCTAATCTGCAAATCGACCGAATGGTGGAACAACTGAACAACCAAACAACTGGTTGCTATGATGTGTGCTGACCACCAGGGAGCGTGCCTGGAATATGGCAGGTGTTGGCTGCGGTGGGATGGTGGAGCAGGTGAGCGGGGGCGCCAGACCAAGGTGGGGCACCAGTCACTGTCATTGGGGCGAGCCTCTGGTGGTTACTGAAAATTCTTTGCTCCTGTGCACCGTGGTCCCACCCAGCACTCGCAGCCGGCAGCAGATGCGAGTGGTGGCTGCCGGCCCCGATCGCCCCTGAGGGTTTCTCCACCTCCCTCTGCCCCTGAGGGGTGATCGGGGCCAGCAGCCACCTCTCACACCTGCTGCCGATGACAGCCCCACTCACACCCACTGCTGGTGCCAGCCCCGCTCGTGCCCGCAGCTGGAGCCAGAGCCACTGCTCGCACCCACTGCCGGCGCCTGGCACCAATCCCGATCTCTCAGTGCCGTCAGCGGGTGTGAGCAGCAGCTGCTGTCCCTGATCACCCCTCAGGGCTTCTCCACCTCCCCCTGCTCCTGAGGGGAGATCGGGGCAGCAGCCACCGCTCACACCCACTGCTGGCGCTGGCCCCAATCGCTCTGCGCTGTCAGCGGGTGCGAGCAGGGCTGGCCCCGTCAGCACATGGGAGTGGCGGTGGTGGGAGCGGGGCTGCCAGCAGAGAGGGGACCAGGGGCGTAGATGATGGGCTGAGACCCACTCCTGTGCCAACAGCAGCCTCGCGGCCCACAGTTCCTTAGTGCATGAATTCATGCACTAGGCCCCTAGTTTACCCATAAAAAAGGACATCCTGCCATTTGCAACAGCATGGATGGTCCTGAGGTCATAGTGCTAAGTGAAATAAGTCAGACAGAGAAAAACAAATACTGTATGATCTCACCTATATGTAGACGTAAAAAAAAAACCAAATGCAAAGCAAAAGATGTGATTATTGGTTACTTGAAATGGGTGGTTACTGGGGTGAGGGTATCCAAAGATACAAACTTCAGGTTACAAGACAAATAAAAATACTTGGGATGCAATGTACAACATGATAAATATAATTAACACTGCTAGATGGTATATTTAAAAGTTCCTACGAGTAAATCCTAAGTTATCATCACAAGGAAAAGATATTTTTTTTGTAACTAAGATGATGGATGTTAACTAAACTTATTGTGGTCATCATTTTACAATATATGTATGTAAAGTCATTATGCTGTACACCTTAAACTGCTACATTGTTGTATATCAATTATAGCTCAATAAAAGTAAGAAAAAAGGTTTTGTTTTGTTTTGATTTTTAGCATAGGCATGTAGGCATGGGAAGATATTCAAGCTACATTCTTTTTTTTTTAGTGAAAAAAGGAAGGTTCAAATAACCAAGGAGGTAAAAGATCTCTAGTTACAAATAGAAATTGCAAATAGTATACATTGTATGAATCTGTTACCATCATAATTAGTTATTAATATTAATAATAGGAAGAGAGCAAAGGGAAGGCCAGATATTGCAAGCATGGTCCCCGGGGCAGCTTCACCAGGAAGATGCAAATTCATGCCCCACAGGGAACCACTGGTCCATTCTCTGCACATCACTGGGGGAAGGGATCAAATGCAGGGGAAACAGGTGCATGCACAGGGAAGTCGGGGTGATGTAGGGAAGGTGTTTGCCTGTCAGTCTGGTTTGGGAAACAAAGGTCATTGGCTAGGAGGGTGGAGCCGCTGCAGGCGTGGAAATCCTGAAGGATTCGTTGGTTAAGCTCCTAGTTAAAATGCCCAGCCAAAATTCTCTCTCTTGTTCCCTTGTGTTGCCCCTGCTTCCTTGCACTCACTTGCTCCGTGACCTGTGCTAGTTCACCATGTGCCCTTAGAAGCAACGTTGCCCTAGAAGCATAATGGACTGCACCTGGGAACACGAGCCAAGCTAAGCAGAAGCTGAACTGGACACTGGACTGTGCTTTAATATGGAGCGGAGACTCTGGGCGGAGGCTTTGATTCCCACCCTGCTGAAGACACAACTGGACTTTTTCCAGGATGGGGCGAAGGCAGATGGGACCCTGGAGGGGAACTCCCTTAATGTTTCATCATCAATAAAGCTTTCCCTGATATCTCATCCTCCCGTGGGGGCCTTAGGAAATTCTTGTTCCCACAGCACCCTAAAAGCTCCACTTCCACCAGCAATAGGTGGGGACATGGAGGGCACCCCACTGATAAACATTGTGTATATTAGTGCATGGATATAACAAATCTGGAGAAATTCCCATTCTACTTTGGGTACTGTTTATTTCAGAGGGGATTAGTGCTGATGGTGGGAGGATTACAAACATTCAGTCTATAATACAAATGGTAGGTATGTGTATATTTGTATGTACCCAGGTGTTTTTAAAGACTGAGAGTGTATGTAAGAATGACACGTGGAATCTAATGAACAAAATAAACTTTTGGACGAAATAGATCTGGAGACATAGAAGCAGGGAACAGACTGACGAATTTCAGAGGGAAGGCGGGGGTGGGGGTGGAGAGAGATTAACTGGGGAATTTATATGCATATATGCATAGCCCGTGGATATAGACAATAGTGTAGTGAAGGCCTGAGAGCAGGGTGGAAGGGATCAATGGGAAAAAAAATCAAAGTGGAAACCTGTAATACTTTTAACAATAAAGATAAATAAAAAAAAGAGTATATGACGTTTATAAACAGAAATAATCATTACAATTGTTTAAATTATGATGAACAAAATTACATATTCGAATACAAGCATATCTGGTATTCAATAGGGGCACAATGCAGAGAAATATTAACCATGAGTAGAAGAAAGAGAAGGTATTGTTCTAGTTACCAAAACCTTACTTTCTTCATCAATTTCTGTGTCTGAGCCTCTGCCCTGTTGCTCTGTCCCCAAGTTCCTCCTTCGAAAGCTTGCCCATAACTTCAGCTCCTCTAAGACTAGAGATATATGCTGCTCTTTTCTAAGATATTGGTATTATGAAAACATCTTTGTTCTGCCTTGTTTTGATGCATGGCATATATTTGCTTTATTTTTTATGTTGTTAGATAATGGCCCAGAGATCTCTGCATTCTGTTTATGACTCTGGTCTATTAGCTTGGTGTCACCAGACACTGAAAAATTAAAATCCCACAGACTTATTAAAAAGCTGCATCATATATATTTAGGCCTGTTGATAGTCTACTTACTGCTTTTCTATGTGATTTTTTTTAAATATATTTTATTGATTTTTTACAGAGAGGAAGAGAGAGGGATAGAGAGTTAGAAACATCGATCAGCTGCCTCTTGCACAACCCCCACTGGGGATGTGCCCGCAACCAAGGTACATGCCCTTGACTGGAATCGAACCTGGGACCTTTTAGTCTGCAGGCTGACGCTCTATCCACTGAGCCAAACCGGTTCTGGCTCTATGTGATTTTCATTGTTACATGACAACAGAGACAATCGACATATCACCAAACATTTCATTAGCTTAGTTTCAACACCTCCTGACCCAGTGGGTGGAGTAAAAATTCCTAGTGGGGTCAAAATTATTTCTTAGGTTTCACAGAACAAGTAAAAAATGCATAGCCCTAGGTGAAAAAGGCCGAAATTATGATGGAAAGGAAACCATATCTGACCTGGTTTTCTACACTATCTCAACTGACCTTTGCATCCTCTTCATTCCACGTATTTCGTTAAGGCTGATTTCTTGGGTTGACTTAAGAAAGAGATAAAGATGCTTCATTACTAATGGCCTCTAGAAGCTTCTGGCTTCAAGTTAGTTCTTCATTCATTCATATATTTATTTCCCAAGCCAGCTGTCTTCGTCCGGTCATGAGAGGAAAGGGCAGGACACTGAAAGAGAACTTTTCCTCTCTGCACTCTGGAGGGCTCCCTGTTCAACTCCAAAGGAAACTTCTTCTTTTTTAAACATGATAAGTAGGAATCCGAAGAATCTCCATCCAGCAGATTGCCCATGGCATTCTACTCTAATTGAAAAAGGCCCCTGTGTTGTTCTATTTAATTGATGCAATTTGCAGAACAAGGAGTACAAGCTTCCTAAAACATTCCTGCCAGTAGGTCCTAGGCTGTCCTAGAATTGAGCCGGAAAGTTCTTCTCAAGTTCCTCTTCCCAAGCTGCTTTCAGTTAATTTAAGGAGAAAAAACCAACAACATTTAAAGTAATAAATTTCTGCACAGTGGTCTTCATAGCACAAGACCCTAAGTCGCTGAGATACTTTTCATCTCTGTGTCTACATTGAAAAACGATAGCTCTGCTCAACTCCATGGGAAGCTCTGATATGCTGATTAGTCAAAGTAAACACATCAGATGCTTTTCATCCTCAATAAGCAGTAGAGCCACTCGCTTCCTCTCCTCTGTCCATCTCATGTGTTGTCCTTGTTAATAGATCTCTAGAAGCAACTATGATCAGCCTGGTTCATGAGAAACACAGCAAGTGTATCAGTGGGCTCAAAGTAATCTTTTCAGGTGCTATTTAAAATGTGTAGTCACCAAAACGGGTCCATTTGAAAAGTGAAAAAGAGCCAAGTATTTTTGGCTTAGGCTAAACAAAGTTTGACTGATCAACTTGTAAATAAATGTCACCATTTCTTTGCAGCTTGTCCTGCACACCTACCATCAACTATTTCCTGTTCATGTGAATGACAGCCTTGAAGATCAAATATCTTTTTTTTTTTTTTTTTAGTCAGATTGGACACTTCCTTTCCTACACTTTGGTATTTAAAAAATGCAGTAGTTTTATTTTCAGGGGAGGGTAAAGGAGAAGCAAGGAACCAAAGCATTTTTTTTTTCTTTTGCCACTGTTTGGAAACAATCATAGTTATATTCATTTGCATTCTACATCTAGCTCTTTAGAAGGTATTGTTCATCCATTCACTGTCGTCAGTGAATACATACATATTAGTCTCTTAGGTTGCTGTAACAAAATATAACAGATCTGGGGGCTTAAAGCTCAGACGCTTATTCCTCACAGTTCTGGATGCTGGGAAATCTGAGATCAAGGTGCCACTCAGTTTGGTTCCTGGTGAGGACTCTCTTGCTTCTTGGCTCATAGATAGCTGTCTTCTTGGGGATGGGTTGGGGAGAGAGAGGAGGGGGCATGGGGAGAACTCTCTGGTGTCTCTTCCTCTCCTTATCAGTGCACTAATACTATCATCAGGACCCCACCCTCATGATGTCTGGACCTAAATTACCTTCCAAACGCCCCAGCTCCCAAAGCTGTCACATTGAGGGGTTAGGGATTAAATATATGAATTTTGAGGGGACACAAACATTCAGTCTATAATAACATGTCCAGTGAGTACTCACTAGATGGTGGATGCTGTGCTGGGCTAAGTGCTCAGTGATGAACAGGACTCCCTGCTTAAGAATTTGGTGGGTAAGACAAGAAATAAGCCAAGGTGTTGGATATGTGAAGTATAGGGGATTATGAAAACATGTCAGAATGGGATAGTATCTACATTGCTTTTTGAAATGTCTGCTATTTCAATACTATTTTAGTTGTAAAAATATAATAGTCCTCACATATTTTCCTTCATTTGTGTCTTTAAACTTTTAAAAATATTTTTATTGATTTGTTTTAGGAGAGAGAGAAAGATAAACATTTATGTGAGAGTAGAACATTGATTGGCTACCTCCTACACCCCTTCTACTGGAGATTGAGCCCACAACCTGGGCATGTGCCTTCACAGGGAATCGAGCCAGCAACCTTTGGTGCCTGGGATGATGCCCAATCAACTGAGCCACACCAGCCAGGGTTGTGTCTTTAAACTTTTAAAATAATTTATTTCCTAATGCCATCAAAGCAGGTGACTTCAAAACAAGTTATTTCATTATATAAATATTTTGTGCCCTGCATTATCTTAAATTTTGGGTTTAAGAGTCCCAAAGGCATAGACATGCATGACCTTCTTTCTGTGTGAAAATATAATGTAGCATTTTCACAAACAACAGAATTGCATTCAGTCTCTCTTTGTTATTTATCTCTTCCTTTAGAAATCAGTATTAAAAAACCTCCCAACAAGCCAAAGTCCAAATCCAGACAGCTTCACTGGTGAATTCTATCAAACAATCAAAGAAGAATTCATACAAATCCTTCTCATACTCTTCTAAAAAATAGAAAAGAAGGAAACTCTTACAAACTTATTTTATGAGGCCAGATTTACCCTGATAACAAAACTAGACAAGGATGCCACCCACAGAAAAAAAAATATTACAGGCCAATATCCCTGAGAAGCATAGATGTAAATTCTTCAACAAAATATAAGCAAACAGAATTCAATAATACATTAAAAGAATCATATACTATGACCAAGTCAGATTTATTCCAGGTGTGCAAGGATGGTTCAACATCCCCAAATCAGTCAATGAGATACACCATATTAATAAAATGAAGACTAAAAATCATATGATCATCTCAATAGATATAGAAAAAGCATTTGACAGAATTCAACATTCTTTCATGATAAAATATCTTAAAGTGGGTATAGAGGAAACATATCTCAACATAATAAGGGCCACATATGACAAGCTCACAGCTAACATCATGCTCAATAGTGATAAGCTGAAATCTTTTCCTCTAAGATCAGGAACAAGACAGGGATGCTCACTCTTTCCACTTTTACTCAACAAAGTACTGGAAATTGTAGCCAGAGCAATTAGACAAGGAAAAGAAATAAAAAGCATAGAAATTGAAAAGGAAGACGTAAAACTGTCACTATTTTCAGATGATATGAAGGCCTGGGGCAGGGGCAGGGCAGGCTAGAAGGGGTCAATGGGGGGAAAAGGGGACATACGTAGTATTTTCAACAATAAAGATATAATTTTGAAAAGTATAGAATTTAAATAATCTTCTGGATTTTCTCTCTTTTTATTATTATTTTTTTAAATCTCAGCCAAGGAGGGAGGGAGGGAGAGAGAGAGAGAGAAACATCAACATGAGAGAGAAACATCAATTGGTTGCCTCCACTATGAGCCCTGACTGGGGATCGAACCCACAACCTAGGTATGTGCCTTGATCGGGAATCGAACCTACAACCTTTTAGTGTATGGGACAATGCTCCAATCAATTGAGCCACCTGGCCAGTGATTTTCTCTTATCCTTAAGTATGTCCAAAACCCTGCACATAACAGGTATGCCATTAAAATATTAAAAAAAAGATTTCCAATAATCTTTGGATCATGATATGAAACTCCTTTTTCTAGGACTGCTCTAGGATTTCATTAAGGATCAAATGTGCACTTCCATGCAACAAAGCAGCCAGCCCTAGCAGACCCTCTGACAATGTCATGTGGTAGATGTCATCGAGAATGAGGTGAGAGAGTAAAGACTGCTTGGGGTCCTCTTCCACACTTCTGGGAGACATCGTTTTGTTTATGAAGGAAGGCCAAGGCCAAGAGGAACCCTGAGGATAGCAGGAAATCAATAGCCTTTGACTCTTTGCAGAGCTTTTTGAGGGATGAGCCTATCCAGGGTTGTGTGAGAGGCACATTGCCTTGTCCCCAGCCCCAGTCTGGGAATCTTACTCCTGATGAGTAATACAGAAACATTTTCAACCTGAGGGATTCAATATATTTTGCTATAGGGTTATAATTTTTAGATAGTGCTTGGGTCAAGTAAAAAAAGTTACAGGTGTGTGTCATGTTAAGAAAGCAGCAATTAGGAATGGGCGCCATGATAAACATTGAGAGAACTTGCCAAGTTTTGCTAAAAATAAAACCATAGCTATTGGTTCCCCCTCTCCAGTTCAGGACCCATAGCACTCATTGATAGGACTCTGGCTACAATCTGGCTTGCCCACCGTTAATGTCTGATTTCCCATTTGCTAGGAATATGATGTGACTTGGCCCCTTACTCAATCCTGTGTCTCAGTTTGCTCATCTGGAAAATGGGGCAATGAGAGTATCTACCCATTAGGGTTGTAATCCTACCTTAAGAGGTTTTTGTGAGGATTAAATGAGGTAATGCATATAAAATATATAAAGCAGTGTCTATCCCATGATAAACATTCAATAAATATTACTTATTATGCAAAGGAGTTTTAGAAACAATAAAAACATTTACCAGGGAATTCAGCTATGTCTGGTTTTACCAAAAAGACCTGGCACCCTCTTCTGTTAACTGGAGAACACTATGGGCTTTCTAATAGTCTAGTAACCTAAATATTTATCTGGGTCTCTCTTGAAACTAATAGGCTCTGCCCTAAGCCAATGTATTAAGCAGCGAATATTTCCAGAAATTCTTTAAGTTACTTTCCAAAAACACACACATGCAAAACACACCCCTCAAAAGCCTCTGGGCATGCAGCACCATTGAAGCAGCATTTCGTCAATGGGCACACCACAGACTGTCCGTTTGGAACTCCAAAATCATTTTCTAACAGGTGCATGTTTTGTGTCCAGGAACCTCTGAGTGGCCTTAGTTTTTTCAAGCCCTACGCTAGGCACATGGTACATCAGATCACAGGTCAGTTTGAAAGAGGTCACATTCATTCATTCAAATCATTTCCTATTCTGACAAGCAGCAACAGTTAACAATGGTGAACCCAAGGCTGGGCAGAAAGGAAGGAAAGAGAAAAGACACCGTTGATGATAATAACAGTATTGTCTGAAACAATCAGTTCACAATATAAATCACAAGAAAAGATTTTTTTATGTCAGGTGACTAGTAGGCAGGAGGGACATGTGAACTGCCCCCTGCTTTCCCTGCAACTATTGGCACAGAGTGCATGTTGGTGAGGGACAGACTGGTCTTATCTGAGGCTGAAACCCGAGATGCTCCCAGGAGGACAATAACTGTGAAGAACAAGCTAGCAGCAAGTTCATGTTTGGCTCCCTGGGGCAATTCCTCAGAGCCTACTGATGAGGCAAGTTTACAGAATCCACCCTCCCCACGCCAGCGGCTGACACCAGCACCTCTGGCAGAGAGAAGCATGGCTGTAACTTACAACTGTGGCCAAAAGGGCGGGTCAGAACGGGCTTGATGTGGTTTATCTCAGAAGGGAAACAGAAGAGAGTTCTGACCTCACCCCTAGCTTGGAGGCTTTACAGAGCCTTGGCAGACAGACCTTGGCCTTGGGGTTAAGCTCGCAGAAAGCCCACGTCAACAGAGGGAAACTCTGTGACCACCTGTGTACTTTGGCTGAAACAGTGTGCATGCAGCAAGTGCACAGGAGGCCTGGGAAAAGCGCAGGGAGGCAGAAGCCGGGAGGAGAGGCTGCATCGGATGGCTCTCCTCACGAAACCCATGAGCCTCACTGAGTGATGCAGTTCCGAGGGCTTGGCTGACCTGCTCAGATTCCCTCCACAGTCTCTCCTGAACCCTGACGGAGGGCAGCTGCCAATTGGCAAGTGAAATAGAGGAATCCTTGAGGTCAGACTTGACCAGGTGATCTAAGGTTAAAAAAAAAAAAAAAAGGAAAAGAATCTCAGTACCATTGAGGATGAGTGCCCAGGAGGGTTGGAGGTCAAGTTGAAAGTGAAACTCAGAAGATGAGTATTGAGTTTGAGTCAGGGAGGTCCCTGACAGGCCGGTAGTTCCAGACAGATGCTGTGAATACAGAAGGGGCTCCTGTCTCTAGTTCCTTCTAATGTGGGGATGTTTAGGTGGCACATGGGGACCACAGGGGTGGAACAGAGGCTTAAAGAAGGTGTGCGGGCAGCATCAACTCAAGATTTCTTATCTGCACACTCAGGAGCGTTATGACAGCTGACTTCAGTTGGGCAGCAACTTGAAAATAGAGTATGGACTAGAAAAGCAATTGCTCCAGGACCATTCCCTTCAGCTAGAGTCTGAAGACGTGGAAAGGAAATGTGACTTCAGGGAACTTTCCCGTTGAGAAGCAAACCTGCACAGCACGCTGATCACCTCAGTTTTGTGTTGCTTTGGTTTTGTAGTTGGTGGCTTGGAAAGGTTGATAGATTCTACTCCCTTTGATGAACCAATAATAAAAATGCCATTCACTTCTGAGTGCCTTTCAGAGGATTCGTGTCCTCACTTCCATGACCTCATTTTCTCCTAATGAATGTGTGATTATCAATCTAATTGCACAGATGAGGCTTATTTTATGGATGGGATCACAGGGCTAATGAGTAGCAGCTACAAGACTAGAAATCCAGGACTTCATGTTTATTACAACAAAGAAAATGTATCCTTTTCTGAAACTTAAATGAAAACTTCTAATACTATATTTTGGTGTATCATATACTTATTTTAATTGTTTTCTCCCCTTTTTAACTACTTTAAAAAAGATGTATATGAAAGTGAGTATAGGAAAAAAAAACCCCTAAATATTATAATCTTATACCAAGGACAGATTGTGTATCAAAACCCTCAGCCCGCCGTGATTCAGGTCTATCTCCTATGGAATTGGAAGCTTCTGAGAGTCAGGTGGTCATTTAGAGTTCACTGCCTCTGAAAGTATTTGGTTAATATTTACGTCACCAAAGTATTGTAATGGTCTAAGTGGTCATCTGAGGCTTTGAAAGAATTGATGTGCTCACACCCTCATTTGCTGACTTTGGTTTCTGCACTTTTAATACTATTTTCCTCCAAATATTGGTTTCATTTGATTATGTTTCTTGAGGCACAGCGCTCACTTCAGATGTGCAGCAGAACCCAAGGGCCCTCGGGCAATAAGAGGCTGCTGTTCCTGGGAGGATGTGCATTTTCTTCTCTTGGCATTAGAGGTAAGCATGTGGGTGCTCTGGTCGGAGGCCAGAAACATGGGCAATGACCTCACTGCCTTTCCCACAGTGGCATAGCTGAGTACTGAGAAAATAATTTGAACCACATCTTAAGTCAAGTAAGTTCATTTTGAAAATTAGATATATGCTTTCAGGCTTGATACCAGCCCAAGAGAGGAGAGGGCAGAGATTTTTCCGAAACTACAAGTAGAAGAAGAAAATATAAACTCTTGTTATCAGGTGGCAACAGAGATGGGCTTTGGGGTTAACGCGTCTCAACATTCTTCATGGTGGTGCCAATAAGATTAAGAGGTTGATTTTAGGTCCCTATTCTTAGTAAGGACATTTGCAGATGGAAAAAACGGTTACTGGGACCTGGGCATGTCTGGCACATAATTCCAAGCTCTGGGGCACTTAGTCTTGATGGAATGTTGGATGAGACAAGGTGTAGATAAATCACTAAGGTTCCATTTGAGGAACATGTACTAAAGTCTCCTTGTCCCTCCTCCACCCCCCAAATATATCTCTGCTTTATTAAATCTTAGCACCATTTTTCTTTCTTTAGCATTTTTATAGGAAGGCTGAGTATTTTACTTGCTTAAGGGACAGCTAATCTGGAGAACAATAATTAGTTTTTTTAAAAGAAATCTGTTTATCTGATTGTTTCACAGACACCTAGTAGAGATGAAGGATCTGTCCAGGGAAAATTATTTTGTGGAAATTTTGAATTGGGCTATCATTTGGGGTAAAAGTAGAATAGGTTCTGAGAAAAAAAAGTTAAGAATCATGAAAACATAAGAAATCCATGGGTTCAAGAGGCAAGGGCTGGGGGCTGCTGAAAGGTGGGGTGAAGTTAGAGGGAGATGACAGGGACTTTCATTTGGGGTATCTTGGATGTGCTAGTTTGGGATGATACATCAAACTGTGCTTGTCTTGCTGCTAACTGGAAATGTTATTGTTGTAATGAGCTAGTCCTATATAACAAAAGCTTAATATGCAAATTCTCCCCTTAGGTGGTCATTCTACCGGGAGACTGGGAGTTTGACCACTCGCTATGATGTTCACTGACCACGAGGGGGCGGCGCAGAACATGGCGGGTGTCAGCAATGCGGTGCTGGTAGTGGGCAGCAGTGGAGGCGCTGCTGGCCCTGATGGGCCCCGACCAGAGCGGGAGCATGGCGGGATGGTGGAGCAGGTGAGCAGGCGGTGCCAGGCCAAGGCCAATGCGAGCAGGGGCCCGATTGCCCCCCTGATCATCCCGCAGATGGTGACCAGAGGTGGCGGCAGGGAGCGGGGCCACACCTGGCTCCCAGGTGCTGAGGGAGCCAGGTGAGGGGCCCTGCCCTGATTGATTGCCCTGCAGGCGGGATGGTGGAGCAGGTGAGGGGGCGGCACCAGGCCAAGGCGGGGTGCCAGGCAAAGTTGTGAGGCTGGGGGCATGGGCTGGGGCCCGATCTCCACAGGCCACCCCGAGGGACCCCATCTGTGCACGAATTCATGCACCAGGCCTCTAGTTAATAATAATAAAGGAAAGAAAGCAAAGGAAAGTCAGACATTGTAAGCATGGTCACTGGGAATCTTTACCAGGGAACTACAGCTTCACACAGCATTTTTCTTCCAGGGGCATTAACACCCCTCCTTTCCCCCATCAGATCCTGGATTGTTGGGGGGGGAGAAAGGAGAAATAGGCACATGCACAGAAGTCAGGTGGCCCAGGGGAGGTGCTTGCCTGTCCGTCTAACCTGGGAACAATGGTTTGGCTAGGGGGTGGACCCCATCAGAAGTGTGAGAAATATTGGGAATTGGTTAGTTTGAAGAAGCTCCTGGTTAAAATCCCCAGACAAAGAGTTCCCTCTCATTCGCTCTTGCTCTGTGACCCACACTCCCCAGTGAGTTCATGCATTCTCTCTCCATAGCCATGTGGCCTTAGAAACTAAGGGAAGTGGCCTTTATTCTGTCCCTCCTGAAGACACGGTTGGACATTTTCCATGGCAGGAAAGACAGAGATGGGACCTTGGAGGGGGAACCTCCTTAATTTTACATCATCATTAAAACTTTCCACAAAGCCCCGGCCTCCCATGGGGGCCTCAGGAAGTTCTTTTCCTTGTGGCACCCCAAGAACTCCATTCCCACAGGTAACAGAAATATGGGTCCTGAATTCTGAAGAGAAGGCCATGCTAGTTGGATGTCACAGGAACAGAGATGGTAGCTCATGTCAAGTTGAGGCCATTCGTGGAATTCCTGTACAGTGAGAAGGCCAAGGACTGGACAGAACATACAGGGTGAGCAGGGTGAGTGAGGGAAGAGGTGTCAGAGATGATGCGTTTCCATGGGCAGGAAGACAACCAGAAAGGTAGAGAGTTGTAAAGAGGAGAAAATGGTAAACAATGGTAAATGCCATGAGAACCTAACCAAGATAATGGCTGAGCAGTATTGTTTGAATTTGAACATTAATGAGATCCTGCATTTCTGCTAGAGAAATATCAGTGGAGTTTTGAGGATGGAATCCACAGTCTTGTAGGAATCATCAAGTAGCTGGGGAAGTAGAGGAGAGGGACACAGTGGCATCGAGTCTAGATTCACAGACCAGACCCCTCTGGTGGACTCCCTGCTCTGCCATCTAGTGGCTGTGGCCTTGGGCAAGTTTTAACCTCTTTGTACTTGATGTTTCACATCTGAAACAATGCAGAGGTCATGGCTGTCAGGATCAAATGTGTTATTTGGTATGTATAGCACTGAGAATTATGCCCGTCTACGGTAAATGCTTTCCATTATGCTTTGACGAAGCTTGTCTGAGAAGGAAAGTTGAGAAGGGTGGGTATTAGCCTTCTATTTTCAAATTACCACAAGCTTGAGGCTTAAAACAATCGTCACTTATTATCCCACAGTCCTGTAGGTCAGGAGGCCTGGCAATGCTCGACTGGGCTCCCTGCTCTGGTTCTCATCAGTGTGCAATCAGGGTGTTGGCGGGGCTGCCTTCCTGTCTGCAGGGCCTGGGGAAGAATCTACTTCCGAGCTCATTCAGGTTGTTGTCAGATTCAGGTCCTTGTGGTCATAGGGCTGAGTCCTTCTTTCCTTGCTGGCTCTCAGCCGCTAGAGGTCATGCACGTTTTTGCCAAAAGTCTCTCTCCATCTTCAGACAATTTAAGCGTTGATCTCTTGCACTTCCAATCTTTTCTCATGGAAGACCATCCATTTTAAGAGCTCACCTGATTAGGTCAGGCCTATCAGGAATAATCTCCTTCTTAAAGTCAAGTGTGCCACACAACATAAGCTAATTATAGGAGTGATATTCTGTTCTCTTCATAGGTTCCTCCTATACTCAGATGGGAGAAGATTGTACAAAAACATGGGTCATTAGAGTTAATCTTAGAATTCCATGCACCATACTGCCAAAGGCTAAGTTTGGTGTGGGTTAGATAGTGTATTTGTAGGTAGAGGGAAAATAACGAGTGGAGAAAGAAGTATTCAAGATAAAAGAGAAAAAAGGGTGATTCTTTCCCCCCCTAGAGTAATATTTTGAAAAGTAGTGGTTGCTACATCAGGATTGAGGACAGAATTGGAGGGGGAACATTGGGAAAAGCAGGGACATTCTGAGACAGCCGGAAAAGGCAGTTAGAACATATATTATCATTGCATTACTTGGTGCTTAGCAAAACAATCTCAGAACCTGTGGCATATAAAAAATAGCCAACGATTCCTCATGCATCTGTAGGGTCCAGCTGATTTTGGCCAGGCTCCCTTATGCATCTGCGGTTCAACTGGCCCAGTTACACATCTGCATGTTGGCTCTGCTCCATGGTTCTTTCATTTTCCTTCGTGCCCAGTAGGAAAGCCAGGCCAGTCCTTCTTGTGGTGACGGCAGTGGTAGAAGAGCCCAAGCAGAGGTTCAAGATTTCTTGAGGCCTGGGCACTGGTACTGTGCCACTTCTGCCTTGTTCCATTGCCCCATACTAGTTACATGTCCAGCCCAGAAATAACACAAAGGCACCAAAGAGATATGGGCAGTGAAGAACGGACGTCATCAATAGTAGCTTGGCTTGATTAAAGGACGTGTAAAGGGGATTTGTGGTAGATAAAGTAAAAGGGTCATTTGAGGCTAGATCAGAAAGCCACTTACCATTAGCTGATGTGCTGATAACTTCCCTCCAGAACCATCTTCAGTCCTTCTCTACTTTATGCCTCACAAGCTGCCCTTATGATTTGTTCTCAATGGTCACTTGGTCATCGGGTTCTATTTGGGTTCAGGCAACAGGAAGTGCTAGGGGTGATTAGCACAGGGGTGGGGAAGGAGGCCTGAGTTTATTCTCTGGGTTCCTTCCCCACAAGCAGTCCCTCTCCCTATGTCACCATGTCCAGGTTCTCCTACTTTCTCCTTCCTCTTGCCTCTCCATGGTTGCGAATACTGAGGCTCCCATTCTCCCTAGCCTTAAGGTCCTGTATTACATGCTACCCACACTTAGTACAATTTTTTCTAAACTCTCCTCAGTGGTCCAGTTTGAGTGTGCCATCTATTTTCTGCTGGGACTTGGGACTTCAGTTAGTAGGAGACAAGAAACCAGAAAGTGTTAGGAGAGGGTTCTGAACAGACCTGTGTTATGGGAGATTAATATGGAAGCCACATAGAGAGTGTATTGAAAGGACCACGCAGGAGACTCACAATTGTCCTGTTTAAAAGGTACCAGGACCTGGACTAGACACAGGGCTGTGGGGATGGAAATGACACATGGGCAAAAGTAATTGTGGATGCAGAAGTGGTCAATATCATGGTATTTGGTAAGCATTTAGATGGTCGGAATAGCATTTCTAAAATTTCCAGTCTTGGGAATGAGGAGATTAGCAATAACATTAAGAAGAACTGGGAATCACAAGAGAATAAAACATTCTGTTTTCGACATTTGGAATTTTCCATGTGATGTTCAGTGCCCTGCATGTAATCGGAAATGTTCAGCTTGGGAGACAGACAGATCAGGGCTGGAAGTAATTTGGAAACTGTCCACATAGACTCAACAATTGAAGCCATAAAATTAGATAAGATTGCCTAGAACTAGATACACAGAGAGAAGAGAGGAACAGAAACATGCAGACAATAATGACATTAAGGAATGAGAAGAACAAGAGAAGCCAGAGATAAAAGAGTGATCAACATTTAGAAGGACAAGCAAGAGAGTATTGCGTTTTGGAGATTTTCAAGGAACGTGCTGGTAATTTTTTAATGCAGTATCAACATTAGGAGGGTTGTGGCGGAACCCAGAGCACAGTGGGTTGAAGATTGATGAGAGGTAAAGAAGTACAACAGCAAGTGTAGACTATTAGTTCAGGATTGAGGCTGTTGGACTGCTAAGCAGGGGTCTCAAGCCTTTACTGGAAAGGACCAGAGAGTAAATATTTTAGGCTTTGTGGCCATATGGTCTCTGTTGAACTACTCAACTCTGCCATTGTTGAGTAACATCAGCCATAGACAGTCCGATAAACAAATGACACAGGCCCTGTTCTAATAAAACTTGATTTACAAAAACAGATGGAGGGTGGGATTAAGACGACTGGTCACCATTTACTGACCCCTGGATAAATGTATAAAACAAGTTCAGCCATTGTCAAAGAAAGCGCAGTAGTTGAGACAATACGTCAGGGTTAGGGAAGGGTTTTGTTATGATTATTTTGTATAGAGAGACAGTAGTCACATTGAGATGAAGGGCAAGAAGCTGATAGAATGAGGGAGAGCCCAAAATACAGGGTCCAGGCTTGGCTTGGAAACAGTTCTGAGACTGGAGGGAAAAGAAGAGAGAAGCAGATACATGGATTGTGTTTCAGTTTAATGTTTACATTAGCCCTTCTTTTAAAACTTTTTTAAAAGAAACCAAATTAATAGGTTTGTTTGTTTTCTTTGTGTTTAATTTTTAGGGCCAGGCTTCCTAACATGGGTTTTGAGTTCTCTCATGAAGACCACGAGGTGCCACTTATTTAAGTTAATTCTTAAGTGTGAACATTTTGTTTTGTTTTTAGACTCCTTTATCATCCAATCTTCTTCAAGTGAAAGATCTCTTGATGAAGCTTTTTGTGTGATATATTTTCACACTTGGGGGCAAATACACTACAGAAACATGGGGAAGCACTGGCAATCATGTCCATGCAGTTAGTAATATCCTCTGAATATTGTTCATCTTACTTCTTTGCCCATTCTTCATGGATGTCTTGTTAGCCAATCAATGAATGTATTCCTTGATTTAAAAAAATGTAGGTCAATGGAACTTTGTGTTTAAATGTAGTGGAGGAATAGTTGTTTGAAAATAAATTCTTTAGAAGATTCATTTGTGATATGAATCAAGCCCTCTAATTCACTCAATTTGAATGCTTTTCTATATGTAGACTTTTAATATATATATATATAACCAATATATAAGAAAATTGGTTAAGAAAAACCAATATATATATATGTATGTATATATATATGTATATACATATATATACATACATATATATATACATATATATATATATATATATATATATATATATATATATATATTGGTTTTTCTTAAACCAAGGCACACCACTCATATTATGTGCTTACTTTACTTTTTTTCTCTCTCATTATCAGTTGGGCGTCTCAGGATAAGGTCTAAACAGAGAGGAAACTTAAAATGATAAAATAAGGAATAAGTCCATTCATACTAAACCTTTTAGCTTGTCTTAAGAATAATTTTTAGCCTTGAATTTCAGATAACTAAATACTTTCAGTGATCTTGGGATATCAGCTGGGAACTTCCATTTGTCACAGATCTAGTCTATCACTTGGAGCAGTCAATCTAAGATTTGCTTTTTACTTCTCCAGTTTACTCTTCCGGAGCAAACTAACACCAGGTTCCAAGGAAAGAAGAGGCACAAAGAACTGTTAATAATGGCCCAGCACAATCCAAAAGGTCACTATGACATATGTTTGCTGGTCTGAAGCACAGTGTTATCATCTATGTCTATAATAAAATGGTTTTTGTGTCTTTTTCTGCAGCATCACTTTAAAAAAAATTATTGATTTGAGAGAGAGAGGAAAGGAGGGAGAGAGAAAATCGATTTGTTGTTCCACTTATTTTTTAAAAATATATTTTTATTTATTTCAGAGAGGAAGGAGAGGGAGAGAGTGATAGAAACATCAATGATGAGAGAGAATCATTGATTGGCTGCCTCCTGCACGACCCCACTGGGGATCAAACCCACAACCTGGGCATGTGCCCTGAGCCGGAATTGAACCACCGAGCCATGCCAGCTGGGCTTGTTCCACTTATTTATGCATTTGTTGGCTGATTCTTGTATGTGCCCTGTCCAGGATCGAACCTGCAACCTTGGTGTATAGGGACAATGCTCTAACCAACCCAGCTACCCGGCCAGCGTTATTGGAGCATCATTTTCTAAAACCAGTCTTCACTACTTAAGATAAGGTCTTCAGTCAAAATCTAAGCTTAAATTTAAGAACATGGACCCCTTTGTCATTCTGTCTTGTGTCCAACAGTAGATCTGGTCTCCATATCTTGGGATTACCTTCTTCTTATATGACACCTAGAGTTCAACTTAGGGTTGATACAAAGGAGCATTGAACTGTCTGTTGAAGATCCTAAACAATCCAAAAGTCAAAACAAACTGGATGAGGCATTTTGGGTGGGAGTGCACATTCATCTCAGGAGTGAGATAATGTAATGTGCATTGCTATGTTGAGATTAATTCAGGCTCGTGGGGCTGGTTGAATCTGGCAAGGCTTACATTAAATGTGGAGTGAAAAATATGTTCCCAGATTCAAATATGTGCAGCAGGTAATAGATAGCTAGCTGTGCCAAAACCATTTGTCATATTTAAATGCAATTTCAAAAAATGTATTTAGCTTGCCAATGAAAGGTGGTTCAGCACAATGAGAAGCAATTTGTTGTGTGAGAGCACCGGAGTAGGACTCGTGAGATCTGCTCTGTATTAGCTCTGAGGCCTTGGACAGGAGACAACATTTTGAGCCTTCATTTCTTTAACTGTCAAGAGGACAAATGATGTTTTCCTTGGGCACCTGTGATCTAGAAAGGCCAAAAGGTGATGATGTGGTTGATAAATTATGAACTTCTATATATTTATTCACCCAGTAACATTTATAGAGCATCTATGGAGCACTGTGCCAGGATTAATAGGCTCAGTATAAACACAGATACATCATATATCTGCCTTTTAAGAATTTATGATCTTATATGGTCAGTGTGCATGTGGGAGAATCGGAATGTAAACAAACAAATATAACCTATTGCAAATGTGTGTGAAAAGGACACAGCAGAGGTTTTAAGGGGTTGACTCAGTTGGAGGCACCAGGAAAGGATTTCTGCAGAAAGTGATCTGAGTCGTGCTAGCAGACAGGAAAGTGGGAGGCGGGGGCTGGTAGAGATTCTTTCAGGCAGAGGCCAGTGTAAACAAAGGTGTACGTGCATGAAATCGCAGGGCTCATTAGGAGAACCACAAAACCGTATGGGTTTTCTTTTCTTGACTCATTTGTCTCAGATACACTAATAGATATAGTGATGATATAGTTAATGTCAATAAAAACAAGGGCTGATGCATTCTTTATGATAGCCCATAGGATATACTGATTTTTATAGCTGCCTTCTCTAGATAGATTCAAAAAGGCTACAGATAGTGTCAAGAGCATGATTTGGAATGGGTTTCACCCTGGGGTAAGGAGTTATGGGCAGTGTCTCTTAAAAATGCTATGGTGTATAAAAGATGTCATTTGTTACGTTCATATAGGATAATAATTTAAAGTGATTTTTCAAGGCATTTGTCACAAATATATATGTAAGAAAAAAATAATTACGTATTTTTCAGAAAAAATTACTCAAATTACCAAAGATAAATTTAAACTACTGTGATGAAAATTTTCTTTTCCTTACACAGCTGCTCACGGTGGCTCCCATGAAACAGTCCAAATAGAATGTTTCTACTTGGAGCGTGAAAAAAAAGCTTATGGAATCTTGTTCAATTGCATCACCATCTAACAGGTGGCAGATGTTTCTACTTAAAATTCCTTCTTGTGTTGGCTATTGCATTTCCCATTATAATAATTATTTCTAAGCCTCAGGGGATTCTATATATTAAACCAGAGTCCATTTCTGGAAGAAATGGGACCATATTGTCTACCATCTGTGTTTCTGATCTTCTTTTCCAGAAGAATATTCATTTTAATTTGTCCCCTGAGTTCTGAAAATTCTTCAAGAATTCTCCATCCCCTTATGACCACATTTCCACCTACTTATACTTCTCTTCCATTACTGCTTGTTCTCTAAACACAGACCTGGTTCTTTCCCAGGGCTTTGGACTTGTTTGGGTCACCTTGTCATGTACCTAGTTTTCCCCTCACTTGGAACTTGGTGACTTACAACTGAGTCATGAGTTACTTCCTTTTCTTAAATATCAACTTGAAAATAGAACCAACCTTGGAAAGATTAATTGGAAGAAGAAGCGTGTCATTTTCTAAACTGGTAAGGTCAAGATCTCCCTTAGGATTTAAAGTCCTTCAAATTCTAATTTTCTTATTTTGTTAACTCATTGGAGATAAAGATAGGGAGAAGTATACCTCAAAATCCAGGATGGTAAGTGGTAATTCCTCTAATTTCTTGAAATTAAGACCCCTTTCCACTCTTCTTTCCAAATTAATTAAAAATATTTTTAACATTGGAACATTTTGCCTGTGCTATAAAAAAATTGTATCATTTTGACATATTTGCCTCATTGAACTTCTTTATTTGTAAGCCACTGAAAACCATTCAAATTAAGTTAATCTTTTTTAAACTTGAGGAATAAGGCAGAGAATCATCCAAGAGAGCTATTTCAACTCAAGGAAGATCATCACAGTTTCACAAGGGACTGGCCTTAGGAACTGGAGGACGTCAAGAATTAAAGTTACTTTCTCGGTGTGACATGGTTATTTGTTGCTGCTTCAGTTTTATTTCTTCCTTCAGACTGGGTTTCTTTAATTATCTATATACATAACAGAAAATATCTGCTCCCATACTTTAAGGCCTCCCATGCCAGGATTACAACTGAAGCTAACTATGCTCTTTTGTGAACCAATTCCAACAATGAAATAGCACAGATCATTTGGAATTTAGGTATGGAAAGGAAACCACAAGGAAGAGAAGAATTGAAATTAGGTTTGAAAATTGTTTAACAAACACAATAGGTAGCAATACTACAGAATAAGTTTTTCATTCATAAAAAGAACATACTCCAAAGCTGAGATGGATGGTTGGAACATTAATCAATTTAGGTTTGGTGAGGGTAGGGTCTACTCACAAGGCTGGTGCTGTATTTACTTATAGCCCTGCTTACAGTACATGGGAGCAGAGAGCCAGCCAGGGGCTCTACCTGTCTGCGGAATAAGGCAGGTGATGCCATCTGGCCAGGGAACTCATGTGCAGTTATGCCTGATTTGGCTCCCTGAATAACACATCCTTTTTTGTTGTTGTTAATCCTCACCTGAGGAGATTTTTCCATTGATTTTTAGAGAGAGTGGAAAGGAGGAGAGAAACATTGATGTGAAAGAGACACATCAATTGGTTGCCTCCCGCTCGTGCCCTGACCAGGGCCAGGGATTGAGCCTGCAACCTGGGCATGTGCTTTTGACTGGAATTGAATCTGGGACCTTGCGGTCCCAGGGCTGACTCTCTGCCCATTGAGCCAAACAGGCTAGGGTAGCACATCCATTTTGCCATCTTGCCTGGGCAGTAAAGCTAATGTGTAGTCCCACCTACGGCTGATTATAGTAGTACCCAGTCCTGCCTGACTAGGAAATCTGGCCAGACATTCCCGGCAACCACAGAGTTCATTCTACAGCTGTGCTTGGGCAGGGCACCAAGCCAATAGTCCGAGCCAACTGTTCCCAGCCAGTGGCAACACCCGCTTCCCCACTTCAAAGCTCAGGCAGTGACCGTGCCCTGAAATAGACCCCAATAGCAAGTCCCACCTGCCCAAAGATGCCACCAGCTGACCCATCTGGAACCCCAAGCTGAGCTCACTGGTGAAGGAATGTCTCTGCCAAAGCAAACCTGTAAAGCCTGGAAGAAGAGACCACTTTTTCAAGAGAGCAGAGACCAATGTAAGTATTCAAGGGCAACAAAACAATCAGATAAAGATGACATCACCAAAGGAAACAAATAAAGCTCTAATAACAGACCTGAAAGAATTCAGAAAGATCCTCCTAAAAAAAGTTTAGTGCATGGCAAGAACACACATACAAACAAGATTAAGAAAACAATGCATTAACAAAATGAGACAAAGAATGTCTTTATATAATGATAAAAGGGTCAATCCATCAAGAAGTTATAATAATTATAAATATTTACACAACCAACATTGGGGTGCCTTAATATATAAAGCAAATACTAATGGAACTAAAAGGAGAAATAAACAGCACACAATAACATTTGGGGACTTTACTATTCCACTCTTGACATGGATGGATCATGAAGACTATTAATTAGAAAAAAGTGGATTTGAATAACTCTATAGATCAAATGAACCTAACAGACATAAACAGAACCCTCCACACAGCAATAGAATACATATACTTCTTAAGAGCACATAGAACATTTGCCAGGATAGACAATATTTTTGGCCAGAAAACAACTTTAGCAAATTGGGGGTGATAACAAGTACTGTATTTTCCGGCGTATAAGATGACTTTTTAACCCAGGAAAATCTCAAAAGTCGGGGGTCTTATATGCCAGAAAATACGGTATTTGGGTTTTAAGCAATCTGATATACATTGTCAGAGATTTTTCTAACCTACCGTATTTTCTGGCATATAAGACCGCGACTTTTGAGAAGATTTTCCTGGGTTAAAAAGTCATCTTAAATGCCAGAAAATACGGTAGTCCAATATATCTAATCCATTATATCTAATCCCATCAATATAGTCCAATATACCGTATTTTCTGGTGTATAAAACGACTTTTTAACCCAGGAAAATCTTATACGCCCAGTCATCTTATATGCCGGAAAGTACAGTATATTATAAAGCTACTAGAGGCCCGGTGCACAAAATTCATGCACAGGGTGGGAGGGATCCCTTAGCCCGGCCTGCACCCTCTCCAATCCAGGATCCTGCGGGGATTGGGCCTAAACCAGCAGTCGGACATCCCTCTCACAATCTGGGAACGCTGGCTCCTAACCGCTCACCTGCCTGATCACCCCTAACCACTCTGCCTGCCAGCCTGATTACCCCTAACCCCTCTGCCTGCCTGCCTGATCGTCCCTAACCACTTCTGCCTGCCTGCCTGATCGCCCCTAACCACTCTGCCTGCCTGCTTGATCACCCCTAACCACCTCTACCTCGGCCCCCACCACCATGGCTTTGTCTGGAAGGAGGACCAGATGACTGGAAGATGTCCAGTCTACCTGGTCTAATTAGCATATTACCCTTTTATTAGTATAGATAGGAATAAAAAAAAAACCCATGGTAATGAAACAACAACCAACACATAGACCAATGGTACAGAATTAGAAATAAACTCCTTGCATATACAATCAAGTAATATTTGACAAGGGGGCCAAGAATATTCAGTGGAGAAAAGACAGTCTCTTTAATAAATGGTTCTGGGAAATTGGATATTTACATGCAAAAGATTAAAACTGGACCCCTATCTTACACTACTCATAAAAAGTAGCTTGCAATCAATGAAAGACTTAAATGCAAGACTTGAAACCATTAAACTCCTAGAATAAACCATAGGAAAAAAACTTCTTGACATGGGTCTTGGCAATGATATTTTGGCTGTGATACCTAAAGCACAAGCAAGAAAATAAAAAAAAAATACACAAGTGGTACCATATCAAATTAAATAGCTTCTGCACAGCCCTAGCTGATTTGGCTCAGTGGATAGAGTGCCAGCCTGCAGACTGAAGGGTCCCAGGTTTGATTCTGGTTCAATTCAGGTCAAGGGCACATGCCCAGGTTGCAGGCTCGATCCCCAGTAGGGGGCATGCAGGAAGCAGCCAATTAATGATTCTCTCTCATCACTGATGTTTCTATGTCTCTCTCCCTCTCCCTTCCTCTCTGAAATGAATAAAAATGTATTTTAAATAAAGAAAAGAAAAGCTTCTGCACAGAAAAATAAATGGTCAAGAAAATAAAAAGGCAACCTATGGGTTGAGAGAAAATATTTGCAAACCACAATCTGATAAGAGGTTAATATTCCAAATAGAAAAACACACAAAAAAAACCCTCATACAACTCATTAGCAAAAAACCCCCAAATAATCTAATTAAGATGGACAAAGAACCTGAATAGACATTTTTCTAAAGAAGACATACAAATGGCCAAAGGATACATGAAAAGGTGCTGAATAACATTAATTATTAGGAAAATTCCAATGAAAATGACAATGAGATATCACCGCCTAAATGTTAGAATGGCTGTCGTATAAAAGGCAAGAAGAGGTAGCTAATGCTGGCAAGGATGTGGAGAAAAGGCAACCTTCATGTAGGTGGGGATTTAAATTAGTGAAGCCACTATGGGAAATAGTATTAAAGGTCTTCAAAAAATTAAAACCAGAACTACCCTATGATCCAGCTATTCCATTGCTGGGTATACATCCAAAGGAACTGAAGTCACTGTTCCAAACAGATAGCTGCACCCCATGTTCATAGCAGCACTGTTCATAAAAGCCAAAGTACAGAAACAACCTCAGTGTCCATTGATGGATGAATAAATACATAAAAGGTGGCATGCATATATACACATAATGGAATACTATTCAGCCATAAAAAGAAGGAAACTCTGCCATTCACTACAACATGGGTGGGCCTTGAGGACCTTATGCTAAGTGTTCCTTGGTATATATATATTTTTTTTATTTTGTTTGTGCTGACTACTTTCATTTTGGTGTTTCTCAGTTCTTATATTGATAATATTCTTTATTCCAAAGTTTTATATTTCTTAAATTATTTGAATAGGTTTTGTAATTTTTCTAGTTAACCAGATAGTATAACACAATTTTAGTTTTATCAATTAGCAAAATACCTATTGTATTATCCAGGATTCATTTGGCTCAAATCATAGCCCTGTTATGCATCCTATGTAATTCATTTCAAACTTTTAGCTTATATTTGAAGTTTAAAATTAGCAGCATTATATATTGTTACATATTTGATAGCAACTAAAATTTTGCAAACTTATATTTAATTAACAAATATATGAGTTGCCTCTATTGCCAACAACACATGATTCTAATTATTTTAAGAACTATAACTATAAATTAGACATGGCTTCTGCTCTCAAAATGATTTAACTTAGGGAAAATAAGACCTACTTAATAAAATTAATGCAAAGTAGATGCGTTATAAAATGTAAGGGGCTAACAGAACAGAAAGGATTTAAATTGCCCTGGAAGCATAAAA
The DNA here is from genome assembly GCF_951640355.1 of Cnephaeus nilssonii. Lineage (NCBI taxonomy): Eukaryota > Metazoa > Chordata > Mammalia > Chiroptera > Vespertilionidae > Cnephaeus > Cnephaeus nilssonii. The sequence goes on from NC_137089.1 coordinate 41,792,258, forward strand.
CACTGAATGCCCTTTGAGCTCCACGTGGAACAGACTTCAAATCGCAGCCCTGGAGTTTGAAGGAATCCCCAAGAGATCTATGAGCTCGTCTTGGAAGGGTAGTTGGAATTATGACTGGTGATGAGGCAAGTGCTTTCCAGTTAAGTAGAATGAGCAAAGGGGTGGGATTCCAGGTGGGAAAAAACACAAATGCTTCTTCAAGCAAACATGGAAAGATAAGGTGGGAATTTTGATTAGACCAATAAAATGGCATGCTAGAGTTGGCTGGTAAAGTCATGTGAAAGCTAATTGTTAAATTTTCAAGAAATTTTTTAGATAGCTGATGTCATTTCAGCAGCTTAAAATTAGCCATGTTGGTGGGAGTATTTACACCATGGAAATTGTCAAATGTTACAAATTTGGGCTGGGGTTATTTTGGATCTGGAAATCTGGTTGTGAAACATTTATAAGCACTAGATCCATCTGGCCCTGTATGCCACACCCTCCATATAATTCATCTTATGATATTGAGTTTTGATGTTTTACTCTTTTAAGGAAGACACTTTGGAAAAGAAAAAAAAATTAATTAGGCACAAGCAAGAGTTAAATGTAAAAACGTTGCTTGAAAACAGGAGCATTTTATTAGGTGAGATAAAAGCCATAAATGTGTCTCCCATTGCACTAAACACAGTCCCAAGATGGAAAAGAGGGTAAGAATGGTGATGGAGGGCTCACTGACATGATAGAGACAAGGTCTGACCAAGAACAAAGAGCCATTGCAGCAAGTGGACAGGTTGTCGTAAAAGCCTATGGGGTTGGCCAACACATGGTTCACATTGCTACTTAGCCTGGGGGGAGAGGGAATGAACTACAGTGACTTGTTACCTCCTACCAGTGACTGAAAGAACTGCTTGCCTGCATGGTGTTCTTATTCCCTGATGGCTGGGGAAGGCCCTCTGCCAGCTTCTGTGTGCTGAATTGCTCTCTCTCCTCACTGAGTAGACCTCCACGTGAAACAGACTCCAAATCACAGCCCTGGAGTTTGAAGGAATCCCCAAGAAGCAAAGAGCTCCATTCCACAGATCATTTCCTGTTCTTCTTGCCTGACCAGAAGGAACACTTTGTTATTAATTGTTTTCATCGGAAATGAGCTTGTTTACCAAAGAAGAGGCATTCTATGAATATCTTAGTTTGAGTGACGTTCCAATAACCATAAAAGAAACATGAAAACATTCCCTGAAGTCTTAACAATTGGCTTCAGGCATTGAGACCTTTAGGAAACAAAGAGAATAAAACAAGAACTGCTATCCACGTTGGAATCCAGGGTAGAGATTAGTGACCTGCATCACAGTCGGGCATCAGGACATGCATGAACTCCTGGAAAGGCAGGCCAGACTTTGTTGTGTGCCCATGTTTGCTTGAAAGAGGATCCACAGTTGTTTTTTTTCATATTCTCAACTTGATCTCTGCCAAGCCCCATGCCCATCTAACCTGCCATTCTCTCTGACACACTTAAAGGTCAAGAAGCACTGGTGGGCCATTCCTCAATATACTGTTTTTTAGGAAATAGAGGGAAGATTCATGTCCCTTTATCAAAAAGATTGATTGATTACAGATTATTCTTTTTAAGGGACTAAACATGAGGAAGGCTTTTAAATATCTCGAGGCAAGATATATAGGTTTATATATTCTCTCTTTTGATGCTTAGGAAATAAGTGAACAAGGTATGATCACTTCTATACCCTGAATTGAGAAGTTAAGAATCAGTGGTTCTTAACTTGGACTGTGCATCGCCATGGAGCTTTCAAAGAATTGTGATGGCCAGCCTCAGCCCCCAAAGATTCTGCTTTAATCCATCTGGCGTGGATTCTACTTATTTGCATTTGTAAACAGTTCTCAGGGTGGTTCTGATGTGCATCTCAGTTTGGGAATCCCTGTGTTGCTCTAAGAATGGAATGTGCTTTTGAAAGCTATGATTTTCACCCCTGCGCCATGAGACTATCATGACTTCCAATATACATACCATTCTGTCAGACAACTAATAACAAGTTACCACCTGAGGTTAGTAAGACAGGGAAGTAGTATCGACAGGAATAATATTTTTAAAATTTCATTCTACTTGAGAAGTAATGGGATACCCGAAAGAGGAATTTTTTGACAAAAGTTCTAGAGCAATGAATGACATAGAGAAAAGGAAGAAGGAGAATTGCTAATAAGAACTGTCACGAATTCCAGAAAAAGTTACGACTTTAAATAAATTTTTAAAAGTCAGCATGAAATAAAATTCTACATAGTAATTATCAAAAAAAGAGCAACTTTATTCCAAACTTAAAACACAAGGTTTTTGGTGATTTGAAAACCTGTTTTTACTTTGTTGCATTGGCTGTGGTAAATGCCCTTACCTCTCTACCCTCCAAAGTTGCATAGTTTATATTTTAGGTTATCATGACTTACATACCAGTTTTACATGATAGGGTAATAGTCAGTCAGATAGAATTTTAATGTTAATTAGTTATGGTACAATACAGACACAGCAAAGTCTGCCCAGGGAGAAACCTTGTTATCTGACACGAGAACTTCACTTCAAAACACGGGCAAAGTACAGCCCCAGGTGGGAGATGAGAGGCAACCTGGAACTCAGCAGCGGAACACACAATATCCCTGCTCACTGAGTTGATGCTTTAGGACATTTCACAGTGAATCATTAAAAGGTTTCCCAGTCGTTGTGGTCTTCTGACATTTAGGAGGGAACTGTAAATAGGCTTGTGAGTTTCCTATTTTGAGTTATGAGTTCTCTCAGGAATTTTATAAGAAAATCGAAAGGAGGCCTAGTTGAGAAGTAAACACTTGGAGACCATACCCTTTGAAAATAATGTCTGTATTTTGGGGAGCCATGATGAGGAACATGTCTGTAGTATAACTGAAAGCACATTTCAGCACTTCGTAAATATCTAAATAATTTGTACTGAGAGTTCAACACAGAAAATTTGTTTTTGACAGTCAAAAACTCAGATTTGAGTGAATAACAAATTGGACTCACAAAAATTCTGAAGAGCACTGGAAATGGTTATAACAAGAGTAAATATAAAATTGTATTTTCTTATTATTTATATCCTTTAAAAATAAACTTTAAATAAATTGTAGCGTGCAATAAATAAATTATATCAATGTTTTGTGATGTTTGTAACATATATAAGAGTAAAATGTATGACAACAAAAGCACAGAGGAAGGAGGGAGATGTGAAAGAATATTATTATAAGCTTCTTTTGTGATATGTGAAGTAGTATACTATCACTTGTAGGTAGACTGTGATAAGTTAAAATTTTAACTATAAAACCTAAAGCAACCATTAAAATTCCACACTAAAGAATGTAGCTAGTAAGAACAATAGAGATAAAACAAAATAAGAAAACCCCAAATTAATCCAAAAGAGGGCAGAAACATAAAGCAAATTAAGCAAAGAACAGGTGGGACAATTAGAAAATATACAGGGAGATTGCATATTTAAACTCAACCATATCAATAATTATATTAAATGTAAATGACTCAAAAGCCCCAATTAAAAGGCAAAAAATTAATAGATGGCATAAAAAGCAGTATCTAATTACATATAGCCTATAAGAAACAAACTTTAAATATCATGACCCAAATAGATTGAAAGTTTTTTAAAAAATGGGTAAAGGTTTACCCTGGTAAAACTAATGAAAAGAAAGCTATATAATATCAGACAAAGAAGATTTCGGAGCATAAATTTAATACTGGGGACCAGATAGCTTCATCACATTGACAATGGGAGTGAGTTCTTCATGGGGGCATAACAATCCTAGATATTTATGTACCCAATAACGAAGTATCAAAACATATATAAACCAAACTGACATAATAGCAAGGTGATAGAGGCAAATCCACAGTTTTGTCAGGCACTCAACTCCTCTCTCTCAATACTTCATAGGAGAAAGAGATTTAAAAATTGTAAGAATATTGAAGTCTTAATAAACTATCAACCATGTTAAACTATTTGACTTTTATAAAGCACTCCATGCAAAAAGCAAAAAACAAAACAGAATACACATTCTTTTCAAGAGTACACTAAATATTTACCATGTTCTGAGGCATAAGTCAAAACTCAATAAATTTAATGAAGTATTTTGTCAAAGCACAATTAGAAATTACTAACAGAAAAACCTCTGGGAAATCCTTGAAAATTTTGAAATTATAAACACAATTATCAATAAGCTGTGCTCAAAGAAAAAAATGAATGGGAATTAGCAAGTGTTATTAACTGAATGAAAATGGAAATACAGCATATCAAATTTTGTGAGATACAGTTAAAACAATACTTACTAGGAAATTTATGACACTACCTACCTATAATAGAAAAGAAGAAAGACTCAAAGGAATGACTTTGGCTTCCATCTTTAAAAACCAGAATAAAAAGAGCAAATAAATTCCAAAGAAACTGTTATTTATGGTATAAAACATAAAGACCAGAGCCAAAATTAATGAATAAAAAATAAAAGAAAATTAATAAAACCAAAGGCTATTTGAGATCAATAAAGTAAACTTTTAGCTAGCCTGATTAGGAAAATAAGAGTAATAATATAAGTGACCAGTATCAGAATTGAGAGAGGTAACATCATTACAGATTTTATAGATATTAAAAGCAATATTTTAAAAAATATGTAAATAAATTTGACAACTTACAAGTAATGGACAAGTACCTTGGAAGATCAAAACTATCAAAGTTTACTCAAGAAGAAACAGATAACACAAATAGTTCCATATTGAGTAAAATAACTTAATTTGTAGTTAAAACATTTCTCATACAAGAAATTATAGATCCAGATGGCTTCACTAGGGAATTCTGTCAAACATTTAAGCAAGAAATAATATAAATACTCTTCCAGCACATTTTAAAAAAGAAAATGTTCCCATAAATTCTACAATGCCAGCATCACTCTGACATTGAAACTAGACAAAGATATAACAAGGAAAGAAAATAGCATACCACTGTTCCTCATGAGCATGAATGTAAGAATTCCAAACAACATTTTAGTCAAATTCAACAATATATAACAATGATAATACACCAAGACCTCCAAGAATGCAAGGTAGGTTTAACACTTGAAAATCAATCATTCTAATTTATCAAATGATCAGACTCAAAAAAAGAACCAATTTTATCATCTCAGTATATATAAAGAGTCATTTGAGAAATCCAATATCCATTACTGAAAAAATGTTTCAGCAAACTGGGACTAGAAAGAAGCATCTTCATTCTCTATGGACAATAATGAAAGAACTTCTGGTAACATAGTTAATGGCAAAAGACTAAATTTTTTCCCCATAAGATCAGGATATTCATTCTCACCATTTGTATTCAACATAGTACTGGAAGTTTTAGCTAGCACGCACACACACACACACACACACACACACACACACACAGGCATTGAAATTGGAAAGAAAGCAGTAGAACTGTTCTTATTTGTAGACAAAATAATCAAAAGACAACACAATTAATAAGGGTTGCAGGATACAAGAATAATATACAAAATTCAATTCCAAGTCTATAGGCTCAATAATCAACAGTAATAAATTGAAAGTAAAATTCAATACTATTTATAGTAACATCCCCAAATATGAACTACTTTGAGAATCATCTATAAAAGATGTTATACCTATACAGTGAAAACTATAAAATATTGCTGAGAGAAATTTCAAACTCCTAAACAAAGGGGAGATGTAGCATGTTCATAGTTTTGAAGACAATATTATTCAGAGATCAAGTCTCTCCAAATTGAGCTAAAAATTCAATGTGATGTACCAAAATCCCAGTAGGTCTTTTTTTTTTTAAAAAGAAATTGACATGCTCATTATAAAATATGTATGGAAATACACCCCCCCCAAAACACACACACACACACACACACACACACACACACACACACACACACACACACAAAGCCCAAACGTTGGAATAGTCAAAACAATTTAAAAAAGAGGAGCAAAGTTGGAGGAATTATACTATCTGACTTCAATATTTTTTAAAGGCTATGGTAATAAAAGGTGTGAAATTGACATCACAAAAAAAAATGGGTCCTGAAAAAGACTCACATATATATTAATTTATTTTTGACAAAGGCAATTCAATGAACAAATAGTCTATTCAATAAATATTGCCTAACAGTTGGATAATCCCTATACAAAAAACAAATACTTCAATTCTACTTCACACCATGTACAAAAATTAACTCAAAATGGAGAACAGATCTAAGTATAAAACCTAAAAATATATAACTTCTAGAACAAAACATAGAAAAAAATTAGGTTGGGTGAAGATTTCTTAGATACAACACCAAAAACACGATCCATATAAGAAAACATCGATAAACTGAATTTTATCACAATGAAGAATGACAGCTCTTACAAAGATAATATTAAGAAATGAAGAGACAAGTCACAGACTGAGAGAAAATATTTGTAAGTCACATATGTGATAATGAATTTATATCTAGAACATATTAAAAAAACTTTCAAAACTCAAAAAATAAGAAAAAAGCAATTACCTCAGAGGGAAGGCAGGGGAGGGTCGGGCGGAGGGGGTAGAGATCAACCAAAGGACTTGTATGCATGCCCATAAGCATAACCAGTGGACACAGACACAAGGGGGATGAGGGCATTGCTGGAGGGGGCAATGGTGGGAAAAGGAGACATATGTAATACCTTAATCAATAGAGAATAAAAAAAAGAAAAAAGAAAAAAGCAATTAAAGATGGGCCCAATATTTGAAAATGGACTTCACCAAAGAAGATATACTGATGGCAAACTAATACATTAAAATATATGCAAAATTAAAACACTACACAATATCACTATACACCTATTACAAATGTGTAATATTAACACTGACCACACCAGGCTTTGGAGAGAACATGGGGCACATGGAACTTTCATGCACGGCTGGTGGGAATATAAAATAATACAAATATTTTGGAAAAGAACTTGGCAGTTTCTTTAAAAATTAAGCATGCATCTATCATATGACATAGCTATTTTTCCTTTTACTTACTCATGAGAAGTTAAAGTGCATGAACATGAAAAGAACTGTACATGAATGTTCATAGCAGCTTTACTTGTAAGAACCAAAAGGTATAAACAAACAAAATGTCCATTAACTGATGGATTGCCAAACACACATGGCTCATATATACAATAGAATGCTCTTTTCAGAAATAAAAAGAAATGAATCATTCATCCATGCAACAATATGAATCAGCCTGAAAACACTCATGTTGAGTGAAAGAAGCCAAACAAAGAGAGAGTACATACAATATGATTCCATTTATATAAAATTCTAGATAATGTAAACCTATATATAGTGATAAAATTCAGATCACTGGTTGCTAGGGAGGCAATAGCAGTGGAAAGTGCTAAGCATGGGACAGGTGGTGGCAGAAAGGAGAAATTATTAAAAAAAACACTAGGAACTATTGGGGGTAGTGATATGTTCATTACTTTAATTATATGTTCATTACCTTAATTGTAGTAATAATGTCATGGATATATATTTAAATGTGCAGTTTATTGTTTGTTAATTATACCTCAATAAAAGTGTATAAACATGCAGTCTTCCAGGTAATTCTGGCACCTGTTAAAATTTGAATAAAAATCTAGTTCACCAGTGTAGGGTTTCTCAAATGAGTAAATTTCAAAATTATATCACATACACGCTACTTTGTCCAGTGATGAAAAATGAAGACTAAAATTTAGGAGGTGATCTTGAACTGTTTTGGAAAATATTTTGAGATGTTTATTTCAGCACTTCTCATGTTATTACATTATTATAGTGCCTGTAGCTCCACCATTTCTAGCTGAGCTCACTCTGAGGTGGGAGAGCCAGGATTCTAATGGAGAGGAGACAGACATCAGCTCGGGATGGGAGAAAGCTGTAGCTGGGTGGATGAGCGCTGTCCTCTGGTTGCCTTCTGTTTGGACACAGGCCAAGCTCACTGTTCAGTAATTTATAGATAACATGTGCAAAAACCAAGATGCATTTGCAAGCATGAATTATACTCTGGCTAGCCACAGAAAAAAAGAGGAGTATTTCTTCTAACTGCCCTGCCCTTTAGAAAGTTTGAAAAATGGACCATTTGTTTAAATGATTTACTCACTAATTCTACCTAAGTCTTAGGAGTCATTTTATGGTGCTAAAATACATTTATTTTAACATGTTTCAGTTGTTTTTTCTTCTTCTTCTCATGTGGTGGAGTAAAAGAAGCAGGAAAATAATCTAAGATGTATCTATTAAATAAAATGTTCCTCTCAAGGTCCTCTGAGATCCCAAAGTCCTAAGACACAGACAGGTGCGGGGACTTGCAGCAAGTGGAGAGCCAAGAGAAAGATGCAGAGCCGGGGCCGAGGTTGGAAAACCCGGGAGTGCAGCTGTGTGTGTTGGAAGCCAGGTCTCACAGAGGACAAACAGCTGTTTCAATCACACAGCGAAACCCGGAAAAGGGAGCAAAGGGGGATCACTGCTGGAGAAAGGGGCTGCAGCCAGTTTTCTCAGAAAAGGGGCACTTGCGAGGTAGACCTATGAACCAGGAGGGCACATGCCCGGGTTGCAGGTTCAATCCCCAATGTGGGCCGTGCAAGAGGCAGCCGATCAATGATTCTCTCTCACTGTTGATGTTTCTATCTCTCCCTCCCCCTCTCTTCCTCTCTGAAATCAATAAAAATACATTTAAAGAAAAGCTGAGATGGAATTCTCTGGTTTGATATTTGAAGGATCGGAGACTGGAAACCACAAATACAGCAGTTGTGCTTCTGGTCCTCAAAATACATGGAAGCACCTGAGCAAGGACGAATCCTTTATGAATATTACACAATATTGCAGAGAGCCATTCATCTCGGCTTAGTATTCATCAGTGATGAGAAATCAAATCAAATCAATTACAGCATTTTGGAGACTTTTTATCTTAAGCATAAAATAGTGACATACCATTCGAGAAGAGGAAGTACATGTTTTCAGGCTAGAAACAATGACTGTTTCATCGATCTGAGACACTTAACTGAGTGGAGAAGAGAGAAAGGAATAGTCTGATTTTTTAACCCATCATCAAGATTTGTTGATCTGGTTTTGAAGTTTTTTATGTGTCAGTCAGGTCTAATCAGACGTTATAGGCTATGAATTGAGTAGAATTTGTTATGCATTGAATTTTAGGTATATATTTTAAATTTTTTAAATTATTTTTTGTCACCATTTATCCCTGCAAAGCCTTCTCCATGTCCATCCTACTTCTACAATCACAGTTGTCTTGTGTCCATAAGTTCTCTTTTTTCTTTTTTGCTTGATCCCTCTATCCCTCCCTCAACCTGCCCTCTATCTATGAGTCTGTCTCTATTTTGTTCATTAGATTCCACATAGGAGTGAAATCATATGGTACATGTCTTTCTCTGACCAGCTTATTTCACTTAGCATAATACTCTCCAGGTCCATCCATGCTGTCGCAAAGGGTAAGATTTCCTTTTTTTTTTTTTTATGCCTGAGTAGTATTTCATTGTGTAAATGTACCATCGCTGTTTGTCCACTCATCTACTGATGGGCACTAGAGTTTCTTCCAAATCTTAAATAATTATATAAATTTAAGAAATCCCAATAAATAATTTCATGTATGTTCCTCAAAGTTAAATAGATGATTTGAATAGTTGTTTAGATGTTTTGAATATTCTGCTTTCACTGAATTACCTAACCTTAAAAATTCTGGGTTGTTTTCTCTCCTCTGACTTAGAAACTGACACATGATAACTTGTAAAGGAACTACTGTCATGCCCACATAATGATGTTTTGGTCAACAATGGACCACATATTCCACAGTGGTCAAATAATATTATAATGGAGTTGAAAAATTCCTCTCACCTAGTGACACTGTAGCAGTTGTAAGGTCATGGAACAATGCATTACTCATGGGTTTGTGATGGTGGTATAAACAAACCTACTGTGCTGTCAGTCATATAAAAGTATAGCACATACATTTATGTACAATAGATAATACTTGATAATGATAATAAATCACTATGTAACTGGCTTATATACTTACTATACTATATTGCTTATCATTATTTTAGAGTGGACTCTTTCTACTTACAGAAAAATTAACTTCTATATAGCAGTAGTTTATGTTACACTGTCAGTGACCCCATATGTCTTGTGTTTACCGTGTCTCTGATTGCATCATTTTCTCTTGCACTTGATTTAATCCCAGTTTGTGCTGTACATGTTTGTAGCTTAGGAGCAGTAGGCTAAACCACATGGCCAAGTATATAGTAGGCTATACCATTTAGGTTTGTTTGAGTGCACTCTATGATCTTTGCACAAAGATGAAATCACCTAAGGACATATTTCTCATAAAGTACTGGTATTGTTAAGCTGTGCATGACTGCATATATACTGAATCTTTTCTCTGATCAGCTACTGGGCTCTGTACTGTAAAAACACCAATTATATTCTCAGATAGTCTTTGTTGGCCTTTTGTAGCTATCAGTTTTTTATTTCTTTGAAAATTTAAAACATTTTTCTCTGTGCTCACGATTATTATCTTACACCTGTTCTCCAAGGCAGTAATTTGAATTTTGATAGTGGTTATCTTGTTCCTTGCTTTTCTAATTGATTTATTGGGTCTATAATTGTGCTTTTAAATGACCAATTTATTACCTTATCCTTTTAAAAATAATATATTTGAGTTCTAGTTTTACTGAATTTATATTCTCATTAAGTTTGTTTATAGGAAGGGAGAAACCAAGATGGCGGCATAGGTAAACACCTAAACTGCTGCCTCGCACAATGATTTCAAAACTACAACTAAAAAACAGAACGGACATCATCCAGAACCACAGGAAAGCTGGCTGAGTGGAAATTCTACAACTAGAAGGAAAGAGAAAAGCTCACGGAGAATCAGAGGAGCTGCAAAGGACTGAGGTACAGAGACACGCACGCAGAGAGGAAGGGCAGCTGAGTGCCTGGCTGGCGTTCTCTGGCAGGAGAAGGGAAGGAAGCCCTCGACTGCACTGAACCCCAGTTCAGGGTGAAATGCCGTGGACCCAGTCTCATAAGGGGGGAGTCTGGACTGTCAGGTAGAGAGAAAGGCACATGGAGACTCGGAGACTTGGGGAAGTCATGGTGGGCAGGGATCTGGAGGCGTGCGCACAGGACTGCTGAGGTTGCCGCTAGCTCTCCCTAGTGGAAGGGAGTCGGAAGCTCCTGACTGCACTGAACCCCAGTTTCGGGCGAGCCTGGGGGAATCTGGACTGTTAGGTGGAAACTCAGGGGAGCCGCGGAAGGCAGAGGTCTGGAGGCGCGGTGCAAGGGCAGGGCTGATGGGAAGCCAAGACAGTTTGCTCAGTCCTGAGACTCCACCCCATCCAAGCTGAGCACAGAGGCGTTTGCAATTTTGCAAGTCTAGCCCTATAACGCTGTTTCCAGCACAGGTTCCCGGCGTAGACACAGCTGATACACATAGCCAATTGGCCTGGAGGTCAATTCCTCCCAGTGATACCAACAATAATCAAGACTTAATTATAACAAGGCTGTACACACAGACCACAAAGGGGTGCACCAAGAGTGTCCACCTCAGGTGACTGGGGAGGCTGACCCACTGGGCTATATAGTAAACCTAGCACACAAAGCTACCCTACCAACTCAGGGAAGCAGCCAAAATGTGGAGACAAAGTAACAGATCACAAATGAAAGAAATGGAGGAAAATAAACAACTGGATATAGAATTCAAAACCACGGTTATAAGGTTTTTCAAGAATTTCCTAGAAAAGGCCGATAAATTTAGCCAGACCCTCGAGGATATGAAAAAGGACCAACTAGAAATTAAACATACACTGACTGAAATAAAAAATATTATACAGAGACCCAACAGCAGACTAGAGGAATGCAAGAATCAAGTCAAAGATTTGAAATACAAAGAAGCAAAAAACACTCAACCAAAAAAGAAAAAAGAATCCAAAATGTTGAAGATAGTGTAAGGAGCCTCTGGAACAACTTCAAGCGTACCAACATCAGAATTATGGGGGTGCCAGAAGAAGAGAGAGAGCAAGATACTGAAAACCTATTTGAAGAAATAATGACTGAAAACTTCCCCCACCTGGTGAAAGAAATAGACTTACAAGTCCAGGAAGCGCACAGAACCCCAAACAAAAGGAATTCAAAGAGGACCACACCAAGACACATCATAATTAAAATGCCAAGAGCAAAAGACAAAGAGAGAATATTAAAAGCAGCAAGAGAAAAACAGTTAGTTACCTACAAGGGAGCACCCATACGACTGTCAGCTGATTTCTCAACAGAAACTATGCAGGCCAGATGGGAGTGGCAAGAAATATTCAAAGTGATGAAGAGCAAGAACCTACAACCAAGATTACTCTACCCAGCAAAGTTTTCATTCAGAATGGAAGGTCAGATAAAGAGCTTCACAGATAAGAAAAAGCTAAAGGAGTTCATCACCACCAAACCAATATTATATGAAATGCTGAAAGGTATTCTTTAAGAAGAGGAAGAAGAAAAAGTAAAGATAAAAATTATGAACAACAAATACATATCTATCAACAAGTGAACCCCAAAGTCAAGTGAATTAAAAATCTGAGGAACAGAATAAACTGGTGAATATAATCGAATCAGGGGCATAGAAAGGGAGTGGACTGATAATTAATTCTCAGGGGGAAAGGGGTATAGAGGGTGCAGGAAGAGACTGGACAAAAATTGTTCACCTATGGATGAGGACAGTTGGGGGAGGTAAGGGCAGAGGGTGGGGTGGGAACCGGGTGGAGGGGAGCTATGGGGGGAAAAAGGAGAAACTATTGTAATAATCTGAACAATAAAGATTTATTAAATTTAAAAAAATAAAATAAATTATGTATAAAAAAGTTTGTTTATAGCATAAATTCCTTAAAAATAAGTTATCTTTCATTTCTTGGATAATTTTTTTTCCAGATTGGGTTCCTTCTATAGTATTTTCCTTAATTTATATTTCTTTTCTTTAGTTCTATTCTAATCTCTACTTCTTTTTGTTCCTTTTCTTCCTTTCATTCTCCATTTAAAAAATGTATGCCTTTTTTTTATCTAGCAAATTTTAACAATAGGAATTTTCCTGGCCAACTATTTGCTCTGATATAGTGTGGGTGAATATTTCTTGACCCTGTCACAACTATGGATTACATTGAATATATTTAACTGAATATAAATACAGCAAGAAGAGATTGAAGCTATGCCCCAAGAAAATCAAGGGGTACAGCAAAGCCTAGAGACTGAGGCCTATTGTTACCATATTGCAAATGCCATCATCTCTAGGTGGGTGAAGGGGGCAAGTCAACCTGCCACTGTACAGGCTCCTCGTCTGCTCATTAATGAGATCCCTTTAAATGTTTCATATTCTAGACCACTATATCCAGACAGGTAAGAACCATTTTCATTGTCTTTGATATATTCTCTTAGTTTAGTACATTGCCCTAGATAACGAAACCCAGGCTTCCCATCTTCCATCTGCTGAGATTCCAGAATAGATCTTTCTCTTCTCATGATGTTTTTTTTGTTTTGTTCTTTTAATTTCTTTATTGATTAAGTTATTACATATGTGTCCTCATCCCTCCATTTCCCCCCAACTACCCCCTCTCATGCCCTCAACCCCTGTTGTCTGTGTCCATTGGTTAGGCTTATATGCATGCATACAAGTCCTTTGGTTGATCTCTCCCCTTTACCCACACCCTACCCTACCTTCCCTCTGAGGTTTGTCAGTCTGATCGATGCTTCTCTGTCTCTGGATCTGTTTTTGTTCATCAGTTTATGTTGTTCATTATATTCCATATATGAGTAAGATCATGTGATGTCTATCTTTCTCTGACTGGCTTATTTCATTTAGCATAATGCTCTCCAGTTCCATCCATGCTGTTGCAAATGGTAGGAATTCCTTCTTTTTTACTGCAGCGTAGTATTCCCATTGTGTAGATGTACCACAGTTTTTTAATCCACTCATCTGCTGATGGACACTTAAGCTGTTTCCAAATCTTAGCTATGGTAAATTGTGCTGCTATGAACATAGGGGTGCATATATCCTTTCTGATTGGTGTTTCTAACTTCATGGGATATATTCCTAGAAGTGGGATCAGCAGGTCAAATGGGAGTTCCACTTAATAAACAAATGGGACTACATCAAAATAAAAAGCTTTTGCACAGCAAAGGAAACCATCAACAAAACAACAAGAAAGCCCACTGCATGGGAGAACTTATTTGCCAATGTTATATCACCGATAAGGGTTTAGTCTCCAACATTTACAGGGAACTTATACAACTTAACAAAAGGAAGATAAACAATCAGTCAAAAAATGGGCAACGGACCGAAATAGAAACTTTTCAAAAGAAGACAGAAGGACAAGAGACATATGAAAACATGCTCAACGTCACTAATTATCCGAGAGATGCAAATCAAAACGTCAATGCGGTACCATCTCACACCTGTCAGAATGGCTATCATCAACAAATCAACAAACGACAAGTGCTGGTGAGGATGCGGAGAAAAATGAACCCTCCTGCACTGCTGGTGGGAATGCAGACTGGTGCAGCCAGTAGAGAACAGTATGGAGTTTCCTCAAAAAACTAAAAAAAAGATGTTTTGTTTGGTTTCTTTGACATTTCTCCCCATATTCCTGCTCAAGCCATTTCAAATGGAGGGAAGTAGTGGAAGTTCTCATGATCTTCTCAACTATCTTGCCTCAATATTTCTTCAAAATGATGGAACTCAGTAAGGAGCTGACACTTTCCTCTCTTTTTCAGAGGCCTTCCTCCCATCGCTCAGACACTGCTTGTGAATTTTGACAGCTTTGTTTGTTTCTTTCCCTTTTGGGAGAAGGAGTCTCTGTGACCCAGGTTCACTCTGCCATTCTTACTCAGGACTTGAGTTCTTCTAAATTAATCTATAGGTATTCAGAGTTTCCTTCCGGGGTCAAAAGGACTGTGTGAGAAAAGCTACACAGTGGTTCCCTGTCTCCTTCTACCACATCTCCCTTCCCTCTCCATGAAGCAGCCTTTATTGAGTGTTTCCTCAATATAAGTACCAAACCTTAATATCCTTAATGTAGAACTTGTATCATGTTCATCTTTGTATTCCCAGCACCTTGCCAGAGGTTAGACCTTAATAAATGTTTAATAAATGGTTGCTAAATAAAGAGAGAAGTTGAGGTCACCTGAGTCTCAGAATAGAGTTTTTAAATTAGGTCTTTGTTGCAATTGCTAAATAAACTGTTTGATGATCTATATGAACATTGAGCAAGCCAGTGAAAGTGAAATCTTGTCTAAGGTTCCTTGAGTCAACAATATTAGAAAGGCAAAATTTCTAATCACGAAATTAGAAAAGTACTTCCTTTTACTCATCGCAGGAGCACTGAAGCCAAGCATTGCCTGGTGACATTCCCCACTCTGTTTGGCCTCCTGGCTATAGTACTTTTCCAAAAACTATTTACAGTGCTATCAAGAAGAGCCAACTTGTGACTAATTGGCAATGTTTTGAGAAGAACTAATATATATTTGAACTTCGGCGAAGTTGGAGATCATGGACATTCTGGTCCAACTGACTTTCCATTTTGCTCTGGGGACAATTAGCCACAAACATGTTGTATAGTTGCTAGGGCACCACCCGATGGCCAAATGATTCTCTTCAAATTGAAAGCATATCATTCTTTTCAACATCATTGTTGCCACAGCCAAATTCCTGGGCTTATGTCACTTTACCCAAAGTTCCAAAAAGGGCTGATTTCATTTCAAGCACGTTATTGATCTTCCTTCTGGGCAACCAGTGTGCTGTGATTAGATTGACTCACTATAAATACACTGGAGGATTTTGGTGGAAACGGTCTGTTATTGAAATGAAGCATTTGCTACTAACCAGGCCCTCATACTATTAGGTACACAACGAGCTCTTCAGTTATTTATATTTTAAATCCAGATTCTCGACCATTTTCTCCCTGACCTTTGCAAAGAGTGAAGAATTTCCTGGAGTTTGTACACTTGACATGTACTAAAAACACTATTTACCCACTCACAAAAATGCCTGTAAGTGCATTGGATTGACCTGTTGATATTTCTAATTTTGATTCATAGTTATAAGGCATTTCCACTTAATAATTCCCTTGTAAGCATGATGGCACTTTTGCATTTTGGTTCCATTGCTTTATGTGTTCCTGATACTTAAATGCTTTGAGGCTTGTTCTTTCTGAGCATAGCTGCCTTTGTGATTTCATACGTTCCTCACATAGTCTCTAAAATAATTCAATCAGAAATCTGAAGGAAGAAGGAAATACGATTCTTCACCGTTAGCTGCCAAGGAGGTATGGAAGGAGAGCAAGGCAAGCTGGGAGAGTGCAGATGAATGGAGCAAAGGGCAAATGCATGTATTCTCAAACTATACAGATGCAGGAAGAAAAATGGTGACTTTTTTCTCTCTTATAATCTGCCATTATGGGACCTGAACATCCTTCAGAAAGTACACAAAAATGATAGAGCACTGAGGTAATCTGGGAGACATTTGAAGACATCTAGTGTTTGATGGCATCGTTATAAAAACTAAAATATAAAATTTTAAGGAATACATGACTATTAATCGTGATAAAATGTCACAAATTTTGGAGAAAATTGAGCTTCTTTCTGTTTCTATTTCAAGGGCTATCCATAATTCTTGTTGCAACAATTTGCTCTCCGAAATCCTGATAGATACCATCATTGAGAAATTGTTTACATAAGTAGTTAATAAATTTAAAACATGTTTTTGAAACCATTTAAGGATTTTAAACAATGGAGCGCTCGTCTGGAGGTTCTAGCAGGGGAGCACAGCTACTTGTATACCCTTGACTGATCCTCTCCTCTGGAGGGAAGGTCCTTCTCTTTGAGAGCTCGGGCAGGGACACACATGGATGGGTGAGGGAGGAGGGGGACACCCGCCTAGCCAGCCAGATCAGCCGAATCAACCCTGGTGACCAAAGGGTGACAGATGTCACAGCCAGATCGCCCTCACATCCAGATTTTAAACAACTGAAATGACCCTGTATCATAACTTCTTTTTCTTTCACCGATGAGTGTAATGTTAAAGGTTCAAGTGATAATACAAGTTGAGTTTGAATCCAATTGGCCTTTTTACATTGAGCACTTCAGATGAATAACGAGTCTGTATTTTTTATGCATACAGTAGCCTTGGATGCCTTCTAATGGTACATTAGCCAAAAGCAAGGATAAAAATGTGTGCCCCACTCCCTGTAATGAGGCCAAAGAAGCTCCTTTCCTTCCCCCAAACCTCAGACCACACTCCTGGGCTGTGTTTATACCCCTTGGGCACCTGAGATAGAAACCTCCCAGCAGCTACTCGGCCCCTGGCAGCACCAGGCAGCTGCTGCTGAAGTGGGTGCCCAGGTGAAAAGCACCTCCCTGTCTCATCTTTTAGACACCTGCTCAGCCCAGAGCAGCAATTTGGATTTTTTTTCCATTTTATTGCCAGCAGGAATCACTAGACACCCCTTTAGAGCCCACTCCTTTGGCGTGGTTTCTTAGGATCTTCAGATGAGGCTCCTGTTGGTAATAAGATTTTGGTCCTATTTTGTATGTTGGGAGGTTGTGATGTGGCTTCTCAGGCTGAGTGGATCATACCTTTGCAGCAAACTATTTGCTAAAGTACAGACACTGAGCCAGTCTCAACCGGGAGCACCTTCTCTGTGGATGGAAATATGAGGGTTCCAGGAAAGGGTACCAGTTTCTTTCAGAGTGTGGAGAACATTCTTAGGACACAGAATGGAACTTGGAGTCAGATCTATTACAAAAGGTCCTGAATATAAGTTTCAGTCTCAGGGCTCTAAGTAACAGGTGCTAACCATTCTACCACTGTCTACCACTAATAGAAAAGGCCTGGTCACCACCCCCTTCCATATTTTTGAATCATTCATTATTTTCAGGTCTTGTTAATAAGGCCAAAGTCACCATCATTTCACACCTGGACATCCCCACATCCTACTCTGCATACCCCTGCCCCCCTCTCCCCCGCACCCCAACACAGGCTCAACAGTGCAGTCAGGCTGACCTTTTGCAAGTGCCAGCTGGATTAGAACCCAGGCCTGCTTAAAATCTTTAATGTCTTACCATTTTTCTTAGGAAAAAGAACAAAAAAATCCTTACTATGGCTTTAAGGCCTGTATGTTTTAGCTTCTGCTTAGCTGTCCAGCCTTCAAATATTCCCATCTCCTTCTTGATCCTTGCTTGGCAGCCACTGTGATCTCTTTGAACTTGTCCTGGTCCCTTTTTGCCTCTTACTCTACCCACAGTATCTTTAACACTCATTCATCTTTTTTATATATATATTTATATATTTTAAATTGATCTTTAGAGAGAGAATGAGAGGGATAGAGAGATAGAAACATCGATGAGAGAGAAACATCATTAACTAGCTGCCTCTTGAACACACCCTACTGGGGATCAAGCCTACAACCTGGGCATGTGCCCTGACAAAAATTGAACCAGTGACCTCTTGGTTCATGGGTCGATGCTCAACCACTTAGCATACCAGCTGGGCAAAACTCATTCATCTGTTAGACAAATGCCATCTTATAAAAATCTCCACTCTAGTCAGATTCCTCTGCTTTATATTTTCAAGAAATCATATGCCCTTCCTTTAGGTAACATTATAGTTCACTCAATGGTGTGACCACTTGGGTAACATCAGTCTCCCACTCTACTGTAAGCTGCATTAGAACAAGGATATTTCTTCTTTGTGCTCATCATTCCATCTCTAAAACTAGCACTTAGTAAGCCCCTGACCAATGGCTGATGAATGTTGCTGAATCACTGAAAATATGGGTTCACAAAAATTCCACCAAACTAAATTACTATATGAATAATTGGATATTATTAGAAAGATCTTGAAAAAATAATGCTAGTGGAATAAATTTATCTAATGCCTATTTCAAAAGTTTCAGGTAACATTTTCCTATTTTTGGTCTGGATTTATAAGAAAAGGAAAATTAAGGCTATTCCCTGGGTCATTTAGATCAGAGATTTAAAAAAGAGCCCAATTCTACTTTTACATGAGCTAGGTAATGAAAGGGAGAAGTAAAAGTGAATTTTTCCTATATCACCTGAATTACTGTGTCATCGTGGGTGTCTATGTGACTATATGTTTGTGTGTTCATTGTTTTTACATGTGCTTGTGTACAGGGGAAATCTACCATGGCATCTGTATTGAATTAAAGTATGGAACAAGCATTTTTTAAAAGTTAAAATACTTAGTAAAACTATTAAATCTCCACTTTCTTAATGACTTGTTTACATGTTAGCATGATTACAATCAGGGATTTGAAGGATATGAAAAGCCTTCAAGTTCAAATCTATCAAGTTAATAGCCATTTAAGTTTGCTGAAAGGTTGAGTTGATTGCTGGCTTATGTCTCCACATCGTGATAAGAAATGCTTCTCCCTTTCCATTAGCGCTGGAATTTATGTGACTGTGGTGAAAGTGGGAGTGATGCCCTCTGTTTGCCTCGTTCTGCTTATTCTCATTGTTGACAGTCAAGAGGAAGAGAGAATAATTCATGTTTGAATTATAGACCAGTTAAAAATTAGACAAATATCTATTACAAAAGATTTGGCATTGGGGCATTGGAGAGGGATGGAGAGATAAGGGGTGCCTAAAACCAAAGGAAATAAGGCAGCTGGAGACCCAGGAACTCTTTTTGACAAACGCCTTTGTATGAAAGCTGAAATTAAACATTTTTTAAAGGGCCTGCATGGTCTTAATGCAATACAACATTACCTTGAGACGTGAGAGAAAGAAAAAAAATATGATCATCTCTGGATCCAAGTTAAAATATTAAGATATGTTCATGTGGCTCAGATGAAAGACAGAGTTGAAAAACACTGCCAGAATCCAGGAGATTCTGAAGGCTGAAATAGTGATGGATCCCTTCTGACAACCTAACTTGGTGTTCCCTTGAGTCAGTGAAAGCAGTGCTTGGAGAAGCTTGTGTTCAGTTGTTTCTATTTTTGTAGATAATTGATGTTTGGGATTAGCAAACCAGAAAATGCGGCATTTGGTGGGAGACTTCTTATTGCTTTGATCTCCACGATTCAGGCTCCAAATGGCTTAAAAGAGGATGTTGAGTCTTGGGTGATGATCAAGGGTTATCAACTCTAATAAAAGTGAAGTTTAATTTCCAGGGGTTTAGAAGTTGGGTAAGGAAGGTACTTTAAGAGTTGGAGAAGTGTTACAAGGGAAGGCGATGTTGTGTGATCCTGAAGGGGTCTTTGGTAATGACTTTTCTCTGAAAATTGTCTCCAGTACAGTGTAGTCTGTGATGGTACAGGAAATAGAGAATTTGGTGGGAAAGAAGAAAAAGTGAAATATTGCTACATGATACAAGGCTGCATGGTTTTCCATTAATCTGGGGGAACATTCATTTGAAAAAAAAAATCTATGAAGGTTTGTTATAGACACCCCCATTAACCGATTTATTGAATTGATATTTACTGAGTTCCTCTGTATGTCAGCCAGTGTCTTAATTGATTTCATATGCATTTTTTCATTAAATTAATTCACTGCCCTAGCATGCTCTTCCATTTAAACATCACATAAACATTAAAAAAATTAAAGATGTTGGCAAGTAACTTAATTGATGGCAGAGACTCTTTCTCCTTTAGGCGAAGAAAAACTATTAAATACACAAGCAATGCTTTAGCTGCTGCTCACTTCTTCCTTCCTTCCTTATTGCTCCCTTACTCATTACTTGACTCGGCAAATATTATTGCATAAATGTTCTGAGCCAGAAAGTGTTCTTGATAGGAGGAATTCCAAGGTGAATGAAACATTTCTGCCATCGAAGCATCCAGTTCAGTGGAGAAGCAAAGCCACAATTAGAGGATTGCAAGTGATGAAGAAAGCAGAGGGTGTAGAAGCAGCAGCAGCGGAGGGCACTGAACGTAGCTGGGGAGGTTATTTCTGGAAGTTTTCTGGAGCTGGTGATGCAGCGGGTGTGTGTGTGATGGAGGTGGTCTAGGAGAACGGGAGAATAAACAAAGGCCTGGACACATGAAACAGCCAGGGGGCTAGACTTTGTTCTCCAGTGTAGCGTCAGGCGGGGCCCTCTTCTTGAGGGGGTTGGTGTAAACTGCAGAGTGAATGGACTCCTGTCAGCTGAGGGTAATTCCGTGGAGAAGGGGAGCTGCTGTGCGGCTCCAGCAACCAATGCTCACAGAAGCCGGAGAGGGGGCCCTGGTGGAGGGGCCTGGCTGGTGCACCGAGCCATCAAATGAACCACAAGGGTGCTTGAGAGATGAGTAATAGAGATATCCAATGTGGATCCCGCTTTCGAGAAGCTTGCATATGGTTTTTCCAGGAAACATCCTTGGCCACGTTCTCAAAACTGACATTTCTCCCTAAGACGTGTCTACTACTCTCATTTGCAGCTCATCACCACCTTCTGATGGCCTGGTGACTCCCACACCCTCACATCCAACCTGGCGTTTCCCCGAATAAATGTTTATCGAATGAATAAATGTACTAAGATTTCTCCAGCTTGAGAAAAAGGAAAAGAGTTGTTCAACAGCACAGAGAAGTGAGGGATGTGGGAGGACAATGGATTTATAGCAGAAGTTCAGATCAGGATGAGACACAGGTGAACTGTTCTGGTTGTTTCTGTTAATAATACTAAACACTAATTTTTTTTTGTTTCAATCAAAATAGTTACTTTGTGTGTGTGTTCAGCTCAAAAAAGACACTCTAGATAAGCTCCCCAAAACCCACTCCTCCCTGTCCATTTTGTTGCCAAGAGAGGAAATCTTACACATTTAATTAAATGACTGAAAATCAAGTTCCTCTTTTCTTCCCCAGGCTGAGGTTGCTGCTGGCTCTGGATGGGGGCAGATAGCAGGGACAAGGCAGGCTAGGGTTGGTGTCCTGATATCTGCAAATGTCCATCTTTCTGTCCAAGCAGAGAAGGGGAGGAAGAGTGCCCGGGCAAGCCTTTCCCTCAAGAAAGAGAAAGGGATCTTGAAAGAAAAGACAGAAGTGCTAAAAAGATTTCTCAGAAAAATAAATAAAAAGAAGCACACTTCAGCTCACAAATCTTTGATGATAAGGACTTCTCCTGGGACAAATAGCTGGAGAAAACATGCGACTGAGCTCTCAGAAACAAGCCCTCTAAAAGTGGAAGGAGAGAGGTTGGCTGAAGATTCCTGGCAGTGAGCTACAGAGAACATCATCATATGGTCTGCATCTTAGCAGTCTGCTTTGTGCTACACCAAACACTGACAAGAAGAGTAGAAAGTGCTAAGGAATTACTATCAGTTAGTGGCTCCTACATGACAGTTAGTGACTATCAGTTTGTGACTCCTTACTATCAGTTAGTGACTCCTACATGACAGCCACAATTGTTTCATATACACCACCTCACGTGATCCTCAGACTGACCATCCAACCATCTTCATTATAAAGATGAGGAAACCATGGCTCAGGAAGTCAGTAATTTGCCCAAGTTCATACAGTTACTCAGTGGCATATTCTTTCATCTGTACTTAAAACTTGTCAAGTGCACTCAAAGCAGATACACTACTCCATTTGTCCATAGATCTAGGATTTCAGGGGTGATCAGATTTTTCTGAATTGTGATGGGTTTTGAAGAGAAACTTTCCTATCAGGGTACTTTGAGGACAGTGCAATCACAGTCATGCCACCCCATTCTCAAAATAAACATGGGCCTTTGGTGCCTGGTGAGCTAGTGAGTCCCAGCTTACTGTCACCCCCTCTGTTGGGTCATATGTGGGGTAGGAGGGAAATCAGATATGCATCTACCTCTTAGTTTTCCAACAACAAATCCTGGGAGAACATCAGGTACAAACAAGAAACAAAGATGGATGACTTCTCACTATTAGGAAACTCAGTATAGTGAGTTGCATTCTATATGCATATAAATAAATATAATGTGAGATGAAGTTTAGAGTCCCTTAGAGATATTTGAAAGAGTGAATTTTCAGCTATTGGGGATCTTTGGAGTTTCAATGGGAACTCCATTTGTCCTGGGTCTTAACCACTGGATGGGTTTGGGATCCAGAAATATGGGAAGAAAGAGAATTACAAGAGGAAAGAGCTATAAGCAAAATCAAAAAGACAATAAATGAAAGACACATACAGAGCAGAATTTGTTCTACTTGGCTAGAGAGTAGGAATATTGTGGAAATAAGATTGGAAATTCAAACTGGGGCCACATTATAAGACCTCCAAAGCCAGGCTGGGGATTTGATCTTTATTTAAATCACTGAGAAGTGTTATCCATCAGTGTTGACACATAATTTGTGGCTGGAATGTGTAGCTGAATTTTATTAGTCTGTGTCATCATAACCTCTGATAGTAAACCTTTGGTCAGGACTGTATACTGATGTCGAAGGTCTTCAGAATCAACCTCCAAAGGGAAATTTACAGCAAATTTAAGATTTAATTCTTTTGAGGCAATTTTCCTTTGAGGCAATATAAAAATCTGATGTATTGTGTGTTGACTATTCATTTTAAAATAAATGGTGGAATGCTTTTGGTTTGCCAACTGCTGAAAAGTAAAATAATGACACATTAAGTAATGGAAATGTGGGAATTAAAACTTTCAAAGAAAGAGAAAACAAACTCATCATTTCTTTCCTTATCTCTGGTTCGATGTCAGGCCCCCTTGCTTGTTCATATCTTGTCCTTTGAGATGTCCTCAGTTGCCTCCACTCCAGTGCTTTCTGCTTTCCATGAAGGGTGAAACACCATTTTGGAATTTAGTAAGACAGTCTTGGCCTCGGCAACTGAAAACAATTGGAGTGATTTCATTTTATTTCTTCTAGAGGAAGAATCTGGAAGGTTCACAGGTTGACCTCCGCTTCTCTTTTACCTTTTTGTCTTGCTTACCTTGTTCCAAGTCCTGCTGGAGATCCAGCTCTTAATATGTTTCTGACTCTATGCTGTCCCAATAATCCACTGACCCTGCAAATTCTTGTTTTTGGATTGAGTATATTTTCACATTTTTCTCTGAAGACCGTTTTAAGCCAGCTGACAGTCTGAGTTAACTAAGTTCCCTATATAAGTTTATGCAGGAAGGAGAGGGAGAAGAAAATATGCAGGAGTAAAACAATATTTGAATGCAGTGAAATAGTTTGAATCCAAAATATGTCAAGCTATAGTGATTTTTTAAAAAGATCTGCAATTTGCAGAGTACTTTATAACACTCCCTGCCCAAAACTCTAGGTATGCATCAGTGTCTTTCATCATTTTATGGCTCTGAGTGATGTTCCGTGGCCCATAAAGGAAATACATGGTCCAGGTTATCAATTGTGTACCTTGAGGTAATTCCCAAGCCACATCTGTACACTGATATGAGTGCCCAAGTGTCCTCACTGATTTTGTGTGTCTTATCCATCCATCCATTAAGCCTTTATGAAGCCCATTTTATGTATCCACCATACTAGGTACACAGTGGCTGCACTTTTAGAACTTTACTGTGATACAAGTGAACTGGAACTATGTCACGAGGTCGATTTAGAGTGTGGGGCCCGAATGTCTACATTTTTAACAAGCTCACAGATATGCTAGTAAGGGGACCACACATTGAGGAGCAAAGCTCTCTGGGATTCTCTTTATTAAAGTAACTCACAACACAATGAAGACTCTAGGCACATGAAAAGAAATAGAAAACACTTTTACTATAGAAATGCAACATGTTTCATTGAGAACAGAAAGGGGGTAGGATTTATTTTGTGAAGGGTAGATGTTTAGGAAGGTGTCATAGAAGAAGAGACATTTAATGAAGTGGGTCTAGGAAGGTGTGAAGGATTGCAGCAGGCATAGAGGATATTCTAGAACAGAAGGAACATGTCAGAATTCATGGATGTCCACAGACTCAAGTGGCTGGGACTTAGGGTGCACATGGAAAAGACGACTGGAAAGGAAGGAGCTTAATTAGCTTAGTTCTCACAGTACACATAGGTAAACCCATCCAGGTATCTTTGTAGGCTAGAAAGTAGGGGATAAAAATGAAATGAAACACACAACCCTCACACATATACACACACAAATGGTCCTAATCAAATTGTCATTTTGCTTGCTCCCAAATCAATTTTATCTGTAGAAGAAACAGTCGCTTTTAATAGTGAATTTTTGTCCAGAAGCCATGTTTTCCCTTTATAACTTGGAGTCTCTAAGGGAAATATAAAAGTACTCTTTGAAGAACACTCATGAGCATCACTTTGGAAAACATACATGAGCTTTTTGAGACTCTTCTAGGCAGACGGCTCCAAAGCTGCCACATTCTCTTGACTTATTAGAATTTAGCTGCTTTGTGAATGGGTCCCCATGTTTCCAGATAAGATCTATGATTTTTATGATGATCCTTTATGATTTAGCTCCAGTTGTTTTCTAGCACATCTCTTACTGTATTTCCCCAAATGCTTTTTTTACCATAACCCTGGAGTATTCATCCTTTATTCATTGAACAATAAAATGTACACAATGCCTATCCTGCTCCAGAGGACTTTATCAACTGTGAGTCAATGGTGACACTGAGCAGACCTGTAACCCGAATTAAAGGAGCTTATATTACTATGGAGATGACTGATATTTATAAGTAAATGCAATATATTGTGATGAATGTTATGAAGAAATGTAAAATTACCAGAATCTCACACTGAGACTAAGTGTAAACATTCCTGAAGAAGTGATGGTTGAGCTGAGACCTGAAGAAATAATGGAAGTGAGCCAGGATGTGTGTGAAGGGAGTGGGGGAAGGAAGGAGAAAAAAGAGCATCTAACCAGTGGTTCTCAACCTTTCTAATGCCGCGACCCTTTAATACAGTTCCTCATGTTGTGGTGAAACCCAACCATAAAATTATTTTCGTTGCTACTTCATAACTGTAATTGTGACCCACAGGTTGAGAACTGCTAGCAGGGTCACCTAAGACCATCGGAAAACACAGATATTTACATTACGATTCATAACTGTAGCAAAATTACAGTTATGAAGTAGCAACGAAAATAATTTTATGGTTGGGGGTCATCACAACATGAGGTACTATATTAAAGGGTCACGGCATTAGAAAGGTTGAGAACCACTGAGTGGAGCAACACAGACTACTGAGAAATTAGTCTTCAAATAACTGTTAGAAATTCAACATGTTTGACCCTAGGGCACAAGAGGGAGAATGGTGAGAAATGAAGGACAGGCAGGGGCTGGCTGCAGAAGGCTCATGTGCTCTGTTAATGAACATGAACATACTGAGTGCAATAGAAACACCACTGAAGGGTTTTATGCAGGGAAATATGACCAACTCCACATTTTATCTTAAATGACTGCAGGATGAAAGATGACTTAAGGGGATGAAACCAGAGGTGAGAGATCAGCTCTTGGAATTGCTCAGGTGCAATATGATGGTGCTTTGAATGAGTGTGGTGACAGTGACTATGGAGAGAAGATAATTTCACACTTCAGGACTTCTTTAGGGTAATGGGAATACAGGAGAAAAGAAGTCAATGTGGCACCAAGATTTCATGCTCGGGCAGATGGTATTTATTAAAATGGAGAAGAAGCATGGTCTGTAAGGGATAAGGAAGTGAGTTCACATTTGGACATGTGCTTGAAGGGCTTTTGGTATATCTACATAAAGGTGTAAAGAGTTCAGTGGGGAGACCTAGCTTAAAGTTGAAACTCTGAGGGGTCACCAACATGTGGATAGAAATTAAATCAATGGTAATTGATGAGATTGATTTGGGAGCATATATCGAGTGAGAAGATAAAAGGGTTGAGAATTGAGTTTTGAAGACCATCAACATTAGAACATGACAGGACTTGTGTGCATGCATATAAGCCTAACCCAATGGTCGGCAAACTCATTAGTCAACAGAGCCAAATATCAACAGTACAACGATTGAAATTTCTTTTGAGAGCCAAATTTTTTAAACTTAAACTTCTTCTAATGCCACTTCTTCAAAATAGACTCGCTCAGGCCGTGGTATTTTGTGGAAGAGCCACACTCAAGGGGCCAAAGAGCCCCATGTGGCTCGCGAGCCGCGGTTTGCCTACCACTGGCCTAACCAATGGACACAGACAACAGGGGGGTGAGGGCATGAGTGGGGAGGGGTTGGGGGTAATGGGGGAATAAGGACACATATGTAACACCTTAATCAATAAAGAAATTAAAAACAACAATAAAACAAATAAACAAACAACAACAACAAAAATTAGAACATGACCAAAGGAAAAAACAACTCCATAAAGGAATCTGAGAATGAGCCACTGCTGATAAGAGGAAGATGCAGAGAGAATGATGACTTGAAAGACAAAAGAAGAAAGTATTTCAAGAAGGAAAAATATTTCTATGGGTCAACAAGTTGAGTGGCCCTGACATACTCATCTGAAATGTGTTCTCTTGAGGGCTCTATCCGTAATGGGTGACCTTGGTCAATTTCAAAAGACTATTCTCCTACCTTGCAGTCCATGCTTTCATTGTATTTTCTGTCCTTCTACAGGATTCCACTTATTTTCTAAGACTCCCATTAAGTAGAATCTGCTTCCTAAAAATATTTTCCATCTTCCAGTGGAGGATACTTTCTCTCAGTTTATGGAAATCTTTGACTTTTATATACCGAATGTAGCCTTTGTAATAGGCTTTTTCTCACATGGACATATATCTCCTAATAACCTAGAATGTTCCTTGAGGATGGATGGAGGATGTTAGTGGAATTAATCCGGATTGCATGACTGGTCACAGATAGTTTTTACTAGTCTTTGTGGGATTTTAAGACAGCCATCCTGATCTAGTCCCAGGGCTCTGAGAGACAGGAATTCTGTTTCATTTCTGGGAATGGGTTTATCCTCAATGTTCAGCTCATGATATGTAAAAAAACAGCAATTCAAATGTTGCATGCTCTCTTTAATATTTTTACTTTTGTTTGTTTTGTGTTTTTTTTTAATATATTTTATTGATTTTTTACAGAGAGGAAGGGAGAGGGATAGAGCTAGAAACATCGATGAGAGAGAAACATAGACCAGCTGCCTCCTACACACCCCCTACTGGGGATGTGCCCGCAACCAAGGTACATGCCCTTGACCGGAATCGAACCTGGGACCCTTGAGTCCGCAGGGCGACACTCTATCCACTGAGCCAAACCGGTTTTGGCTATATTTTTATTTTTGTTTGGTGGAAAATTATTTCAGTGATGTCCCTATTGGAATTTTCACTAGTTGTTAGAATTGCAGGTTGCATCATGGCATGGTCATTTCTTGGTCTTTACCACTTTAAGTAGTGGTGATGACAAAGACCTTTCAGAGCCACCGGGCATTTGTGCCTATGGTACCCCTCTGCAGGGGGAGGGCACCGGGAGTGCTATATGCTAGTGTTTCCTCCTCCCACGGGCACCTTGACGGGGAGCCTTTGGAGCCATGGTAACAACTATGTGGGTTTTTGCACCTCAGTCCCACCATGGCTGCTGCTGCCACAGGCAGCTCCTTCAAGGCCTTTAGCTTATTTATGTTTGGTCTCTTATGTCCCCTTTCACCCTTGCTTGTTTAATTCCCACTTTGAACACCAAGATTGTTTAAATCAATTATACCCATTTGAACAAGGACCTTCTCTCAGTGGGGGATGTGGAGGCCATAATTCTCTCCCTTTCCCCACTTCTAACCCCTGAAAGCAATCCAAGGAGACAGAGAGACCATCAGTTTTCCAGCAGTTGTATCCTACCCCCAACATGCATCCACTTGCTTTTCATGTTCTTATAAGGATTTAGGTACAAATTAGGGAAAATAAATGCCTGCTTTAGACCCTTCCTTTGTACCATTTCCAGGGAGAGAGATCTGACAGTATCCCAGGCAAAGCTCTCTATAAACACCCTCCTTTTTTTAACCCAGCCCTAAAGAGCTACATGCAGAAAAATAACCACTTGAAACCCTTTGCCCCCTGTTGAGATTGCTGCCAGAGCTCTGCCTTAGCTCGCTGCAGCGAGAATAAACTGGGGGAAAGGTCTGAAGTTCTCAGGCAGGGTGACTGCCTGCTCGGCTTGTTTAGTTGTTGAAATCCAGCCTCTGCCAGGAGGCCAAGAGCAGAGCCACCCTGTTCTTGGAGTGAATTGCAATTCTGCTTAGGTCACAGGCGTTTTACGGACAACAGCACGGAGATGGGTCCTTTTTCATGGTGTGAGGTGAAACCGAGATTCAAAGGGTGAGTGTGATCATGGTCAAGCTGTGTTGATAATGAAGATAGTCCATGTAGGAAATTGCTAATACATGTACACTAATGAGTTACTGAACATAAAAACGGCCTTCCTATCATCCTGCCAGGTGAGTTTTCTTTAATGAGTCCTAAGAAGCCTTCACATTTATCTGGGTGTGCGGTGGCCGTGTTCATATAGCCAGAAAGACACAATCATTAGCTCGTGAGTTAAAGGCTGACAGAGCAACTTGTCAAGGCAACAAAAGCATAACCATTTTCAAGTCATCATGGGCTGATGGATTATTTTGAACTGAAACATTCAGTAACTCTTCCATTTGCTTTGGTTAATGACAAAAGAAGCTAATTTTTTTCTTGTTATTTTGTCTCCGATGAACTGCAGAAATTGCACTGGTATTTTTTTCTTCTTACTTCTTGAAACATTTTATGACTGATTAGAAAGCAAAACAGAACAGATTGTGGCTCAATCTCTTTTCAGGATAAAAACAATTACAAAAATCGAGGAAACATTTCATGTTTCGCTCTAAACAAAAGACAAGCCAACATAATAGAATATTTGTGAATAATTCTGAATTAAGGTACATGAGCTTATTCATCCTTATCCCTTTTCAAATAGATTATAAGAGCAAAATAAGCTTCATATAGGTTCTATCCAGCTACCTAGAGTATCTCTTTTAATCAAAAGTACATTAATAATGTTCAGAGGGTGGAAACATCTAGGCGTTTCTTATGGTGCTAAGTGGCCTGATGTCTTACCTCAGCTGACATTCTAGAGGCAGTAGGAGGGCAAAGGCCTGGAGGGGTGGGGGGTGGGGGGAGCTTGCTGGGGGACGGGGTATGAGTGGTGCTGGTGAGGCAGTCGGGTGTGGGAAAGGTAATGATGGATGGTGGTGGTGTGAGTGACTGGTGTGATATGGGCAAACAACTTTTCAAATGTTGTATTGTTTAATCCTCCCTTTTATAATGGGAAACATTTTACCATCTTCATTTTAATCAAGAAGACACTTAGAACATTCACAAAACGTGCTCAGGATCACAAATGGGTAAGTGGCAGTTGGGGTCTGACCGATTTCCCATGACCCCACAGTCAGTTCACGTTTCTTCTCCTAGGTTGCTATCACAGCGGATACTGCGTGGCACTTGGCTGCTCCCAAGGGTGGGATGCCTCAAGAAAATGGAATGGTGCCAATGTCTTTTGTGAAGTCTGAAGAAACGTGTAGATGATGGGAAATTTGGTTTCTATGCATAATTAATCTATTGTGACCTATACTGACTCTTGGGCATTTCATTCAGAAAACATTTATTGAGCAGCTAGCTACTCAGTGCCAGGCAGTTCTAGATGCTGAAGCAAAAGAGGCAGCCCATCAGAGACACTTGCCAAGAACGGCAATGAAGACATTCTCGCCAGTTTTGATTTAAGAAGGTAGTGTATCTGGGGAGATTATAGTAATAATTTTCAAGTTGCAGCAAAGTGTTAAAACATACTAGTGGTATTTTACATATTTGCTAGCTTCCAGGAAATTGCAATTAAATACAGAACAGTAGTATTTAGGAGAGAGCACTACCAAGAAGTAGCTGCCTTGTCTTTCGAGCCTAGCTGTGAATCCATTTCATTTGACTACGCAACAGACTTATCACAGACTCACGTCCTGGGTGCCGCAGTGTTTCTCTGGACTGGAACAGCCGAGCAGCCTGAGGCTCTCGCTATACCGGGTGACCGGCTCTCATCACCTCCCTCTGCCTCATTGCTTGTCCGGTGTGCAGAGCCCTTGGCGCCCAAATTCTAAACGTGACTTTTGTTTTTGCCTACTGGCTCTGGGGAGATTCACAAGGCAGGGCGGCACAGTTCTGAAGCTACCTGGCCTTTCTTAAGTTCCTCCCCTCTACAGTTCGCAATACTATACTCATCAGCTACCGCACACATCCCCAGGCATGTGTCCACTTTCCCTCCTAACCCTTTCTCAGATCCTCAGGTGGGGAGGGTTCACAGGTAGTAATAGCCAATAATAAGCCCACTTTCCACCTGGCTGTCTTTCAAGAGAAAATCATTCTTATACTAATTCCAATAATGGCCCTCGTCACCATCTGTGCCCTGGACAATGGATTCGGGATTCCATCGTCTCTCCCCAAAGTATGGTAGTAGGTATGGTTTCTGGGTCCTCTTCACAAGCACCTATCAATTTGAAACCCAGTAGAATTTTTACAATTCCCTTTAAGGCTAGAAATCATTTGAAAGAATGAGCAACTTGGAGGCAGAGTTAGAAGCAGAGGGGCAGAGGAACATGCCCGCTCTACCTGCCAGTGTTTCTGGAGGCCCTGAGGTGTTTTGTAGCTCTCACAGTTTACCCATCAGCCTTTCCTCTAAGCCTGTTGGTTGACAAAATGACTTCAGTCCCAAATGTTTCTGCACCAGATAGAGAAAGAAATGTAAAATTATTTTAAGCATCACTGTGTATTTAATATGATCCCAGAAAATTTAATACAAACTGAGATAAGGATGAGACAATAAGATTTGGAATATAAAATATTAGAAAAGAAGCAATTTAAAAAACATCTTACCCTTTCAGACAGCAACAGAGGGACCTGGAGAGAATTATGCTAAGCAGAATAAGCCAGTCAGAGAAAGATAAGTATCATATGACCTCACTCATATGTGGAATCTAATGAACAAAACAAACTAATGAAAAAAATAGATCCAGAGACATAGAAGCATGGAATAGGCTGAGGAATCTCAGAGGTAAGGTGAGGTTGGGGGGAGGGGTGGAGAGAGATTAACCAGGGAATTTATATGCATATATGCATAACCCATGGTCATAGACAATAGTGTGATAAAGGCCTTGGAGGGGCTGGAGTGGGGGGGAGGAAGTCAATGGAGAAAAAACAAAACAAATACTTTCAAGAATAAAGATAAATTAAAAATAAAGAAACTTGTTTAGATCTTGGTCTTGAAAGCTATCAAGACTCTTCTCTCTGTTTTGAGTTTCAAATAAAAAACCTAGTTTCCAAAAAAATAAAAGAAACCCGTAAAGCTACGTAACAAAGATGCCCTTATATGGACAGTTCTCTTAAACTCCCACTCCTTCCTTATGTCTTCGTCTTTGCCACAATGCAACTCATAGTCTAGTGGGGGATTCAAATAAATAAGCAGTCCATACAATATAGTAGGGTTAGTGCCATGATTGGGGAAGTACAGAATGCCACAGGTGTGTGAAGAGGGTGCCTTACCCAGATATAGAGACTCAGGGAAGACTTCCTGGAGGAAGTCAGATGCTTGCATTTAAGTCTTTCCGTGATTACTCCAAGTACACTGTGAAGAGTGGGCTGGGTGGGAAGGGAGCAGAGGCAGGGAGATGATTCAGAATGCCGGGGTAGTAGTCTAGACCAGTGGTCGGCAAACCGCGGCTCGCGAGCCACATGTGGCTCTTTGGTCCCTTGAGTGTGGCTCTTCCACAAAATACCATGTGCGGGCGTGCACGTACAGTGTGATTGAAACTTCATGGCCCATGCGCAGAAGTCTGTTTTCGGCTCTCAAAAGAAATTTCAATTGTTGTACTGTTGATATTTGGCTCTGTTGACTAATGTGTTTGCCTACCACTGGTCTAGACAAACGGAATGGTTATCTGAATAGGGAAGTAGAGAAAAGAGGACAGTTTGAAGAGGTAGGAGGTACAATCTACACTAGTATTTCATGGGCCATAAGCATGAAGGGGGAAGATACTATTGAAAGTGATGTTCAGTTTTCTGGTTTGGACAACTGGGTGGATAGGGATGCCAATGACAGAGAGAGCAAATACAGGGTAGTGATAGTGAAGAGATGATGAGCTTGGGTTAGGACATGCTAAATTTGAGTGACCTGTGGGAGAACAAAAATAGGTGTTGTGTATACTGCTGGGTATCCATGTCTAATGCTGGAGATTCAAATATTCGTGAATAAACCACACTGAAATCATAGTAATCAACAGTGTCCACACTCAGGGTATTGCCAGCTATTGGGTTGCTGAGTTTGTGGTTGAGCTGGCTTTGGTAATTTAAGAGATAATGTTGATAATATGATTAATACCGATTTTTAAGAAAGAGGGAAAGAAATAAAAAAATCTGCTTATTCCAAGACACTAATATGGGTTTCTTGAACCACTTTATAAAGCTTTGAGTATGTGGTCTGGAATATCTTATGGAAATAACACCTTGAATACATTTTTTGTCATTTCTTTTGGTGTGGAATTGCATTTTTTGGTTTTAATTTTAAAATATTTTCCAAAAATAGTGCTGCAATTTTGGTAGTGGGATTTACAAAATAAATGAAATAAAGATGATGGCCGGGATGGCTCAGTGGTTGAGCATCGTGGTTCTGTTCCCAGTCAGGGCACATGCCCAGGTTGCAGGCTGGATCCCTAATTAGGGGCGTGCAGGAGGCAGTCAATCAAGGATTCTCTCTCATCATTGATGTTTCCCTCTCTTTCTCTCCCTCTCCCTTCCTCTCTGAAATCAGTAAAAAAATATTTTTAAAAAGTGAAATAAAGATGGAAAAAACTTAAGGGAATCCTAGGGATATATATTCTCAAGAAAATGAAGTGTTGATCATGGTCTTTCCAACATGAATATAATACACACACACATATATATACATCATATACCATTATTATTAGACACTCTGATTGATTGATAAGAAATGCCTTAGTTTTATGTACCTGGTTTTCAAAATATTTCCACTCTATAATTTCTTTTAAAATATTTTGTGTTTATAAAAATACAAGCGTATTATAGATCCACACTTTTGCCTCATTAGTGCCTCTGGGAGTTGGTCACATGAGATAATTTTCCCATGGGCAGTCCGGGGGGAGTGAATGTGGAGAGCTCATAGATGCACACATTCAACATTACAGAAGAGCAACTTTTCAGGGCAAGTGTTTGTTGGATTCTGATGTGTTTATATGTTTAGATAATACTTCACACTCTTTTTCAAAGAATGCTGTATATCCAGAGATTTACCAACATTTGGCCCTAACTTTCATTACCTTGGCTTTGATCATTTCTATTAAATGCCTCTTTTTGTGTATATTTGGAAACATGATTTAAATTTTTGGCATTGCTAACATGATACTCTTTATGATTTTGAATATTTCTACAGTAGATGACATTATTTTATATTTGATTATATTAATGAAGTTTCCCCCCAGGTTTATTGACAAATAATTTGTATATAAGAAGAGTCACACACAGGGGGTCAGGCTGATGAACTTTCGCAATTATGTACAGTTTGTAACCACCCACCACACTGGGATATGGAAAATTCAGAAACCTTTCATCACCAGCTTCAGCCCATCTCCTTCTCACCGTAGTTTGCCTTTTCTGGATTT
Source organism: Cnephaeus nilssonii (assembly GCF_951640355.1). Taxonomy (NCBI): domain Eukaryota; kingdom Metazoa; phylum Chordata; class Mammalia; order Chiroptera; family Vespertilionidae; genus Cnephaeus; species Cnephaeus nilssonii. The sequence goes on from NC_137089.1 coordinate 41,826,869, forward strand.
TCACATAAATGCAATAATACAGTATATAGTCTTTTGTATTTGACTTTTTTGATTTAGCATACTATTTTTGAGGTTCATTCCTGTTGCACGTATCGGTAGTTTGTTCATTTATATTGGGGGATGATATTCCAATAGTATAGAATAGATACACCACGATCCTATTATATGTTCATCAGTCGATGGGCATTTAATGTTTTTATTCCCAGTTGTTAGCTATTTTGAACACTGCTGCTATAGACATTAAATACAAGTAATGTGCAGACATAATTGTCTTCATGTCTCTGGGGTAAAAACTTAGGAGTGGAATTTCGGAGTTGTACGACAGGTATGGATCCTGTATACGGTAAGGTGTGGTAGGTAAGACCTGCCAAGCTGTTTCCCAAAGTGGCTGCAGCATTTGCATCCCATCAGCGATGCCAGAGTGCCATGGGTCTCACTTCCTCAACAGCACTGGGTGCTGGCAGTTGTTTACATTTGGGTTATTCCCCTGGGTATTTGTAAACTTTTAAATTATAGGTTAGCATGTGACTAAACAATGTTTCTCTACTAAAAAAGACAGAATGAAAGTAAATCTTTGAGCTCTCAGCTACCAGCACTTGGAATATATACGCCCTGGTTTTATTATCCTGAAATACTTTCCTTTTCATAAAGTGAAATATTAACTTGTATTGGTTTCAGTTCGATAATTCAAATGCTGTCATTTTAATGTGTCTCATCATCAATCTATTTTATTGCATTTGGTGTCATCCCTCATTATCTTGGACAAAAATGCTTTTGTTTCCTTTCTGACTTGGAAATCATGTGTGAGTGTCTATGTGTTTTCTTCTTCTTTTCTTATGCTTGGAGCGGGTTGGTAATAAATTCTTTTGCTTTTTGGCTCATTTTTTCTATATTATATGAGGTCACCAGAGCTATTGGGAACTGACTGGTTTCAATGACGTATAATGTTGTCAAGAAGCTCTTATTCTCTTCAAGAACACTTGCTTTACTTTAAAGATAGAGTTCCACTAAATTATGAGGTGGACAACTACGTTTGACAGATAATGGAAGTCTGTATAGAATTCTTCGTTAGTTAAGGTAGCTATCCCCTCTCAGTGTGAATATATGATTCTGAAGTGATGGTTTTGTTTGTCATGAAAAGTATAACATTTAACAAATATGTTTCTGGCTTCTGTGTTATGGATACTTAACACTACGCAAAGTATTAGTTCTCTAAGGAGTCTACAATTTAGTGGAAGAGAAAACAACAACAAAAAACGTCTCTAATAATTCAAGTTAGTATATGATGTTGAGAGAAATCATTTCTCCCCATTCCTGAATTTTAAAAATTCCATATCAAAGGAGCTTAATATTCCTGTGTAGAGGCCTTCTTGTTTCTCTTCTGCGAAGACATGGAGGGAGCTACTCTGTATTGGTCCTTGGTCCACACTTCTTAATAACCTAGGACTTGAACAAGGAGGTATGGGTATTCTGCTATTTCTGGACCAGTGGGAAGTGAATGCCTTAAGTGCAATCAAAGTGTGGACTCAGCCCAGCCAGGGTGACTCAGTGGTTGAGTGTCGACTTATGAACCAGGAGGTCATAGTTCAATTCCCAGTCAGGGCACATGCCTGGGTTGTGTGCTCAATCCCCAGTTTGGGGCCTGCAGGAGGCAGCCCATTAATGATTCTCTCTCATCATTGATGTTTCTCCCTTCCTCTCTGATATCAATAAATAAATATATATTTTTAAAAAGTGTGTACTCAAACTTTCTTGTGGAGGGGCTATCCTGAGGCACAATTAAGCGGGGAGGAAGGTAGCAAGCCCATCTGGGCTTTCTTTTGTTTTTTACTATACCAAAACTCTCTGTTTTCCACTCCAGTCTCAGTGGTTCTTGAACAGGCAAGCCCATTCCTACCCCAGAGTTTTAGTATTGACTATTCCTTCATCTTTGAATGCCTTTCCCAAAATATCTATACACCCACTCTCTTTCATCCTTTGCCTTTATTCCTCTTAGTGAGACCAGCTTATTATGAGGCTTGCATTGAAAATTGCTTCTCCAGATGCCAGTACACCCAACTTCCCTTACTCTCTCTGTTCTTTTTCCCTTAAACACTTAGTAGCTTTTAACATACCATAGAATTGACCTATTATGTTGATTTTCTGTCTTCTCCTAGGAATACAATCCCTGATGGCAGGGATTTCTGTCTGTTTTGCTTCTGGTGTTTCCTTAGTTTATAGAATAATGCCTGCCACATAATAGGTGCTTAAGAAATAATGTGTTGAATGATTGTATTGCATAAACTTTAATTTTTTAAAAAAAATTACCAGTCAATTAAGTTTTCACCAAAAAGGGCACTGAACAAAGTATGCAAGTTATTCTAACTGGAGACTGAATTATAGTCATCTCCACAATTTCAATAAAGGAAAGCTTTATTTAAAACAATGCAGTAAATTCTTTCACGTTTAGCCCAATGAACTTCTCTCTTGAGAGGCTAAGGAAACACACAGAGATTCATCTAACACAATTTTAACAAGATTAGTGTCTGAACATTGTGTGTACTGCCTTCCCCCCCAAGAAGTAAACCTGGTCTTTTGTTTTCTGTTTCCATCCACACTTGAGTGTTTTGGTGTACGAGCTCACTGGCTCCTGGCGCACAGACCTGTTTCTAAGAAAGGCTAACTGTGCTCATAAAGAAGACTCAAAGGGCTTCTTGGACAAAAGCCATTTTTGAGCTACACAGCATTTTGATGAGTTAAGTGTAATTAAATAAAAAACAGATGGATTACATATCTATTGAGACCCACACATTTGAAAAACAAGTGAAACATTTCTTGTGTTTCGTATCCTCAAATATAAAAATAACATGTATAGTTTGAAACAGAACTTTCCTAGTTTTTACCATGTTTTGACTTGAAGGTTATGTTTGCTATGTGCTTTTTTTGATGGGGAGTCTTTGCTATTTATAAACTTTCTCTTTATAACATTTTCAGGGCAATTGAGTTGCTCTAATCTCTCAATTTTTGAACCAAGGTAAATATTTTGTGAATGTTATTAGGATAGTCTAAAGTTATTCATGTTTTCTTTTATTTGAATATAAGGCATAGCAAATAATTTGTTTTGTTTTACTTAGCATTTTGTTTAGTGTTCTTTTGGTTATGGGGAACACAGACACACATAGACTAGTTCAAGAAATAGACATTCTACAAAGATAAAGAGACATGAAGATCCGTGTACTTGGGCAGGGCTACATACATCGGCATCTCCACAATCCAGCCTCAGGGAAAATGGAACTGGGAGGCCACTAGAAATGGCTAAGATTGATTGTTCTCCTGAGGGCTTCTCTCTGCTCATCTGAATCATTTTCCCTTACTTTGCTATGACTGACCTCATAAATTCAGCTTCAGCTTCAAATGACCCATAGTGCCTCTGGCCTGAGTTTCCTCTCTCATCTTTCAGCTTAACTGCCACAGCCATCTGTCACAGTCTCTAGTTTCAAATTTCTTTTAAAAAATTTTTATTAATTTTTTTTTGGTGACATTGGTTAATAAAATTATATCGATTTCAGGTTTATAATTCTGTAATACATCATCGGTATATTGTATTGTGCATTCACCAGCCCAAGCCAAGTCTCCTTCCTGAAGGAGCATTCTGATTGGCCCAGCTCACTTTTGATCCAGGCTGCTGATCACTGAACCCTAAGGGTGAGCCATGGGGTACAATTGAGAAAATTGTGGTTGAGAAGGCTAGGTTCTCTTTACAAAAGGGAAGCACGTGGAAAAGGTGTTGAGATTGGTGGTCAGGTTTAAGTGCACAAAATACAGACTCCAGGATTCACCAGCCAGAAGATAATTTCCAGCAACATATTTTTGCCAGATATGTTCTTTGGGAAATAAAATATTACTTGTTTCTCTTTTCAAGAATTGAGATGTTTTGGATTTTTGAATTTAGGATGCCAAAATTGGAAAGGGTGTGGATGCTTTCAAAGTACAGAATTTCATTTAATCTGTCTGGATTTTAAGAAAACAACAACATCAATTATATAACTGTTTAGGAATACGTCTTTGAAGATTGTACCAAATGGTATGCTATTGTACCATTTTAAATACGGTTGCTTTCTTTCTTTTCCTAAGATCTCTGAAATATTCCTTGAAAAAGGAATCTTGGATTTGGTCCATGCTAAGGTTATACAGGGTTTACATTAAAAAAACAAAGACAGAGTTGAAAAATTGGAGGAGATCCAGTGAAAACCTGATAACAATTGGAACAGGTCTTATTTTGCCTGGAGAAGGCAGAGGAGAGAATAAATAATAATTCAAAAAATACATAAGTCTGATGTCGGATTCAGACAAAAATCTGCTCTGTCAGCAACTGGAGTTTAGAAAACCCATAAAAGGGAGAGAATAAGGAAAGCACACCAAACAAAAGGGACAGGCAGACCTGAATTCTGACCTTGGCTTTGCCAGTATGCAGCTGGTTTGCCCTGGTGCCCTGGTTATGAGAAAAAGCTTGGACTAATGCCAATTTAGGTCCTTCCCAATACTAAAGAAAAATCTCATGGGGGGCCATCCGGGGCCACTAGCTGTGGCTGTAAAACTGGTTCATTGCACATTTCTAAGAGATAACATTCTGAAGATTCTTACTTTGCCCTTTGTCACACTGAGTAAATACATTTATGTGAAATTTTATGGAGAACAAGGATTTCCCACATCTTGTATCATGTTCAATCCAGAATTTAAAGTTCTATCACTCACACAATGGCATTAAGCTACACTAAAAACAAACAAACAAACAAACAAACAAACCAAAAGAAAAGGAAAATCTGATTCAGATGGCCAAATTTGAGGTTATAATTCAGAAACAGAGTGAGAGATATTTTTATACCTCCTTTAACTAGACCCCAATGCATTCCTATGCTGGGTAGGAACTATTATTCAAAAAGAGATGCAAATCAGAATATCCAACTAATGATTAATTAATAGAAACCACATACCTTGGCTTGAGACTAATTACAAAAAAGGGGGGGGGGGAGGAATATTGCCAGTGACAAAAATAAAGGTTTATCAATCATAGCACTGAATGGATATACTAGTAAACCCTAACAATGTAGATTACAAACTACCCTTAGGCTCCAAGAAACACAGGACATTTCCTCACAGCCAATCAAGTATTAGGAGAGAGTATTATGGATTGGAAACAGGAATTCCCTGAAAGCAGTCACTAACATCGGCATTTATTCCTGGCTCTCACATTCAAGATTATAATATTAGAGCCTCTTTTGAGTTCTCAGTAGTTGACTTGAGCAGTCATTTTCTCTCCCACAATAATGTCAACCACAGGCATCAGTTCATTTTTGTAAGTATATCCATTGGATATTTGTCTATTTAGATGTTCCAAGGACATTGTAAAATCTCAGTCTCTGGAAGAAAGGGTAGGCCTCCCTACAGAACTGGTCTCTTCTAGAAGCAGTGCGTGGCGAGGTATAATTTGAAGACTAAGAAGTCCAAATTGTTTTTCACGTCCAAGGACAGTTGTTATTCAGGTGAAGAATTTTCTTCTTTGGCTTAAAAAAACTACAACAACACAACCAGATGTTTAAAGGATGCAAAATACCTTAAGGTCTTAGTAAGAATGAGCTTATTACAATAGTTTCCTTCATGATAGAAAGGACTCAGTGCAGTATGGAGATTTTTGGCTCTTAAACAGGGGATGTAAAAAAAAAAAAAGGCACCAAAAATAAATCTTTTCCCACTAGAAATGACTCATACTTTTATATGTATCAGCTATAATTTTATGATTTTATATATTATATGGTATTTTGGAAAATACTCTTTTAAGATGCATGACAGTACCACGTAGTTTTATTATGCTAGCGTTCAACATGATCGCCAAAATTATAAAGTAACATAAAATTGCATCCTATTTCAATCTTGAATTATTAAGTAAGCCATAAAACAAGAGAGTCTAAGTTTATCGACATAGGATCCAGAAGTTCTTTAGCATTATTTATCCATAACAACTATTGGTAATATGAAAGTACCAATACGGTAACCACGTGTTTAGAGGAAGTGAATATAGACAGATGCAAATGACACCAACTGATTTTGCCCAGGGGTAAAAAAATAAATGTCATACCAGAGCTCAAGTAATGACAAAGTTTATTGGGTGTATGCCGGAAACAAATCAGTTTCACTAAAAGAGAGATGTTGACAGGAAGCCAGGAAGGCTGGTCAACAACCTTAATTGCTCTAACCACTCACCCTTTAGTTGTTTACATTGTTAGCTGAAGCAGCCTGCACCTTTGTTTGTCCCATGTAAGTTTCTGTTATTTCCTGCCTAAGGGCTACATGTAAGTTTCTGTTATTTCCTGCCTAAGATGTTTCCCCCAAAGCCTCAATAAAAGGGATGGCAGAGCCAGAGCAGTACTCAGTTCTCCCACTAGAGGTGGACTACCGCCTGGCCCCCCATTTCACCAAATTGAATTTCTTCAAGTCTCCATTCATTTGTGTGCGGCCCTTCTCCAGAACTCGAACCCTGAACTGGAACCCTGGACCACGCGGGACGTGGAAAGGGATTCCTACAGGTGTACACTGGCATAATACGTCTCTGACTTTGATTCTTTGGTGTACATGCCAGGGAGGATAAGAGAGGGAATGTAACTTAAGAACACCGTGTTTTTTAGACGGTTGTAGTTTTACCCATCCAGATGTGTACAGCCTACTGATATTAAAACTACAATAGAGTTGATAGTGTCTCTTAGGAAATATTTGCTGAGCCAGGATGAGAGGTTGGATGTGCTTGAGACAGTTTCTAAACTCTTTCCTTCTAACCTGAGTGAAAGAGAAGCCACTTGCAGTGCTTCCTGTCAGTAACAAGTACATGTTCAACAGCAAATCCCTGCAACAACCCCCTTACAAACACTGCTAATGGGCCTAACTCACTTTTATGAAGGAAATCATTTCAGTTTTACCAAAGTTGCAGAATCTCACAGGGCAAAGAGTAATTCGGTGAACTTGATTTCATTTAACCAAATAAATATCTTTATTCAATGTTTTTTGGGAATTTGGGAAACACATGAAAAAACCCCAAACTTAAGTAGCATTTACCTCGGACTATTTGTATTGGGGATTTTGCATTTTTACAAGTTTGGATGCCCCCACTGCACTGTATCTCCATGGTTCTGGACTCATAAGCACTGTGCACTCGTGAGCTAAGGTGATGGTGATTAAGCCGAACACTTCAGGGAGTGCTCTCACACTCAAGATAAAAATCATTTCCTTTTCCATATTCCACCATGAAAGCATGGCTAGCGATATAGGTGATAGGAAAGAAGGGTCCTCCAGTATTAGGGACTGTGGTGGCAGCTTAAGAAAAAATTGATTTAATGATTCAGTAGTCTTAACTCAGCATGGCTGGGCTCTGATCCCAATTACTGATTCCAACCTACAGAATTAAAACTATACCCAGGAAGCTTATCGATTTGAATTTTTCTTTTCCTTCAGTTGTTGTCCTTTGCATCCTACATCTTGTCAACTTTCCTTCCTTCCACCCCTTCCTTCTGGATTTTGCATCTGTAATTTGATACAGATCCACTATGAAGCTTCGTTGAAGGTTTCTGGTAACCAGAATCATATTGACACCTCCAAACATATCTCCTTTTCCTCCAGATATAAAATTCACCCCCCACAGTCTTCTTTGAATTGCTTCTTTTCTATTATGGCTTGCTTTCAAGCTCTCAGGGATCCTCTATGCTTTCCCCGTGTAGTCTCCCTACTGCGATTTTTATCTCAATACTGAACACCTTCTCTAGGACACTGCTGGGTTTCCAATTTGCTTCTCTTGCCTTTTCCTCTCCCACAGCTGAGGCCCTACCCAGAGCCAATACCATTATTCTTTCTTCGATGATACAATATAGACCTGAACTTGAGCTGCATGTCACAGAGTTGCAGGATACTGAGTGTGGCTTTTAGTCTCAGCTTCCTTTACTTCCCCACCAATAGTTTCTCAAGATGTCACCTAAAACCGATAACTCTCTGGGTGGATGGGAGAAATGTGAAGTGTTGCTCAGATTTCCCTTCAGGAATGAAGGGTTTATTATGCCAGCTGCTGGCAGGGCTGCCTCCAAAGCAATCTTAGGTTGTCAGCTATGTTCAGGGATCACCTCATCGGCAGAAAGCCACCTTCCCCAAAGCCACACCCCTATCATGGGGCATCTGGTAGCCATTGACTAACTCATGTCATGGGTTTTAGAAGCCTGTCCTTTCCCTCAACTCAGAAGTGTTCTGGAGGCTCATTCCATCTTCAGAACATCTGTGTGGATGTTAAATTATAGTTCAAGCTCTCTCCTGCCCTAGTCTTTCTTCTTCTCTTCCCTTTCACAGGAGTTGATCAGAGAGTACTTGTGATAACCATGTACACATGAAGTCTGTCTCAGAATCTGCTTCCTGGAGAACCTAACAAACAACACTCTTAAATTCACCCCCAACCTTATTTTTTTTGAGCTTCAGGTTCATAAATCAAACTGTTTAATTAACATTTCTGCTTGCATTTCTAAAAGTCATTCCATTCTGTCCAATCTATGAGGGAAGGCGAGGAGTGAGGGGGTAAGAGATCAACCAAAGGACTTGTATGCATGCATATGAGCATAACCAATGGACACAGACAAGGGGGGGAAAGGGGTAGGGCATGTGCTGGGGGGTGGGGGCAGCCGTGAAGAGATCAGTGGAGGAAAAAGGAGATTTATGTAATACTTTAAACAATAAAGAATTTAAATTAAAAAAAGAAGATATTCAAAGTCCTAAAACAACAAAAAAAAGTCATCCCAACCTTACCATGTTCAGAACTGAATTCCTGAAAGCTCCTCCTCCTATCACAATTGCCTTGTCTAGTGAATGCTACCGCCAGCCATGGATATACTTTCACCCAACCCCTAATCATCATCCTTGAATTTGGTCTCTTTCTCAAGACCCAGATCCTACTGATCAACATCTTGTTGGCCTCACCTCCTAAATGCATCCTAAATTCAATCTCTCACCTTCCTACTGCTACAGCCCTATCCACATTGCCATCAGTTCTCACCTGGCACATGCCCCTGGGCTCCTGACTATGTCTCTGTCTCCCCTCTTGCCCCTCTAGATATGTCTCATCTAATGCTTAAATGAGACCTTGTCATTCTCCTGAGTAACTCTAATAGTTCCCCCTGCAAGAATCAAATCCAGACTTCTCACCAAAGCTCCACATCATACATATCTCACTATCTGCTGGTGCCTCACCATTTCCCAGGCACATCAGCTTTCTCTCTATCTGTTGTACACACTAATTCCTTCTTTGTCCCAGAGCATTTGCATTTGCAATTTCTGCTGTTTGGAAGGTTCCTGTCCAAGATCTTTGCTGGCCTCCTCCTCCTTCCTTAAATCTCTAATGTCACTTCTTTGAAAAGGTCATCTTGACCGCCCAGATAATACAACTCCCACAGTCTTTTATAATTTGATTTTATTTTATCCTCTTTATTTTTTAAAAAATATATTTTTATTGATTTCAGAGAGGAAGGGAGAGGGAGAGAGATAGAAAAATCAATAATGAGAGAGAATTGTTGATCAACTGCCTCCTGCACGCCCCACACTGGGGATCAAGCTTGCAACCTGGGCATATGCCCTGAGTTGGAATCGAACCTTGACCTCCTTGTTCATAGGTCAATGCTCAACCATTGAATCACACTGGCCAGGCTCATTTTATCCTCCTTTTGGCATTCTTGTGTCCTGATAGTTGTTGCAAGGGACTGAGTTGTATCCCTACAAAATTCATATGTTGATGCCCTGAACCCCAATGCAACTATATCTGGAGATAGGGTCTCTATGAAGTAATTAAGGTTAAATGAGGTCATAGGGGTGGGGCCATAATACAAAAGAACTGTGGGCTGTATAAGAAGAAATATATATATATATATATATATATATATATATATATATATATTCATAGTATTCAGGATGGGACAAAAGAAGTGTACAGTTGTGAGATGCAAAACACCAAGTTCATTCTTGTATTATTATTTGTTAATTATTTTATTATTTTTCCATATGAACAGCAGTAAACCTACTTTGGCCCCACCCTGAATTCCTCTCTCTCTCTCTCTCTCTCTCTCTCTCTCTCTCTCTCTCTCTTTCTCTCATTATATGAGCATACTGCTAGAAGGTGGCCATCTGCAAGCCAGGAGCACACCTTACTAGAACCCAACCATGCTGGCATGGCTGGGTACATGGCACTTCTAATCTCCAAAATTCAAGCAAATAAATTTCTGTTGTTTGAGTCACGCTGTTTGTGGTATTTTGGTATGGCAGCCCAAGAGGACTAATGTATTTGCTTACTGGTTTATATGTTTGTGGTCTACTAGTATCTCCCATCATACAATTGCAGGCTTCTTGGGCAGGGTGGCGTCTCCTTGCTCATGACTGTAGCTCCAGTACAAGGAACAGTGTCTGGTGTGCTGCACTTAGTAAGTCACTTAGTAAGACTATATTAACTGGCTGCATGATAGCTGCCTCGAAAAATAGTTAGCTTGAGGGAAAAGACAGATGAATAATTTAAGTGCTGCAATTTCTGGCAGGTGTACATCTAGAGAAACTTTCCTAGCTTAGATCATTCAAAAATATAGATCAACTATGAAACATCTATTTAAATTCATAAAATTGTTAGAGAAAAACTCAGGATCTAAAATGACTGAAAAGTACAAATGTTGAGAGACTTGGCAACTGCTCTGAGTTGATGTCCTAATCACTGAGAAAGGGAGAGAGAGATTTATGTGTGTTCTGGTAAAAAATAAAAGTTAGATAATTGAACAAATCCTGGAAAGACTTCTAATATTTATACAAGCGAAGAGAAGAATATGTCAAGAAGTTGGTGTAAGTTTATCAGGCATTGATTAAAACAAGCCAACTGGGAAAGGCTTTGAAAATTTCCTAAGAGTAGGGCCAAGGTTGGAAGGTGAGGAGAGATTTCTATATGACTTGAATATAGGATTTAATTTTTCACAGAAACATATCTTCTTCCCCTCCCCCCTTCTTCTTCTTCCTCTTCCTTCTCCTACTCTTTTTTCCCTCTCTCGTTTTTCTTTCTCATTTGTTTGTGATTCTTTCATCTGTTCAGAAGATATCAGATGGACTATCTTCCATGTGGACCACCCTCCAGGCGAGACAGATGCAGATGGAGGGTCCCCACCTGCAATGAGCTTGGGATCCAAGTAGGTGTGTGTGTGTGTGTGCCTGTGAGCGACACGCATGTGTGTGGGAGGGAGTATGCAGGGACAAGAAGTGGGAAAAGGCAGAAGGGAGGCCTTTATGGCTCTGCATGTAATCTTAAAGTTGCTCATTTCCTTTTGCTGTCAGCTATCTATAAGATATCTGGAAGAAACTCCTATGCATTTTGTTTGTTATGACTTAAGTAGCCGAAATGTTTTTCTATCACTTAAAGGAATCCTGTCATTTCTGGTTGACCAGAACTGATTCTGTTATTTGAGGTATTTTTTAAGCATGTTCTAAGTATAGCTTTTCTTGCTTTGTAGTTCTTGCAAGTCTAATTCTGGTCTTAATGGATAGGTTTCTGTTCAGTGAAGTGGTATATTTGAGTTCAATAAAACAACTACTTTAGGTACTTTCACCCTCACTTAAAAAGTGAGGAACTAAAAGTAGAATTTATGTTCTCTCTCATCTGGAGATATAAAAATGCCATTAACATCCAACTGGTCTTAAAACCCGAAGTTTGAACATGGAGCTGTTTGAAGAGGAATTTGCTGGTAACAACGAGGGGACTGAAAATGAGAGAAGTATGTGAGCTGTGCACTTCCTGGCGGTTGAGGTTTACCTAATCACGTCTTTCACGGTCAAAGATAACAAAGCTTTGGTGCTGCTCTGCGCAGTATCAACGCTTCATATTTTCTGATCTGCTCACTAAGGTTGCATTTTATCATTTTCTTTCTCAAAGATTCAGTTCCCATTAACAGAAACCCACTAAGAGGAGTCCACTTTGTGGCTTCAGTGGCCTACCAATCCAAACATCTGCAGGTCAACTCAGGAGAAGAAAAACGATCTCTTTCAAGATGGCTATTACTGCACAAGCAGAAAAAAACATCACTAAGCGGGGTATCTTTTTATAATGAATTTTAAGTCAATAGTAGTATCAGTCTTCTTCTATAATCCCTGCTAATATTAAACCCCAAATTGCTTTGGCAGCGTGTGATCACATAGCTAAGATTACTGCTTTATCCACATACTAATATAAAATATTTATTAAATCGTATACTTGTAATTCCCTTTGTCTTACATTGCTTGGCCTCTGTGTCTCACATTTTCCCAAAGATGTTAGGAGACAGAAAATGCCACAGATGTGATCTAACAGAGAGTGTGCTTATCTGGGTTTTGAACGCCTGGCATTCACTGAACACAGGGAAGACACAGTGCATTCACATGGAAGGACCCGAAGCACAGGAATTCAGTGAGCTGTTGTGCAGGCCGTTGGATGGCCTGGTGCATCAGCACAATTTGAGGAAGATGCAGGAGTGAAGATGAGCCCAAGGATATCACACAGTCTGATCATACAGTGTCGGTGATGGGAAGGACCTGCGGCTATGATCATACAGTGTTGGTGATGGGAAGGACTTTCGGCTAAATAGCACCAGACTGAATTACTAGTAATGATGGCTAAGTAGGTTTCCGGGAATCTCTCCTGAGATCTGTTATTGGCCTGCAAGCAGGAAAAATGAACATTCAGGTGATATGTCCAATGAAGCTTCAGGGAGATTGGAAGAAAAACTCAGCAGTCAGCAATTTATAAATACTTAACTATTATTCAGAATTTACAAATCACACATTTTAATATCAGAGAAAGTATTTTTAGATATAATATTGCATGGTTTTCACATCTGCTGAATTCTGTTCAGATCCTGTTGAGTATTGCTTTAAAGTGTGAATGGAACTAGACTCCTATCTTACACCTTTCACAAAAATTAACTCAAAATGGATTAAAAATTTAAATGTAAAACTGAAATCATTAAAACAAAATAAATGTAAAAAACCTGGAAACTATAAAACTCCTAGAAGAAAACATAGAAAAAAAGTTTCTTGACATGGGTGTTAGAATGATTTTTTGGATATGGCACCTCAAGCACATGCAACAAAATAAAAACTAAACAAGTGGAATTATGTCAAAGTAAAAAGTTTCTGCATAGCAAAAGAAACTATCAATAAAGTGAAAAAGGCAACCTATAGAATGGAAAAAATATTTGCAAATCATATATCTGATAAGAGGTTAATATTTTAACATATATGAAGAATTCCTTCAACTCAATAGAAAAATATCCTCAAAACCCAATTTTTAAATGGGCAAAGGACTTAAATAGACATTTTTCTCAAAGAAGAAGTACCAATGGCCTATGAATACATCACTAATTATCAGGGAAATACAAATCAAAACCACAATGAGATATCTCCTCACACCTATTAAAATGTCAATCATCAAAAAGACAAGGGATAACAAATGCTGGTAAGGATGTGGAGAAAAGGGAACCCTCGTGCACTGTTAGTGGGATTATAAACTGGTGCAGCCACTGTGGGAAACAGTATGGAGGATCCTCAATAGTTACAAATAGAACTACCATATGACCCAGCAACTCCACTTCTGGGGATATATAAGAAGGAAATGAAAACGCTATCTGTGAAAGAGATATCTGTATTTCCATGTTCACAGCAGTATTAGTTACAGATGAATGATATACAGAGTGTGAGATATATACACACACACACAACCTCTTTATGAATATTATTCAGCCATAAAAAAATAAGGAAACCTTGTCATTTGCAACAACATGTATGGACCTAGAGTGCAATAAGTCAGAGAAAGACAAATACTATATGATTCACTTATATGTGGAATCTAAAACAAACACAAAAACCCAAACTCATATAAAAAAAGAGAGAGATCAGATTTGTGGTTAGCAGAGGTTGGCGGCTGCGTGGAGAATTGAATTAAGGTTTTCAAAAGGTACAAACTTCCAGTTATAAGATAAGGAAGTACTAGGGATGTAATGTACAACACAATCACTGTAGTTCACAGTGCTGTCTGGTATATTTGAAACTTAAGATAGTAATTTTAAATATATGTGTGAGTTCTCATCACAGGGAACATTTTTTCCATCCTTTTCTTTTTTTATATATCTATATGAGATGACGGATGCTAACTAAACATTGTGGTAATTGTTTATCAACATTTGTAAGTCAAGTCATTAAACTTAAAAACAGTGCTATATATCAATTATATCTCAATCAAAAAAGGGAAAAGGTCTAATTGTAAGCTTATCCATTAACAAAGAATTGCCTTTATCAAAAATATAGATTGAATTATTCAGAGTTCAATGGGAAAGTCCCACGCTGTGTTGGCCTCCTTACTGGGTGATATGCTTCCTGGTCAACTACCATTATTGAGAACACAGCTGCAAGATGGATGATGCCTTTTTTTCAATCCACTGGCGACACTTCTCATCAATAATGAGACAATTAGTAAAGGAAGAGGGGAGACAAAAAAAATAACAAAAAAAACCATTGTGGGTTTTATTGAGAGGAAGGAACTCCAGCTGTTTGGATCGTTATGCATTATTCAAAAGGGCAGACTCTCTTAAACTATGAATGTAACAGATGTTTGCAAAGGCCTCCTAGCCTGAAGGGAAAATAGGGTCATGATAACCATAAGGAAATGACAGAATCTGTGGAATCTCATTTCTCTTTCAAATCCCTCTCTGCTGGGATTTAACAAGTCCCTGGGGAGCTACCACTGCCCTTTTCTTTCTATGCTTAGTATTTACCTTCTCAGCTGATCCCGTCACTCATCATGTAGGTGAGAATGTGCTGGACTGATATTCTCTTCCACTCCCAATGTTGACTGCCAGGACTGGCTATCAAAACTGGCTCCATATCTAACTGCTCAGCTCAGTGACATCCTTTTATTACCTACTAGAGGCCCAGTGCACAAATTCATGCACCAATGGGGTCCCTCGGCCTGGCCTGCGGGATCGGGCAGAAACTGGCTCTCTGACATCCCCCAAGGGGTCCCGGATTGCGAGAGAGAGCAGGCCAGGCAGAGGGACCCCATGGGTGCACGATTGAGGCTGGGGAGGGATGTGGTAGGTTGGCCAACTGGCGAGGGACTGCAGGAGGGCTCCAGGGCATGTCCAGCCCATCTCACTCAGTCCTGATTGGCCGGACCCCAGCAGTAAGCTAACCTACTGGTCAGAGCGTCTGCCCCTGGTGGTCAGTGCACGTCATACACTGTTGAGTGGCCTTAGCATATCATTAGCATATTACGCTTTGATTGGTTGAACGGCCAACTGGATGACCAGACACTTTGCATATTAGCATATAGGATATGAGGAGATGCACTGAAATAGAGGTTGATACCCTTTTAGCTTGTGTTATACTTTATTTCTAGGCTCAAAGCAGGGCAGATCTACACATAATTTTCTTCAATTATCTCTAAATTATTTCAAAAATTTTTCATCCCTTAATCCCTGGTCTTGGGCAAGTCTAACAAACAGAGTGTAGTTCAGTCATATTTCTCTCTCCTTTAAAACTATATGTCTTTTTTTTTTTTACAATAAGTTTATAAAAGTTAGTTCCCTTTATTCCATTATATATGTCCCTCCTTTAAAACTGTGATATGTTTTCTTAGAATAAGCTTGTAAGTCAGTTCCCTTTATGTTTGGATTGGCTTGTTTTCTATCTGGTACAGTGTCTGATAGGTTAAGCAGTATTTATTTATTCTACATTTTTAAATCAGTTTTGGGCTTGGAGTTAATTGTTATAATCAATCCATCTTCTTTTTAATTTTGGCCATGAAAAGTCAAAGTCTTAAGCAAGTATAATCAAGAACAGTTTATGTAATTCTTATAGACATTGCTAACACACCTGGTTACACTATACATAGCTTAGACCGGTTCCACTTCAGATTTTATTTTGTACTATTCATCTAGCGTAGAGAAGGCAAGTAGGATTTATCTTCTTTGCCTGGATCATTGTGTTGAAAAATGACTGTGCTCAGAATGAGTGTATGATTGATTAGTTATTTCTTAATCAGGTGTCGGGTATAGTAATAGCTATATATTTACTACCCCCAAGCTGGAGTAATGATTTCTAGTGCTGGTTCACTTCTCACTCCTTATTCACTCCATTCCCCTTCTCTTGGGTTGTAACGATTTAGTTTAGTGATTAATTTAAAGAACTAGAGTGTCATATTGATACATAATACAAAAAAGTAAGGGGAGGAAACTTCATGAAATTAAACATAATATCAAAAGGTCTGAATTTCTGGTTTTCTAACAACTTGTGCACTAATCAGACAAAAGATAGCACATTGTAAGAGTTGAGCAACATAATTAATCAAGTTAAGTCATTAAATTTGCATGGAGTCATGTATTCATTAGAGAACACACATTCTTCTTAAGCACACAAAGAACATTTTAAAAAGTCAACCATGCATGTATTATTAACCCAAAAAGCAAGTCTCAACAAACATCACAAACCTGGTAACATGCAAACCACATCACACTGGTATCGCACAGCCCATCTCAAGTCCAGTTTTTAAAATTGCAACAAAATAAATTAACAGATCAAAAAACTGGATATTAAAAATCATACTTCTAAATAACTCATAGAACAGGAAGAGGAGTTAAAATAAAATACAATAATATGGAGAATTGAATTATGATTAATTTATCACATATCAAGACCTGTAGTACGCTGAAAAAGAAATATCTTTGGGAGCAATAGATAGTGTAAATATGCTAATATTTGAAAAGAAGAAAGACTAAACCTGAATGAGATAGACATTAAAATTATTAAAAAAAAGGAGACTAGAATAAACCCAAGAAAAGCATGATGGCTATAACAAAGAAAAATGGAGAAATTAGTAAAGGCCAAAGTGATTTCTTTAAAAGATTGAACAAACCTTTTATGAGATTGAGATGAAAAAGTTACAAATAATATCATGGATTTATAAAGATCGTAACTAAAGACAAAGTAAAATTGAGAATGTATTAGATTTTTATAGGAAACTTAATGATGTTTTATAACACTAAGAAAATGTATTAATTCCTAGCAAACATACAATACAAAAACTGACTGAAGTGAAAATAGTTTGAATTGTCTAATAATCTGTAACTAATTGAATCTATAGTTAAAAATCTTCTCACAAAGTAAACAACTGGCTCAAATAGTTTTATAGATCAGTTCTACTAAATTTTCAATGAAGAGAAAGTAATTCTCATACACTTTTTCAGAGACTAGAAAGAATGGCAGTAGTTCTCAAGTCATTTAATGAGGTCAGTATAATCTTCATACAAAAGCTAAAAACGGACATTATAAGAAAATAAGTGAAAGTCTTACCATTTGTTAACCCAAAAAAAGATAACTCATAATGAGCAAGTCAGGTTTATAGCAGAAAGAAACACACACATGCTTTAAAATCTAGGAATAAACCTACAAAAATTACAGGAATACAGTTTGGGGATTGTAAGAGTAAATATTTTAAAGATGACAGTTCTTTCCAAATAAATTATATTTGGTAAAAACCTCACTGAAAATAATAATCATCCTATAAATTTCACACACTATTTAAAAGATTAAATATGATAAATGTTTTATAGCCCCAAGAATCAAAATGAAGGATAAAAATTACATAATCATCTCAATAGATGCATAAAACTTTATGATCCTCTCAATCAATGTAGGAAGCATTTAAGGACATTCAAAATTCCATCATGAAAAAACTTTAAATCAAACTTGAAATAGAAGATATTAGAGAGAAGAATAGAAGAATCAAAACCTACCAACAACCTGTCATATAAAATTCTGAATGGTTAAATGTTAGAAGTAGTCATTCTGAAATTAGCAGCAAGATAAGAGTATCCACTATAACCTCTTCTACTTAGTGCTTAAATGTAGGTCTTAGCTAGCACAGTATCAAAGAAAGAAATATAAAATTACGGAACAATATTCTTATAAACCCAGATGAAAAACTCAACAAAATAGCAAACTAAAATTTAACAATACATTAAAAGCATCATACATCATGGTCAAGTTGGACATATTCCATGGATATAAAAATGGTCCAACATCCACATTATCCATCAATGTGATGCACCACATTAATAAATGATGGATAAAAATTATATAGTCATCTCAATAGATGCATAAAAAGCAGTTGACAGCATTCAACATTCATTTAGGATAAAAACTCTCAACTAAGTGACTACAGAAGGAACATACCTCAATATAATAAAGACCATTTATGACAAAGCCACAGCTGACATCAGACTCAATGGTAAAAAGCTGAAAGCTTTTCCTCTAAGATCAGGAGGAAGACAAGAAACCTTATTTTTGCCACATTTATTCAACACAGTGTTGGAAGTCCTAGCCAGAGCAATTAGGCAAGGAAAAGAAATATAATGCATCTAAATTAGAAAGGAAGAAGTAAAACTATCACTATTTGCAGATGACATATATAGAGAAAACCTTAAACCCTCTATAAACACATACACGTGCACACACACGCACACACTGTTAGAACCAATAAACAAATTAAGTAAAGTTGCAGGACACAAAATCAATACATAAAAATATGTTGGATTTATATACACTAATAATAAAATATCAGAAAGAGAAATTAAGAAAACCCATTTACAAGTGCATCAGAAAGAATAAAGTACCTGGAAATAAATTTAACAAAGGAGGCAAAAGACCTGTATATTGATAACTATAAGATATTAATGAAATAAATTAAAGACATAAATAAATGCTCCTGGATTGAAAGAACTGATATTGTTAACATGTCCATACTATCCAAAGCAATATACAGATTCAATGCAATCCCTATAAAAATTCCAATGGCATTTTCCACCTCTGAAATAGCCACTTGTTAGAATGGCTATTATAAAAAAGGCAAAACAACAACAAAGTTGGGAGGATGTGGAGAAAAGAGAACCCTTGTGCACTGTTGGTGGGACTGTAAATTGATGCAGCCACTATGGAAAACAGTATGGAGGTTCCTTAAAAAATTAAAAATAGAATTACCATATGATCTACCAATTTCATTTCAAATCCAATGAAAACACAAACAATGACATAAGTATATAAATAAATAAAATGAAATATTATTCAGCCCTAAAAAGAAAAATATCTTCCATTTGTGAAAACATGGATAGGCCTCAAGGGCATTATGATAAGTGAGATATGTCAGGCAGAGAAAGACAAATACAGTATCATCTTTCTTATCAAACAAAACAAACAAAACCCAAGTTCAGAGAAACAGAGAACAGATTGGTGGTTGCCAGAGGTGTTGGATACGGGGGTGGGGAAAATAGGTAAACCGTTTTTTACTTCTAGTTTAAATAAATTTTTAAAATTATCAGTCTCTAGGTCCCGTTACCAGAGTTTTGATTTAATTTTTCTGAAATAGTACCCTGGCACTCATGTTTTAAAGAGCTTCCGTGTAATACTTAAATGAAGGCCTGCTTGAGAATTATCACCGTAGAGTCCTGGAGTTTTTCTAGCTCACAAATTTTTAATTGGAAACATCTGGATGCAATCCAGGCGCCACCGAGAGGTTTCTGGCTAGACAATTACACAGGCCATTCAACTCCCAAGCAGATTTGTGTGCTCTGAGTAGAGTGAAAAATGGATACAGCCTTTTGTCCCAACCCAAAGTTTTTAAAATCCTAAGTCCCAAGGATGGTCTCTCAAGATGCGGGTAGCTTGCCTACTTACAAATCTGGGTATACCACAAACTTGGCTATTTGGTAAAGAAAAAATAAAAGAAACAGATATAAAACCTATTAATATTGTAAGAAAGAAGCAAAACTACCTTTATTCCCAGATCATGTCATTTTCTACTTAGAAAACTCAAATCTATCTGTAGAGAAGCGATGAGAATTCAATAGGCAGTTTGAAATGCTGGCTGCATATAGTAAGATCTAAGTGCAGAAGTAAGTTGCATTCTAACACAAATACCTAAAATAATAAAAGCGTTATATGCTAATTAGACTGAATGACCTTCTGGATGAAGCTGCGGCGGTGGGGGCCGAGGCAGAGTCCACTGCTGCAGCTGCGGAGGCTGAGCACCTTGCACGAATTTCGTGCATCGGGCCTCTAGTGTCATTCATAATAGAGCTAAACAGGTATCCAAGAGTAAAGCTAAAATGGCTACTTGAGGCTTTTGTACAAATAGCTATAAACTTCTATGACAGGCATTAAAGAGTTTTAAACCAAAGGAGATACAACCATGTATATGGATAGAAAGACCCATGCCACCAAGATGTCACTTTTTCAAAAATGTATTTTTAGGTACAGTGCAATTCCAGCAAAATATTTTTTAAGGATTTTTAAGTGTGGCATTGAAAAAATATAGGGTGTTCCAAAAAATGGATGCACACACATTGAATAATTATTAAAGCAGTGTTTATTAAAAGGCATTTCACTTTCAAAACTGAGCTATCAGCTGTTAAAGTGTGTGTAAGTACATTTTGGGGGATACCCAGTATATATATGGAAGAGCAGGGTCAAAACTAAGCCAAGCCATTTTTGATGAAATGGAAGATGTGTTCACCAAAAAGCAAGGTATTTTTGAAATAATAATCATTAACAGAGTCTGGTATTAATTCAGAGATAGGAACAATGACCAATAAATGGTGCCAAGAGATGAGAAACAGACCCATAGATTTATGGTGATTTGATATCTGATGGAGATGTCCTTTCAGATCACTGGGGAAAGGGACATAATCAATAAATGATGCTGAGAAATTTGGTTGTCCTATTTGGGGACTGGTCACACTGTACACATAAAACCATTTCCAAATGGGTTGAAAGTTTAAAAGACAAAGGCCACCTTCAAATGTTTAGAGACTAACATAAAGTCGGTTATCTTTATGAGTTCAGGATTTGAAAGTATTTTTAAAGAAGGCATGAAATCACTAAACAAAAGAGGAAAGACCAATATGTTTAACTGCTTTAAAATAATAACTCCATTTTATCAAACTGCTAGTCAAAACCTGAAGAATATATTTTCAAGAAATGTAATTTAAAATAAATTTGCATTAAGAATATGTAAAGAAATGTTGCAGATGGCTTTAAAAAAAAAAAAAAAAAAGGAAGACAAAATCCCAGTAGTGAAATGGTCAGAAGATATGAGCAGACACTTCAACAAAGGCAAAACATAAACATAGGAAAACACATAAAACAGAAAAACTTATGAAAAGATGCTCAACCTTATTAAAAATGAGGAAAATGCAATAAAATCCACATGAGATACAACTTAACACCCACATATTGCCAAAGATGGAAGAAGCCAGAGTGAGCCCGGCACATTGAATTCTCACACACTGCTGTGGTGGAAAACAGGGTGGGGCAAAATAGCTTGACCGTTGTGAGTACACAAAACACCACGTTTATTCTTGTATTATTATTTATTTATTTATTTTATACTAGAGGCCCAGTGCATGAATTCATGCACCAGTGGGGTCCCTCGGCCTGGCCTGCAGGATCGGGCCAAAACCAGCTCTCTGACAAACCCCGAGGGGTCCCAGATTGCAAGAGGGTGCAGGCCAGGCTGAGGGACCCCACTGGTGCACTATTGGGGCCGGGGAGGGATGTGGGAGGTTGGCCAACTGGTGAGGGACAACAGGAGGGCTCCAGGGCTTGTCCGGCCTATCTCACTCAGTCCCAATCGGTCAGACCCCAAGCAGTAAGCTAACCTACTGGTCAGAGCATCTTCCCTCTGGTGGTCAGTGCACATCATAGCGAGCAGTTGAATAGCCTTAGGATATCATTAGCATATTACTCTTTGATTGGTTGAATGGCCAACTGGTTGACCAGATACTTAGCATATTAGGCTTTATTACATAGGATTTTTATTGATTTCAGAGAGAAAAGGAGAGGGAGAGAGATATAGAAACATCAATGATGAGAGAGAATCATTGATCGGCTGCCTCTTGCCTGCTCCCTACTGGGGATTGAGCCAGCAACCTGGGCATGTGCCCTGACCAGGAATCGAATTGTGACTTCCTGGTTCATAGGTTGATGCTCAACCACTGAGCCATGCTGGCCAGGCTTATTTGTTGATTATTGTATTATTTTCCATATGAACAACCGTAAACCTACTTTTTTCCTCACCCTGTATATTGGTGCAACCACTTGGAACATGCTCTCTATTTATTTTATTTTTTTTGCTCCTACTGCAATCCAAGCTATCTGCTTCTAGATATATAAACCTGAGAAACTCTGATTTATGTTCACCAAGGGAAATGTACAAGAATATTTTATAGGACAATTATCTGTAACAAAACATAACTGGAAACAACTCAACTATCCATAGACGGGAGAATGAATTAATAAATTATGATGTGTTTGCACAATGAAATAATACACAGCAGGGCAAATGAAAGAACCATAACCGCATACAGAATATGGTTGTGTCTTAGACATAATGAGTTTTAGAAGATTGAATACAGTATGATATTACTTTTATGAAGTTTGAAGCCAAGCAATATTAAATGCGTGTTTGAGCATATATATATATATATATATATATATATATATATATATATATATATGTAATAAAAGCCTAAAACTAAGGCATGATACATACAAAATCCAGAATTGTGGTTGCATGGAAGGGGGTGGGAAGGAGTCCCAGGTATTTTACTAATTGGTTTCACAATGTGTACATCTGGTATATATATTCTTATGTATATATCAAATATCACAAAATAAAATCATCTAAATATTTGTTATTCAGGATAACAATTTTAAGGAGAAATTGGAAATAAAGAATTTAGTAAAATATTTAATGATTTTGAAGATACTGATATTCTCATTAAATTACTTGGTCTTCCTGAGTTTCATTAATACTTGTAGGCACCTGAAACCTGAATAGTTTTGTTAACCATGCTACCCCAATAAATTCAATAAAAAAAGAAAAAATACTAGTGGAAAATTGAATTCATTAACATGATCCCTAAATGAACACAAACTATAAGTTACATCATACAAATAATTGTGAGGGTCTCGGAATATAGTGCCCCCTGCTTACTTGTTAAGTAGCCACAGAAGAACTGGACTGAATTATCAGCTGAGTAGGTTATCATTCTACTTTTGATATCAGGATTTTGGGCCTATAAACTAGCACCTGCCATCTCTTTAAGTGAAAATCTTCATTTCTCTTGAGTTGTCCTAAGTAAAAAAATTAGTTATTCCCAATTTCCTTAAAAAATGTATTCAAATAGAAGTACTGGTGGCTTGTCCAAGGGTACCAGTGTCCTTAAGCTATGTAACTAGTTAGACCACACTATGAATGCATTAGTTAGCCATTGCCACAGTAATGCTATGCAAAAAGCTTGCATACTCAGTGGCTTACAACAAGCACTCGAATTTCTTACTCAAATGTCCACTTCAGGCTGTGGATCTGAAGTGATCTTAGCTCTACATGCCTCCAGATTCTTCTTGGATCGAAGATTACCTCAACCCTACTCTTTTCAGGGAAGATCACATGAATGCAAGGAGCCAAACCAAACACATTCATGGCCTTTACTGTAGTCATGGCCACTTACATTCCATTGGCTAAAGCAAGTCAGACATCAAAGCTCCACATTAATGGGGTGTGTGTGTGTGTGTATTCTGTTCCTCTTCTCATATACTGCGGATCACATGAACAAGTAAAGAAATGAGAATAACCCAATACTCATATGATTCAAAATCAAAATGCAAGGGTATAAAGAAACATTTAGAGTAAATACAAAATATTTTTTATCTTTCTTTGCTTAGTGACAACTTTCAACCTCATGTCAGAGAATGAACCATCACTAAGATTTTAGACTCTCTCACTTTGCCTACCCTGTAGAAGGAATGTGTGTTCAAATGAGATATCAGCAGATAATCAATCAGTGACAAATAAACCAGGTACGTTCTTTTGCCATTTGGACAACAGATTGGAGAGAGTAATCTAAAATTCAGCATGATGAGTTTGGGGTTTACATAATGAACGACGGCAGTTGGGATGTTGTGGGAAGGGCTCTAATTTTGAAACCAGACAGATCTGGTTCTGAATTCTGGCCCCTGGTGATTGCCAGGTGTGAGCTGGTAAATTGCTTAGATTCTCTAAGACTCACAGTCTAGTCTGTAAAAGGGTGATAATATCATCCTTAAGGTAGTCTGCTGATCTTTGAACAGGTATGTGAAATGCTTAATATAATATCTGATAGTTGACACTCAAGAAGTTGCAGTTTATTCTGGAAACATTTATCATATACCATAAGGAGTTTTTTAGACTTTCCTGGATGTGTTTTAAAGCAGAATTTCTTTTCTCTAAGATGGCTAAGATATAATTTCACTTGAAAATAGGATGATATCCTCCTGGGAACTCTTCAAAATCTATGATTCAATGATTCCAAAAAGGCCATTATTTATTCATTTCAGAAAACCATTTGCCACACTGCTGCATACTTTCAGATGTGCAAATAAAGGGATCCCAGCTGGTTGCTTTATTTTCAAATAACTACAAAGGAAACAGTAGAATTTTGGCTTCTTGGAATTTTCCTTTGAAAATTTTCACAACCATGTGTGGTTGGAATCTGGCATTTATCTTTTGCTTCCACTCTGGAAATTTATACAGCTCTCTAGCATTTGGTGTGGGTCACATAACTTTTCAATTCCCGGTCCTAGCCTTCCACTTGCATAATTCCCTTCCAGTGTGAAAAACCCAGATACCATAATGTGTCTACAGAGCAAGACTTTAAGCACAGCAATAGCCCATGGATTAGAAGAGTTCTCACAGCCAGATTACTCAGAAATAATAAAGAAACAGAAACCTTACATAAGACATTGTTTTACGTGAATGACCAAGTCTGAGTGTATAGGATATAATCAGTCAAATAAATTTTATAATAATTGATTTTTTAAGCATAATAAAAAAATATATAAGCTTGTAGTCAGAAAAACATACCAGTTTTCAAATGATCAGATGAGCCCTACCAATTTTTAAATTATATTTTTTTGTTTTGGGGACTTTCAAAACCAGCTGTTTAAGACCATCTAGGTGATGATGTAAGATGACATCGGACATTTATTCCTCACCCCCTCTGCCTTTCATTGCATCCAGGACAACTGCTCTGCCTATACTTTGAAAAAGAAAAGTGATCCTAAGAAAAAGTTTATAAAGAAACTAAATCTCAGAATATTTTCTTTCTTTTTTGACTTAAAAACACCTTTTTTTTTCTGGTTCTTTTGCCTCTATTTGACTACAACTTTTTCAAAGCTGAGTTTTATAATTCCATCTCCTCTTAGGGCCCTTAGCAACTTTTAAATTCCACAGTCTACTAGGTCTAGCTCTGATCTCCACTGTCTTAGTCCTTGACATTGACCCCTTCCCTGCCCAAAAAGATAGTACCTGCCTCTAACTTACAATTTTGTGAGTCAAATATTACTTACTTTTTAAATAAAGTCATATTTATTTTGTTTGACTTGATTGATAAAGAGCATAATTTACAGGACTTTCTAGCTTCAACACTTTCCTTCCTTCCTTCTTTTCTTTTTCTCTTCCTCCCTTCCTCCCTTCCTCCCTTCCTCCCTTCCACCCTTCCAACCCTCCCTTCCTCCCTCCCTCCCTCCCTCCCTCCCTCCCTCCCTCCCTCCCTCCCTCCCTCCCTCCCTCCCTCCCTCCCTTCCTTCCTTCCTTCCTTCCTTCCTTCCTTCCTTCCTTCCTTCCTTCCATCCAGTGCCAGGCATTCTGCTATGAGCCAGAATACAGAAAACAAAGAACAGGAAAGCAGCATTTACAGCCTGTCGCCACTTGGATCCAGGCTCTGTCACTTACCAGTTGTGTCACTATGGCCAACCTCCTTGAATTTTCTGTCCTTCGGTTTTCTTATCTGCAAAATGGGAACAGTAATAGTACCCTATGTCAGAGCTGTTCTGAGGGTTAAATAATGCATACGTGTATATGCTTAGAGAATTCATAGATTATCCTGTAAACAGCGTTGGTCCTGTGCCCTCAGACCTCTCTAGTTACCATTCCTGTCCTGGTCCTTGGCCTTCACGGGACTGACCACTCACCCTGATAAAACCAGAGGCAGTTCATATTGAAAAGTAGTCACAAACATGTAAAGCCCATTAAAAGATGGGTTCACGATAATCTGGTTCTTTTTCTTTGTAGAATCTCTTTTCCTGATGTACTTTGAAGGTCAGAGGCAGATGTAATTCTGACTTACAGGGGGTCACTTTTTATAACATATTCTCTGTTAGAGCTAAAAATGTTATAGGTTTATAGGGCATTAACATCTTGCTTCACTTGATATGAGGACTTTTCAAAAAGGTTGATTGTTGCTTATGGGGTTAAGAGCTATGAACTGGGTGCTCACATGACCAGTCCTCATATACTTCTTTGCCTTATGTTTATGCAGTCTTCCAACATAACGGGATAGTTTTTTAATAGTGATGGCTGAGGAGTATTCAGGTGTATGTTTTAGCAGAATTAAGATGGTATAAATTACTCATTAAGGTCTGTCATCAGGATTTAAATGTATCACCATATTTATATACACTGTATAACAAACCATTATTTTATTCATTAACTTATTAATGAACAAACATTTATTACCACAGACTAGGCACTCAGAACACAGATATGAAAGACAGAATGTAGAAGACAGTTCATGTCTTCAAGAAACTGACCATCTAATGGAAAAGGTCAGAAATAAACATTTACCAGCCATGATGTTAACACTAGTAGAGGTAAACGCAGGGCATTAACGAAGAACTGAGGAGAGGCCGAGAGAATGTGCACCCTTTATCGTGTTTTATGGTCCCTGAATTTTCCTCTTTGGTTTAGTGATACATAAATGTGCACAACATGCTATCGCACAGCTCAATATACAAGTTTGAGTCTTGCTTTTCAAAATGAGGAAACGAATAAGAATTGGTTTCTCACATTTAAGATAATTGAAAAAAGAATACATTGCCAATGAGTTATTATTTCTACTTTGTATGGGATAAAAGATTTATTTTTCCTTAATTAACCATTTCTTTTGGCCTGCTGATTTCATTGTTTTGATGCTGTGTAGATACAACCACAGATATCTGCAGTTCCTAGTCTGTAAAAGCTTTGAGGGGAGGTGTGCTTGGGACCTGTCTTAGAAAGAGGGTTTGTGACAAGTAGGGAGAAAAAGAGCTCTAGGATGGGAAGAGTCATCTCTTATTTGCAATTTTATGAGACATCAGAGTTCTTAAGTCACAAGAAACAACCAAGTCATTAGAGGAGGAAAAATATGATTTTCGTTGTGTGACTTGCCTCTATTTTTCCCTTCTTGCCAATCCAATTTGGTACGATTGTGAAACTCTATTATTAATAAACATTGAAAGCCCTTTTATTTCAGAAGGTCATTTTGGTTACCCAATAAATGTCTCATGTAGGACTAAGTGAGATGATTTAAGAGCTTCTTTTCCTTTGTCCAATACTATTAGTTAAATAAGTCTAAAAATCTACTATCAGAATTTAATTCTTGATATTTAAAACTTTATAGAATAATCTTTGGACATTTATTTCCTATCGAAATCAAACGCCTTTAATTTAACACTTCTGTATTAAAGGCCCATAATATGAAATTCAGGGTAGAAAATTTAAGAAAAGATGAATCCCAGTTCTTGCAGCTTTCCATCTAGAGAAGAATCGAATATGAGCAATATCTATTATCCATATACAATCTGATAAGAGCAATGACTTACTCATCCACTAACAACAACATTTCAACAACACCTCCCATGTCTGAGCACCATGTGAGATTCTGGGGACACAGCCATGAAGAAGGCGGGCACATTACATGGCCTCACAGTTTGGTGGGGCCGACAGATATTCATCAGATACATTTTTGAGCCTTCACTGTGGGTCAGACACTCTAAAACCAAAGACAGAAGATCCTCCCTCAACATGATGACAGTTTGTTGAAGAAGATGGACCATAAACTAAGCAATGACTAAGCGTCATGATCCGGCACTAATAGAGGTGTAGGCAGCACGAGACAGAAGGCCAAGGGGGAGGCCAAGGGAAGTGCATCCATCATCCTACTCACTAACCAGTTCCTCTTCTGTGTTTTATTATGTGCAGCATAAATAAGGGCAACATTTTGTAGCGCAGCTGACACCCATGCTTGATGAGCCACTTACTACGTGCTGAGTGCCACAGAGGAAATGAGAATATAGAAGGAGGAATAATTAATTCTCTTTGGTGTCAGCAGGGAGAGCTTCCTGAAGGATTGCTAGTGTTCCGGGAGAGACGGATTCCACGCGGAGAGATCCCTGTGAGCTAATTTATGGAGGCAGGAAAGGGGAGGCATTTAGCCAACAGTGAATAGTCCTACACGGGCTAGATTTGGGGTTAAAGAGAGTTAAGTCAGTGAAAGCCTTTATTAAATGCTTTTTCTGGTCTTCAAAGTCTTGAGCAAACTTCAATATGGGATAAAATAAAAAGAAGAAGCCTAGTACCTATGAGGAGGTATCAGAGACACTCAGTAAAAACACACAAAACAAAACACAAAAACAAAACAAACAAACAAAAACACTGAAAAGGCAAAGCCCTGGGAATCTGGGGCAAAGTTTACCTCCAGCAGTTTCACAAATGTGCTTCAACTTAGGTATAACGTTTATTCGTTGAATCCCTACATTTTGTTGTGAATTTCAGCACAACCTACTCTATGTAAAGTGGGGAGAGAAACACAGAATGTTGCTTGACCACAGGGAAGGTAGATGTAGTCCCCACCCACAGACCCTAAGCAGCAGAAGAAGTGCCCACACAGAGGACGCAGAAAGGGGTCACAGATCTGCCCGGGCCACCCTAGGGCCTGGAGTCCATGGTGCGTTTTCGGTCAAATCGTATTTCCTTGTGGCTTGTATTAAATGGAGTTCCCTGGAGACAGGTTCTGAGATGGAGAACTGCCTACAGAAGATTTATACAGTAATTCTTTTGAAAGAAAGAGGAGCGGGGGGGAAAAAAAGAGAAACGAACCTGTAACGCGGTTGCCAGGAGGACTCGGTTGGTTCTACTGGGAGCTTTGCAGCCCTTCACAGCAGCACTTAATTGAGTTGATGTGCCCCGCCCCTGAATATAGGCACCCATCAATCACCTGCTGCTGAGACCCGGTAGAACTCTGGGCTGGGCAGTTTCCTGCAGGTGGGAGCGATTCCCTGTGATGGACACAGCCTGGTGCTGTCAACAACGTTTAATTCCATACTTAGAACAATAGGCTTCAATACTAGGATACATTTGTTTGGTATTTGATTAGTTTGCAAACTATAGCTAAAAGTCATTAAGTGCTTACTCTCTTATGAGTCACTGTGGTGAAGATGATCTCATTTAACTCTCCTAACAACCCTATGATGGACGTAAAACCATTGTACCTAAAGTAAAGTACGGTTACTTTATGAAGGCTGAGGAAACGAAAGTATTTTTAGAATAAATAACTATCAAAGATCTGTTAAGTGGCAGATATTTGATATATATGTTTCTATGTTTTAAAGCCTATAAACTAGTATCATGAGAAATATACATTATTATGTATATATTTAGGGTGTCCCAAAAAAATGTATGCACAATTAACAGCTGATAACTCAATTTTCATTCCTTTTCAGGTTTAACTGATTTGAAATAATGAGTGAAGCCAGACTAAGTTTTGAACAACAAAAAATTTACCCTAAAATGCCTCTAGACTTTTTTTAAAATACATTTTTATTGATTTCAGAGAGGAACGGAGAGGGAGAGAGACATAGAAACATCAATGATGAGAATCATTGATTGGCTGCCTCCTGCACGCCCCCTACTGGGGATCCAGCCAGCAACCCAGGCATATGCCCTTGATGGGAATCAAACCCATGACCCTTCAGTCCGCAGGCCTACACTCTATCCACTGAGCCAAGCCGGCTAGGGCACCCATTAGACTTTTTTTTAATGGGGATGTAAAAAAGATAAGGTCTACAGTACAAAACTGGCAACAGTTGATGAATTGAGAGCCCACAAATACCAAACAAAATAATTCTTGATGTTTGTGATTACTCTGCTTCGCGTTATCTGCAGTACCTGGACCAGAATAGTCATCAGTTCGTAAACAGGCATTGATGAAAAAAATTCTTCATTTGTGTAGATTCTTTTAAATTTTGAAAATGAAGTGTATGTTAATAAACACTGACTTTAGAATCATTCAAAGTGTGTGTACATTTTTTGGGACAGCCTGTATATAGACAGACAGTGATGGAGTGGTTAACACATGAGCATGTATTGTGTTGTGTATGTGTGTCTGTGTTTGTGTATTATATATATAGTTGTGCATGAATAAATATGTACAACAGAGAAGATTGATCATCAGAAAAGTATGCAGCTACAGACAGTGAAGGTATATGTAACTAAAGATAACAAGCATCCAGCCTCACCTCCTTTCATTTGGAGTGATTTTATATATATATACTAGAAGCCCGGTGCACGAAATTCGTGCACGGCGGGGGGTTGTCCCTCAGCCCAGCCTGTACCCTCTCCAATCTGGGACTCCTGGAGGGATGTCCGACTGCCCGTTTAGGCCCGATCCTGGTGGGATCGGGCCTAAACGGGCAGTCGGACATCTCTCTCACAATCCAGGACTGCTGGCTCCCAACTGCTTGCCTGCCTGCCTTCCTGATTGCCCCTAACTGCTTCTGCCTGCCAGCCTGATCACCCCCTAACCACTCTGCTGCCAGCCTGGTTGATGCTTAACTGCTCCCCTGCCAGCCTGTTTGCCCCCAACTTTCCACCTCTGCCGGCCTGGTCACCCCTAACTGCCCTCTCCTGCAGGGTTGATCACCTCCAACTGCCCTCCCTTGCAAGCCTGGTCCCTCACAACTGCCCTCCCTTGCAGGCCGGATGCCTCACAACTGCCCTCTCCTGCTGGCCATCTTGTAGTGGCCATCTTGTGTCCACATGGGGGCAGGATCTTTGACCACATGGGGGCAGCTATATTGTGTGTTGCAGTGATGATCAATCTGTATATTACTCTTTTATTAGATAGGATAGAGGCCTGGTGCACGGGTGGGGGCCAGCTGGTTTGCCCTGAAGGGTGTCACATATAAGGGTGGGGTTTCCCTTGGGGTGTGGGGCGGCCTGAGCGAGGGGCCTGTGGTGGTTTGCAGGCCAGTCACGCCCCCTGGCAACGCAAGGGGAGGCCCTGGTATCTGGAATTTATTTTCCTTCTACAATTGAAACTTTGTAGCCTGGGGTGGAGCCAAGCCTGCTGCTCCCTCCGGGGTGGCAGCCATTTCTGTGGCAGTTAATTCACCTTCTACAATTGAAACTTTGTAGCCTTAAGCGGGTGAGCCCAGCCAGGTTGTGCGGAAAGCTTTGCTTCCCCTGTTGCCGCCGGCAACCCTGGCTTGCTCTCTCAAGCTCCATTCTGCCGCCATTTGTTTGAATTTGTTTACCTTCTATAATTGAAACTTTGTAGCTTGAGTGGAGGCTTAGGCCTGCAACGGCTATGGAAAGCTTGGCTTCCTCTGTTACCTGGGAAACCTTGCTCTCTGTGGCTGTAGCCATCTTGGATTGGGGTTAATTTGCATACTCGCCCTGATTGGCTGGTGGGCATGGCTTGGCTGGTGGGCGTGGTTTATGTAGCGGAGTGATGGTTAATTTGCACATTACCATTTTATTAGAGAGGATAAATATATAAGTATATATATATTTATATATTTTATATAAATATAAAGTATAAGTATATATATATTTATATATATATGTATATATATATATATATATGATCATATATATATTTAATTTATTTCAAAGAGGAAGGGAGATAGAGAGAGCGATAGAGACATCAATAATGAGAGAGAATCATTGATCGGCTGCCTACTGCACGCCCCCCACTGGGGATTAAGCCTGCAACCCGGGCATGTGCCCTGACCAGGAATTGAACTGTGACCTCCTCCTGGTTCATAGGTCAATGCTCAACCACTGAGTCACCCCTGCTGGGCTGGAGTGACATATTTGAAAATAATCTACTATGTGCAAAACACGATGCTCAGTTCTCTAGAGCAGTGTGAATGAACTTGACTTTCTTGGGTATCCCAAAGTACAGACAACTGTGCTTTCATTTCTAGGTCCCTCACTCAACTACCATGCTAACCATTCTTCTACACTTTTTGTTTTCTAAACTTAGTAGAAACGCTTCATCCACTGAGGTCTCCTACATGTTTCATCCTTTTGACCTGCTATACTTTTTATTTCTTCAATGTAATTTTGTAATAACTTCAGGAGGAATAGTAGATAAATACATCTTGTTCTCACAAACCTTCCTCTCTCAATAGGCTAGGTCAGGACAAGTGCTTCGGGGCGATTAAGATGTTAATGTGGCTGGAGTTGATGTGAATGATACCATGTTCTCCAAAGCACAGGACCATATTGTTAAGGAGACGGCTGCACTGCCCATGATGGGATGGCAGCTCCTTTCTGGTTCCCATTTTCTTTTCTTTCTTTCTTTCTTCTTCTTCTTTTTTTTTTTTTAATGGAAGTGTCAGGATCAACGGGGCCAGTTTTGCTTCAGAGTTTGATGGACTACTGTTAATGTCTGACCCAATTTTGACAATAGTACAAGAAAATCTAGAATACAGACATGCCAAAAGTTTCACAGAAAAAATTCAGTTGAATTTTTATGTTTTCTGTTATTTCCTCAGTTAAGTACTTTTGCAGACACTCCCTCCAATCCCCCTCCCCCCGTGAAAATGAAAATAACTTAATGTTCTTCCATATGGTTCAAGTTGAACGTTTTAATGCTAGCCCTCTCTCTCTCCGCCCTATTTGAAAAAACAAAGAGCTTCAAACATTGTACTGGGGCTGAACTTCAGATATTTTCATTCCAAAATTAGGACTTAAGGTTGTTTCCAAAGAGCACTACCCGGGTTGAATTTATGGCCTTTCGTGCCCTGGACTGTTCCCTTCTGAGGAAGGGCTCTGCCCAGGACTCTGATCTTTCGGTAGTTGCCTATGAGATCTGAAAGAGACAGGGATCCAGCAGAGCCTGGAGAGTGTGCCTGTCGTCAAGGGATACGACCTCAGGCAGAAAAACTGGGGGGGAAAAAGACCATGTCAGTTTCGACTTCCAAGAAAAGCAGTTGCTATTTTGATAACAGTAATG
Organism: Cnephaeus nilssonii; assembly: GCF_951640355.1. Taxonomy (NCBI): domain Eukaryota; kingdom Metazoa; phylum Chordata; class Mammalia; order Chiroptera; family Vespertilionidae; genus Cnephaeus; species Cnephaeus nilssonii. The sequence goes on from NC_137089.1 coordinate 41,860,075, forward strand.
TCCCTTTAGTTCAAAGTCACCAGCTATCAAAACAAGTTGCAGTTCACAGCAGACTAATTCCTTTCCATTACGGAGAAGCAGATCCCAGTGTAATTGAGTCTAAATAAAAAGATATTTATAGAGAAAACTCAGTTCATGAGGAGCAAGGAGAAATCAACAACAAGCCGGGCTTCTTAAATGTTCAGACACAAAAAGGCACCCTATACAGTTTATACCCATAGAATTAAGAAATCACTGGAAAAATTATCTTAGAAGAAAACGATGTTCTAAAAGATGATTTGCCAAAGAGATAGGGTAATCACCTATCAAAGCAATCGTCTATCAAAACAAAATACAGAATCCCTCCTGCTCCGGCCCATGTGTTAACCGCTCAGAACAGCTCTGCTCTGCCCTCGGTATGAGGTTTGAACAGGAAGTATTATTGTCTGGCATCAGAGCCAAGGCAGGATCCAGCTTGAACCTCCAAGTCATTTCACAAGGAAGTATGAAATTGCAGAACAATGTGGGTGGGCAATAGGCTTGACCTGACTCTCATTTACTGAATAAACACAGACTCCAGTAGTTGTACTTCTGAGAGCTTCAGCAGGGGCATTGCCAACGTATAGCACTTGGGGGAGAGAGGTTTGGATCCCATCATAAACCTCCATGAGCACCCCCTTCAAGTCACCCTTAATACACGTATAATCTAAGCAACCTAAGTGAAATCAAGTGTGCTTGCTCCAGAGTAGCTTCAAGACAAATCAATTAGCCTTCACTTCCAGAAAACTTTTAAGTGCTAGGTCCCTCCTATAGGGAATTTCTGGAGCTGCCACCCCACTGAACTTTAGTCCAAACCTTGAGATTATATGCAACATTGGTTTTTGCTGGAACAGGGCACTAGAGGCCCCCTAGCTCCTCAGTCCTCTTGTATTCCCATTACAGTTGCTGGCAGCTAGAGCAGGTAAAGAAAACCATATTGTTTGTGTAGTATAAAAGATGACTTCTTAAAGATGTGCAGACAGCAAAATCCATGCTTGAGCAATTGTGAAAACAAGAAAAACCTGAAACCAATTAGTGATCTATTTATACACGTAAAAAAGTGGAATATGATTTCTTACTGTATGGACTGGACAGCTCTCAAGTTTTTTCTTCCCAAGCTTCTTGGCAGGGAGGGACATATTCTGGAGAGGAAACCACAGGGGCAGATTTTGCGAGTTGTCTGAAGTGGACACATATGGATGAAGCATGCCCACATTAGGTCAGGTTCACTTTTTTAAAACGTATTGGCTAGCAAACAATAAAAAGGAATACAACACAATTTTTCATTCCATTCCATTCCTACATTTAAAATTATGTGCAACCAGTAACATGTGGTCACTGTAACCAGTGAAAATTCAATATTTATAAAATAACTATACTCTAAGCCTATGGATTTTCAGCCAATGTTTGAATTAGGGAACTTGTGAATACAATTCTCTTGAATGTTGATATTTGTAATCACATAAAAGAACACTTATTATCTGACCTAAACATGTGGAAGATACTCTGCTGGGTACCATGTAACGTGGGGGTGGGGAACGTCTCGCCTGAGAGCTGCATAAGGCCCCCGAAATCATTTGGTCTGGCCCTGCCAAGGTATTGGGGGTGAGTTACTTAAATGTTTGACCAAGGATAGCAGGATAATTTTTAAGTTGATAATTTTGTATGACCTGTGAATGATGTTATAAACATCCAATGGCCATTGGTAAAAAAAGGTTCCCCATCCCTGACGTAAAGCATGTTCAACAGAAGTGTGGTATTGGAGGTGGGAAAGAATCTTAAAATCCATTGGGTCTAATGGCCATGTCTGCCCTGGTGAGACTTGAAGTCTTAGAGTAAGTACATCCCTCCTAACATAGTGATAGGCACTTTTATAAATAAAACACCAGAAATAAAAATAAAATATGTACAAGCAATTGGGATAGTATTTTTGATGTGGTCAAGTCATAAAGGTATCAAGAAAACTACATGACCAGATGGAGTAAATAATCAGAATTTGTTTCCTTAGCCACTCAAAATATTCTTTCTCTACCCATAATGTTACAATAGTTTCATAGCTTTATGTCCTCCTAGCATGTGACTCCTTGGATTTTTTTTTTAACTACAACTATGTCTATTGAGCTACATTTCATAAGCTATCAGTTAATTGGACAAAACTCCTGGCCTGGTGTAGTTGGAGGGCTTTGGTGTATGAGGCATTGTCTGCTTACTAAGCCTCGTCTGTACTTTCAATATAAACTGTTGAGTGCACATTGCCTCTTACAGGACATAGAAGTTGACCAAAAAGACACCAGAGATACAATGAACAACAATTCTTGTGCGAATCATGCAATTCTCTGATGCTTGAGATAACATTAAAGAAATCAGTTGAAGGCAAGAATGGAACTGACAGAGAGGGGTATATAGTCTTAAAAAGAGTTAGGTCAGCTCAGGAGGTGTTCATGATATTCTTGAAGATGGACCTTCACGATGCAAACATTGAAGAGAACTTTACTTGGAAGAAGACAAGATGAAAGAACATTAGATTCCAAATGCAAATGGACCACCCCCCCCAAAAGAAAAAAAAAGTTAAAACAAAGGGAGACTCAGGGAAGTCCCTTAATCGAGACATCTTGGCTCTCCCAATCCATAAACCATTTTGCTCCAGGGGATAGTTCCAACCATAAATTTTATGAAGAGACCCTACGATCTGGCACCATGAGTTGGCAGACAATTGAACCCACTCCCAGGACCTTAACCTTCTTTGCCAGGGAAGTCATCATCTGAATGGGAAAAACCATTGCAAAACTTTCCCTTCATCTAACAAGAATGACTCATTGTAGATGTATCACAAGGAAGTGCTTTGTTCCAGACACAGTTCCTAGAAATAGTGGGGCATTCCAGTCCAATAGATGAAAACCTGCCTCACAAGAACCAAAGCAGTGTGTTTGCATCACTTGTCTGTGAATTCAAACTGCCTGCTTTCAAGAAGACAAGAAGGAGATGGGGCTTCCAAAAGAATGGATAATCCCAAAGTCTCTGGGGATTATCTAGATTGCAGAATATTTACAGAAAAATTTCAATCCCAAGAGATATCTTTCTTATCAATCTTGGACCCCGTCCTTTGTCGCTGCTCTCATTTGTTAAATGAAAGCACATTTTGTCAGGCTAAACAAAGTTCAGTTGAACATTTAAATCTATTGCGCAATGATGACAACTTAAAAATTTTAATGCAACTTTTAGATTAATTATACAGTTGTGGATATACAACGTGTTAGTAAATCTTAAAATTTTTAAATAAAATTACGACTTAAAATTTTTAACTAAAAAAAAAATGCATGGTATATAGCCCGGCCCGCATGGCTCAGTGGTTGAGTGTCAACCTACGAACCAGGAGGTCATGGTTAGAGCCCTCCTGATGCAGTCTTGCAGGTTTCTCTGTGTGCCTGCATGACACCTTTCCAAGTATGATCAGGTATTTATGTAATTAGTAGTTCAGGGTACACTCTCCCTGCTGTACTGTAAGCTCTATCTGTACTGCTCACGGTTTTCCATTTCCTAACACAATGCCTGGTGCAGGTAGGACAATCTCAATCATTGTGCTGAACAAACAAACAGAAGTGCAGCTAGCTAGACAGGATTAGGCACCTCATCAATGTTGAATGGGATAATGCCTCAATTCACTCTTTTAGGCCTTTTCGCAAGGAGGATTTTGAGGAATAATGGGGAGAATTTCAGTCCCAGTGACAGTCCTGTGGGAAAAACAAGCCTTCTCAGCATGTGGATGGAACTGTTGCTTGTGTCCAATAACAACACAGACCCTTCCTCCTAAATGTGGTCTTAGATTAAGGGTGCTCACAGGATTTATTTTATTCCAGACCATGCTAATTTGCCCTCATGTTTGTATATTAGTAACCAAATTGAGTAATGGCTGCATGCTATAGGAAATGAAAAGGATACAATTAACCCCCTTTTGCTCCTTAAAATTCAGAATGCCTTTGGTTCAATTCAAGTGGAAATTATAACTACAGACATAAACTCATTTGAGTGCAGGGCAACCAATGATGGAAAGTGGCTGAGCTCCTACAGCTTCCTGGGGCATGGCACTGAGTACCCTGCGGGACAGTTGCAGCTGGGAGGAGCAGATGCGGCTCTCAGAAAGGTCATCCACGCCTCAGGTGGGTGGGTGCTCTGTTAAGAGAGTCTGGAGAATGTGGCATTTAAGGTGCAGACTCAGAAACTAGACCACGTGAGTTCAAAACACATACCTGTCACTTACTATTTGGTTTTCTCCTGGGCAAGTTACTTCAACTCTCTGCACCTTGTTCTTATCTCTAAAACAGAGATGATGGTAGTACCCATTGCGTAGGGTTATTGAGAAGATTAAAGGAGTTAATGCAGGTAAAGTGTGTAGAAGAGTTTCTAGAGTAAATGTTCCCTGAGTGTTTTATTCTTATATGAACACACTCTTAGAACATATTTTGGGAAATGCATCCTCCTAAATAAAAGTCATTTAAAAAATATATTTTATTGATTTTTTACAGAGAGGAAGGGAGAGGGATAGAGAGTTAGAAACATCAATGAGAGAGAAACATCGATCATCTGCTTCCTGCACACTCCCCACTGGGTATGTGCCCACAACCAAGGTACATGCCCTTGACCGGAATCGAACTTGGGACCCTTGAGTTTGCAGGCCAAGGCTCTATCCACTGAGCCAAACCGGTTAGGGCTAAAAGTCATTTTTAAGAGATTATCTTAAATTGGGTTCAGAAGGTTAGCATCTTTTGGGAGAAAAGATAGAAGGAACACAGTTAAGAATCAGTAATTATTTTTGCCAGATGTCAATAAAAGTTTATGAATTCCTAAGAGATTTGGTGGAAACTCGTTTACTTTCTAGGGCTTCTATCATGTTCCTAAATTAGGTTCCAAGGATTGAAACGAGTCGCTTTTTTGAGTTAATTAATTGCAATAAGGATTTATTGAGAATCTCCTAGGATCAGAATACAATTGAAAAGTTTCCTTGGCAGGAGTACCACCAGAGTGAGGGAATTGTAAAATTTTCTTTCCTGTTTTCCAATCACAAAGGGTGGTTGGATATGAACTCAGGTGCTCCTAAATATATTCTCATGAATCAGAAATTATATTTACTAAGTGCTAATTTGTTGTAAAATTAACAATGGCATATATGGGTGATATGTAAAACCCTTTCATGGGTTTTATAAAAGAAATGAAATTATAATGGTAAAACCATACAGCATAAGTTCATAAGGTGAATAAAAGTTATATAGATCTTTTCAATGAATCCAGCTCTATATTAAATAATTTTAAAGGACTGAGAGGAACTAACAGGTGTAATGGTTTAATGCTAGTGTGGTTTTCTACTGTTTTCCTTTTGTTTCTCTTAAACTTTCTGCAATTGTGTGTGCTAGGATTTTAGGATGTAAGAAATGGGATGGTTGATCTACAATAATTTCTCAGTAATAAAAGGCTCCTTTTTGGAGGCCTACGTTTTCCTGTTCTGTTGTTTTTATTGCCCCCAAACACATCTTCCCTGAAGGTGAAAGAATAGATATGAATTTTAAAAATGGGATACACATTTAAAAAATATATTTGTATTGATTTCTGAGAGGAAGGGAGAGGGAGAGAGAGATAGAAACATCAATGATAAAATATAATCATTAATTGGCTGCCTCCTGCAAACCCCACACTGGGAATCGAGCCCATAACCTGGGCATGTGCCCTGACTGGGAATCAAACCGTAACCTCCTGGTTCATAGGTCAACATTCAACCACTGAGCAACACCGGCTGGGCAGGACAAACATTTTTGAAAGAGAATAGATTCAAAGAAGAATGAATTCTTAGACTATTTCTACTACTGTTAGTATAAAATTAACATGATCTTGACCAGGAAGCATGAATGAACTCGAGTGCATGTAAAATCTGATGACTGACAAGTCAAAGTCTATAGCTCCTGAGTGGAGGGTCCTAGTGCAAATTACAAAGTATTGTTGACTTTTAGGGGCCATGAAATAGCTAAAGAAAGATACAGATTTGTTTGGCAATAGAATCTTAGGAAATTTTTTTTTAGTTCATACATGGAAGAGAGGCAAAGGCATCTTTTGCTTAACTGCAATAAATATTCAAAATTAGGCTCACATCAGAAAGAGATAAACCTCTTCTTCTTGCCAGTGGCCTTACCATGAACTCAATGATGCTTGTCCTGAAAGATCCCATTCTGTTTGTTATTTGTCAGCTGTCTATATTTGGACACTCAAGTGAACACCTTGGTCATTTGGGTCCTCTCCAAGGCATAGATAGATAGATAGATAGATAGATAGATAGATAGATAGATTTTTAATTCAAAGAAAGAAACATATTTGTCTTGCTTAATCTATTAGTTTACAAATGGAGGGTGTAACTTTTCCCAAGCAATGGTATCTCTTGCCAAGAACAAACAGAACCCCATAAAAGCAATTTGCAAAAAAAGGCATGTGTTGATCCTAGAAGACACTTTGCACTTGCCAGTGAGACTAGGGGGAAGGGTCATAAACTTAAATTCATAAATTCTCTGGGCCCCATCTATTTCTTCCACGAAGGCTCTATGGTGTTCAAGTTAGAAATGCATGCAAAACTGGCTTGTCAACTGTAAATAGTTTTTAAATGCTTGTGTCTTAGGTAGGGTCTCTCCAGAAAGACTTCAAAAAAAGAAATTTAATGCAAATAATTTTTTGAAAAATCCCGCAAGCTCTGCAGAATGGGAAAGTGAGACCAATATAGGGTGGGTTAATATACAGATTATTGCCATGGATTACTGGGGCTCCCTCCCACTGGGACCTCTGGGGACAGCAACATACCTCACAAATGGCCACCTTAACAGCAAGGGAGCTGGTGGTGTCTCCTCTCCCACCTGTCATCGGCTGAAGGCTACTAGTACACCTGAAAGTGTCAATGTTCCAACACCTTTGGCCTGCCCTACAATGTTGACCATGCACACATAGAAATCCCTCAAACAGAGGGAAATGCATGCTTGTAATAGGAAGTCCTGAGAGTGTACCAGAATGGTGGAACTGGGGGAAAAGGGGAAGAGTATCCCCGGTGACTGCTACAATTACTTATTATCATGAAACAAGTTTTATTTTTTAAAATATATTTTTATTGATTTCAGAGAGGTAGGGAAAGGGAGAGAGAGATAGAAACATAAATGATAAGAGAGAATCATCAATCAGCTGCCTCCAGCATACCCCCTACTGGGAATTGAGCCCATAACCTGGGCCAGTGCCCTGACTAGGAATCAAACAATGACCAGGTTCGCAGGTCGATGCTCAACCACTGAGCCACAACAGGCATGAAACAAGCTTTAAGTCTAGACTGTGTCTACAGCTGGGCCCATTATAGAATATTATATATAGTACTAGAGGCCCGGTGCATGAAATTCATGCACAGGGGGAATTCCCCTCAGTCTAGCCTGCACCCTCTCCAATCTGGGACCCCTCAGGGAATGTCTGACTGCCAGTTTAGGCCAAATCCCCGGGATTGAGACTAAACCGGCAGTCGGACATCCCTCTCACAATCCTGGACCACTGGCTCCTAATCGCTCAACTGCCTGCCTGCCTGGTCACCCCTAATTGCCCACCCCTGCCAGCCTGATTGCCCCTCACTGCCTCTGTGTGCCTGCCTCATTGCCCCTAACTGCCCCCCTCCACCGCCAGCCTGGTCACCCCTAACTGCCCCCCACTGCTGGCCAGGTTGCCCCAATTGCCCCCTCCCTGCTGGCCTGGTTGCCCCTAACTGCTCCCCCCCCCACCCCGCCGGCCTAGACACCCTTTACTGCCCTCCCTGCCAGCCTGGTTTCCCCCAACTGCTCCCCTCTGCTGGCCTGGTCACCCCCAACTTCCCCCCCTCTGCCGACCTATTCACCCCTCTCTGCCACCCTGCCAGCCTAATCATCCCCAACTGCCTCCCCTGCTGGCCTGATCGCCCCTAACTGCCCCCACCTGCTAGCCTGGTCGCCCCCAACTGCGCCCCCCCCCCCCCCCCCCGCCAGCCTGGTCGCCCCTCACGGCCCCCTGGTCATCCCTCACTAAACCCCCTGCTGGCCTGGTCGTCCCACACAGCCTGCTTGTTCAGTCATTTGGTCTTCCCTCACTAACCCCCTTCCAGCCTGGTTGTAGGCAGCCATCTTGTGAGAGTGTGTGGGTTAATTTGCATATGACATCTTTATTATATAGGATAAAGAATTAACCCATATTTTATGTTAATTCAGGTCGTTATTTTATGATGGGTGTATAATTATGCTATTGTCTCGACATATGCATATGTACATACACAACAGATCTTTTAAGGATTTATTTTGAATTATCTTAATTAAGAGACCAATTAAAAGTAATGCTAAAATATTTGATCTTTCTTTGAGGTGGTTATTAAATTACAACAATAAAAGTGACTGTACATCTATGACATTTATAATTCTACTAGAGGCCTGAGGTACGAAAATTTGTGCAAGAGTAGGCCTTCCTTCCCCCAGCTGCCAGCACTGGCTTCCCTCTGGCACCAGGGACCCGGGCTTCCGTCCTCCGGCCGCTGGCAGGCACCCGGGACCCTGGCCAGCTTCCCTCCCCTCCGGCCCCGGCTTTGTCAGAAAGGACCTCCAGAATGATGTCCGGAAGACATGTGGTCTAATTAGCATATTACCCTTTCATTATTATAGATATCTCACTATTATATACTAGTAACAGTATCTTATAAATACATCATTCTAAAATTTTTAATTTCTTATGATTTTTTATTATAAAATGTTTAAACATTTTTAATTAAGAGTAGTAATATATGTTACTGATATAATGTTTTGTTAATCACTTTATTTTAAATTATTTTGCATGTTACTGCAAGAGGTTTTTGTATTTATTGTTGTTGGGGCAATGGAAAGATTTAGCTCTTGAAGTAACTGATCAAGAATTAGTAAATCTCAATTCATTGTGATAAAATATAGGGTCTTTATAGTCTATGTTTCACTTATCTATTGCTGTGTAACAAATGGCTCCAAAACTTAATGTGCTAAAATAAGGATGATTTCTTGGCTTATGTTTTTAGGATTCAACTGGGCATCTTTTGGGTCCGTATGGTGCTGATTTGGTCAATGGTGCAGCTGCTTTCAGCTGGCAGTTGGGCTGAGCTCCAAGGTCCAGAAAGCCTCTGACTATGTGGGCCTTGGTGCTGCTGCCCAGGGCCATGAGGCTCTCTCTCCGCATGGCATTTATCTTTCAGGGCGTTTCCACACGGCCTTTCTCTTGTGAAGAGTAGCCTTCTGAGGGTCTGGCAGCTGTATTCCAAGAAGCAAAAGGGTCAGCTGCCAGGACTGCTAAGAATGTATTAAGAAGCACCTGAGTTCATATCCAACCACCCTTTCTAATTGGATCTGCCCCACTTCTGCCCTATATTTTGATCAGAGCATGTCTCAAGTTCTACATATTGTGGCACATGAAAATTCATCATTCTCTCACATTTATTACATGCCCACATGGCTTTGACCCTGTGTTCACAGCTGGTTGATGGTAGAAGTGTGAGGTGGGATGAAGTACAGAATCATGAACGTGGTGTCTGGGAGTCCTGCAGGCTATTTCAAGGGGGAGGATTCCACCCTTTCGTGGAGGGAGTGACATGCATATATTTGAAAGGGAAGAATTGGTGAGCACTATCTTTGGAGACTACATCCATATTCTGGATGGCAATACACCAGATATATATCAGGTCTTTATGTCATGAAAGAAAGAAGAATAGACATTGAATGATACCTAAAAGCCTCTGACAGAAGGTTCTTTCATTAGATTTAAATCATTGTCCCTAAAATATTCCTGTTTATTCAGAAATTATAAATTATTAAATAAGTTTTACATTTTAAATATATTATTTTTTTGAGAATTGGCGAAACTTACCATTTTTTTCCAGCTCACCTGAAAAATATTTATGGCTCTATGCATTCTTGTAAGAATCAATGCTTGCAGAAGTTATCACTATTATTTTTAAATCTATTTCTACATTTTCCATATTGAAATGTTTCTTCCACTATAATCCCCTTCTCTTTGTTATAGAAATGTTTTTAAATTGTGTTATTTTTATATTGATAGGATGTCTATGACATATAAATCTCTAGTTGGCTTCATCCTCAATATTCATAGGTTTATGGGCTCTAGAGACTGGGATGGGGTTAACATTTGAGATTAGGATGGAGTAAGTCAAAACTCTGAGGTCAGATCAGTCTAATTTCTGCACAATGTTTGGGAAGGCTGTCACCTAAATTTGGCTCACTGGGAATCTTACTTCTAAACAATAATTAAAAGAATGAGGTGGTTTTCTTATTTTTGTTGGCAGGCTGACAGACTAGCCTTGCATTCAGCATCCAATTGATTCTAAGACTCTGTACCACTTAAACCTCAGGGAAATTTTATTGTCCAGCAATTAAACTTTGATGAGTTTGTGTTTTATACAGTCTGATCACATTCATTGTTTTAATTATGCCTTATTGTGTTCTAATGTGCTCATTTTTAATAAAAAAATGATGAGGTTGTTCTTGTTTAATTTTAAAGCTATTTATCTAAGATATTGTCTAGTAAACTGTTAAGACAATGTTTGCCATATTTGTGAAAAAAGATGTGATTTAGCAATAGTATTATGTTAACAAAGAAACCAAAAAATAAGCACAGAAGTTTATGAATCTGCCAACAGTGGTTTTTCTACCTGTGGTGGGATGTGAGACTTCATCATTCTCTCACATTTATTACATGCCCACATGGCTTTGTCCCTGTGTTCACAGCTGGTTGATGGTAGAGGTGTGAGGTGGGATGAAGTACAGAATCAAGAACTTGGTGTCTAGGAGTCCTGCAGGCTATTTCCTGTTCTTCACTTCCTGTAACCTGCAACCTTGGATGACTGTCACATAACCGTTTAGTCTAGAGTTCACCATTTATAAAATGAGAGTTTAACCCCCCACACTTGCCTCATCATGTTGACCTGGAATGAATAATGACAATAGGGAATACTTAACAGAGCTGGCCACTCTTCTAGAACCCCCTCCATTCAGGCGCTTTGTGTGGACAGCAAACATTGGAATTCTGATGTCCTCATGTGTCCTGGTCTACTAGACGCTGGATTCCCTCCTGCTCCTCTCAACTCCCTTAAGCCTCTTAAATTTGCTAGATCCTCCTAGCACATCCACACTGTTAATTACTACTCTGGGAAGCACTTCTAAAATTATGCTAAGGGTCAGAAGGTCATCAAAGTTCCTTTTGTTGCTATCTCTGATAGCCCACCTTGGCCCATGTGCATTTTAATTGCTTTTCTCCAGATCAGGTGCCTGCCTTTGTCTTCTAATTCATCAGGAGTGCTAGTCCAGCCAGTGGGGCAGGTAGTACTCCCCATTAGGTTGGGGACTCTTGGGCTGTTGTAAGGGCAACACCACTCCCTAATTCAATGTATAAGTCTAATCTTGCTAGTAAGAATCAATGTCCAACACTGAGACCATAACATGCTTCAAAAGTTAGATTATAAAACCACTTTGCAATGTTGGTTCAACACTCTTTTGGATGAAGCACACTTTTCCCTTCTGAGCATCTAAAGTTTACTTATTACTATTGTTAAAACTAAAATAGATTTACCGCTGTGATGGCCAATTATATTACTTCCACGACTTTAAGATCTAAAACATTATTTTCTAAATCTCTGGTTGTACAAGTACTAGGCAACTGGCTAGAGTCCACTTTTTCCAGATTCTTAAAATCTCCCATGGCCAAGGCAATCCTCGGAAAAGGGAGTCCTTTCAAGATTTTAATCAAATCTAAAGGAAGGGGAGGAGTCGGACAAAGTAAATGAGATGAAACCCCCCAGGGCATAACCGGGAACTTGGAGGAGGAAACAACTCAGAACTGAATGGATTTACACAAGAAGCCCTGGGCCATGGTGCTGTCGACCATGCAGTGTCCCCCGTTGTCATTCCCCGGCCAGGAGAGTGAACACTAGATGGCATGACTGGGTGGGCTATTCTGCCTGTGGTAGGACCACCTGGGGTTCATGCAAATATAGTCTTGCTGAGGAGCAGGGACAGAAAGCTGTCCTCTGTTTATGGCACTAAGTGATAGTGCTCATAAGCTGCCCAGTATATTTTAGGGTTTTCTGGCATAACTTGTGTTTATATTAGTTTTTGGAAGAAACTGGCTTTTACTTTGTTATCTTTCCAATGCCAAGGCTGAATAGAAAATGAACATTACATCAGTTTGTTTCTTGGTCCTTGGGAAAAATTCTAGCCAGAATGGACAAATTCAACCAGGGTGCCAAGGGAAGAGACAGATGATGTCTGTTAAAAAAAGTGTGGCATCAAGTTTTACACATTTTGTTTGGAATATGGTGTTGCCTCCACCCCAATTCTGGACCTCCCTCCCCCCACACACACTTAAAATTTTTAAGTTAAAATCTATTGAGTATACACAAGATAAAGATTTGTGCAAGCATATTCTTATTCCGAATATTTGGCAAGAATTTAATTATTCTGTAACATTCTGCCAATTAATCGTGATTATACTGATTGAAAAAGTCTCATGAGGAAAGTGGTATCTAAAATGTGGGTTTGCAGGAATGCTTTATTATACTTATTTCCAGGATTGCACTTAACTAATTGTATCACTTATTTATTTCAGTGAAATATAAAGAATTTATGGCTCAATAGGCCCAGAGATCAAAAACACTGTACAATATCACATTCTTCCTTTGGTAGCCCAAGGAAACCAAAGTCCATATGTTCAGATATTCTGTGACATGATTACCATTATGTTGTTTTGCCATAATGTGAGCAATTTTGTCATTTTTGCTTTGGAAACAACTATCACAACAAAAGACAGTCTGATCTCATTCATTGTTTTAATTATGCCTTATTGTGCTCTAATGTGTTCATTTTTAATAAAAAATGAACACATTAGAGCACATGCATTCTTGTAAGTGTGTTAGATTTTTCAATATAAAAATATTTATTTGCATTTTTTCTAGTTTAGCAGTTAGTATGTATCTACTGACTTGGTTAATTACTGAAATCAAGCCTTTAAACCTTATTCAACATACCCAAGATAGGGCAACGACACTAGTGTACATCAACAGATGAATGGATAAAAGTGATGAGAGATCTATGTATTATTCAGCCAGGAGAAAGAAGGGAAACCTGCCATTTGCAACAATATGGATGAAGCTTGAAGGCATTATACTAAGTGAAATAAAGCAGAGAGAGAAAGAGAAGTACTGCATCGTGGTATAATTTATATGTGAAATCTTAAAAAATGTCAAACTCATAGGAACAGAGTAGAAAAGTGGTTGCCAGGGGCGGGGTTGGGGTGGTGTTCAGTGGGAGAACTAGGGAGAAATTGGTAAAATGATAAAGACTTTCAGCTATAAGATGAATAAAGTCTGAGGATCTCATATAAAGTGTGGTGACTATTCTTGATAACACTGTATTATGTAATTGAAATTTGCTAAGAGGGACAATGTCAGTGTTCTCACTAAAAATAAATAAATAAGTAAATACATAAATATAAATATGTAAAATGATGTATGTATTAATTAAGTAGACAGTGGGAATCTTTTCACAATGTATGCATATATCAAATAGGCATGATGTACACTTTAAATATCTTACAATTTTATTTGCCAATTATACCTCTGTAAAAAAAATAAAACAAAAAAGAAAAGAAAAATGAATCCTTTAAACGGAGATAAAAATACTAAAAAAACAAAACAATAAATTAAAGAGCTCTGGGTGTGTTTGGATTATTTGAATGTCATGATTCTTGGGTGTGGTGACACTGGCTGGCCTCTCTCCACGGTGTTGTCAAGGACCTTGTTCTATATTTCTAGGATGTTCGACTGATGGCACCTGGTACCAGGAATTCACTCTCATTGTAGAAGGAGCTTTCTCACCAGTCATGCATCTGTAAAGTGCCAACCGAAGGGCTTGGACCCCTCTCCTATATTTGGTATCACACACACTGTCTATTGTTTTGAGCAGGGGCTGAGGCAATAGAAGCTTGTTTTTTTCTGTGGGGCTTTCTATGGAATGAGAATATGTAGGAGGGAAATAGTACATACTAGTATGATACTTGCCCGAGGAAGTTATTTATTTGTGAGTGCCATAACAAGCCAAATCATTGCTCAAGCTTAGAAAGAGGTTGACCGTGGTTGGTGTGGTCTGCTATTTTCTGTCTCTGAGGTAATGCCTACCTTTGCAAGACACTAAGGTTACTGAGTCCAGGTTGAGATGAGTTGGCTTGGTCTGTGTTCCTTGGTTTGATAGCTTCAGGAATCTGAGATTGCTAAAAGGACTTGGTTGTGGTTTTCTTTCTTTCTTTGTTTTTTGAAGGACTTCCAGATAAGATAGCTAGTCATACATTTATTCACTCATTCAATAACTAGTTAACATTTTTAAAAATACATATTTTTATTGATTTCAGAGAGGAAGGGAGAAGGAGAGATAGAAGCATCAATGATGAGAGGGAATCACTGATTGGCTGCCTCCTACATGCCCCACACTGGGGATCGAGCCGCCAACGCAGGCCATGTGCCCTGACTGGGAATTGAACTGTGACCTTCTGGTTCAGAGGTCAACACTCAACCACTGTGCCATGCTGGGTAGGCACTAGTTAACATTTATATGGGCCATGTATGTGTTAGATAATTGATGTACAATGGTACGTGATCTTCCCTGTCTTCAAAAACACATGGTCTAGGGGGGAATACAAGCCAATAAACACACAATTAGAGCACAGTTTGCTAAGAGCAAATGCAGGATGCCAAAGAATGTTTAATGGGGTCACTTGACCGCTTTGGAAAGATCAGGGAGGCTATGCAGGAGAAATGAGAGCTACAGGGACACAAATAGGAACTAACAAGTGAAAGAGGCAAAACACAAAGGAGAAAAAATAGAATAGTCAAGGCAGAGAGTTCAGTTTTGCAAAAACCTAGAGATGATAGTTAAAACTTAAAATCTGGCCCTAGCTGGTTTTGCTCAGTGGGTAGAGCATCAGCCTGTGGACTGAAGGGTCCCGGGTTCAAATAGTCAAGGGCACATGCCCGGATTGCAGGCTTGATCCCAAGAAAGGGGTGTGCAGGAGGCAGCCAATCAATGAGTCTCTCTCATCACTGATGTTCCTAGCTCTCTCTCCTTCTCCCTTCCTCTCTGAAATCAATAAAAATATATTTAAAAAAAAAGAATAAAAAAACACACCCAAAAAAAACTTAAAATCTGCTGTGCCATCCTGGTAAATTGCAATAACAAGCATTACATATTTTCCTCCCAGTTTTCCTTATTGTTTTGGTCAGAATGAACCCTTACTGCATAGGAATTCTTACTATTTTGTTGCCTTTGGTGGTCAAAGAGTTACCAGGCTTTTCCCTTCAGGTAAATGGATTTCATTAGGAGCAGATGTAGTTCTAATTTGCAATGTCTAGAAAACATTCAAGGGATTATTTGGATTAAAGATATCTAAGTATTAAAGAGAAAAATATTATCATTACTTTAATAATACTTTCCCAGGTTGCAAACTAATAACTGGCTCCAACAATCACATCTCTGTAACTGTTCACACATTTCAGGCATTTAACTGCCCCAAAAGAAACGTCAACAGCTGAATTGCCTTGATTTGATTGCTAGAGAGACTCAAAGATTTTGTGTTAATGCCAAAAATCAGATCACTAGAGCAAAAGTTAGATAGGAAGGCTGAACTTGAACCAAGTTCAACAGCTTCATTTAAATCTCATCATATTTACCACACCCATCAGTTGTAAGGTGCAGTATTATTTCATGTAACATTAAAACACAAATGAATAAAAATACCACCATTTAAACTGTGACATGCTATCCAATCATAAGCTGCCCTCCAATTTCAGAGATGTTAAAATGTGCAATAATGTGTTTCTTATAACTGGCGAATTATGGTTAACACCAATGATAAATATTTCCATGGTGAGCTTGATGGTCATTTTTGTCTATCTGATTTTTAAAAATTAAGAAGAAAAATAGAAAATTAAGTCAGACATCTAGATGCTTTGTGCTTCAGATCCTAAGTGTTGAGGGAAACATAACAGAATTTGATCTTGAAATGTACATCATAGTCTTCTGTAAAATAATGTAGAGGCACCATCACTTAAGGGAGATTTGCTACACGCTGAACCTGTGGAATTTTGTCAGCTTCCTCTTGACTTCCCCAAGTAGGATTGTACAGGCTCATTAAAGTGAAGGACTTTCTCCTTGGGCCTCACCACTCTTGAAAGACTTTTGTGCTCTACAGTCATAAATGCACGAACATAAAGCTAGTAGTTAAGGAAGAGTGACTGTAGGAAAAGAAAGAACTAGTGAGCCATTTGGGGAGTGAGGTAGGAATAACACAAACTGGGAAGTGCAAATAAGCTTTTCTTTTTCTCTGACTGGTCTGCAAAGTAATAGCCGAGGATGAGTGAACAATAAACGTAGAAGCCTAATACACGCCCCTGACTCCTAAAGCTTCTGCCAAATCTCATTTAAAACCACTGCAAGCATCCAGGTGGTAAAGACTCCTGGGAGAAGATAAGACTGTGGTCCCCAAAGACGTAAAACAAGGCTATGATTTATTCAGAACCCCTGTTTCCTTTCACTTTCCCTTGATAATGTGAGACTAGTTTTAGAGGATTAGATAGGTGCCCGCCTGCCACTGCAGCACAAAGGTAGATTTCCTTTGTTATGACATAAACATTTTATTATTATAAGTCAGGTGCTCTTAGGAGAACAATGAGACAAAAGGAAACTTATGCTCGTTATGGAAAGAGCTCCTACTGCTCACAAGAAGAGTGAGCAGGCAGGTCACAGATGAAGAAATGCAATTTCCAATACACCCGGGGAAAGATGCTGATTCTTACCAGTGATGATCAAAGTACACTGTACAGCCCTGACCAGTTTGGCTCAGTGGATAGAGCGTTGGCCTGCGGACTGAAGGGTCCCAGGTTCGATTCTGGTCAAGGGCATGTACCTTGGTTGCGGGCATATCCCCAGTAGGGGTATGCAGGAGGCAGCTGATCGATGTTTCTCTCTCATGGATGTTTCTAACTCTCTGTCCCTCTCCCTTCCTCTCTGTAAAAATAAATAAAATATATATGTTTAAAAACTACACTGTACACCTATTTTGCCTGTGAGATTAGCAAAAAGTTAAAATAATTGATAATATTCAATATTAGTCAAGGTGTGGCTAGGAGTAGATATTGGTGTATGTTTATTGATGGGCAACTTAATGTTTCATATTGGAGCTTAAAACTTCATATTGATCAACAAATCTACTTTCATGAATCAACCTGCAGATACACTCAGACGAATTACATGGAGTTTTGTATGAGGACAGGCATTGACGTAATTTTATAAAAGCTAAAAATTAGGGGTTTGTGGAGTACATATTTGCTTATTTAAATAAAAATTTTATTGAATTATAACATAAAAAGGATCATGAATCGTAAGTGCACAGCTTGACAAATATCACAAAGTGAATACACCTGTTCAATTATTTTCTTAGATCAGAAAATAGAAAAGCAGCAGGAACTCAAAAGACCCCCAATGTTCCAATCCCTGTCACTATTCTTCTCTTTAAAAGTAGCCCCTCTCCTGCAGATCTGTCCTGTCTGCTTTGAAACATGTACATGCAATCACAGAGGAAGTGTTCTTTCGTGCTTCGATTCTTTGACTCAACATTCTGTTTGTGAGATTCATCCATGGTGCTGTGTGTAGCTGCAACTTGGTTTTCATTGGTGTTCCTAAACAGGTGGGTTATATGGAGGCCACAGGAAGGCACATCAGAGGTACTGCAGGGAGCAGCACGGACTGGGGCCCACTGTGAGGAGGCTGTGCTATCCACAGCCAATGCTGAGATATCCAAGGTCAGATCTGGCTCAGGACGCACTGCAGGGAAGATTTCAAAACAAATCCTGGTGGGTCATTATTTCTACCCCTCCTTTTCCCTTCTAACTGTGGGTCAAGGAAGCTTATGAAACAGACTGTGACTTTGGAATATGCCAAATCACAAGAGAGATAAAGGCGACCTGTGCTGGCGCAGTGACAGCCCCCTGACAGCAGCAGCTGTGAGCGACCCCTCCCCCAGCAGCCCCACTGTCCTGTGCCAGAAGCACACAGCTGTCCAGGGGCCCCACTGACCCCTGCGAGACCTTGGAGGATGCCAGATGAGGGATTTACTGTGGTTTCAGAGGAGATCTAGGAGAGAGAGCAAAAGTTTAGAGAATAGTTGAAAACCACACCTACTCTCTCAACTCATTTTAGTTTCTTCTTCCCATTGTTGTGTGTGTGTGTGTGTGTGTGTTTGTGTGTGTGTGTGTGTTCAGCTCTCAAATAAATTATCTCAGAGCAAGAAATTATTGTGCCAGATATATTTGTCAATGGCCTGGCCCGATGACAATGGAGAGTCATCTGCATCTTTGTTCACATCACATTTTTGCTCCTTACTATATAAGCAGCATTTACTTGGCGTCCTTATGCCTTAGTTTACCCAGACATGAAGTAGGTATGAGACTACAATAAAAATATTTCAAATAAGGTGGTTGTGAGGGTGGAACACGTCATGTTTACAATAAATGCGTAGCCCAGTTCTTGGCCACAGACACAGAAGAGACATGATAAATGTCAGTGTTCTTTCTCGACTCCTGGACCCTCTCAGTGGCTGTCAGGGACCGGTCTCTATGTTGGGTATGGGCAGGAACAAGGCAGAGTCCCGCTCCCAAGAAGTTATTTACCTCTTACTTGTAGGATTGCTTATCTCACAAGCTTTTAAATGGGAAGAGATCTTAGAAAGTATCCAGTCCTCAATCCTCATTTCCAAATGAGGACACAGCAGTCCAGCGGGAGCAGGTGACTTGTCCAAAGTCCCGCAGAGAATAGAAAGCAACGTAAGCAACATGCTCCCGGCTCCCGGCTCCCGGCTCCCGGCTCCCGGCTCCCGTGCCCCACGCACCCTCCATTGGCAGCACCCTCCCTCAAAGCCTACTGCTCGCTGTGGGTGCTCAAAACATCATGAGACAGCTGAGACCTACAGGTGAAGCTTCACAGGAAGAATACATTTCATCACTTTGTGAAATTCATGATAAAGTACGGCCTATTTATTGTGCTGACCTTACACATATCTTCATCGACCTATTAAAACTAATAGTTCCGGGTGATTCTTTCCAATACTGGGAACTTAAAAATATTAGGCAAGAATCAAATGATGGATGCCGTTTCCCAATTTTGCTTGTGAAATAAAAAAGGATATTGGGAGTTTAGTAGTAGATTCCTAGTGCTGAGAAAGAACTTTATAGCATCTCTTAGTGCAATGTGCAAATTTGATACAATGGGCAATAAATAGGCTTGTCCCTTAGACATCAGCATTCACTGTCTTTTTAAAACAAGTAATGAATAGTAGAAAAATTCTAGCATCAAATTAAATTTTTTTGCTATACTTTTATTTAAATGTGTTTTTTTATTGATTTTTAGAGAGAAAAGAAGGGAGAGGGATAGAGAGATAGAAACATTGATGAAAGAGAAACATCATCAACTGGCTGCCTCTTGCACATCCCCTACTGGGAATCAAGCCAGCAACCCGGCCATGTGCCCTGATCAGGAATCAAACCCGTGACCTCTTGGTTCCTGGGTCGATGCTCAACTGCTGAGCCACACAGGCTGGGCTATATTTTTAGATAATTGAGAGTATCCTCCAATTTTATATTTTGACACAGTAAGAATAATTGATAAGTAGTGAGATGGGGTAGGGAATTCCAAGTTTATATGTAGATTCACAAACACACTGGCTGGTTAAAGTCTCTTGATCTGTGAAATGTTCCCAGTTTAAGAAACACAGTCCCTGAGTCCCTTGACTCCCAAAATACACTTTTGGTCTCTCTTTTTCCATTGCAATCTTATATTTATTTAAAGCAAGCCCAGTAGTATGGACTCTTCTACTTGCTGAAGAAATATTTTATCTTTCTGAGTATATCAATGAAACTCTAAAGAGTGGGAATATATAATTTAAAAGTGCTATTGGAATATGATATATTTAGTCATTTTGAAAGAGTCATAAAAACTCCATGTATGGCATTATTAAAAATGTTTTCTGGGGGAATGTGGGATAGGGAATAAAGAAAAATCTTGCAAAGGCTTGCAGCAATTTGCTAAGAAAACAAGAAGTCTATGAAAGTCTATTGCATGGGGAAACTTCAACTCCCAAAAAAGTGTGTGCATTTCAAGGCTGTGGGAATCATGGAATTTGAACTTGAGTTCTCAAAAGCAAACATTACTGCTAAGAAGACCACTGCCTAATAGTCCAATAACTGGTATTTGGTCTAAGTCTGCATGTCCACGTGGCATCGGAATACCTGGATAGATAGCAAAGAATTGCTTGAGTTTTCTGGATATTTGTGGTTGGAAACCACCTTGGTCTCTGCTCGATGACTCCCCTTCCCCCATTCAGGGTCCTTCATTTTCCACACCTATAGGCCTGACCATTACAGAGGCTATACTGGGCTCACTGGAGCCACATCTGAGCCAGGATAGGAGCTTCTTGCTTATTAAGGCACTGATGTTTCCTACCTGCTACTCATACCTCCTCTTGCCTCTCAGAGCCCACACTTTTTGGCCTTATGTCCTTATCACTCATAGCCCAAGTTCTAATTCTTTCTTCTCTTGGCCTGAGTTCATGAGCCTACACCCTAACTGCTCACCATCTTAAGCTGATCAATATTCTTTTGTTGATTACCATAAACAACAAAATCTCCAGGGGTCTTTGTTTGTTTTTAAACCCATAGTTTTTGTACTTGTTCCCCTGGCCCTTCCTGATCAATTCTGCCCTATTTTCCCCAATCTTAGTGTAACAGCTTTGCTATACAATGCCAACCTGCTAAATATTGAAAATATTTTGCTGGGTATAGTGAATACATAGAGTGAATTTTTAATTAATTTATTTTTTGCTGTTTGCAGGCAACATGACATTCAAGGCCCTTAATCACTCTCCTCCTTCCTGTGTCATATTCCCATTTCTCTTCTTTCCAAAACTCCTCTTCAGCAAGGATGGTTCTGATCATCATTCCCAGTGGGCATGGTACCCTCATTACCCTGGGTCAGAAGGCCACCAATGCCTTTCTCTCACCTCCTCTCCATACATTTTATTCCTAATGTTCTTTCAAGGTGCAATGTAATCCTTCCTTTTCAGTACAAGCATCTATTAAAGTCTAAAGTCTTCATGCTCTGTCCCCTCAATTCCTGGTAGTACTTAGTCTCCGAATTACTTAGTTCTTATAGCAAGTGCCACCTAGAACTGGTAGAGGTCCACATTAGAAACCAGTAGTAGAAGAAACTGTCCTTACTTTTTTTTTTCTCTACATCATTTATCTATTGTGCACTCATAACAGAGTTGCTGCTAAAATAAACCTTGTTGAGAGAAATAGTCACATCAATAATCTTGTTTTCTATATGCAGAGGTTATTTTCACAAAATGGTGACATGTCCCTCAAACTCACCAACTTCAAAGATAACTCCACTTTAGGCTCATGAAAGAGAATAGTTATTGATTGAAAGTAGAGTAGCTTCCTACATTGGGCAGACACTGTAGATTTTCTGGAAGAAGGTAAAACCACACAGAAAATTGTGCTGATGTTTGCATGCATTTAGCTCAACTCATTTAAGTCAGTGCTGGTCATTAGGAGATCAAAATGTTTGAACTTGAAGGAAACAATATGAAAAAAGACCAAGTGAGCTTGTTTAAGATTTCCCCCCTGAATACTAATGAATATAATAGAAGAGTGCTGAGGATATTAAGATTTTTAAATTCATTTCAAGGAGGGTGTCAATAAGTAAAAATAGCAAACATTTTCTCTGAAGCCAGCCTGTGAAAAATTAGAGCAGTGTGTATGTTTATTTGTTGTTGTTTTTATTTATTTGTTTTTTGCTGTTCATAATAAGCAATTGATGATGTGCTGGATGTTTTGAGCAGATGCAAAGGCACCATGAGATGTTTCCTTATTTCTGTGTAGTTCTTGTTTCTGATATGATGGTGACATCTTTTTTGTTGGCATCAATTCTTCAATTCAGATAATCTTTTCACTGGTTTGTATCCAAGTTGGGAAATCAACTATAAGCTGTCCTCACAGCATGCCAGGGATGTGAAATTCTTGACATATGAACGCTCTCCTGGGTTTCTCTAAGCCCTTTAAACTCTGGATGCACTCCATTGACAGCTTCCGAGTTGTGATCAGTATCTACCTTTTACTTCTAATTTGAAGATTTCTTGAGTTATAAAATTACATTTTCCTTGGAGCAGATATTTCAGAGTGTACTGAGATGGCAGAGCCTTGAACTTTCACAGGAAATGGGGAATGCTAAGGTCGTGTAAATATAGTCATAATAATGTCTTCACTGATTGGGAAAACTTAATAGCAAACACATTTTAGTCTGAGTGTACAGCACAGAAGGAATACATATGTGAGTTATCTTGGAGGATGTGATTAAAAAAACTATATATTTGAATGCCTGATACTTTTGAAATCAATATTTGGGACACATCATAAATACTAAAAACAAATGAACTTTGGCCGAAACCAGTTTGGCTTAGTGGATAGAGCGTCGGTCTGCGGACTGGAAGGTCCCAGGTTCGATTCCGGTCAAGGGCATGTACATTGGTTGCGGGCACATCTCCTGGTGGGGGATGTGCAGGAGGCAGCTGGTCGATGTCTCTCTCTCATCGATGTTTCTGGCTCTCTATCCCTCTCCCTTCCTCTCTGTGAAAAATCAATAAAATATATTTTAAAAAATTCTAAAAAACAAAAACAAAAAACAAATGAACTTTGTGTGTGTGTGTGTGTGTGTGTGTGTGTGTGTGTGTGTATGTGTGTGTGTGTGTGTTGCTTGTACACTCTTCCTCTAGCCACAGTTATCTTTGTCATTTATTCATATTTATTCATATAAACAATGTTTGGGGAAGGGAGTGGATAGGGTGGCAAGTAGCTATCTACTTTTCATTATTACATTCATGTTTACATTTTTAACCATAATTATGCATCCATGTATTATTTATGTAATTTAAAAATAATTTTAAAAACATATCCTGCAGTATTATCCAGAATTATAATTCTGTGAAATCACAGAAAAATTCAAATTGAAATCTGATTATGATTTTTTAAAAGCAATTGTTATCATTTTCTGAGATTATTAATTCTATTTTTGCTCTTATGGATTAGATTTACTCAATAAATGTTTTGTTTAATACTTGCTATGTACCATGCACTGTGTTAGGCATCAAGGATACTAAAATAGGTAAGATAAGGATCCTGCCTTTGAGAAGCTTGTAATTTAATAGTTAATATGAAAAGAAGCCATAAAATGAGTAAAGCAAAGTTCTATAACTGCTATGCTACAAAGCTAAGTAAAATGCAGTTATTTATTTTTTAAAAAATATAGTGTATTGATTTTTTTACAGGGAGGAAGGCAGAGGGATAGAGAGTTAGAAACATTGATGAGAGAGAAACATCTATCAGCTGCCCCCTGCTCACTCCCCACTGGGTATTTGCCCGAAACTAAGGTACATGCCCTTGACCGGAATCGAACCTGAGACCCTTGAGTCTGCAGGCCGACGCTCCATCTACTGAGCCAAACCGGTTATGGAAAAATGCAGTTATTAAATCATCTCAATAGTTCATGAAAGAAATGATAACATGGGGATGAGACTGAGGGCACTGCCTGATACCAGATGTAGAGTTGAGCGTATGGCCAATTCCTCCTAGAAAAGTGGCTTGTTGCTTTTAGCAAGTGGATGACATGGTCTCCAGATATCTGGTAATTATGTGTAGTGGCACACTCCTCAAATCTGAGGTTTGGTTGTGACACTCGAATATATTATTTCCATTTGATGTAATTAACTAAATATTTACTTGCTCTCCCCAAACAGTTATAACAGTTCATCTGTATTATAGTCAGTTCTGGTTATTCAGAGAAACATTCCATGCGGTTGCAGCAAGCACTGAGTTAGCACCTTTGGAACCATGCTGTGGGGGGAAAGAGTTGGGTTCCTGTGAGCCTCTGATCCTATTTCTGTCAATTGATCAATATATAACCTTGTTTTATATGATACCTTCGGTATATGGACACTTTCTTTAATATAGATCGCTTGTAAATAATTAATTTGATAGTCATTGAATGATTTAAATCCAGGGACACTGGAGGTCATTTGTGTTATATACGGTTCCTTTGCCAACGTTTTTTGTAAAACAAGCTGGTCTCATTGGCGTTGGAAATATGCCTTTCCAGATAACCTCTTCCCTGTATAACACTTAGCAAATATTTTCAACCTCTACTGGAGCCTACTGATCTTCAGAACCTGCTTTGCCTGCAAGGCTAGCAGTTTTCACGCCATATTACCTTTTGAAATGCACAAGCCAGTCTGAGCTAGCTGAGAAAGTTTTACCATTTTCCTGACCCTGGGAAACATGACTGTAAATTTCTTTTGGGTTTCAGCTTCACAGCAGTGCTGTCCACTATGCTTTGCTTTAACAAAAAGTGATGGTCATCTCATAAATGCACAAATTTGGCTTCTTTTTCATACCATTTAAAGCTCTCCCCCCTATACCTTCATGATGAATTATGGATGTCACTTTAGCACTTTCCAGAGCAGCCTCACCTACAGATAGGCGAGTTTCCTCTTCCCTTCTCTAGATCTACTGCATTGCTGGTTCTTTAACCTTGAACTCACACCTGAGCAAGGGTGACCTAACACAGATATTTTCTCCATGAGGCACAAGGTAATCTTCTTGCTCTTAGGAATATTAGATACACTTTGGCACGACACTTGAGGGGGGTGCATTTTAAATAGCAAAATTACCAAGCGAAAGCACAGAAACGTGAAAAACGTGACACTGAGTAGATAACAGGAAGAACATTGGTTTGTAGTTTGAGAGCTGAAGACAGAGGGCAGAGAGCTTGTTCCACCTCAGCTGGGGACACAGTAAGAGGCACCTCGAATGCTTCACTGCTCTGTGCGTGTCTGAATGATCCTGAAAGTGCGGCAGGTGTTGACTTTGGGCTACAAATAGTAGATTTTAGGAAGTAGCAGAATTTGCTGACATGGAACCCACAAATGATGAGGACCCTTGTATGTCATTTAGAAGCACTGCCTTTTCTAGTCACTTCCTATCTTCCAATTGTATTACTGACTTCCAGGACTCTGAACCAGTAACTAGAGGGTCATAAAATATTAATTTAAAGGAGACTTCTGCAAGATTATCTTGTGTTATAATCATTCCTTTGTCAAGAATGTGCTTATATATTTTATACCATGAGCCTTAATGTTCTAAATAGAAAAATGATAAAAATTTATAGATGTGTGTGGCTAATGATAGTTTCTGTAGTTTTATACCTAAGAGTTTCAATTGTATTCCCATATAAACAAACATGTTATAGCCTGGTTAAAAAGAAATGTTACCTACAGTTCTGTTCAGATTTAATGTTAGAATCTATAAAGAACCATATTTGGTTAGTTTTCCCTTGATTCTTTTTTTTAAATCCTCACCCAAGGATATTTTTCCATTGATTTTTAGAGAGAGTGGAAGAGAGAGGGAAAGACAGAGAAATATCAATGTAAGAGAAACACACTGATTGGTTGTCTCATGCACGTGCCCCAACCAGGTACTGGACTGGGGAGGAGCCTGCAATCGAGGTACATGCCCTTGACTGGAATTGAACCCGGGACCCTTCGGTCTGCAGGCCGGAGCTCTATTTCCTTGATTTCTGATTTTTGGGAAAATGTTGCCTATAATCAGGCCACACATCTACCTCTGGGTGAGGCACTGACCATGTTAAAAATAAATGAAATTTTATACTTTTGCATCCAAGTAATTCAAAGTCTTTGCTGTGAATCCCTTAAAAGTTGCCCCATGCCCTGTCCATCTGCTGTGGGATCAATGACATCATGGAATGCTCCCTAATCCTCTTCCTCTCCAAACCCAACCATGCTGCTTGTTTACTGTGCTTCCTTTGATTCTATAGCCATCATCTCTTCAAATATAGGCAGTATCAATTGGGGGAGGGGAGGATGAGGCATATTATTGACAAATTATTGTGAAATTCTTAAAGTTGACCAAATGGAAGAGATTTGGGCAGAGGTTTCATTCAGAGGCAATAAAGCCTATGTGTTAGTCTGGAATCCCTTTGATGTCCTGGTATAAAATTAGGCTGTGGCAGAAAATGAGACATGATGGAGATGCTGAATAAGGTGTAAGTGGGGAGAGAGGAAGATGCTCTCTAAGAGAGATAACCAACCGTTGTAGGGAAACCTACAAGATTTCAACAGATAGCAATGAACTTCTGGACACATGGTGGAATAAGCATAAGTGAAAAGATTAATAACCACCTAAAATACTGGGTAAAATATAATGATTAATTTTAAAGACTAGGTAAAATCAAATGACAGTGAAATCACCAGGTATTATAAGAAAAAAGATCAGTCCAGCTGTTGTGGCTCACTGGTTGAGCATCAACCCATAAACCAGGAGGTCATGGTTTGATTCCTGGCCAGGGAGCATGCCCAGGTTGTGGGCTCGATCCCCAGTGCTGGGCGTGCAGAAGGCAGCTGATCAATGATTCTCTCTCATCATTGATGTTTCTATTTCTCTTTCCCTCTCCCTTCCTCTCTCTCTGAAATCAATAAAAACATAATAATAAGAAAAGAAGTATCAGAGTCAGAGAGGTAACAGAAAGCTGATATCAAGGCATTTCAAGTGCATCTCAGAAAGGGGATAGGCCCTAATGATAGGAAATGGGTTTCAATAACCAGGAGGCTGGAGAAATGATTGCAAACACTGATAAAGAAGACAAGCTTAATCTGAGAGTCTTACATAAAACACAAAACCTCTAAGGACTTCCAGCCCTCATGTCCTAGAAGAAAATTCCAAACAATTAACCAGTGAAAACGTAAACAGATTTGCCATGTATCTGGAACTTGTGTTGGGGAAGAAAACAAACTCTGAGAAATGAAAATGCTAGGTCTGAATCACTGCTAATGGGTCTAAATTTGTATACCTGGATGGTGAAGGTTAACATGATCTGAGAAAGTAACCTTAAAACCCAGTCCAGAGTCACTGAAATCCCCTGGGTCTCCACCAAAAGCAAGCGACAAGTCATCATTTCCTAACCCGGGGCAGTTTGGGCTCCAAAAAGTTTTTAAAAACCAAGCTAAAAATAAGCCTACTCTAATAGATTGCAAACCTTACAAGAAAATCACCGCGAGGAAGAGTCAGCTGATGTGAAAACAGATGAAATAACGCCACAGTTAACATACTAGAACAATCTGAAAGAGATTAGAAGGTAAATGTGTTTTCAATAGGACATTTACAAAAGAAAAGCCACATTAATACAAATAGCTCACATACATTGCTGTTTTAATCTACAGTCTCAGTTTGCATTGAGGGCTTGCAAATAAGAAATAAGCCCCTAGCTGACTTTATTGCAGAAGCTAAGAGTGAGAGTTGAGAAAGTCAAGGTTGTTTTGGATATGTGATGAATCTTTTGGGTTTGGTTTTATGTCACAAGCGTCCATCCAAAGACTATAAAGAAAATCTTATTGCACCAGGAAAGAAAAGCAATTCTATCAGGAAATGAAAGATAAAGTTTAAAAGTTCAAACAGGCAAAAGTGAAGTGAGAAAAAAAACTATAGGTTAGTATCAATGTCTAATAGAAATATTTTGAATAGAAATACAAGATGTGGAAAATTTTCTCCATGAAAAGTTCAATAGTTTAAGACCTCATTAAAACAAAACAATAACAATAATGGAAGTAAAATATTGCTACTATAGAACCTATTTTCATGATAAATGGTAAATTAGCATTCACCATTAAATTTCTACCAATTTTCATTGCTTTACATTTTATGTAGTCTATTATCATATAACTTTTCATTTGGAGAAAGATCATTGTGTATGAGGTAAGATTATGGTGAGTTTTTTTGCACTGGAAAAAGTGTTATAATAAACACTAGAGGCCCAGTGCACGAAATTCATGCACAGGTAGGGTCCCTAGTCCTGGCCGGCAATCAAGCTAATTGGGGCCTTCCTTCATTCCGCACCCCCCCTAGTGTTCAGCGCATGTCATAGTGAGCAGTCGAACTCCCAGTTAGTCGAACTCCCGAGGGGACAACTTGCATATTAGTCTTTTATTATATAGGAGGATTGCAAAACTAGAGAAGACAAAGAAAACAAAATGTGTGTTCTAGGAACACTGTGGAAATTAAGGAATATCTACCTTTCAGTCTTATGAAGGAAAAGCACTGGATGTGGAGGAGTCTAACTACCTAGCATTTCCTCATATGAGATTATTTTCTTGACAGTATCTTTCAGTTAGGCATAGAGGGGTACAGAGAAAGCAGAGGAAAAAATGGAAATCACAACAAATAATAACCTTAGCTAACCCATTTGCCAAGATGACTATATGCCAGGCATACTTTTAAGCACTTTATACATATCTACTCATTTTAGTTCTCCCAACAAATCCATTAATTTAGCTTTCATATTTCATTCTATAGACCAAGAAAGTAAGGCTTTCACTTCAATTGCTCAAGGTCACAAGGGCAGTAAGTGGGGGAGCAAGGAGTCAAACCCTAGCAGACTGGCCCCAAAGTCTATGAATACCATGGGATGGCTTCCTAAGGATGCCATGATTAGGAAAGTGGTTTTGTTCTGGACTCTGTCATAGATACTGGGTAAGACCAATGGATTTGCTTATTCACTCAAAATGTATCAGACACAACCTTTATGTCAAACACTGATAGACACTGTGCAAGATGCAAAAGAATGAAACAACTAGAATCAGTTTCTGGTAGAAACAGTTCAAGCATCAGAGCTGTGCATCATCTCTAATTCTCTTATTTACTTGGAAAAAAATATCAGCTCAATTAGACTCACTTCAGTTCAATTGCATAAAACTACACTGATTAAGCATCTCCTACATGCCAAGCATCAGGTGGTAGGTATAGAAAGATGAATAATCCAGCCCTAGATTTCAGGTAGGTCATGTCAGTGGAGGGACAGATACATAAATAACTCCTAGAGAAGATGTGTTACAATAAAGAACTTCAAGTGTCATGGGAATGCAGTTGGAAAGGTGATTAATTCTTAGAGGAAAAGTGTATATATGTTTATGAGAGAGAGACAGAGATGAAGAAATATCTACCTTTCAGTCTTATGAAGGAAAAGCACTGGGTGTGGAGGAGTATAACTACCTAGCATTTCCTCATATGAGATTATTTTCTTGACAATATTTTAGGAGAAAAAATGTATTTAAACTGGGCCCAATACATTCTATTCGGTTCATGTTCTTTCTAATCTATAATTTATCTTCATAGTGCCTTGGGAAGCCGTCAAGTCCTATAGAATCATCCCCTTCTGAAAACTTTTCTCACAATGTGTTTCTTTATAGTTAACATTGGATCTATGCATATATTTCACCTTATACGCATGACCAGTTTTGCTCTTTGAAGGCTTTTGTTCTCATTGTCAAAGTCTATTTCTGTGATTTTTGATCTCAGAAGTAGCTAGAAGGCAATGATTTCTACTAAAAATGTTATGCTTTTAGGTACTCTTAAGAGATCCTCTCTCCCCCTGGTCTCATGCTGAAAGATTGAAATAGACGCCAAAATCAAAGGCAGAAACTCAAAGTTGGCTTATTGCATGTAATTTGGTGGACCTGTTAAATAATCTTTGAGCAAACCAGATTCCAACTCTATCAAACACAGTGAAGGCGCGAGTTCAGAAAATGATGCTCTTGGTTTGGAAAAGGTCCACGGGCACCAGTTTTGTCCATAAAAGGGTTGAAAGCCATGGAAGGCTGGAACATTCACTGTCCCATAGGCATTTTCATTCTTTCTTGCTGAAAGCCACTCTTGGAGACCAAGAACCAGGACAAACACAATGTACCTACACAAGGATGTCGCAGATGGCCTCCCAGACAAAAGCTCCAATCTGTGGATTTGTATTAGATCTTCTTCTGCTCTGTAGATTATAAAAACTATATAATGAGACACTGCAGTTCAAGCCAGCTTCCATATTCTCTCTTGGAGCTTATGAACACATTACAATATAACTCCATGAGGAGAAAATTAGGAATCTAGAGACTACCCAGGAAAGGTTTCCCTTCTTTGGCTACTCCCATTTTCATGGCTAAAGCTATGGAGTCTGTATAGATTCTGCAGTGAGATATATGTGAATAGATATTTCCTTTCTACCATTGTAATGACTTGATAAAGGCCATCTATATGGTCCTCTGTAGAGAGTATAATTATGTTTTCATGATAGTCAGATGAGAGAAAAATTAGGTTTGTTGAATCTTAGGACATTTTAAAGCTGATGGGTCAACTTATTTTTTTCTATTTTAATTGCAAAACATAGGATAACGATTTTTCTAAACGTTATATACCAATTGGATGCTATTTTCAGTGTCTTAGCTTGACAGCTATAATAGTTGTACAAAATATCTATCATAATAAATGCACTTTATATATGCATGGCCCATGGACACAGACAATGAGGGCCTGGGACAGGGTGCAGGGGAGGGCTGGAGAGGGTCAATGGGGGAAAAAGGCGACATATGTAGTACTTTCAACAATAAAGAATTAATAATAAAAAATAATGAATGCATTTGGAAAAGAGAAAGAAAAGCAAAGATTTATGAAATTCATGTAATATATTGAAAGGTGTTAGAACAAGTGTATAACAAGATAGTTTAAAGTTGCACCGTACTGTCATTATCCTATCAGCAAACATGTCTTTCATATTATAAAAATCCCAAAATGGCAAACCATGTTAGCTAACTCTGTACCATGTTAGATTCTCTTTTCTGACTGAAAGCTCTGTACACTGAATTATGGACATACTAAATCGATCACTGTCCTGGAAGATTTCAGAGTGGAATGGATGATGCCACTTCCACTCACCAAGTTAAAAAAAAAAAAAAAAAAAGCAGTGTCTTTAGTTGAAGTAGAACCAATTAAAACCAGCTGTTAAGTAATTTTCAAAACAAATGACTGTCCAACTGGTGAAAATATCTCCAGATAATGATCAGGTTAGACATCATAAAGACAGCATTAAATAAGCACTGTGAGCTATATCTGGAGTAGCTTTGACATGCATTTTGAGACATTTCTGAACTAATAGTCCACTCAAGACTCATACAAATGCATGTCCTTCCTCTCCTGCCTTAGACTTTATGAGCTGAAATTGGAGTTGGTTATGTTTCTCTTTTCTCTTAGAGTCACAGATCCCAGTGGAGGGTCAGCTTGACATTTCAGCTTGTTGGAACAAGCTTATCAAATGATTCTTATATTGCAGTGAAAGATGATTGTTTCATTTGGGTATAATATCAACTTTAAAACATTCTCAGAAATAAGCATCTGATCATTTTGCAAAGGTATCTAGCAGTAATATTTTATACCAAGCAAGTAGTTTAGTCACATATGCCTTATTTATAATGAATTAAATTTCTAAATGAAAGTCAAGACTATGATTTGAATTTTTTCCTAGCAAATTCTATTCCCTAAGTAAGATAATAGCTCAGTTGTATAGGGCCAACTGAAAGAGACAAGATTTTCTCAAAGTGAAAATCTATGTTTTTTCCTTTCTCTGGAAAAGTCAGCATGTGAGCCATGTTGTAACAGATTTTACAGCCATCAATAAACTAATCTTACATGTGTATATTATACTTGCTCAGCTAACATATCATAAGATCTAGTCTTGCCAGTGTAATGTTAAAAATAGACATGTCAATTTATAATGTCAAGTATTACATTTAAAACAAATAGGAGGTCATAACAGGAGTTGGGTTTTATTTTGAGAGCCTCGCACTAATTTGATCTGAGTGTTTTCTCCTAGAAAGGATAGCTAACGTCATATTTAGTGTGAGGAAAATGTCTTCCCACAGTGTCAAAGAAAAGAGGACCATCAAGACTTGTTCCTTATAACTTTATATTTCTCTAGCAATATAGATTAAAGTATAGTTTCAGTAACTTTAGTAGATAAAGAGATCTAAGTATCAATGTTTGCAAAGAAGGAGCAAAAATTCATCTTGCAACATACTTATTTTCTTCAGACATGAGAAAAAAGGTAGAATTTTCCCTCCCAAATTATACACTGTTCACATTATTGAATTTCTATTAAGAACTCTAGATATCCTAGATACAATAAAAAAATACAATCCTTATATTCAAAGATTCTGTTTTTATAAATTTTCCTACTCACTAACATTTATTAGTAACTTCAAAACCAATAGATGAGGCTCTTCTGTGGTGATGCTGGACATGGGCATGTGCAGAGTGGCAAAAAACTCGAGTTGCCTGAGGTTGATGTTCCCATTTGGGTGATTGAGGCCACTTGGGGCCTTCTGGCTTCAGCTTTTTTCCTGGAGACAAGTGTCCATTTTGCAGTCTATTTAGTGCTATGCTTTTCCTCATTTTTGTGCTTTTCGTGGGTGATTTTGTTTAAAATTGCCTTTGATCATTGTGCTGAGGTACTGTCTAGTATTGCTGTGTGTGCAAAGGTTGTGATGTGCTTTGCAGAGAAAGTACACACGTGTTAGATAAGCATTACATAAGTTATAGTGCTGTAGGCCATGAGTTTGGTGTTAATGAATTAACAACATATATTAAACTAGAGGCCCGATGCACGAAATTCGTGCACTGGGGGTTGGGGGGACCCTCAGCCCTGCCTGTGCCCTCTCGCACTCAGAGAGCCCTCAGGGGATGTCTGACTGATGGCCCTGCGGGGAGCGGGCCTAAGCCATCAGTCGAACATCCTTAGCACTGCCATGGAGGCAGGAGACACTCCTGCCACCGCTTCTGTGCTCACTAGCCTTGAGCCAGCTACTGGCTGAGTGGCGCTCCCCCTGTGGGAGCACACTGACCACCAGAGGGCAGCTCCTGCGTTAAGCATCTGCCCTCTGGTGGTCAGTGCGCGTCATAGCAACTGGTCATTTCATGATTTGGTCGATTTGCATATTAGGCTTTTATTATATAGGACTAGAGGCCTAATGCACAAAAATTCATGCAAGAGTAGGCCTTCCTTCCCCTGGCTGCCAGCAGCAGCTTCCCTCTGGCACCCAGGACCCAGGCTTCCCTCTAGCCACCGACAGGCAACCGGGATCCAAGCTTCACTTGGCCCCGGCTTTGTCCAAAAGGGCGTCCGGAATGATGTCCGGTCTAATTATCTGTATTATATAGATAAGGGGGCTTCGAACAGAAACATACATAAAATGAGGTTATGTGTTGATGAGCTGATAAATGTTGTCACCAGAGGTTCTAGGAACCTACCTCTGTATTTCCCCTGGTTGCAATCATTCAGTATTCTCTAATTTGGTGTTTGTGATGACTTTATAGAACATAACTACCACAAAAAATAAGAATGGATTCTATCACATCTTTTTCCATAAATTATTTACAAACACAAGCAAAAAGACATAATATATTATGATAGAATGAACTAAAAGAACTCGCATGTAAACATTTATAATTACAGTGATATATTGAATTCGGGGAAATATTTAGGGCTATGACTGAGAAACAGGCATTGAGATGGTGTATAATAAGAACAATCACTGTTTGGATATCATGACAAAGGTTGATTCACAGAGACTTAAATCCCTGGCCGGGTAGCTCAGTTGGGTAGAGTGTCATCCTGATATGTCAAGGTTGGGGGTTTGATCCCCAGTAAGGATACATATAAGAGTCAACCAATGAATGCATGAATAAGTGGAACAACAAATCAATATTTCCATCTCTCTCTCTCCTATAAAAAATAAGTGAAATTTAAAAAATAAATAAATATAGAGACTTAATTCAACTAATGTGATGTAGTTAATATCTTTGTCTTATCTTTTAAAGGCTCACTGAATCCAAACCCATTGCCAGCAGACTTTTCAAGATACTGTTAAAACAGTCTAGGATTTTATAAGATCCATTTCCAGTTATTAAATTAAAAAATCATAGTTCTTAATGAAGGGGATTTGGTCACCTTCACCATTGGCTCTCATTTGGGAGCATTTTTCATCTCATGTCAGGTGCATTTCATGCATGATGGCCCCATTCAGCCCAGCTACCAGGTCAAAACATTCTCTAAACTCGTTACAGTTTGAGAGCCTACCCAGAGTTCCTGAAGAGTTCATTTGTAAGTAAGTGGGAGAGATAGTTTCTCTCTGACTTCTTAGCTCTTTTCAATATTTATGTACTGTGGTTAAAGTGCCCGAGCCATTGCAACAGCATTTGATTGTACTTTTGTTGAATTTTTAAAGACATAAGTCCTGATTGCAAACAATCAGGAGAAAGTTAGATTATTTATAAATAAGAATGATGGCAACAGCTTCTCCTTGCCATTTATTATGAACAATATACAAATACGTCAATGATTAATTTTTCTCTTGGCTACGGGCCAGGACCGAAGTTGAGCAAACACACTTTTCGTAATATGTAGCAGCTGAAAAAACTTTCAGTTAAAACTGGCTCGATTTTATTTGCCTTTAAACACTATCCCTGACAGCATCTCAGATTTACCTGCAGGACTCCCTCAAAGGGCAGCTTTGTACACGTGGCTATTTAGCGCCAAAGACGGAAAGAGTTGCCATGTTACATTGCAAACCATGTTAAATGGGGTAAATGAATTTTCAGCTAATGAATCTCACCAGAAGAAATATGTTCTTTTAAACACATAAGGTTGAGACATTTAGAAATATTAGTTTTCTGGATTAACTTAACTAGCTATTCTAAAATTAAAATAAAGTCGAAATAATTTAGTGCTGGGTGCACGGGGTTCGAACAAATGGATTTGTAAGTAAAAGTATTCTTATATTATGATAAAATATGATGACTTAGTCATCAAGACTAAAGACTCTGCCTTTTAATATAGAAATAAGCTGCCAGGTAGGTGAGCTCCTAGATGCTCTTTTTCAGTATATACTCTACTATTGCAAAGTGTGTATAGAAGTGATCTTTATTTGGTTTGCCCCAAGAATTTTTAATTATAAAATACACTATCAACATTGTAGAAGTGGTAAATGCTACAGATATTTTCTAATTCCATACTAAGGCTGAGGAATGTTCTAGAAAAAGACTGAACTACTATTGCAATTATGATCCTTCTAATCTTATCGAGACTCTCTGGCATTGTACTGTTTTTACTTTACTCATCTCTCCTTGAATGGATGCCTGCTCACATTTCCCACTATCACCAACCATTGTTGCTTCCCTCCGACTCCCAGGTCAAGCTGAAAGCCCTGACCACAGATGGCTGGATGAGAAATGTCCCACAACCTTTTCCCTCTCTCCGAATTCAGTCATCTCACATACCCTTCACTTTTTCCAAACTCTCATCCAATAATTATTCACCATCTCCTTGCAACTATCTATGGAAAGCATTCTCCCTAAAAATATGCTCTTTCCTTACTGTATTTCCTTCCATTCAACAAATTTATTAATGTGATAAGCCTTAATGTTGCATGCATTCCCCCTCGGTAATCAGACTCTATCTACTTGCACTCTGTGAAATTTCTTCCTGGGAAAAGCAGAGGTTACCAGTAACTGCCCGATATCAAAGGAGAATTAGCGTAGATTAGCAGTTAAAAATCCAGGCTGTGAGTCAGCTTCTATTTAAACTGTGTCACTTTCTGTGGTGGGCAAGTCTCTTAACTCCTGAATGCTACAATTTCCACTTCCTCTTGTGTAACATGGAGGGC
This sequence comes from Cnephaeus nilssonii, assembly GCF_951640355.1. NCBI lineage: Eukaryota > Metazoa > Chordata > Mammalia > Chiroptera > Vespertilionidae > Cnephaeus > Cnephaeus nilssonii. The sequence continues at coordinate 41,895,856 of NC_137089.1, forward strand.
AGAACAGTGCCTATTTCATAGCATTGCTATGAGGGTGAAATCAAACAATATGAGTAAAACACTTAGAACAGTGCTCAACACACAATCAACACTCTACAGTGTCTGTCAAACCAAATAAACGCAAGGCACATTTTTCTTTATTTCCTCTCTCAGTCTCTCCACAGCATTTCATATTATTGGTTACCCCAATTTCATATTATAAGTGTTACCTTTGGTGAAATTGTCGAGCCTCGCTGGTGGACTGGTGGAAACCTCGGAAGATCCAGAGTATCTGGCATGGTGGTTATTACTTAATTGAACCTTATTACTTGTAGGTTCGGCTTAGGAACAGAGACATGAAAAGGGGGAATTGGAGCTATGGATTTAGGATCCAGAATTTTGAGAGTTCAATCATTATGAGAATAGGTTCTGTGGAAATGGTGGGTAAGGTGGAGAGGTGATGACTTGGAGTTGAAGAGGTCTACAAACTGAGGCTATTGTTTTAGAATGGTTTTCAGCCCCAGACTGTAGTTAGTGATGAAGGCATAAAACAGAACTGTGGGCTATGTATCCTCAGAGGATCCCCTCAACTTAGTAGGCAATGGAAAGGGAAGGAAGGGTACTGAACTAAATACACTTCAACTACTTAAGCGCTAACACATCCTGGGTTATTTGAACTTCTTTACTATATCCATCGTGCTTGCCTCTTGGCCACTGAAGTTTTTATTGTTAGCAACTCTAGCACAAACTAGGCAGAGAAATAAATATTGAACCCCCTATGTTTTTAGTAGTTAATGGGTCTAATATTTTTAAAGGGCCGGGTGGGAGAATGAAGGGAAATATATATCTGAATGTATCATCCTTAAAGTAACACATTTGGGTTCTCTGTTAATTTTATTAGCCATTGCTATCTTAGAGTTGGCTGCTCTTCATCCTCATAATGTCCCAGCATGACATGCTGTGACCCCTCAGCCCACTTTCTGGGACAAGCAAATAGAGAAATGAAGGCGCTTCAGTGAGGTCGTCCGGGCAATGCACAGCTGAATCAGCATGAGAAGAAACAGTCCCTCACTCCCCCTCGAACCCCTACATCTTCTAAATCATAACAGCCTTCAGGGGAAACTAATTGTGAACAGGTTTCTAGGGATTAAAGTGGTCTTCGAAAATTGAAATGACCTTATATTTTTTAAAAATTCAAACACAATTTTATTTGGGTCTTTATGGTGACATTTATATATTTACAGTTATCTGCTGCTGAAACAGCAGTAGAATAGTCTTTGAAGTGATGGGTTATGTGTGTATTGGCGGAGTTGCAGATAAACAATGCCAAAAGACTCCTAAAAAGATTAAGTTGTGAACCACAAGTATGTGTTTTAGTTGGGAAGATTTATTTGTCATTGACCATATTAGCCATTGTAGCTAACATGGGCTCTGGGAAAATCATGCTTTGGTGACGAGCCAACATGCAGTTCTTGTAGAAATACACTTGAATTTGTCGGATAGATACAGATGACACTGCGGGTTTTCTCAACATCAAGCAGTTAATGAAGAACTCACAAAATGTTCTACTGGCTTCCGGCCTTTAAGCTTCTTCTTAGCACTTTAAGGAGATTAAACTCTCATATGCATTGTCTCCCAGCACTCTGCCCATCTGTTTCCCTGTCTTAGTTCATGCACTAAGATGTGGTGCTCCTAAGACATGTTCTTTATGTCCATCACTATGTTTGAGGACTCTTCCACCAGCCACTTGAGATAAAAATGATGGAAATAGGGATAAAGGTGGGGATGGTAGACATGGAGTGATGTCTTAGGTAATTGGCATTTACTAAAGTCCAATCATGTGGCTGGGTATCAGTCTAAGACCCTATTCCATTTCAATCCCACTTGGATGTATTGCAATTCAATTCTAGCACTAGCCACCTGGAGTTAGTACTAACCCACAAGTTGAAGGGCCCAGTCCCCATTAAGGTCGCCCTTGTTTCATACATCAGTCACCTTGGAATCCCCAAGATGCCTGCATGTTTGCATGACAAGCTCTATATATTTGGAGGTTCTTGTGACCACCTCAGGTTCAATAATTTTCTAGAATGACTCAGAGAACTCAGGAATTCTTACAATTTCTGTTTCATTATAAAGAACACAAATCAGTTTCTTACTGCATTTACATGTCAGGATCATTTCTTCTCTATGGCACCTTTTTAATAATAACCTTTGTTCAAGACATTGGCTTTTTCTGGATGTCATAATCATGGTATTGATGAGGATTTCTAAGGTCTACGAGCATTTACATGAATTATCTCAGTTAATCCTCACAATAACCTAATCCCAGGGAACAAATTTGTCTCTTTATTACAGACTAGAGGCCCAGTGCACAACAGTCATGCACTGGGGGGAGGAAGAGGGGGGGTCCCCTCAGCCCGGCCTTCGGGCTTAAGCCGGCAGGCAGACATCCCCCGAGGGGTCCTTAACACTGTTGCAGAGGTGGGAGAGGCTCCTGCCACCACTGCTGTGCTCACCAGCTGTGAGCCTGGCTTCTGGCTGAGTGGGGCAGCTCCTGCATTGAGCATCTGACCCCTGGTGGTCAGTGCACATCATAATGACTGGTCATTTCACCGCTCGGTCGATTTGCATATTAGCCTTTTATTATATAGAATAGGGAAAGTGAACTTGGGGAGATTAAGTCATGTAACTAGTGGTAAGTGGTCTCAAAACTTTAACCTAGATCTGATCAACAGCCAGGTTCTCCAGTAAGAATGTGATTAACATTCAGAGAAAGAACTGATATAAATATTTAAGAGTCCTTCATTTTTGTCACAGTTAAATAATCCTAGCTTAGTCACAAGGTTGTTATGTTCCTTTAAAAATCAGCTTGTAACTTCCAGCCCCCTAGTTCTTTTAGAAAAAAAAGAAATGGTTATTCCCTTTTCTCCAAGATACCAAAAAATGTCAGCCCAACCTTCTAAGAAATTTGTCAAATGTTTGAACAATCTGAAACAGTGTCTGTATAATGACAACACAAAGAATAAATAAGATATGGACTGTGTCAGAAATACTCATTCTTCTATGGTCAGGGCCTGCTGGCTTTTATAATCTGTTGTGTTCAATGCAGCAAAGCTTTATTCTAGGTTCATCTTTCCCAATGTTGAAATAGTCATGGCTCATATTCAACTTTTTCTCTCAATAAGATTAATTAAAATTTAGCCTCTGCATCTTTTGAATATGGTATATTTTGAAATATAAGAATTTCTTACCCAGCTGGTGTGGCTCAGTGGTTGAGCATTGACCTATGAACCAGGAGGTCATGGTTTGATTCCTGGTCAGGGCACATGCCTGGGTTGCAGGCCCAAAACCCAGTGTGGGGCACGCAGGAGGCAGCCAGTCAATGATTTTCTCTTATCACTTGTGTTTCTATCTCTCTATACCTCTCTCTTCCTCTCTGAAATCAACAAAATATATTTGGGAAAAAATTGAATTTCTTTAATGCTTCACTATATAAAAATGCTCTGATATCTTAAAATTCCACTTATTTTCCATGTTAAAAAAAAAAAGGACACCTCTTAATGATTTTCCTTCTTATTTCATTGCACAAATCCAGGATAGCATAAAAAAAAAAAAAGTAAAAATTGCCCTAACCCTATGGTCGGCATTAGTCAACAGAGCCAAATATCAATAGTACAACAATTGAAATTTCTTTTGAGAGCCAAATTTTTTAAACTTAAACTTCTTCTAACGCCACTTCTTCAAAATAGACTTGCCCAGGCCATGGTATTTTGTGGAAGAGCCACACTCAAGGAGCCAAAGAGCCACATGTGGCTCACAAGCCGCAGTTTGCCAACCACGGCCCTAACCAGTTTGGCTCAGTGGATAGAATGTCAGCCTGCGGACTGGAAGGTCCCAGGTTTGATTCCAGTCAAGGGCATGTACCTTGGTTGCGGGCACATTCCCAGTGGGAGGTGTGCAGGAGGCAGCTGGTCAATGTTTCTCTCTCATTGATGTTTCTAACTCTCTCTCCCCCTTCCTCTCTGTAAAAAACCAATAAAATATATTAAACAAAAAAAAGTAAAAATTATCCAGCAAGAACTATCATTAAAATTTCATTGAATATTCTTCCATTTTTTTCGAGGCCTAAGTGTGAATGTTTACCCATAAATATTAAAATAATAAACTCACCAATTTGTAATCCGCCCCGTTCACTTTCAATATGTTTAAGCATCCTTACATTTTACTTCTATAGCAAGTCACAAACAGCACCCTCTTTCCCCGTCATTGCCGCTCTCTGATGGAAGAAGGTTGTTCATCAAACCCTGGGAGCACCTACAACAGTCACACTGAAGAGCTGAGATGGGAGGAAACTCTGGGTATGAGGCTTTGTCACCCCCAAACTCTGTGTGGTGATCTCGGTCCTGCTGCTGGTGTCTTGTGCTAAACTTGCTTCTCCTCCTCCTTTACTCACCATCAAGGTCCCTTGTTCTTATTTGGGAGGCGACTTTTCTCTGAGCAGACACTTGGCGATGTCAGGATACATTTTCATTCTCCTAACTGGGGGATCAGCTACTCCGATCTAATCAATGGAGGCCAGGGTGCCACACATTCTGGAATGTCAAGGCTGAGAAATCTGGGCCAGTTGGATGATACCGTCATTCTCCCAGACTAGAAACCCAACTAATTAGCCAGTGGGTCCTAGTAATGCCTATGGTAAGACTTTTTATATGTATTCTTTTAACGTATTGTGTGCTTTCTATGTACCACTGAGTTGTCCTCAGCATTTTGTATTTATTTATTCATCCCCTTTGTTAATCCTAAGAACTCCGTGAGGGATATACTGCTATTGTGTCTGTCCTGTGGATGAGGAATGCTTAAGTTCAGGGACGTTAAATTACTTGCCAAAGATGACACAGCTATTAAGTGCAAAAGCTAGGATTTGAAACCAGGGCCTGAGCTCATAACTATTGCACTTAAAAATACTTGCTTTTTCACCTGTACAGCTACTACCCTACTTCAGACCCTCACACCCAATCTTTACACTCTCACACTAATTGCTACCTGACCCCCATCGTGAACTGTCAGTCCTTTGCTGGTGTCATCTTTCTAAAACGCAGTCTGCTCCTCTCACGCCCCTACTTATAATGTCCTAAATTCCTTCCCGCAGATGACACTGCCCCACTCTCTCCCTAACCTTAGCTGTCACTGCATCTGCTCCCCAAGACCTGCTGAGCTACTCATGTTCCCAATGCTGCCATTCCCTGATGAATGTTTTCACTTGCACTGAGCCCTCTTCCCTTTGTCTACCTGGTCAAAATCTACCCAGGGCATTGGTGCAAAATTAGTCCTTCCTTTCGTTTCAGTTTTTATCCTATATAATAAAAGGCTAATATGCAAATAGACTGAACGGTGGAACAACCATTCACTATGACGTGGCCTGACCACCAGGGGGCATGTGCAGAACATGGCGGGCATCAGCCACGGCAGGATGGTGGAGCAGGTGAGGAGGGTGCCAGACCAAGGCAGAGCACTGGCTCCTGTCATCAGGGCGAGCCTCTGCTGGTTACTGAAAATTCTTTGCTCCTGTGCACCTCGGTCCCACCGGGCACTTGCACCTGCTATTGGTGCTGGCCCCACTAACATCTGCTGCTGGTGCCGGAGCTGCTGCTCACACCCACTGCTGGTGCCTGGTGCCGGCCCTGATCACTCAGCACCATCAGTGGGTTTGAGCAGTGGCTGTTGGCCCCAACTGCCCCTCAGGGCTTCTCTACCTCACCCTGCTCCTGAGGGGAGATCAGGGCCGGCAGCCGCCTCTTGCTCCTGCTGCCAGGGCTGGAGCCACCGCTCACATCCACTGCCAATGCCAGCCCTGCTCGCATCTGCAGCTGGTGCTGGAGCCACAGCTCACACCTGCTACCGGTGCCTGGAGCCAGTCTCGATAGCTCAGCGCTATCAGTGAGTGCGAGTGGCGGCTGCCGGCCCTGATCGCCCCTGAGGGCTTCTTTACCTCCCCCTGCTCCTGAGGGGTGATTGGAGCAGCAGTTGCCGCTCCTACCCACTGCTGGCACCTGCCCCAATCGCTCTGTGCTTCAGTGGATGTAAGTGGGACCGGCACCATCAGTGTGTGGGAGCAGTGGTGGGAGCAGGGCTGCAGGCAGACAGGAGACGAGGGGCCGTGGCAGGAGGGGCCAGGTGGGGGCACGGAGGGTGGGCCAAGACCTGCCCCTGTGCCTACCGCAGCCTCACAGCCCACAGTTCCTTTCAAGGTGCACAAATTTGTGCACTGGGCCCCTAGTTATGATAAATTTCAGACTTGAAGAAAATTTGCAATAAGGGGGGGAGGAGACATATGTAATACTTTAAACAATAAAGAATTTAAATTAAAAAAAAGAATACAAAAAGTTCCCCTATTTCTCTCACCTAGATTCTACAGGTTAACAGTTTACTATGTTTACTTTATCTCTTGATCTCTTTTAAACTCAGTTGCAGACACAATGTCCCTTTGTCTGTAATTAATTTAGGACGTATTTCCCAACCACAGTAAAATTATCAAAATTTATCAAAATTATTAAAATCAAATTATTAAAATAATTGAAGAATCAATATTGATATTATAGTAGTATTTAATCTACACACTTTGCTATGATTTTTCAAATTAGAAAATTTTAAAAAGTATTAAGACAATATACTTCAATTCATTTTGTTAACACCCAGTACACCTTTGTGATTCCCAGATTTTCAGTTTGATATTAAAACTGGTGGGCTATTAGTAGTACTCCTCACTCCCCAAATAACATGGAGTTTTTTTCTGCATTTATTTCTCTATGGTAGAACACATATATCTGCATATCACTAATCACTTCAACAATCTCATAAATCTACAATGCTAAAATCATCTTTTGGATGTAATTTCAGACATGAGGGTGAAAGAAACTGCTCAGGAGAGACTGAAACACAATGAATTATTTAACTTTAATGCTCATGAGCCCGTTGGTTCTTCCTTAGATTATACAGAGTTATTTGTTTATTTAGCTTGAGCTACCTTACTACCCACATGGAATTAAACCTCTGGACAGTTTATTCTGTTTATATAGGAAAGCACTAGATTATCTGCTTTTTAGAGAAGCTAAAGAATGGGAGGAAAAAATTATGAAATAAGCTTTTCAGAATGTGAACTGTACTTGTAAATGATCTAAAAGGCCTTTTTAAAGGTTTCTTAAAGCTCTCATCTATTTCTGTTGTTGTGTGCCAGGACTCCTCAGAAGGATAACACTTCAGCTACTAACTACCACCACTACCATTATTGCTGGTGTAACAATAATAACACTTTCCGTTCACCAGGGCTTACTATAGGCCAGGCATCAGACTAGTACTTTACATAGAGAACGTCTTCTTAGCTTTATAGTTTTTTTATATTATTGTCACTAATTTACAGGGAAAAATTAGAGCTACCAAGAGGTAAAATACCTTGATCAATGGACGGGGTCCCTCCCACCAATATTTCTCCCCCAAGCTCTGGCTTCGGATGACCCACAGAGACAGATCTAGGCAAAAAGGAGATGTGGATTCTAGTTTCTAGACTCATTTCATTGTCCTAACTAAATATTTTTAGCTCTCTGGACAGTACTGGCAAAAACAGGACATTCAAAATTTCTCTCCAGATTTCTACCCAGCGTTAAAAATGCTATCACATCCATGAATAATTTTCTTCTCATCTTCACTCACCAAGCATTTTTCCAGAATGCTGCACTAACAGAGATTCTACATTTTTACTATTGTTTTAAAATCTATTTGCTGGGTTCAGTGATTTGAATTGAGATGAACTACCTAACACTTCTGTAATTCACAAGGTCCTATTCCAAAGTATGATTTTGGACTCTGTATTTTTATAGCCTTGAGTAAGATTTATGGAATTATCATTTGCAAAACTCTTCCAGTATAGAGCTTGTAGTTCCAAAAATCTCTTTGTATTACCATAATATTTTATTTATGGAATGATGCCTCATTTCTGCTGCTAGATAAAAGCAAGAACTGTATATAGCACCAACACAGTAACTACAATCACTTTCTTCTATCCCCTTCCATCACTTTATCTAACGAAGAATCAGAGCCTGGGCCTGAACGTACACTGGTCTTGGTTATTCTGTGACTTAAGCTTAGAAGGAGTAACTCTGAGTTCTGTGTGTCAGGTTCTTCGATGGGCCCTAAACATGGTAATTTCAAACTGATTGTGAGGCAGGTATTGTTATCCTCACTTGGTTGATAGACAGGACTGTCCACATAATTTGTTGGGTCAATGCAAAGGGGAAACATGGGCCACTTGTTCAAAATTAATAAGAATTTCAAGATGACAATGGCAGAGCATTGAACCAGGCAAAGCGCCATTGGAAACGCAGGGTCCTGTGTCACAGCACAGGTCATATGTACATAAAACCAGCCCCACAGAGAGGCAAACGGATATTTAAAGAAGTGAAGTGACTTGCCTAAGGTCACACACTCAGTGAAGGGCAGAGTAAATAGTGTAATCTCTGCTTCCTGATTCCAAAGCCAATATTCCTTCCACCAGACTTCTCACCCTTTGCCAGGTAGCAGGGGTGTTAGCAAAATGTAACCTTTTGCTATTTTCCAGCTTGAATTTTTTTCAGATAAGGGTCTCTCTCAGATCAGTTGGAATCTCCTTTCTCGTCAAAATCTGGCTATAATTGTCCCTAATCCCAAACTACATAAGGTTTTCGGGATCAGCCCTGGTTTTGCATGGTCACCAGGCTTTCTGCCTCAAGGTACCTGTGTCTGCAAAAAACCAATTTACTAGCCCCCAAAACAAGGATTTTGAACCCAGCCTTTGAGGGTGGTTAGAAGAATTAAATAATTTAATACACATAGTGGATGTAAAATGTTACCTGGCTGAGGGTAAATGTTCAATTGCTATTGGCTATCATTATTATCTTATAATTATTTATTATTAGTAATTAAAATTCTTGGGTCAAATCTCAGGGCAGTAGACTCCCACCAGATATTGTTCTATCCCTATTTTTCACTTCTTCTCCTCATTCTTCAGGTTAATAGATACGTTAAGGTGCAGGGCAGGCCTTCCCAGTTCACCCTAACACCTATCAAGTTATTTCTCCCAAGAAAATGTAGTTTCCTTGCTAGAAAGATTTCTGCTGAATGAAAGGGTCCTCGTATGACAAAAAAGCGTCCTGTTATGGGAAAAAGAACCTACAATATGCATATTTTTTCTTCCTTGAAAACTTGTTTTTCAGAGCATCCTTTACCAGTTACCTAGATCTAACTTGCATTTGTGTCAGCTAAATTACCAGATTTCAAGGATTTTACATCACTATTACATACATTTATAAAGACAGCACAATTGTACTGGCCATGCTCAGTAAAGCTTAATTTTGAGTTGTATTTTTCACTGGGTGTGATTAATTTATGTTATTTTTTTTTCACAGTTTCTCAGTTAGTTTGTCTTTTGAAAAAATGTCAAAGTGACAGCAAAACTAGCAATAGCATTCAAATTGAATACATGCTTATCATTAACAGTTTGAAAATGCACAAAAGGTTAAAGCCACACTTCATCTTTTTACTCAATAGGTATCATTGTTCTCCTTACTGAATATGGCCTTCCAGTCTTTTTTAAAAAAATGTGCTTTATTCTATAGTGTGTGGTTATGTCATAGATATGGGATGCTTTATAAACGTCGTAAATTCTCCCTAGAAGAGATCTATCTAACCAGATTTTTGGTGGATATATATGAGAATTTTGTTTTCTTGCATAATCAATATACTCATTGCTTTTAATACATCTCTTTAGCAGTTTCTTAAATATTTTGTCCAGATCTTAAATATGTATGTGAATGTGTATATATATTTTTATAAACACATATTTATATTTATACAGTCCATTAATTTAGTCTTTACAATTTATATCTATATTTGTTTCTGAAAATTCAATTGGTTTATCAGAAAAACAATGTTGCTATTAACAGTCTACATCGCCATGCAAAAACAATAGCATGCAATTACAGAAACTTCATGAAAATGTTTATATAGTCTTCTGAATAGCATCTAATTACCTCTTGTTTTTTCTAGGCTAGTAGTCATGGCTACCTGCACGGCTCTGGAAAAATGCTCAGAATGTGACTTAACAGTGACTCAGACCTTTCAGTTCGGCTCAGATGGTATTCATTCTTTGACAGATAAAAGCAAAAGAAAAAGCTATTCTTTGGCTAAACAGCACAATCCTCTCTATTATTCCCATCTCTACAGATTGCTTGAAAAGTGCTGCATATTTGGAATTGCTCTCCTAAGAATTAAGCCTGGACAAAAAAGCCCACTCCATTCTAAGAAAGAATCCAGATCGCGGCCAGGAAGCCAAGGCGGAGGAGGCCAGGGGAAGGGGAAGAGTGAGAGGAGAGGAATCCAGGTCTCTGATGGGCATGCCCTGACTTGGGAAGCCCTTTCAGGACACAGACAGAACTTTCTTTGCCAATAAATGATCTGGCATGAGACCTCTCCTTGCTCTTTCCTGTGCATTCCTTCCTCTGTTGCCTTAGGTCTATGACTTTTCTGTGTCACCATCCTCAGCATCACTGTTATTAGAACCATATGTATATTATAAATACAACCAATATCTATTTACCTACGTATAGTCCCTAAATGTGTTTTTACATTACGTAGTAACTAGCATTAGGATCATGCATGGTTGGTTGACCAGGCAGAGTGTACTAGTAGCATCTTCAATATTTTGATGTCTGTGCGTTCCACTTCTAGTCTGGACTTACCCTTCCTTGGTCTTTTACCTTCCACAAGGGCACAGCTTCCCCTTTCTTACTCTTAGAGTTCACCTTATTAATTGATCAATGGACACATTCAGGCTGTTGCCTGAACACCAAATTCCTGCTTTTGTGAAACTTATAGCCTCATGAGAAAGGGCACTAAATAATTTCCTTATCAGAAAAAGTGTCTTCAGTGAAAGAGAAGTAGAAGCTGCTGGGAGCATAGCTCAGAGACATCTAGCCTCCTCTGAAGAGTTTGCTGTCCTGAGAATATGAAGTTGACACTGAGCCCCGACGTGCGTGGGAGCGCTGTAGGTGGCGAACAGAGCTGATGCAGCCCTGAGGCCTGGAGAGGACCATGCAGGAACGTCTTTCTCATCAAAGTGCCGACACGCTCCACACCTATCTCCCACTCCTGGGGCAAAGATCCCTGGACCCATTCTCTGCTGTAGATCTCATTTTCATGCTCTAAATTCACAACTCCAGAAATACCATTTTACTTGTCCTCTTCTTTCCCCGTTTGCTTTGCATTGGATTTTTAAGAAATAGACTTTATTTTCTAGATTTAGATTAATTTCAGGTTTATAGAAAAAAAATGATAAGATAGTATAGAGTTCTCATATATCCTGCACACAGTTTTCCCTATTATCAACATCTTACACTGGTATGATACATTTATTATAATTAATGAATCAATATGGATACATGATCATTAGCTAAAATCCATACTTCATTCAGATTTCCTTGGTTTTTACCAAATGTCCTTCTCCTGTTCCAAGATGTTATCTAGGATACCGCATTACAGTTAGTGGTTGTATCTTCTTAGGCACCTCTTGGCGGTGGCAGTATCTGAGACTTTCCTTGCTTTTGATGACCTTGATCATTTTGAGGAGTGCTTGGCAGGTATTTCTTCAAATGCTCTTTTATTGGAACTTGTCTGGTGTTTTTCTCCTGGTTAGGTTGGAATTATGTGTTCTTGGGAGAAGACAATAGGGGTGAAGTGCCATTTCATCACATCATATAAAGTGTAGGCTGATGACACCAACATGACATCACTGTTGATGCTGATCTTGATTCTGGCTGAAGCAGTGCTTGTCAGCTTTCTCCATTGTAGTTACTCTTTCTCCCCCTTTCCATACTGTACTCTAGTACATTGGTCGGCAAACTCATTAGTCAACAGAGCCAAGTATCAACAGTACAACAATTGAAATTTCTTTTGAGAGCCCAAATTTTTTAAACTTAAACTTCTAATGCCACTTCTTCAAAATACACTCGCCCAGGCTGTGGTATTTTGTGGAAGAGCCACACTCAAGGGACCAAAGAGCCGCATGTGGCTCGCGAGCCGCAGTTTGCCGACCACGGCTCTATTAGGAAGTCATTTTGCGTAGTCCACACTAAGAAGTGGGCAGTTATTCTCCTCCTTCTTGAGGGCAAAGTGTGTACATAAATTGTTTGGAATTCTTCTGCATGGAAGATTTATCTCTTTCCCCCATTTATTTATTAATTGGTAATCTATTTATATAGGTATGGAATGATGGACATTTATTTTATACTTGGGATTGTAATTCAATGCTATGTCCTTTATTTTGTTGTTCAAAGTGTTTTAGCTATGGGCAAATTCCAGGGACCAATCTAGAGAAGGAGAAAAAAACACAAAACCCATCAATCGAGGTAGAAAATAGGAATTTTAAGGTATGAAAAAGAAATAGCAGAACTGAAAGTTAATACAACTTATTGAGCTGAGATAAAAGGAAACGAGAAGAGGAAGAATAAATGGGAAAAGAAATGGATTGGATGTTATAATTTTTTAAATGTGTCAATTAAGAGCATTTTGAAAAAATAAAGAGGGAAAGAATCTGAAATTAGAACTACCTTCAGCAATGCAGAATCCTTGTCTAGTTAGGTTAACCTATTGATGTGGGGAGTGAGTAAGGAAAATCCAGATGGTAGATAGAGGGTTGAGGGGGTAAAGAGCATATAGCACTCATTACAGCTGTGGGCAAGACAACTACATGGTTTGTGGTCAAAATAAAAAGCACAAAAATGAGAAAAATGTTGCACTAAAAGTGAAATGGCCACTTGTTTGCAGTAGGAGAGCTGCTTTGACTTCCTCTGGAAATGCACTCATCGGTTAACTCACATTTTTGGCTGCTTCGTGCCATGTCCAGGAATTACCACAAAAGTGCCTCAAGTATTGACCTGGATTTACCAGTAAATTTTAGGGAGTAGGCACATTTGCATATATTTGAATAACAAGGGACCATGAATAATAAGGATGGACTGTAAATACTGTCAACAGTCTTCACCAAACCCTCTCCTCACTCTGTTTTATTTCTATATTCTTGATCTGGCTTACAGTTCCCAGATTCAGGAAAGAGGCCTTGGGACCCTCACCTTGGAATCTGATAACTATCATCTTTCTGTGTCTCATAGAGAAGTGGGTTTTAACAATAGTCATTACATTTGAGATTGCATCAGCCAAGGTTTGCCATTGCAAGGAACAAAAACCAAATCTGGGTGGCTAGAGCTAAAAATGTATTTATTAAAATGATGTTGGGGAAAACACAGCACCTTAGGGAAAGCTCAGGTCCTGGCTTGGAAAATAGGCAGGAGCAAGTGAGGTTGGGCTGCAGCCAGAACCATAAAGGAAGCTGCAAATGAGACCAGTCTGCTGCCACCGTCCATGGCTGAGCTTCCACCACTGCCCGCTGTTCATTGTTTCTGGACCTGCTGGGGCCACCTGCTCATGATGGGGATACTTCTTTCATTTTGACAGCTCACTACACAAAGTTCAGAGCAGGAACCTCTGACTGGCTGACGGATGGGAGACTGTGAATTCTACGTCCTTCATGCAATGCCAAGTCCTTGTCCGAGTACCATACAGTTTGTCTTCATCTAGATGGACTGTAGTTGTTGAAGTTCCTGCTTTTGGTATGGTACTCGGACAAGGACTAGGCATTTTCAGTTTCTCTAGGGAGGCTCTGTCTCCCACCAAGACTCAGAAAGCCAGACATTTCCCATGTGCAGAAAGAGGGATCCGCTATGTGGCAACCAGAAAAACAAATGAACATGAGGATTCATGCTCATAGACTTTAATGACTGTTAGAATTGGGAGAAAATGCCAAACTCATCTACTTAACTCCCTTTCAATTAAGAGGTCTCCTTCAGAATGCTGTGGAGGATAATCTCATAGCCTCTGCCTGGATTTTCAAATGAGGGGAACTTGGCGCACTGCCAGATTCTGATGCTCTGCAATGCTTGTCCGTGAGATTTTATTATGATTTTCATTTCATGGAATCATTTTCTTGTTGGTTTCTTCACCATACAGTTTGTCTTCATCTAGATGGACTGTAGTTGTTGAAGTTCCTGCTTTTGGTATGGTACTCGGACAAGACTATGATATCTCCACGCGGGCTGGCAAGTGCAGAGGCTGTTTCATTAACTTAACCTGAGCAGGTGTTGGCTCATTCATGTGGCCGTAGTATAATGATGACTAAAGTAAGCTACAACACTTAGATGTTTTCACATGAACTGCTACCAAAGCCAGTTCTATAACTGGGTCTCTAAACTTAAATATTTAGAAAGACCAAATGGAGGTTTTTGCATGTATTTCTCCAGATTTAATTGACTTAATTTTAGCTTAATTATCTGGTTTGTTGATATAATTTGGGGATTTAAGTATTTTATTGTCTTTGATATAAGGGTTTGTACCACTTACTAATTTATTTGGCACAATATTCTATATTTTTTTCATCCAAGTTACTAATAAATTATTGAACAGGAAAGGATTACAACAGAGAACTATGACACTCCACCAGTCTTTCTTGAGGGTTGACACTTGATCATTGTGCAGCCTTTTTAATTTTTTGTTAATCCTCAATTGAGGATATTTTTCCATTGATTTCTTAGAAAGAGTATAAAGGAGGGGGAGAGACAGAGAGAGAAACATCGATGTGAGAGAGACACATCGGTTGGTTGCCTCCCACACATGCTCCCAACCAGGGCCTGGATCGAGCCAGGATAGAGCTTGCAACCACGGTACATGCCCTTGACCGGAATCAAACCCAGAACCAATGCTCTATACACTGAGCTAAACTAGCTAGGGCATTGATAAAACTTTTTTAATCTCATTGCTCAATCATCTTAAAGTAAACCCGATTCTGCTTAAAAACCGTTATTGTCTTGCCTTTGCTCTTTCCATAAAGATAAAAGCCTCCATTCACATGGCTCACAGGCATGGCACTGTCTGGCCGGTGCTTTCTTCCACCACCTCTGGTGCCGCTTCCCTTTTTCTCTGTGTTTCCCTCCACTGCTCAGCTCAGCCTCAGGTCTCCGCTTAGGCACCATTCCCACAGGAAGCCCTCTCTGGCACCACAGATTTATCAGTTTCCGATGTTGAGTCTTCTCATAGAATCGAATTCCATTTCTTTAAAGGCCCCTGCTTGCAGTTGTATATTTATTAGTGTCATAATGTGATCTGACTCCCCCAGCAGACTTAAACTCCGGAAGAGCACGGAAACAGGCAGTGTTTGCTCAGACCAGTAATTATACGACAAGTGTCTGGAACACTTTAGGTTCACTAAAGCATCTTGTTGAATGAATGATAGAAACTTAATGAATAGTGTGACCATGGGTCCTACTGAAACAGTAAAATTGCAAATGAGTGAAATAACTGCAGGAAGTAAGTCATCTCCCACTACTTCCCTGATTTATAAAAACTCCAACTCAGAGTTTCCTAATACTATTGCCACTGGGGCTGAATAATTCTTTGTTGGCGGGTGGGGTATTTGGTGTATTGTAGGATGTTTAGCACCATCCCTGGACTCTACCCTCTAAATGACTGAACCATCACCCCTTCCAGTTGTAAAAATGTCTTTGGACATTGCCAAATGTCTCAGGGTGGGGAGGGGTGCTGAGTAGGGAACAATATAACTCAGTTAAGAAATTTGGCTAAGGAACTTTGTCACCTTAAGAAGGACATACTACTTGCTTAATTGTAATTCTATATAATAACTAGAGGCCCAGTGCATGATTTAATCATGCACCTGGTGCACCAGCGGGCTGGCTGTCCGCCGGTGCCCCAGGCCTTCCGAAAGCCTCTGGCGCTGCGGAGGCTTTCGAAAGGCCTTGCGCCGGAGCAGACAGCCGGCCAGGTCCCCCGCTTTGGCCTTTGATCGCGGGGGACCTGGCCGGCTGTCCACCGGTGCCCCAGGCCTTCCGAAAGCCTCCGGCTGCTGCGGAGGCTTTCAAAAGGCCTTGCGCCGGAGCAGACAGCCGGCCAGGTCCCCCGCTTTGGCCTTTGATCGCGGGGGACCTGACTGGCTGTCCGCCGGTGCCCCAGGCCTTCTGAAAGCCTCTGGGGCAGCCATGGCTCAGCGTCCTGCTGGCCCAATCAGCTACCCCGGCCACCCTGAGTCCCGCTCCCTGCGCCTCCTGCTGGCCCAATCGTGGGCGTAGCGGAGTGATGGTAATTTACATATTACCATTTTATTATGTAGGATTACATATAGTAATTGCATGTGGAAGACTCACAAGTTGGGGGAATTAAGTAGGGGCACTTTGCTATTCAATAGACAAGTATGAGGCCAGAACTGTTCACTCAATATCTTATTACACCCAGGAAAGTTTTCATTACTACTCAACTCCAAAATGATCTCCCATTTCAACCTCCTAGAAAATTCACTGCATTTTACAGTTAATAGATAAATGGTTTATTTAAATCTTCTGTCTGTACCTCATTAAAGGAGAATTTCCTAGGATATTATATGAATTCTAAGGCAGCTTCAGAGGCTACGTTAGATGATTGACAACTGGTTGGACATGAGTTGCAGATTTTAGGCTATAGTAGGCAGTCTTCAAGAATGGCCTTCGAGATCCCATGGCTCTGTGTTATAAAAAAACTAATAAGGCCTCCTTAAACATGAGATGACTCTAAATGTTCTTTATATATTTTGTTGCTTTTAGTGATTGTGGAGAATGACATGGGAAATGCTATAGGGTGAAAAGTCATCAACTAAGGAGGATGCTATAATTTTTCCCATATTCCCTCCTTTATCCTCCTCATCATGAGCCCAGTCAATGCAATCATGAGTAACATATATTATCTGGATATTAGGTATGATAGGAGCATCGGATTTTAATCAAGAGATTCCCAGCCCTCGTTATTATGAGGAATAATGTTTATTATACACCAGGCATCAAGAAAGTAGGGCAAGAAATGTTAGTCTATGTGGTGGCATTCATTATGACATATGAAATGACTACAGAAAGGAAATGATTCATATATTACAGAGGAACAAAAAGAGTTACTGGCATTACCCAGCTGAGCCAACTAAAAGCCAGGAGCATATTAATTATTTTTTTCCTGGCCATTCCTGGAAGTATTCCTCCACAAGCTCACATTTTCTCACTGAAATAACAAGAGTTACAATGCTGGCACCATTGGTCAGTTACGTCCAATGCATTTCATAAGTTTATTCTTCCAAGAAAAAGTTAGGAAGGTAGAAACTTTAGAGCCACCATCAAGCATATCCAATTATACTAAAGAGGAAAAAATGTTATGTCTCAAGATTTAACTTTTGTGTCCATTGGCCGTAGGCCATCAGAATAAACTACAGAGATGTATGTGATTTCTAGGTACAAACTTCGGACTCATACACTGACTTTTAAAGTAGAGAGATTACAGAGAGAAGAAAAACAATTACCTCAAAAGTTATGAGAGTGTTTAGGCCTCCAAAGCATAAATAAAATGTGGAGGGTTAGGAAAATTCATAAAGAGGTCTACAGCACAAGGCAAACATGGAGATGTCCATTTCTTGGCCACTATATATATATATTTTTTTATACGGGGCCAATCCTTATCAAACCGTTCCGCAAGTCTAGAAAAGACCCATGCCAACATCTTCCTCTCAAATGTCAAAAGCTGAACATAATCTTTATCCCCTTGTGACCACAGGAAACCAGCAAGAGCTTTAACACTTTCTGGGTGATGCAGGTATATAGCTGCAACAGATTGTAACAGGTTCCTGCTGAAAAGGATAATCCCCAAATGCCATTAACACTGCTACGGGCCGGCAGGTAATGGTGAGTTCATAACCTTCACCCGAGAGTCATGCTTGGGTGATGTTACCACAATAATTGCTTAAAATCAAATCGCTATTGTGAACACTTAAATCATGATTCCATGTTACTAGGGAACCAAAACTAGTGAAGAAAATAATTCTTCATACTTGTTAAATAAAAGAATACAGCTTTTGTTTTGACAGTAAATGGCAGGGAAATTCACTGTAATTGAACCACACAAACTGTATTATTATAACCTAATTGATTGGTCCAGTGGGAGAGAAAAAAGCCAATTCTATAAAGCAGTAGAATTGATGGTTTTAAAAATGGAACTGACTTGTTCATTAACTAGATGAGCTAAATGGGCTATTTTCTTTCATAGTGCAAATGATTTGTAAAACCAAAGACTATGATATAGGGAGACACCAGGAATAACATTAAGAAAAAGCACCACTTAACCAATAAAATAATGCTTATTCTCCCGGTGTCTTATTCTCCAACCATCTTTTGCTTGGAATCTTACTGGTGGTGAGTACACTTAAGTCACGCTGGGGATGGGAAAGAAATTAAACTGTGCCTGGGAAAACATACCAGGGGAATGTTTGTATCCTTTTGGTCTGTTTCAACTGGGATAACCTTTACAGTTATCTTCTGGGTAAGTCTGGGACATTTACAGAAGTAACAGCAATAGTAACGCTGAGCTCCTGCTTGGAACTCAGTGTCCTGCGAGGTGATTTATATACGTTATTAAACTTTATCCTAACAATAAAAGTTAGGTGGACATGATCATCCAAACTGTACAGAAAAGGAAGGTGAGGCTCCGAAGTTAAATAGCTAGTGAATAACGATGCTAAGACTCACTACCAGATTTATCTGATTCAAGAATAACTGCGTGACACGGCTCTGTTTAGTTATATATGCATAGACACATGCATATATAAACACATGTGAATATATATATATATATATATATATATGTGTGTATATATATATATATCCGTATGTGTGCATATATTTCTATGCACAGTTTTATGGCATAATGTACTAGAGACAGATAAACACCGTAAATCTGATGCTAACTTACCATGTGATCTTTTTATATCTTTGGCTTTTGGTTTCTTCAAGCTTTCAAAATTGGAACAACTTGTCACCAAATAATATTTAAAACTATTTGAGATTGTTGGCTTGGAGTGGCTGTCAAATTATAGGACAAATCAAAGCCAAGGGAAAAACACACCCTGGGAGAGAGAACAGGTTCCAAAAGCTGCAAAGGGGGTCGAGGAGGGTGTGTGTGCTCCTCCAGCCATGGCGGAATGCTGGGCTCGGGAAGGGATACGTGTCTCTGTTTTATCTGCTTTGTAAGTATAAACAAAGCAGAGTTTGATGACAAAGGTCTTTCTGGCTGTACTTTTCTTCCCCTTTCTCTGCCAAATTCTTGGAGGCACCGATATCTTGGAAACCAGTTTGTGAAACTCAAAGGCCCTACTTGGAAATAAATGGAAATAGCCACTCAAAATACGCAAGGAGGACCCTGGGATGCCTTTATTGACAAGGATGCCTTCTAAAGCATTAGAAACAGATTCTTTCCACCGAGACCACCCAGGTGCTCTGTCTTCCAATGGCAAGCCGACTTGACATTTGTCTTTATTTCCCTGTTTTCGGTTGAGATGAAATCCAGACACTTGGGGGCTTGGGAAAATACCATGTATGGCTTGTTTTAATGAATTCTCCTCTAGGATTCCATTGCCAGCCTGTAGAGCTGCCCCTTTCTTCCTCCACCCCCAGCCCCCATGCATGTGCCCTGTGGCCAGAGATCCAGAAACTATGAGCCAAAAGTATGTTCAAGAGAAATACCAGGAAAATGCTGTTTCTTGTGGCATGGGTAAAGCAAACAGAATGAAGGCCAACTTTATCCTAATCTCAAATCTAGACCCCTGAAGAAGGAAGGTGTTAGCAAAGCCAAGTACAGTAGGGAGAACATTCCTGCTTTCCAACAGGGAAAATCTAAGTTAATGTCTCTTTTCATGGTTTTAAAATGAAATTTATCACTTCTCATATTTTTAAAATGAAGATCCCCCCCCCCCCCCATCCAGAGTAACTTATCAGAAATCATATTGTCATGAATAAGTACATGAATGATTTAACCTCTTGGTTCAAAAAGTTGTTACTAATTATCTGTTTAAACATGAGGTATTCTTGTTTTTGTTTCCACTCTATGGAGTTGTCACATTATTTTGTCACTGTGTACGCATGTGACTCTTCCATAGGGTACGGCCTCATTTGGGGCAAGAGAGGACCTTTTCACTTACTGGTTCCATCACTCCAGACATATTTATTGGTTTATAAAGCCTCAGACTCCAGGGACTTAGGACAATTAAATAATTGTGCTAACAAGCATGAAAGTAGTTATGAAATATCAAGCCATGTCAGTAGTGTGGCCAGACTATTTATTATAGTTCAGAGATGGCTGCGGTGTTGGGGTGATGGGGAATCAGGTGTTCAAACCAAAGTGATGTTTATGCAGGGCACTCAGAGACACGGCCGAATGGGTAGAGGAAATAAGAAGAACCTGAAGTAAGAAGAGGGTACAGGAAATGGGAGATTAATCCTCTTCCGTGAGATGACCGGTCACGAAGTGCAATTCTAAGCATGGTCGGAGGCAGCGTGGTATAGTGGGAAACAACAAACAACAGACCAGTTTCAGAGTCAGATGAGTCCATTTTCCGAGCGTGACATTGATTCTTACCAGCAGGGTACTGTCTTAGGTGCACAGCTTAACCTCTGTGCAACTGGCATTTCTGGCTACAAAACAATACTATTGGTACTCTGTTAATATATTATATTCCCACTGCCTTCAATATTGCTTTGCATAAATGAAGAGGTCAAAATAACTATTTAGTGAATGAATGCTCACCCAATGAACAAAAGTTAAAGTGTCAACTACACAGGATACATTCAGTAGATGGTTCTGTAGCTTTCTCCTTTTGCATCACACAATCTAGACTCTTTTTACCTTTCCATAAATTCATTTCCCATTGTTTTTATATAAACAAATTATATTCTTTCTAAGTATATTCCTTACTGTTACATATATAATATATATAATCCATATCTGTAACTGTCCCCCTTCCCATATTATATTTTCTCATCTCCGTATTACTAAAACCTTGCCCACTCTTCAAGACCCAGCTCAGACACTAGATCGCAAAGAAGTCCCTGACCCACACCAGCCAGCTTAGCCCTTCCTCCCTCTGAAACTCCTTCACAGTGTATACATATTGTTCCTTTGACATATAACCTTGACAATTTTGTCCTGTCAA
The DNA here is from genome assembly GCF_951640355.1 of Cnephaeus nilssonii. Classification (NCBI taxonomy): domain Eukaryota; kingdom Metazoa; phylum Chordata; class Mammalia; order Chiroptera; family Vespertilionidae; genus Cnephaeus; species Cnephaeus nilssonii. Next base: position 41,916,980 of record NC_137089.1, read on the forward strand.
TGTTCACTCATTCACATGATCTTTTTTTTTTTTTTCTTCAAAAAGCTCTATACTTCTTGAGCACATTCCAAAATCATCTTCTTTGTTCTGTTAGGTCACACATAGTATCCTGCTTCTGCAGAGAGCAGACAGTGAATATCATTTGAGGAGAAGATTTAAAGTTCTGGTAAAACTTGAGCCATTGCCATTGTACCAAAAAGACTTCACCTGTTTTGATGGTGGGTTAGTCATTCTTCTCCAGAAAACAGAACCAATATGGTATTTATATACATTAATAGACATATTTGTGTGTTCATGGATATTTTAAAAAATTGGTTTACTTACTGTAATTGTGAGAGCTAGCGAGTCTAGAATCTGTAGGGCAGGCTTGCAAGCTGGAAACTCAGGTTGATGTTGCTCTCTTGAGTCTGAAATACTCAAACTAGGCCAGCAGGCTGGAAACTCAGGCAGAATTTCTCTGTTCTGCCATTTCAATGGTGCAGTCTTAAAGCAGAGTTCATTCTTCTTGGGGAACCTCAGTCTTTGCTCTGTAGGCCTGCAACCAACTGGATGAGACCCATTCACATTAGGGAGGCTGATTTGCGCGCGTGCATGCACACACACACATACACACGAAACTAAAAATATTACACAAGAAAAGAAATATAATACAAAATGTCAGCTACATAAATGAGTATTACAGATGAAAGGATCAGATTATTAAAAGTAAAAGATTGTAAGACTATGTTGATAAATTAAATCTAATGTTACGCTTGCTAAATGAACTAGTTAAAACTTGAAGTTGTTAAATTAAAAAGTAAGATTTTTATGTTCAAACAATTTAACCTTTAAAAATGATTTAACAAATCTAGAATAAATAAATCCAAGGAACACAAAAGGAAGGAAGGTTAAAAAATGTTTGCATAAAGTCTAAACAAATTGATTAAAAAATAAACACACAGACTTTACTAAGAAATAGGGAATGGGTAAGAACCATAACTATGCAATTCACAAAAGAGAAAATAAAAATAGGTCATATATGTGAGATCCTGTTTCAATTTATCATAATGTAAAGAAATACAAGTTAAAACACTAATGATATGCCATATTTTTCTTATCAGGTTGACAAACTTTTTTTACCAGCACAATACTCAGTGATGGCAAGATAATGGTGACTTGGGCTTCCTAATACAATGCTGACAGTAAACTTTCTAGAAAGCAGTTTGGCAATATGTATCAAGAGGATTCAACAAGTTTTTATCAGTTTACAGACTAATACCACGTCTAAGAAACACTATAAAGCAATGGTCTGATAAATGAATATGTATCTTTGCCAAAGTTTTTATCAGCAAGTTCAACAATTGAGAAGTTATTAAGATATCTCCCGATAATGGTATAGTATTCAGAAATTAAAATAATATTTACCAAGATACTTCAATGATGTGGGAAAATAATGTTGTGTGAAAAAAGGACAGTGAGTATCATTTGCACAATTGTCTATATTTTAAAAAGTCTTTTCAAGATATTCAGAACCCTCAAAATTAAGGAAAAATAACAAAAATTAATTATAATTTTTTTCAAAACACGTTTCACTTGAAGATTGAGTATTATAAGGTCCTGCCACCACTGCTACTCACATCATCTTTAAATGCTTCAGGGTTAGCTCAGTGGCCCTGTGATGTGTGACAGAAGACAACACATTCCCGTGGTGGCCCCAGGAGTGTTATTACCCAGGTGATAGCACAACTTGGAGCAGGCATGTTGGTGCCAGCGACAATTACCTAGCGACCTGCCCACAGTTTAGACACATTTCGGAGCGTGGGCTTGGGGTTACAGTGTGGACTGGCCCTTTCTCCACAGACACAATCTTCAATGCAGATGAAATCACGCCAAATGAGTTGAAAACTCTTCAACCATGTTTCTTGCTGTTCTTAGACTAGAGACAACATTCTCTTATTTATAAGTTGACCATACATCCCAATTGGTCTTCTATGGTCCCATTTTACATCATTTTCCTGGGAAAATTGATAGTGTTCCTTTTTACTCTCAAACAGGTCCTGCTCAGATAACAAATTATATGTCACAGTGTGTCTGTGGTCCACAAGGTTTAGGATGTTTGGCCTCAATCAGCTTCCCTACACTCAGCTCTAGTTCTACCCTGCTGCAGCTACTCTGGCCTTCCTTAAGATGCTCTGATTTAGTAGACTGACTTCATAGAGCTTGTGCTTTTTGGTGGGAAGGCAGTGATATTTATGCTGCTGTGGGAGGTGGTTAGAAGTTAAGCCACAAGAAATGGGCAGGTGAGGATTCGTTTTTGTTATTACCTTTGATTGGCATTAGGAAGAAAGGTAATAACATTTGCGTTTGGAGCAGGAGAGGCAGGGCTACAGTGGAAAATATAGGGCTGCACATGTTCCCTCCATGCTGGTATAAAAATTGATACGGCATTGCCAAAGGTCTAGGTGTGTGGATATGATTAACAGGAACACATGGGAATAAGATATGGCAAGCCCAGCCTCACTGATTCAGTTAGTGGAGAGAAGTGAGAAGGAAGGAAAGAAGAAGCCAGACCTAACAGTATGAAGGGCCATAAAACTGACCTATCTAAGGGGCTGGCCCTAGTAGGAGCAGTAGATGGTCAGTGAGCATGAGATTTCAGACCTACTTTATTTTATCCTGTATAGCTTTCAGGAATATAGATCTTCCCTGGCCTTGGAAGAGCCTTCGATTATAAGACAGACTCATAGAGGCAACATGCTATATTTCAAGTTATACTCATGGCGATGGGAGAACTCCATCCATTCACAGGAAGAGACACAGGACATGGAATCCAGACTACTAGCCTGCCGGGGGAGGAGCCTACCAACACCAGAAACAATCTGGGCTCAAGGTGTCTTCATTCTTTAAGGGGCATGGGCTTCCTGTCAATCAAGAGCTCAAGGCAGGAACTGTGCCTGGGTCACAAATGGAGTGTTGAGAAATCATGCAGAATCCTGAGATCTTGGGATAGAGTTGTTAACTAGAATTCACCATTGTGGGCAGCAGATCTATTCTAGACCCATTAGATACAGAATGTGGCCCACAGATAGAACTGAAAAAGACATCCTACTGAGGGCACCCAGATAAGCAAAAGAAAAGGAAACAGGGCAGAGGGCAGCAATGAAGAGGAGACAGGGTCTTAGGAAGCTTGAGATGAGGAACGTGTGTAATAGGGACTTCCTTCACCTAAAAGTCCACAATTTGTAGAAACTAAGCAGTAGAACTACTTTTGATCCTATATTCCTTTGCTTTATTATTTAAATAATAAATGCCTTGCTATGAATACAAAACCAGAAAAGCCCAGTCTTTTTCCCAGCATTGTCATAATCATTTTTAAGCACAATATTAGGAGATACGATAAAATAAACAAGGTTTTTAGAACAGATGTTTTTTTGCTACTCTGCCTGGGAACAGCTGATATATATGAGGGTCCAGTCTAAGACTCAGTTCAAAAATAATATTTTAGTTGGACCAAATCCTCTTGTGATTTACACCTAACATTGCCCTTTAGTCTGACTGAGGGCCAAATTTTAGCAACAAAAAGAAAACGAGTGTAATTTCCTGGTTCTGAGTAGCACTAAAAAGCTTCGAAGGAGACTAGTCTAAGATCGAAGGGAGCTTTTCTATCTGTCATCAGATGTCTGTGAGTTGATAAACTCTGGTTCTGATTCTAAAATCTAGAATTTCCCAGGAATAGTGCTAATCCATTTAAGATAAGTAACTGAGCAGCAAGAATGAATCATGTACCTTCCCTCATGAATCCTTTGAGCACTTTCAATAATGCTCAGGGGAAGTTGAGCAAGCTAGACTTTGAAAATATTAAACAATTCCTAGCTTTTCTCATGAGTCTCTAATATTTTTTACTCCTGAGGTTTCATGCCATCTCCTGAAACCGAGGCTCTGTTATACATGCTCTACAGGTCATAGCTTCTCCTTGCTTTTTCCTCTGAGTACTTTCCCTAATGTTCTTTGAGAGCTTCTGCAACCACCATTTCATTACATTTTCACATTCAATTCAAATAGGTGAAGTTATTTATTATATATATTTTTATGTGGGAAAACCTGAATTCTTTATTTGGGCTGATCTCATTCACGAAATAAACATTAATTTTAATTACTTGTATAAGAAATAAAATAAACCTCTTACCAAAGAAAAAAAACCCAAACACAAAAATTGAAAAACAAAACAAAAAGTAAATTATTGGCTCAATGTAAATTACGGTTGGACTAGGCACTGTATTAATTATAGTACAATTCACTTAACATTTGTGAATTAATTAAGTATATTGAATTATATCTCTGCTTTACCTTCAAATTAATAAAATATATGATTCTCCCTTTAGGGAAAAGTTACGTTCATTTTTGAACTCTTAATTTACATATATTTGAGGAAAATAGTTAGCTTTTGCTTAATTGGCTTTTCAATAAGAAGTAGCACACCCTTCTCCCAAGTGCTTTCAGAATGTGCCATTAGAAGACAATGTAAAGAAAAAAGTAAATCAATTGAAAAGGGAAAAGGAGAGGAAAAAGAATGAAGGGAAAAGGTTGAAAGAACCAGATACAGGACAAATTTTAATGCTCAAGTAATGTAATGATGATATTACCTGTGGGTCTACATTAGTAGATCATCAGTTTAAAAAAAATTGTAGTGTTGATCTTTTCCCAGATATTTCATTAGGGTTTTTGTTTGTTTTTAAGAATTGCAACATACTGTTCAGGTGTGGAAATGGTTTTGAAAGTAAGAAAACATTTATTGGTTCACCATTTATTTTTCCAGTCATTGATTCCTATATTTTCTGAATTGCATTTTTTTAAAAAGCAAATTTTATTTTTTAAGGGAATCCACAGAAAAACAACCCATGAATTGATTAATCTGATATATCTAAGCAACCATGATAAACTTGAATATTTTTATTTTTTTATTAGTGAATGTTTCAGGTAATTTTGGTGGCCTGGTCATTATTTTGCTTTTTAGACTTTGAACTCACTACTATTCTAGATTTTATCAAATATAATGATCATCAATTCTTTAAAAGACCTGAAAAGAAAATTCTTGTTTCATTTAGACTATGTTGTAAAGTCAGTGCAATTTTTTTCTTACAAATTGTAAGTGATTGTTCCTAATACTTAATTCTAAAACCCCTGTAGAATTAATCTTATGCAGAAATCTTAGGTCAAAACCAATTATAAATGTTCCTAGTACTTTATAATTTTTTTTTAAATTTTGAAAACTGCCAATAATTATTTATCAAATAAGTAATTGTTTTTTGACAAAAATTTTTTTCTGGGGGCAATTAATATTCTGCAGCAGTGATATTACCTATATCTGTGAACACGAGCAAAAATTCCTGTTGGGAAGCATAGTTTCCCAACAGCAGAGATTTAAGATTCTAAAGATGTTTGGAATTTGTTAGCAGGCAAGGTTCTCATACTTATCTAAAACATATCAAAACAACCTCTTTTTGGCCTCAGAAGAGACTTAGCCATCTAAAAAAGTTTTCCAGTTATACCCAATCCAGCAGAGTATAATCAGAAAAAGCACTGAACTTGGAGTCCAAAGAACTTGGCTGGAATCCCAGCTTCAAATTTATTAGCTCATTTAATCTTTGACAAGTTAATTTACCTTTTGAAATGTTAATGTACTAGAGTGTAGATTTAGGATAACAATACTTACCTGAACGGGCAATTTCAGGACGTTCCTGATATAGACCTAGTACATGTTAGTTGGCCAATATAGAGTAACAGTCATATCTGATGCTAAGTTGACATAATGGAAATAGCCAATAAGATTGATAATAGACCATCTTATTTTTTTGTGTACTATGAGTCTTTACTTTGAGTCATCTGGAATATTAAATCTCAACCCCAAATTATTTTGATTCCAAAATTAATATTATTCGTGTTTAGTTTGGAGAATTAAGAATAGTGGAGATTTGTTTGAACTTTCCTAAATCCGTGGGTTTTGGATAGATGACTAATCATCTCTATTGTTTTAAACCTTTCCATTACCTTTTCCAGAATTCTAGAAGCTTTAAAGCACTTTTTGTTTCTTACATCTATGTTGGTGATAGAAAAAAAAAATGGACCAGTATTGTTAATAATTATATGAGATCGTAAAGTGAGAATCGTGCTATTACACATTGCTAACACCAGAGAGAATTAGTCAATTTTATTTACCGAGACAGAGAAGAAGCAACACCCATTTTAAAGGAAGATCTTAGATCAAGATCTCAGGAGAAAATGGGAAAAAGTTACTGCCTTAATGTCTATCCAAATATCTGAATTTTTCTCTTCACACATTTGTTCCTTTTCCTTCTTTGTCTTAAAAATACCAGTATCACTCCTCTATACTAAGAGGAAGAAATAATTGTAAGAAAGCCAATAATCAACATCTAAACATTGTTCAACTTTATTATTCTCTGCCCTACTCCACTTTTCTAATTTCTTATTTTCTCTAATCTTCCAATAATAACACATAGAATTTCTATATTACACTGACTTTTACAGCATATATTTCTTTTATATTTTCTTTATTTCCATTTATGTCCATTCTTTGGGGCTCACTAACTATGGGTCTTCATTGCTTAATTCGTTCTCCAAAGCCGGTTGGACCATTTGCTACTGCTATTATGCTAGGCCAGTGGTCGGCAAACTCATTAGTCAACAGAGCCAAATATCAACAATACAACGATTGAAATTTCTTTTGAGAGCCGAAACCGACTTTTGCGCATGGGCCACGAAGTTTCAATAGCACTGTACGTGCGCGCCCGCATGTGGTATTTTGTGGGAGAGCCACACTCAAGGGGCCAAAGAGCCGCATGTGGCTTGCGAGCCACAGTTTGCCGACCACTGTGCTAGGCAATGTCAGAGGCAACAAGATTAAGAGTCTGTGATTTCATCAATGTACTTACAGTCTGATAAGGGAAAATAAGGTATATTACCCAAGAAACTATCTATATTTTTAAGGATTCTTAAAAAATCAGACCTCAATGCATTTTTCTCTCCAACCTTCCTAACTTAAGCTTTTGATATAGTGTTCACAATTTGTCTCTAAGCTTCTCTTTCTACCCCCCCACCTGCCGCCCCCACACACATACACACACACACACACACACACACACACACACACACACACACTGTATGACTTTCACCTCATTGCTCATGCCACTTGCTGGCCATGTCCTTCCTCTTTAATCCCAATCCAAATTGTAATTATGTCTTTTCAATTACATCTTTAATGAAGGCCATCTTTCTCTGCCTCAATGAAAATTTTGCCTACTTACATTATCAGTCATATCTGAATTTTCATTGCATTTGTAACCTGTATTACTTAGCATTTGATCATGCTTCTATGTATTGCACTATCATTTTATGTTTGCAAGCTTTGCTCCTCTTAAATACAATGTCTATGTATTGTACTTAATACACATAAATATTCAATAATACACACAAAAGTCTTGATTAACTGGTAAGTTTGCTCATTCCACTATTTCAATATAAAATATCACAGGCTTTTCCAAGGATAATTTCAGACTTTTGGACTGTGGTACTATTTTTATTTTAAGACTATTAGTATTCTGCTCCCAAAATATAATACTTTAGCGGGAAATGACCTACAGTATCTGTGTATATAGCTCATGAGTCAGGGAAGGTATGAGGTAATTTCCCAGCAGAGGGACAGCAAGACTAATTATGCATGTCTGGGATTTAGTTAGTAAATGAGAGAGAGAGAGAGAGAGAGAGAGAGAGAGAGAGAGAGAGAGAGAGAGAATATGAAGGTGGAAGAACAATTGGACACCTTTATACACCTGAATTTCCCTCCAGGAGGTCAAGATAGACTAGAGTTGTACATAATATACATATTCCTAACCAGTGGAACATATCTATATTCTAAAATTTTTCCAAATGAGCAGTTCATAAGATAAATCAAAAGTATTGCATAAGCAACACAGAAAAAGAGGATCATGAAATACCACTACGGATTAGACTTGGGAGACCAGGCTGAGGATTTCCCACTCAAATTGAAGAAGAAAATTAGCAAATGAGCTGTGTGAGCTGTTGCCCTGAGAGTCTTTCTAAAGTCCCATATGAGCCTTTGCACCCCAGCAGTGACCATTCTACTAAACCAGTGGTCGGCAAACTGCGGCTCGCGAGCCACATGCGGCTCTTTGGCCTCTTGAGTGTGGCTCTTCCACAAAATACCACAGCCTGGGCAAGTCTATTTTGAAGAAGTGGCATTAGAAGAAGTTTAAGTTTAAAAATTTTGGCTCTCAAAAGAAATTTCGGAGGAGAAACCAAGATGGTGGCATAGATAAACACCTAAACTGCTGCCTCGCACAACAATTTCAAAACTACAACTAAAAGACAAAATGGACATAATCCAGAACCACAGGAAGGCTGGCTAAGTGGAAATTCTACAACTAGAAGGAAAGAGAAAAGCACAGAGACTCAGAGGAGCTGCATGAGGCAGAGGTACTGAGACACACACGTGGAGAGGACTGGCAACTGAGTGCGCGGCTGGCTTTCTCAAGTGGGAGGGAGACAAAAACTCTTGACTAAGCTAAACTCCAGTTCCAGGCAAGACTCTGGGGACCCAGACTCATACGGGATGAAACTGGACTGTCAGGAAAGAGAAAAGCACTCTGAAACTCAGAGGAACTGCGGAAGGCAGAGATACCAAGGCGCGAGCGTGCGCAGAGAGGACTGGCAACTGAGTACGTGGCTGGCTTTCTCAAGCGGGAGGGAGACAAAAATCTCCCGACTGCACTGAACTCCAGTTCTGGGTGAGACTCTGGGGACCCAGACTCATTTGGGAAGAAACTGGACTGTCTGGCAGTGGGTAGAACTCAAAGGGGCTTTCTCTCAGAGGTGCTTGCAGCGATTACCACGGGACACTGAGACACAGGGGCCTATTAGGGCAGGGCTGATGGGAAACCAATGCTGTCTGCTCCACCTTGAGACTCCGCCCCATCCAAGCTGAGCACAGAGGCTTTTGCAAGTCTTGTCTCATAAGGGTGTCTCCAGCACAGAAGTTCTCCCAGCGTAGACACAGCTGATCCTCACAGCCAATTGGCCTGGAGGTCAATTCCTCTCAGTGATACCAACAACAATCAAGGCTTAACTACAACAAGACTGTGCACACAGCCCACAAAGGGGTGCACCAAGAGTGTCCACCTCAGGTAACTGGGGAGGCTGAGCCACTGGGCCTTATAGGACACCTAGCACACAAACCCACTCTATCAACTCAGGGAAGCAGCCAAAATGTGGAGACAAAGAAACAGATCACAGATGAAAGAAATGGAGGAAAGCAAAAGACTGGATATAGAGTTCAAAACCACTGTTATAAGGTTTTTCAAGAATTTTCTAGAAAAGGCCGATAAATTTAGTGAGACCCTCTAGGATATGAAAAAGGACCAACTAGAAATTAAGCATACACTGACTGAAATAAAAAATATTATACAGAGATCCAACAGTAGACTAGAGGATCACAAGAATCAAGTCAAAGATTTGAAATACAAAGAAGCAAAAAACACTCAACTGGAAAAGAAAAAAGAATCCAAAAATATGAAGATAGTGTAAGGAGCCTCTGGAACAACTTCAACCGTACCAACATCAGAATTATGGGGGTGCCAGAAGAAAAGAGAGAGCAAGATACTGAAAACCTATTTGAAGAAATAATGTCCGAAAACTTCCCCCACCTTGTGAAATAAATAGACTTACAAGTCCAGGAAGCGCACAGAACCCCAAACAAAAGGAATCCAAAGAGGAACACACCAAGACACGTCATAATTAAAATGCCAAGAGCAAAAGACAAAGAGAGAATATAAAAAGCAGCAAGAGAAAAACAGTTAGTTACCTACAAGGGAGCACCCATAGGACTGTCAGCTGATTTCTCAACAGAAACTATTCAGGCCAGATGGGAGTGGCAAGAAATATTCAAAGTGATGAATAGCAAGAACCTACAAGTAAGATTACTCTAGCCAGCAAAGCTATCATTCAGAATTGAAGGGCAGATAAAGAGCTTCACAGATAAGAAAAAGCTAAAGGAGTTCATCACCACCAAACCAGTATTATATGAAATGCTGAAGAGGAAGAAGAAAAAGGTAAAGATAAAAATTATAAACAACAAATACGTATCTATCAACAAGTGAATCTAAAAGTCAAGTGAATAAAAAAAATCTGATGAACAGAATAAACTGGTGAATATAATAGGATCAGGGGCATAGAAAGGGAGTGGACTACAATTCTCGGGGGGAAAAGGGGAGTGGGGGGTTCAGGAAGAGACTGGACAAAAATGGTACACCTATGGACGAGGACAGTGGCGAGGTGGTAAGGGCAGAGGGTGGGGTGGGAACCAGGTGGAGGGGAGCTATGGGGGAAAAAAGAGGAACAATTGTAATAATCTGAACAATAAAGATTTATTAAATTAAAAAAAAAGAAATTTCAATCGATGTACTGTTGATATTTGGCTCTGTTGACTAATGAGTTTGCCAACCACTGTACTAAACCATCTAAACAAAGCTCACACATAACCTTCCTTTCTCTGTTAAAAGCATAAGGGCTGTGGTTTCTTTTATTTGGGGGGGGGGTATTCATGTTTTGTTTTAATAGTAATTAATATTTTGGCTATATTATTATTATCAACTCTCTAGTCAGATAATCCAATCAAATAAATTTTGCCATGAGGTGCCCTTCAGGATTTACAAAGATGAGGTTCCGATTCAGTGAATGGATTATTTGGTGAGCAGGTTTTTCTTTTTCCACCCACAAATGAAGCGACAAGACAGATTCGTTTAATTACATTAGCAAATAGTACATCTGCAAATATGTATTCTATAATGTAATTGTTTGGTGTTTATATGTAAGTTGGTTAGGATACCTGGGTATCCTGGAACAGTAAAAAAGATGAACTATTAGGATTCAGTATAATTTAACAATCTGTGGTAAATAAGAGGTAAGGCCTGTTCTCAGTATCAGTAACTCCTCACATTACTTCCTCAAAGGCCATCGAAGCATTTCTGTCATCTTCTGCACTCATTTAAAATACAGATAGCTGCTGTTCCCTGCACCTGGCTTACGTTGATCTTAACCTAAGCCACTTAGGTTGATCTTAAACCTAACCATTTTTCATGATATAAAAATTCTTAGGGTCTTTGACATCTGCATCACGTGGGAATTATTTCTTGTGGTTGCCTGAAGTCTGGAAGCTTTGACTATAACCTACACTGAAGTTAAGAAGGCAGCACCAGATCCTCTGTAACACAGTGTTCTTGGGCTTCTAAATTCATTTTGATGGGCTTTGTCCCAACCTGCACGGAACAAAACACCCTCTACTTTTCATTCTCTGATTTAATATTTCATAGTTATCGTGTAGAACATCTACGTGGTTAAAAAAGTCACATTTGTTATATATCTCCATAAAAATATCTTCCCAATTCCATTTACCTTAAGGAAAATTCTTTGAAAATGTGATAATTTTTCAACCATTGTTTGTTGTAAGTTCTTAGACTCCACAAACATAATGAATGTTTCCAGTGCTTTTCCCCTTCCTGTAGATCTGAAATTCTGTCAAGGATTGCTTCTCTTTACGTTGGAGAACTTCCTTTAGTATTGCTTATAGTGCTGTCTACTAGGGATGGATTTTCTCAAGCTTCTTTGATCTGAAAATCTCTCTCTCTCTCTCTCTCTCTCTCTCTCTCTCTCTCTCTCTCTCTCTTTGTAGTCAAAGGATGATTTTATGAGATATAGAATTCTGGATATTTTTTCTAGCACTTTAAAGATGTCATTCCATTGTCTGTTGGTTTGTGGGTACTATCATCTTCCCCTTTAAGTAATATTGTCTTTTTTTTCTCTCTCTCTCTATCTCTGGCTGCTTTTAAGATTTTCCTCCCTTATCTTTGCTTTTATCAGTGTATGATATGACTTTATGTGGTTCTCTTGGTGTTTATCTTCCTTGGGGTTTCTTGAGGTTGGAATTCTTTGAATTCACATTCTCACCATTTTGGTCCACTCCTATGAATAATCCGTAGGTTGATATTAGTTAAAAAACAAACAAACAAACAAACAAACAAACAAACAAAAAACGATTCCAGAATTAACCTAAAATATCTAGCTTTATAACTATATAAATAAAAATAAATAATAATAATAAGGAAAAGGACAATAATAATTTTACGTGGTGAGACAGGTAGGACTACAATATTTCTTAGTCTGGACATAATGTTATTTGCAGTATAATCCAAGATTGAGTTAATTTTTCTAGCAACACTTTTGTTTCATACATTTTGAGAATTTTATTACATGAACTGCTGTCACAAAATGGAATATTGGAAATTAAGATTGTTGACATGCAACAGTTCCTACTGATGACAAGAAATATGAGACTGGGAATGGGAAGTTGTAAAAAGTGAAATGAAGGTGAAAGCTGCTAAGGTCAGAGTAAAGAGGCCAGATTTAGTTAGAACTTTTTATGAAGACACTAGGTTGAATTTTCAGAGGATGATAGACTCTCCTAGAATAATGTCAGAAATTTGAGTGAAAAAAATGACAATAGATCAAGTATCAATTTCTCAATGACTGACGGTGAGTTACCATGAGGCCAGAATCAGTGATGAAGGGGCAAGCCACATAATTCTTGTTTTTTCAATCACTTTTGTCATTAATTTACAATTTATTTATTAATGAATTTATTTAAAGTACTTAGTGGATGATATTCTAAGAGTGATCTACTTATTTATTTTTGCTTCCTTCTTTATACCAGTTCTTTTGTTCTATAAGAATTTTCTATGTAATCTTCTACCCTCAGCAAAGTTACCCCTTCAACATGATTTTATCTTAAATAACATGGTTCTGCTGAAAACTTATGGAACTTTCATATCCAATTTTAACCCAATAATCTGCTCAGTAGCTTTCTGTACACTTACACTCTAGTAATCTTTTATTTATTTTTTTTCAAATCTGGCAATACCCCATTCCACACTCTAAGCTAGAATAAAAATTAGCAACTTATTGCCTATTATGTATCATTTGTTTTCCATACCTCTGGGTCATGAACATGCTGTCTTCTCTATATGGAATGCCCCTTAACCTATCACTAAAACTTCCCCAACTCCATGTGAACTACAAGTAAAGTAACATTTCTCCCAAATATTCCTAGACTAAACCCTAACATCACATGACATCAAACCCATTCTGGTCCCCCAAATTACTCTAGTGTCCTCTCAGCACCTCAGCCTCCCATTTGCTCAGGTCACACGGAAGCTGCTGGTTCTTTGGAGTGCATAGCTTGAGGTTATGTCTTGGTTTTCTTCTACCCTGTACACAGTGAGTGTGTGATTGCCTTACCATTCATATCCCACCTATCGATAAAAATGAAACAAACCTTCAAAAGCTTCTCTATAATTGATTTTTCCCATTAATTAACAATTATTGAGTGAGGATTACATGCAGTGTTTTAGACTATGGAGAGAAATTTAAATTGAGTGGAGATGTTTGCCTATTTTTCCAAGAAAAATTGGATGGGGTAATTTCCAAGATAATTTTCAGCTCTCACATATAATTCTTGAGGCCACATACAAAGTCATTTTTCTCTCCTTTTCTCTGCAAGTACAATAATTTTCCAGGTTTAATTTCATGCAAATAAGCTCAATAGCATCAGCTAGCCAGCTATTGTCTTATGAAACTTACTGTCTGGACTAATTTTGTCTCTTCTTTTATCTAACCTCTCTTTTTTCAAATACCTCAATGAATTTAAATATCCCCTATCACCCCACTCAAAATAATTCTCTTTACAATAAAAGAATATTAAAATATTATGTATTTGACAAGCAGGTCCAAGAATGTATTACCATCCTGTTTGTTGTAATCTCTCAAAAGAAGCCTACATCTGCGGCCTTTCCTTCTTCACTTGAACTTACTGAAATCTGGTTTTCGTCCACTACTTCACTGCTACTATTTCCAGAAGTTCATGAAGAAGTTATTATTTCTAAGTGCAACTGTCCCTTTTCAAACCTTGCCCAACTCGATCAAAACCAAATTCTGATATCCTGGCTCCAACTGGCTACTCCCCATGCATTTTATCAAAGCAATGCTATCTTCTCACTCAGCTGTTCCTTGAAAACTTTCCTTGTTTTTATTTAATTTTTTCAGATACCTTTTTGTTAAATCAACTCTACCTTCAACCAAGTTTTATTTTTGGAGTTTGTTCCACTGAACTGCACAGTGTTATTCTCTTGGTTCAATTATTTATAACCTGCCAGTTGGACTTATTACAATAATTCTTTAAAATGTCTTCTTCTAAAAAAAAATGTCTTCTTCTTCTTCTTCTTCTTCTTCTTCTTCTTCTTCTTCTTCTTCTTCTTCTTCTTCTTCTTCTTCTTCTTCTTCTTTTCTCTCTCTCTCTCTCTCTCTCCCCAGCATTCATGTTGTGACATGAATTATCTTCTTTAACACAATTGCCATCATTCTGTTTACTCACTCAAAACCTTTGATATGGCTCTTTGCTTAGTAGAGACTAAAGTTTGCATTTCTTAGCATAATAGTAAGGTTCCTCTCTAATTTGGAAATTATATAACCTTCCATTCTCAACTGCCCATCCTCTCCTCCTCTATTAGAACTTTACATTCTAATCACCTCATTCAACTTTCTATGCCCCAAATACTTCAGCCCCTTTAAAAGCCTGTTGCTTGTTTCGGCTATTGATCCATATCCTCTACCTGTTGAAATTCTATTTTTCTCTCAAGATTCAGATAAAATACTTCTTTCCTATGAGGCTGTCCCTATTGTTCTAATCAGAAATTATCACTCATATAGTGCGTCACGCATAGTGCTATAATTTACTATTTTAAAAAATTGACCTTTGCTTGACCTATGACTATGGTGTTCCTGTATCTTTTGCTTCCCACAAGTAGGAGTGGTTTGAAGGAAGGGACTGGATCTATCCATGGTGGAGCTCCAGTGGGCAGCACTCACTTCTAATTCAGAGAAAGGCCTCAATACATGTTTGCTGAAGGTCTCTAATTGACATTTAAATGATATTTTTCAAATGTATCGTGTTCTTGATATGTATTAATTAATTTTGCTTGCCATATACTAGTATTAAAGAACAGCTTATCTACTGAAAAACAGCCACAGAAACAGTCTTGACTTCAGCGGACAGGACCTGTGAAGAACATGCTATTCATAGTCTACTGTACTCTACTTGTAGATATGGCAATGGCAGGCCAACAACACAGCTTTTCCACTAATTCTGTAGGTATATATGAGCCCATACATAAGTATGTATCTTCAGCAAATTGTAGAATGTAGAACAGAAAACGTTTACATCCTGAAATTCAACACTTAACAATTGTTAGTGAAACTTTGGAATTAGTGGTATTTAGGAATGATTTGAGGAAACTGTTCTCCACATTGAAAGGGGACATGATTATCAGACACCATCTGAATACATCAAAGGGAAAGAGAGCCACTGCAGCTCTCCTTTCCCGCTTTGTAATTTTGCTGTTTCCTTGCTTCAAAAATGGACCATGGTAATCCCCCGCGCCCCCATAGCATTATCAATAGAACAGCCTACACAAGTACGAAGTCAACTGGCCTTTACAATTCCTATTGCTGACAAATTTCCTCTGGCTGCATTTCCACATGTTTATAACCATCAACACAACCCCATTTGGCTAAAGTCTTATTAGAGATCACATCTGACGTGAGACCCAACCTCAGCCAGAAGAACTGATTTGGGACACTTCCAGGGATTATCTTTATTGAGGAAGGAGAGGTTGGGTGACCCAAGGTGCTGGAACTCCTTACTATCCTAGAGCTCACGATCTCAGATCTTTTGGCTCAGAACCTCTGCCAGAGTGAGGTTGTGGTTCTCTGAGAGATGGGGTCATTGTTATTATTCTTCCAGCCTCCAAGGCAAAATACATCGTATGACCAGCCATGTAGGCAATGCCAAAAACCACCTGGAAAAGACCCACAGTTGTCACAGGGCCATGTTGAAATGTGAATCATTGAAACTGCTGACCACTACAAAACCATGACAATTTTGCTTTTTACCCTCAGCCAGATGATGGTTAAATAAAAGGACCGAAGAGAAGGCATTTAGAGGAAGAATTCAACTTGCTAAAAGTGACATTTATTTTCTTCTGACTTACTATGGCCCACATGATGTTATTCTAACTGACCTATTTAGAAATATTTAAGAGTAATATAACAAGCAGTTGGTGGAGGATTGGCAATTTTCTTAAGCTGGTTCATGCGTCACTCTGCTTTTGTTTGTCCAGCTGCCAGGATAAATTATGATCTGTTGAAGTGGATCTCGCTTGGCGCCCTCGAAAGTTGGCTCGGACATTTGGACAGTCACATGTATCTCTTTCTGAACAAGTACATCATTCAATGGACTCCTGCAACTCAGATGATGCACAGAGATTCTGTAAGCACAGAGGCCATCAGTATTGGTGGGAAAATGAAGCAGGGAGGAAGACCAAAGGACATTTGAGTCTGTCCAGTTCTAAATGTTACTCAGTGTGCTAGGACAGTGTGACACCAAGACCTCACTGGTGTGCCCAGCCACCTGGGCTTTCCCACAGTCCAACTGAGTCATGTCACTGCCCATGTGCCCTACACACTCCTTCTTATTTCCATCCTATCAGTTCTTTCCTCCGCCTTTTCCAGCCCGATTCTTCTTCCGGATTTGGCCTGTGCTCCTCTGGCAGATGGTCTGACCACCTCATGCAGAGACTGAGAATGGCCCTTATGAACAGCTGTGGGAGACTGACCCTTCGTTACAGTGGTTTCCTTGTGATCTTCGTGCTTCTTTCTTCCATGACATTCAATTCACACTTATTAACCCCAAATTTGGTTCTCTTATTCTCTTTGAATATCTTCTCAACTATGTACAATTTAAAGAAAATTCGAATACTCTAAGAGTACGCCTTGTTGTTTTTGTTTCCTTTTACCAAGATTCTGGACAGTCTCCTTTCTTAACTCCCTTGTCCTCCCACTTCTCAAGGTTCTCAGGCATAAGCAGAAATGCCCTAAATATGCTATGGTGTGTGTGTGTGTGTGTGTGTGTGTGTGTGTGTGTGTGTCTATGTGTTATATGTTTTCCACAGATCACTTCTCACAAGAAAACTGTGAGGTAGATGATTTGCCCTCCTCTAATGAGAGAATGTCTAGGCTTGAGAAAACAGTAATTTGCAGATAATCCTGGAGCTGGGAAGCGGTGGAGAGGGATGCATGCTGGGGGGCAGGTGTGTTTCCAGAAGACATGCTGTCCTACTCTATTGTCCACACTCTTCCTGCCCCCCAATGATACATGGAAACCCTGTAAAAGAGGGGAGGCGGCACCTGTATAAGCATCAGGATTTTAGAGCTGGGAAGAAAGAAGACTTACTACATGCCTGGAGGCTTAATTTCTACCATTTTCTGGAAAAGAAAAATGAAATTTCCTGTGTTCTATGGTTTTTCAGTGCTTGGGTACCACTTGTTACTTTTCAGATCCTGGGAAGTAGACTTGAGGATGTGGCCCTAGGCCAAGAACACAGCGTGGAGGAGTTAAGAGATTACTTGGCTGACGTTACACTGTGGTGGGAGTATGTACACAGCAAAAACTGTTTCATAAACAACTGAAATTCGCAAGAAAAGTAGGTTAAGAGATGATTTTCCCACCACAATGTTGGGAAATTGTTCTGTTTGCTTTAGTCAGTGTTAGTCAGAGATAGAAAAAGCATGTAGTCTTTTGTGCAAGACAATGTCACTGCAAATGTTAAAGGGCAGTCACTGTAAAAAGGGCACCTTTTATTTAAATTTTTAAGAGTTTGTATTATTCATAATGTAAACCTTTTTATATCATTTTCTTCCACTCATAGTATGAGATGTACTTCACATTAAGCTGAGCTATGTTCTCTTTGACTCATATATCTAACTCAACAGCTAAAAATTATTTACTGAGTTTATATTACATACAAGGTACTTTTCTAGGTATAGTGAGGCTGCCAATGATAGAGTCCTTGTCCATAAGGGATTTATGATTTTGTGGTAGTTAGAAAATTAATCTACATAAGACAGAGGAGAAATAATAAAGCATATAATCGAATAAAGAATAAAATGGTATCAGTTATGGATGAGATACATATTGGTTTGCCTTCTCCATCTCATCCCCAAAGGCATTTGAGACGATTTGTGGAAGTAGTCTAGGAGCCTGCAGAGATCTGTAAAGGTGAAGAGGGTGTGAATCTATGCGATTGGGAACACATCCTGAGCAGAGTCCCAGAGACTGGAGTAGGCATAAACATTGCCTTATGTGGAGGCAACTGACCTGACCAGCCTAGTGTTAATGGGAAATAGGGATGGATAGTATGATGAAGAAAGGGTTCATATTCAGGCAGTAAGAGTCTTTTGGAACTTTTTAAATAGAGGATTAATAAGATGTAAAGGTGTTTATGAAATTCTGGAAATAACAGGTTGGTTACATGGGCATTAGGAAAAACTGAAGTCTAATAGTTAAGCATTCATTTGAGCATCCCCTATCAGGAGTGCCTAAGATGGGGTGACAAAAGTTCCGGTGGAGAGAGATAAATGGATATTCATGTATTCATGAAGGGAAAATTGGTAGGTTTTGGCTACATTGCATACTAGACATGAATAGGAGACCAATGGTAAAACTAGTAGAGACAGAAGGTGAGAGAAAATATTTTATAAAACATGTGATAATTGGTCTGGTATTGTTGGGATTGAAGTTATCTAACAGAAGGTGGTGTAGAGTATGAGATTGGGATTTGAGTGAGTGGCTCAGTCTGAAGGGAAAGACGTCTGGACAGCTTTCTAAAGGAGGTACTATGGAAAGGTAAGGGTCCCAGGGCCTGGGACTGAAGGCCTGAAAGGGGAAGAAATTAACTGCCTCACATCCAAAATTATCCTTTTCAGAAAAGTAAGAAATTAAGCTGCAAGTTTGAAGATTTAATGTTTAAGAGAAAGATAACTCTTATTCTATGAATGGGAGAGGAGAAAACTAAATTAGAGAATAGGCATACATATTTTAAAAAAACCCAATGTCTTTATGATGAAATGAGGATAAATTAATCCACCCATTTATTCATTTATGCAGCCCGGGTTTATCATTGTCTTAGGTAGGATGTCAGCCCAGTGGGAGATCTGAGATGAAGAAGAAAGAGACAGTCTTCGCTTTACCTTATTGTCTAGTGATAAGGTAAGTATGAAATCAACTGGCAACTCTAACTGCACAAATAACTACAACCTTCTTCTAAATCAGTGGGCCTCATAATACCATAATGCAAATTCTTGAGCCTATGGAGTCCTATTAATTCAGAAAACTGGTCCAGCGACCTTTGTTTTAAAAGCCCTTCAAGTGACTCTAATCTTGCTCAAGTATGAGAATCTCTGTTCCAAGAAAATGGGGGAGCTCCCAGCCCCTACAAGCCTCTGGGGGTAGGTTGGGGTTTGGGAGGCCCCTGGGTCAGACCATCTTTGCTTTCAAGGGGTACATAGCAAAATCCATTAGGGTATCAGTGTGCTTATGGGGAAAGGAAATAAAAAAAGTTTATTTTAGGTATCAGACATGCATGCTACCATTGACCTTTTGGACACATATGATTTGCATTTGTTGCCTATTTTACTAGGGATTCTAAGTTTGGGCATTTTCCATTAGGAAAGGAGAAGGGGGGTAGCATAATAGAGAGTGAGAGATTAAGTGGTAAGTAAAGCCTTGAAATTTCTTTAAAATATACATTATAATCAGTCACCATTTGGGCATGGAACACCAGCTCTACACAAGGACATCTTTGAATCAGTCAAGACCTTTATTTTCTAGCTTATTGCATTTATAGCTTATTACATTATGTTTGCATATTTTATATAAGCGTTAAATGCAGATAAGTTAGAGTGAACCATAATGTGTGTGATCATAGCTAAAGAATGCCAGCCTGGTTCCTTCTTCTCCTTATCTTCCTCATTCCTTCATCCCTTTCTTTTGATTTTCTCCCTAATACTTCCTAACATCTCTTGTTTTCCAAATACTATTCTCTCCCTACCACTGCATCTTTAAATGGCTAGTACACTTTCAAGGGCTTTAGTAGCATATCTATTTTGAAGATTATATTTACTTCCAGTCTTCTAAGAATATTTTTATTGTTGACAGTATTACAAATGTCCTCCAATTTTCCCCCACCCTTTACCCGCTCTTCCCCGCCTCTGACCCACCCTAGGCCTTCATCACACTATTGTCTGTGTCCATTGGTTATACATATTTGTATATAAGTTCTTTGGTTAATCTCTTCCCATCTCCCCCTCCTGCTCCCACCCCCTCTCTTCTTTCTGAGATCTGTCAGTCAGTTCCATGTTTCCATGCCTTTGGATCTATTTTGTTAGTTTATTATGTTCATTAGATTCCACTTATAAGTAAGATCAAGTGATAGTTATCTTTCTCTGATTGGCTTATTTCACTCAGCATAATATTTTTCAGGTCCATCCATGCTGTTGCAAAGGGTAAGAAATCCTAAGAATAGTTTTAAAAGTCTAGTGCTCTTTTGGGGGTAATGTTTTAGCCTACTAAATCTCATGGGATACAGTCTTTGTTTATTTCCAAATGCACACTCTTACTAACCACCCACCTAGAGGTAACAACATGTAACTAGGGCCTCAAACAAGACATTGCATATTCTGGTTTTGCTTTTCCCCCCTAGATTTGTTTCCACTTCTTTCTCTCATTGATATAGACTTCTCAACTTTATGCCTGCTTCCTTGCCTGGAGTGAGAAGATATACTAAGTTACTTATTTACATATTAACTAACTCTCTAGTATTGATTGGCTTCTCCACAGCACCTGACCTACAGTATATTCTATGTCTTGCTCTCATGTGCCTCAGAGTCATAAATCCTAACCATTCCCCAGTCCCTAGTACTATGGCTCCAAATCCAAGCCTTGATATTTCCAATTGGATATCATTTTAAACTCAGCACATACACATTAAGCTTCTCATTTTACTCCTCAAATGGGATTTTCTTCCCAAACTCTTGGTCATAGGTATGTTTTTTTAAAAAAAAAAAAAATCCTGACTTAAACCCTTATTATTGATCTACCTATTAAACCCTATTTCATGACTATATCTAATCACTCTGTCCCACAAAAGTGCTATCTTTTATTTTTGTCCCCTGTCTAATTTCTACCCATTTTCCTTATGTGGAAGACAAAGTCTCTGTGAAGGCTTTATTTTCTCCTCCATTAATTTTATTCTTAGCCATCTTTTATATTCACCTCATTTTCATTTCTTGATAAGAAATTCCCAATTAACTTAATATCTTCAGGTTTCCTTCCATTTAAAAATTTTAGATGACTTTCTTCTACTACATAGTACAGGAATATATTTAGTTGTAAATTCAATTCCATAATTTGTAATAATTCAATATATGTCTTATTTCCACAATGAATATATAAGAAGCTTAAGAGCATAGGCTGGCTGACTTTTTATTATTTTTGTTATTATCTTAAGTGCTCAACAAAGGATTAAAAATTGAGAGAGCATCAGATAATTGTTTAGTAATTAATCATTTTTTTATAGAAAGCTCACTTTGCTCAAGAATGATGAAATACTATAGAAACTATGAGATCAGCCTTTGCCCTCAGAAAGATAAAGGCTCATATCCCAGTGGGAAAATTTTCTAGCTCTGTAAACTTGAGAAAATTGCCTACTCTCTTTAAAACTGTTTTCTTAGCAGTAAGATAGGAATATATGAAAACTTTCTCATAGGTTATGAATTGTTGTGAGGATGACATTTTATCTTAGAAGAGCTAGTCTCAATATATCATGGAAATTATTATTATCATTAGTTGCTATTATGAAAGAATATTGAGCGATATTTAAAATTAATTTTAAAAATGAATAAGAGCCATATTAAAAGAAAGATAATAATTTAAAATCATGGCTTGCTCAGGTCTGCTCTAACCACGAAGACAAGAGGAGAAACAGTCCAGAGATGGAAGACGCTGACGACGCCTTGCCATGCTAGCAGTCAGCAGCTGTGTGTCACTGCAGGTTGCCCAGGACCAAACCAGAGAGGGTTGGACCTGCATTGCCACCATCTGTCCATCATCCAGATATCATTGCTGACATGTACACATAAGGAACTATTTGACATTGAAACTGGATCTCAGAACTGTTGGACATTGAAATTGGAACTCAAACATTTTTTGTTATTATATGTTTATTTCTAGTCTGCAGTTGCAAGATTTTTTTAAAGAAAAGAAATGGAGAAAAATAGATATAGAGGTAAAGAACCATTGAACAGACTGTCAAACTACAGCGGGAAGGCAGGGAAGGTTGGGGGGTGCTGTAAGAGATCTACCGAAGGACTTGTATGCATGCATATAAACATAACCAATGGATACAAGACACTGGGGGGAGGGGCAGGTGAAGGCATATGCTGGGGGGGGGGGTAGGAGAGGCTGGGGGGAGGTTAAGGGGGGAAAAAGAGACATATGTACTACTATTTGTAATACTTCAAACAATAAAAAAAATATAATGGAATAAAACGGCAAGGAAGAAAGGGCTGAAGCTATTATAGGCAGGGAAGGGAGTTGTTATAACAATAATGAACATTATCCTCTTTTATTTTAATTCCCATTATTTCTGCATCCAAACTGCTAAACTGATAGTACTATTGTATTAATAAATTTGGGTCTTACTGGGGTAGATAAAAAAAAAATCATGGCTTGCCAAAGCACAGCTAGACCAGGAATATATAACCAGAAGGACAAGCAGATATTCAGTGGTGGGCACTGACATTGACTCTCAGGGGTTTGTTAACCCAAGCCGAAAGATAAAGTCATTTTCAAGGTTTGCAATAGTCATAAAGGAAAAACACACAAATTTGTCATAGACATGAAGATCATCCTATTATCTATGGGAAATTAGCTTTTCATGCTGAGACTTATGGTGAAAACAATGGACAGTGAAGTTGGCAACACCCTTAACCAGTATGCCTGGAATTACTAAGAGTGTACAGTTCTCCTCTCAGACACAGTACCAATGCAGGAGTCAGTTAAAGCAGGACTGGAGCAGGTTCAAGGAAATGTGGCTCTCTGTTGGCATGTGGCTTCATCCAGAGATAACACCAAGATCACAGGTTAACTCGTTGTGTTTTGGGTAAATGCTCAATAATTCAGGGTTTCTCCTCCAACCTCCTATGCAAGATGACATCAAGGGAAGAGGAAATCTTGGATGACTTCATGAAGATAGAACTGTTTAATTCTGTGTCTGTCTTTATGTCTCCTGCATACTAATTTGCTTAAGTGTCAAAGTCTCCTCTATGCCTAGTAGCTGGGCTTGAAACCGTAGTGGGTGAAACGTGAATCTATCACGTAGGACAGTCCAAATCCAGTGGTCCTCTCTTGCTGATTTGCCCTCAATTCAGCTCTAACTGGTGCCATGGGTCTTCTGAATTTCAATCAGGCTATTCATTCTCACTTTTCACTTGGGCTCTCCATCTCCATCCACCTGCAGCTTCTGTTACAAGGTTACCCTGTCCCTCCTCTGTCCCCCAAACCTCTCGGCCACTGGAGCATGCTGGAGATTGCTTTCTGTGATACTTGTGATCAGAAGGAATGTTATCACGTCTTACATTTACTCTTTTCTCCGCTGAAATACGCCACGCTACCAATGCCACCCTTTCACCAGTTGTGAGAATCCCATATTGGTGTGGGATGCCTGCAAAGAGCTCTCCTCCCAAAAGCCCAGATTAGAAGTGAGTCAAAGCCTTTCTACTTTAGGCTTTCTGTTTTGTATACATGAAGTGCCTATCTTTTGCCATCATGCTTTATCTCCCAGGATTATGACGTGAGTGATGAGTTAGGGGCCCAGTGATGGGCGACCTTTTGAGCTTGGTGTGTCAAACTTCGCCAAAAAAACTGAGCATAACTCGGGTAGTGTGTCACTTTGAGGAAAAAACTAACTCCAAGACTCTAGTCGCAAATGTGTCATCCTCAGGAGCAGCAAATGTTTCATCCTCGGCATGCGGCCGCGTGTCATCAGAAATGGCTACGCGTGTCAGTGCTGACACGCGTGTCATAGGTTCGCCATCACGGATAGGCTATTGCATCTCACTTCCTGTTTCTCTTCTTACTATGTTCTCTGGATCAAAGAAGGCTTTCTTTGTCTTCCTCTTCTGTCTAGAAGGGACATCTCTTCTGGGATAACCTGCTCATCCTGTTCCCTTCACGGGGGCCACAGTAGCAGGCATGCTTTGTGGGAACATGACTTAGGGGAAACAGAATAACTATTTCAGTTTGTTATTTTCAGAATAGTAACCCATTATGTATAATTTTGCTCAGCTGACTTTTTCTTAACTGTTGATTACCCAATAGTCCGAGGTTACTCTCAAATGTCAGAAATGGCACATTTTCAAGAGATTTCAGTGCACTTTCCATCCCCCTTCACAAGGGCAGCCTGATTGCACACCTCTAATCATGGTCTTTGTGAATGACAAATAGTGGATTTCATGAAAGATAATCTGCCTAATAGTGCCAGGCATCCTAATACCACCATCGCTTATCTGAATTTCTAAACATTTTACTGGACAGTTAGCAGGACTTTCCCACAAAGTTTATCCAGACCTTCTTCACAGCGAAAGGACCAAAGAGAATTGATGACTCTGGCCAGAGTGCAGATGGCTTTTGGAGAGCCCAGGTTTTTTCTGGCTGTGTGCTGAGGTCCTGGATTAGAAAAAAAGCCATGCTGATACAGCATTTGTTCATTTATCAAGTTTAACAAATATCTTTTGAATGCCTTCTGTAGGCAAAGTCTGAAATTATGCCACGAATAAGTGCGTTACAATCTCTTAGTCTACTTGACCACAGCATGGACCTCTTGGGCTTTATTTTGATATATTCCTGGCACATGGAAAATAAATAGCCAACCCTTGGGTCACTGTACTGTTCTTGTTTTCTAGCAGCAACTTTATCCTAAATATTAGGGGAAATAAATAAGTAAATAATTTTTTTTTTCTAGAATAGAACTTTAGAGATTCTTGTCTCTGTAGAGTAACCACATAATTACTGGAGGATTCTAACACCCACGTTCTTTTTTCCTTCACTAAGTAATCAATTGCCATACCCAAACTCCAACCATTTCCCTCTAAATATGTTTGACTCTTCATGTGTTTCACCAGATATATCTGATATTTTACACCTGAATTTATCAATGTAATTGTATGTATTATCTGCTTAGCATGAATATGATTTTTATAACTTCTAGAGACCGATAGTTATACATGCAATTATATAATCTTTTAGACCCAATGAATTCCAAGGGATCTGCAAGCCTCTTAGTGGAGAACAACAGAGCTCTCCAACTGGCTGCTTTACTGATACACACACACACACACACACAGTAGCTGATTGAAGAGTTCCTTCATGCTTACCCTCCTTCAGGGCTGGCAAAGTCCATTAATGGCTAAAGTCTAGTTAAGGTATGAGATTCTCTTTGATCCTGAAGACCCTCTGGTCTTAAGAGCCTTGAGATTATTACCCAACATTTCTGAAGAATGTCTAGAAGAGTTAAAGGAAAGTATGTACCTGTTTTCAGGATTGATCTGATAATTGAAGGGAAGCCTTCATCTTTCACTGGCCCGAAAGAAACCATGGACAATGGTGTTCATGCACTTGGTTTTAAGGCAACAACACAATCCCTGAGATAAGAGTTAAGTCTACCCCCTCTCTATCCAGGGCCAATAAATACCCAGACTATTAACCCATTATATCCATAGCAGCAACTGCTACACACATGTTCACTCGGGGCTCATTTCCTCCATTGAATCATAGGAAGATGAAAACAGCCTCAATCTCACTAGGACAAGGAAGGCAGACAGGACCCTTTAAAACATAGGAGGCTTATTCTAGAGTGAGATTATTAAGATGGAATGATCTAGTCAGAAACTCCTATAACATATCCAACCCAATGAGAGAGATCCTAAGGAAACTCAATGTTGTTTCACTTTATCTCCATTTCCCGTTTGCCATTTGTTTGTTTGCTCAGTAGACAGATATATTTAATCTGAATGGTTTACCAGATTAATTTTAATTAGCTAACTTTTAGTTTAATCAGGTTGCAAATGTATATATATTAAAAGTCAAAAAGTTTTATAAAGTTAAAATAAAAAATAGAGTTATCCCATGTTCCTCACTCCCCACCTATATTTCTGCTCACCAGAAGCAACTGCTTTCACTTCTTTTAATAGTTTCTTTTGGGTAGTTAACTCCTTATTTCCAAGATATAGGCAGACTTCTTGATTTAAAAAAAAAAATTGACTATTTTCTAAAACTGTCTTATGGTAGCCGGCCTTCAGGATGATCTTCGATGAGCATTCTCACCTGCTGCTTCATGGCCTTGTGAATTCTCCTCCCACACTGAACAGGTCTATGTGTCTCCTGTAACTACCAGGACCTTGTGGAAATGCTGGTGTGTGACTTCCACAGGTCGGCCTTAAAACACTGGATAGTCTACCTTGCTATCTCGGATTACTCACTCCAGGGGAAGCCAGCTTCAATGCTGTGAGGACACCCAAACAGCTCTATGGACAGGTCCATGTGGTGAAATCCATGTGTGCTGGCCTTTTGCCAACAGCACCAACTTGCCAGCCATCTTGGAAGCTAATCCTTCAGCCCTACTTAAGTCCCAGCCAACATTCTGACCCTGAGCCAGAACACCAACTGAGCTACTCTTAAATTCCTGACCCATAGAAACTGTGAGATAAATATTTATTGTTGTTTTAACCTCTAAGTTTTGGAATAATTTGTTGTGCAATGGTTGATAAGTTTTGCTACATTTCCTGTAATAAAAGGTGAGTATTTAGCTCCCTTCTAAGGCCTGCCCCATTTTCTTAATTATACATATTCTCAGGTCTTCCTTCATCCTTCCAATAGAATAATTTCATAACTTTTGGTTCGCATACTA
The DNA here is from genome assembly GCF_951640355.1 of Cnephaeus nilssonii. Lineage (NCBI taxonomy): Eukaryota > Metazoa > Chordata > Mammalia > Chiroptera > Vespertilionidae > Cnephaeus > Cnephaeus nilssonii. The sequence continues at coordinate 41,943,961 of NC_137089.1, forward strand.
TAGATTGTTTGTATTACTATGTATATAAATATTCATAACAGAGCCACTTAATATGCTGTGATTTTATCTTCTTTCTCCTGCAATGTTTATACATACACAAAATGTTATATGTTTAAAAAGTCTACAAAATCTATCAATTTCATTTTTCCTCTTGGAAACACTCTAGATTGAAGCTCTTTATGATTCTATTTCACTATAGACTGGCTTTTCCTGGGCTACTACAACATTCTCGCCTTGAGAACTCCCTTAATCATCATCATGGCAATCCACTGTTCTAATTTTGTAGCACCAATTTTTTGGATTCCATATCTACCTCCTTCTTGATTTATTCCTGTAGCAAATTCTTCAATAGCTTTCCAAAAACGGTACATGAATGGTAATGTTTGAAAACCTTGTATGAATATAAACATTCTATTCTACTCTTACATTACATATTTCACTGAACAATTCCTCCTTATTATTTTGTATTATTTGTTTATTTTAGAATCAAACTGAATCAGAGACTTAAAAGAACTGCTTTGGAAACATGCTTTTCAGAACCATTTCTGACGAGAAAGCTCAAGTTTGGTCACACTTTTAAAATTTTTAATTTTTATGCTATTTCAGTGCAGAAAACCAAAAAAGTGCTTTTTTTTAACTTGAAGAAAAATAAGCAAAGAGAAATTGAAATAATCACACAAATATGACTATGCAATATTTAGTTGCTAATTATTTTTTGTAAAAAAGACCATAAAAAAGAGATGATGAATTAAAATACAGATACTTGAATATGGTTTCATAAAACTGTGTAATAAAATTAGAATGGAATATATGCATGAATGGCATTACATATGTATTTTATAGAATTTCTCAAAAATATTTTGAAAATGTAGTATTTTGGTATTACATATCATAATTATGTTTATTATATAATATATAAAATGTATATATTATGAATATGTAATACATAAAAGTATGTGTATACTAGAGGCCCATTGCATGAAGATTCATGTAAGAATAAGCCTTCCTTCCCCTGGCTGCTGGCACCGGTTTCCTCCAGCACCTGGGACCCAGGCCTTTGCTCCGGCCGGAGCCTTTAGTATTTGCTTCAGCTGGAGTGCTGCTCCTGTAGCTCCATCCACCCCCTGCCCTCCCTGTCACAGCAGGCATCCTGCCCTGCCCGGCAACTTTGAACCTGCATATGCAAATTAACCTGCCATCTTTGTTTGGTTAATTTGGATACTCAGTCCTGATTGGCTGGTGGGTGTCGTGGAGGTACAGTCAATTTGCATATTTCTCTTTTATTAGTTAGATATCCTATATAACAAAAACCTAATATCTAAGTGTCCGGTCGTCCATTCAACCAATCAAAGCATAATATGCTAATGATATGCTAAGGCCGCTCAACCACTTTCTATGACGTGCACTGACCACCAGGGGGCAGATGCTCTGACTGGTAGGTTAGCTTGCTGCTGGGGTCTGGCCGATAGGGACTGAGCGAGACAGGCCGGACATGCCCGGGAGCCCTCCTGCAGTCCTTCCCTAGCTGGCCAACCTCCCATGTCCCTCCCCGGCCCCAATCGTGCACTGGTGGGGTCCCTCGGCCTGGCCTGTGCCCTCTTGCAAGCTGGGACCCCTCAGGGGATGTCTGAGAGTCAGTTTCAGCCCGATCCTGCAGACCAGGCCGAGGGACCCCACTGGTGCATGAATTCGTGCACTGAGCCTCTAGTGATATATAACTAACTATATGTAGCATATATTTATCTATAGTATTAATTAGATAAAGAACTTGAAATTTGAAATATTTGGTATGTTTATTCTGCATATTTTCTTTTTTCTAAGAAAATGTTTTATAAGAGTTTATTTGAGCCAAAGTTCTGCACATTTTCTAAATCCAATAAATTCATGATCATCTAATGTGTATTTCTACAAAGTAAAATGTAGAAATACACATTCAACACCAAAACTCTTTACCATTCTTGCAAAGCTTCCACCTTTCATCAAATTACCCCCTATATACACTTTAGGTTGATTAGTGGTTATAAATGACTAAATATGTTTTTTTAAAAGTTTGCAAAGGTCTTTTAGGCATCTATATGAGACTTATAATTAAGTAATAAAATAACTTATTAAAGACAGGTTAATGCAGTGTTATCTTACTGTTCGCTAAGATCTTTTATCATATACATATCAGAGGCAGAAAGGCTGCCACCCCACCCAATGAACAACCACACCTGGGGTGCTGACTTACTGAAGCTAACAGAAAAAAGAGAGTGGTTAATTGGCCTTGGTGTGTCTGGAGTAGAGAAATAGATAAAGAAGGTTGCAGCAAATAAGGCTTAAAAGGTAAACTGATTATTTCCTCAAGGACCTTGTAAGGCCAATCGTGCACTTGAACTTCATCCTATGAATAATGGAGAGCCAACAGAGTTATCTGTGAATGAGTAAAATGATTCGATTTAATTTTTAGGAAGGTAACCAAAGACAGCATTGATAACGCATGAAAGGAGAGACATTAGCTTAATCCTAGATAAGATAACAAGATTAACTTTAAGCAATCATAATAATAATAAAAGAAAAAAAGGGGTAGATTTCTGAGACATTTCAGTGATTAAATTCCCATGTTTTGCAGAGCCGGTAGATTTATTTAAAAACAATTTGAGAAAGAACGAGGAAAAGAGGACGATTTGGGCTTGTGTCCTGGGGATGACCAGTCAAGTTATAGTTTCTGTTTATATGGTGCATTGCAATTTACAGAACACTTCTATTTATACTGCTTTCCATTGTCTCCACAATCTTGTGATAAATTCATATGCATTCAATAATAAATAGGGTTTATGAAGCAAGCTTAGAAAGGCTCTGACCATTACTGAATCATTTCTTTTCGAGATGTGATACCAAGTCATCTTTTTTTCCTTATGTAGCAGAGATTGACTTATGTTCTCCTTTTCAAAGATACTTGCATACCTGTATTCTCTTTGATTCTTCCCATGATATCAGACAAATGGATTTTCACAAAGAGCTTATTTAATGGGCATGTGTGTTGTAGGTGATATCTGTGTATTTCTGAAAAAATTTAGACAGTACTTCTCAAACTTTGAGCAAATAGATCATCTGAGGATTCTGATAAAACGCTGCTTCAGACTCAGTGGGTCTTGGATGGGGCCTGAAATTCTGCATTTCTAACTCCCCAGGATGTCAATGCCACTGGTCCTTGGAACACATTTTGATTAGAAAGGATTTTGACTAAAGCCACACACACACACATCAAAGTACCTTTGCTAAAGCAGGTATGCCACTCTGAGACAATTTCAATGTACCTGATTTCAATTTTAAAATCCCAATCACTTTCTCACAGGTTTCAAGGTGGATATTACTGGCTGCCAAGAGTATACATATTTCCTCTGGGTAATATAACTAAATGCATTCCACCTCTGTTTCCGTTGGCAAGCATTTCCTTGAAGGTTTCTAAATATGTCAGTGGTCTTTTCAAGAAGAGATCTCATAAAGAACGACCTCATTGCTACTTGTCCATTAATAGTTCTTTTACTGACAACTTGGATGCATGCCTCTTAATTTTGCAAGTATTTTAAAATTAAAATTATGTTCAAAGCATTTTAAATACTTCTTCTGGCAATAACATCTGCCTGGAAGCAGAATCCTGAACTCTCCTCCCACAGGTCTTTTTATTTTTTTATGACTCCATAGCCTTGTGGGTTTACTTAATAGTCCCAAATTCCACAATATAATCCATGTGTGCTGAAAGATATCTAAAATCATTGACATGCCTGAGGGTCTTAACATAAAGCAACTATCAGATCTACCCTCATGTAATTGGGCATGTTTAGGTTTATCTCAGAAATCCCCTCTTTCTTCCGCCTCCTCTTTCCCTCCACTCTCTTACAGTAAACCCATTTGTGGCTCAGACAAGTTTCTCCAGGAACACTTTTTTTATTCCCACGGAAGTCCCTCAAGTCAAATCCCAAGAGATAGAACAATACCTCTTTATGTGCATGACAAAGGTTTGACCTTGAAAGCAACTGGTGATATGGATGAGATTCTAAGCAAGAACTCAGCCACCCTGGAGAAAGAAAGGCTCATGTCCACTGTTTAGGCATTAAAAGTCCTATTGTCCCCGATATGCTGGACTGCTATATGGCATATGTTGGAAAGTATAGGCTAATCAGCGCTGTCCCTAATTTCTCAAAATGTCTTGGGACCTTTGAGCTGGACGGCTCATAAAGAGTATGTTGTCTAACCTCCTATTCAATTCAGAGATCTTTAACACAACATCCTTGAGATTCATTCAAGGCACCACGAGTCCTTCCTGAAGGGGTGAGACCCTAGCTGGACAGCTCCAGCTGTTAAACATCTGCAGCTGTGAGCGGTCACGTGCATTTCCTCCAGCGGCTCGGATGTTCCACACTCTTCCTATTCACCTCCTGCCCTTACATGGTCTTGCCTTTTCAACACCACCGTGCTAAGTCTCATTTACAGCTTTCAGTATTGCGAATGGAGCTTTCCTAAAATGACTCCACTTCAGTGAAAAGCTTGATACTCATCAAAATGTAGCAACACCTGAGCTTTGACCCCTGCCATCAGACATCCCTCCTGGCACCTCGTCACTGTACTTGGAACTTCAGTGGCACTTCCTGTTTCAAACATGGTTCTGCTCTCCTAGGGAATTTGATGAAGTCAGCCTCACCATGAATATGCACCTTGCCCCGCCCGCTTTTAGATGCACTAATAAAGAGTTAAAGAACACGCATCAGGCCACACATATTGCTGGAGATCCAACTGGGAATAGAGCCCAGGAAACTTGGCTCTCAGTCTGGTGTGCTTCTAACCACATGACCATCATTTCTGACGGCTGTGAATTCACATAGTACTCCTCCTGCAGAAACATGCAGGAGACCAGCACATCGGCACCCTGGGCAAGCCAGTGCATTAAGTAAACGGAATAATGTGTATTTTCCAGGATTCCCGCTGCCACTCACTGTGAATGGGCCACATTTTGTTAATGTCACCAGGACCCATGGCATTGCTGAGGGAGCTGTCATTACAGATTGTCCTGATATTCGCGTTCTTGGCTCTTGTCTTGCCGGACACGGATTTTGCTCCCAAGGCATCTTTCTAAGAAGGCACTCCTGACTGCTGGCGGTGGCGGCTGCTGCTGCTGCTGAATTCCTCATGGGCTCTGTGCTGTGCCCTCCAATACGCTTCCTGAGAGGCTGAGCCACTCTCTGCTTAAAATTTCAACTATATGCTCCTAAACCTGAAACAGATGTCATCTTGGCGGCCGTCCTTTGCCATGGGCTTGTCTATTTGCATTACATACAAGGCAGGTAATTTGCTGCCTCACTTTGTAGAGAAAGAAAAGGGGGTGGGGGGATGAAACAAAAGAGAGAATAAATATAGAAATTAGAGGAATAAAGCCACATGGAGACAGAGAACTACCACTTGAGCATCTATTATCCTAATATCATATGCTATAGCTTGGCTACCACTGACTTGCCTGGCATCTCTCTTGAATCATATTTGTGGCCACCCAGATGAGCTCTGGGAGCTGATCTTTAGATTTAATATCAGCTTGCTCTTTTCAGCTCCCCTGTCACCATCTTAAAAAATGTACTCCTTGTTACTCAGGCATCTGTGTTTTCAAGAACTCACTTTTTTTTTTTTTCCTTTTCTTTTCTTTCTTTCTTTCTGTATGGGAACCAGGAACTAGAAACTATTAAATGGGGGAAATTAACCACTCACAGTAAAGGTAGAAGCCCAAAGAAAAAGGGGTTTGTCTTTTATGGTTTGTACTTTGTAAGCTGTGGGTGTGACTCAATTTCCTCACCACCCACATAAAAAAGGTTGCCACCCAATCACTGTTTTTTTTTTTTTCTTTTTTTCTTTTTCTCTCCCAAACCCCTCCCCTTTGATTTTGGCTGGGAGAGACCCTAAGAAAGACTGCCCATTCTGGACGTTGCCGACTGTGACATATAAAAGCTGTTAGCGGCTCCTGTAGCCAGCAGCATTTAAACCTCGCAGACTTTTACTCTCTCAGAGTTTGTAATAAGACACACTCCTCTTACAAGAGTTCATGCTACAACTTAGCAAAGACTTTACATTTTTGGAAGAACAAAATACTCACTTTGGCATTGTGCAGAGGTAAGCTATTTAGCTCAACAAGTTTATTTTGCATGCATTGATTTTAAAATAGCTCACACTTTTTTATATTTTTTTATTTTATTTTTTTACTTTTAGAAATGAGTTTGGATGGTTATGGCTCGTTGGTATGTTTCTCTCACTTGATGTCCAAATGTGTCTGGGAGACATCAGCACATTCTCTGCTGTTACCTGCAATGCATATTTTTTTTTCCCTCTTCCCTCTCCAGATGAATTTTAATTTCTAAAGATTTCCATCTGAAGATACATGTAATGCATTTTGTGGTTCAGGAATTTGGGACAAATGGCTCTCATGCTCACATGCATTTTAGGGTTAGTAGCCAGACTGTTCGTTTTTCTCTAGCTGTAGGAAATTCCTCTTAGGAGTCTGCCTCATTAACACCAAGCAAAATGCAAAGAGGCTACTATAGGTTGTCTCCTGGGCTTGAATTCAACATGTGTTTGGATTTTTATTTATTTTTATTTTTTTGAGAAAAACCAAAGCAAACAAAGCTCCCAAATAATAACTTGTACCTCCATATTCTCTGGCCCATTTCCCCCCCTTCCATAGACCCTAATTCTACCTTTCTGATTTAAAGCAAAGGACACTCGGTGCCTCCCTCCACCCTCAAAATGACAGCAACCTCTGCCGTCAGCGGCGCGCTCCTGTTCTCCCTTCTCTGTGAGGCAAGTGCTGTTGTCTTACTCAATTCCACTGACTCATCCTCGCCAACCAATAATTTCACTGATATTGAAGCCGCTCTGAGAGCTCAGCTCGATTCTGCGGACATCCCCAAAGCCAGGCGGAAGCGCTACATTTCGCAAAATGACATGATCGCCATCCTTGACTATCACAACCAAGTCCGGGGCAAGGTGTTCCCACCGGCCGCCAACATGGAATATATGGTAAGAGGACTTTTTCTTTACGTCCTGAGTGAGAATGCTTTATTCCCATCGTACATTAGAGGCACCTAAGGAGTGCTTGTAGGAGATACGGGGGCGCTTTTTAACCTACTTACAAGAAGTGGGAATTTGAACCATAACCTTGTGTGCCTGGTAAGCTTAGGCGCTGTCCCAGTTACAGAATGAAAGGGGAGTGGGGGGAGGGGGGGCGTCTCATGAGCTTTTGCGAGTTCCAGAACCATCGATGAATCAGGTCTTATAGAAGAAACAAAGGTCAAGAGGGAGGTGTGTTGACTGGTCACTAGTTGGAAGGTCCCCTTTAAAAAAAAAAAATTCATGGAAAATGTTGGGGGCTTTGTTTAGCTAATAGCCACATGTCCCAGTTAAGACATTTATTGGAAATCAATTTTTTTGTTTCAAATTATAGGTTTCGCGGGCATGATTTATTGTCTGGGTAGGAGTCCTTTCCCTTTCTTGGACAGAGCGCCTGCTGATGCTCATGTGCAGTGTGCTGGCGAACACGCTGCTCTTGCCTCCTGGTGATTTAGAGCTTTGCCCCGCAGAGAAGCAGGGGAGCCAGCGCGCACTGCCTTGCGTGCTGTTCCAACTTGCTCTGAACACATTCTTTGCTCTCTCTTCTTAAAATAGGCTCCCTGTGCCGAAATCATTTTACTGAGAATGTTTCAAATAGGGATGGCATTGAAAGGATAGATGTCTTTTTAACGTTTCTTTTTGGTTTTGAATTTATGCAAGGTTATGGTTTAAATTCCAGTACCTTCCAAGAGCACAGCTTGGAGCCTATTTAAGGCAACGGAGACCACCGATATGGTATTTCTAAGATGGGGTGTGTGTGTGTGTGTGTGTGGGGGGTGTGGATATACCACTAACAACTTTTCATAAGTGCTGACCTAAAATTTGGGGATTCCGATCAGATGATAAATTCCATCTATTTTATTCAAGTCTGCTTTTGAAGTTGGACTAATTGCAGCTATCACTGTCAGAGGGCAATCAAAGGCTTGCCAAGCGTAGAAGAGTCATAGTTCATAGAAGTGCAATTTATTCTATAAAAATGCATGTTCCTTGGATTTTTAAAGAAATACAAAAAGAAGATGTAACCAGTCCTAGTGCATAAGGGGCAATACAGCCTCATGATTAAGACTGTGGATTCTGGAATCTAAATGTGTGGGTTTAAACCCCAGTCCTGGAATATAAGCTGAGTGGATTCACCCCCTCATTCATTTTCATCATCTCTAATATGAAGCTAAAGGTAGTATCTGCCATACAGGGTTGTTATGAGGAATGTATAAGTTGAGTGGTGGAGCAATTAGACCAAAGCCTACTGCAAAATAGATGTTCAATAAACATTAACTTTCATGGGTTTCCATGAACTTCTTGTGAAAGTTGCCCAGTGAAAACCTATTCAAGATCTAAAGTAGTAACAGTTATGCACATTGAAGAGGTGTTTCTAGAAGGTGACATATAGACACAGAGAGAAGAGAAACAAATATGTTTTCAAAATTACCCTCAATTATGGAGTAATATGCATAAGGTTCGATTAAACTCAGAAAGGGGTAATATCCAGATTGTGGGTTTAGGGTGGGGATCACATTGCTACGCAGTCTGAGACTCAAGACAACTGAACAGGCTTTGGAGATAAGCTCATCTGGGTTGAAATCCTAACTCTGCTGCTTACTCTATTGTCTTGTATATGTTACTTATACTGCTGAGACTCAATTTTCTTATCTGTAAAATGGGAATGATAATTTACATAAGAACCCATCAGTACATAATGCAATTCACTATTTTTATGATATGGAGGGAAGAGGAACCATCATGAATAAAGGCATAGGTTGGGTACAACACAGTAGAAATAGAATGAAGAAAGCCACATTTTTCTAGTTATATCTCTTCCCTCTGATCAAGAATTAATTCATTCCACATGTTATTTATTTAATTGCTTCTATGTGCCAAGGACTTGGTTAATTGTTTCCACAGATGACCTCATTTGATAGCTCACATTTTCCTTGTGAGGTTAAGACTGTGGTCTTCCTTTTACCCTTGAAATCACTGAGGCCCAGAGAAGTTCATGAATAGGCCAAGGTGGTGTGGGTTGTTATCCATATGGCACCGGATCACTGGGATTAGCATTTAGGTCTGTGTAATTTCAAAGTCCATGCTTGTACTGGGAGCATCTATGCATTTAGATCTAGCAAACATTCTACTGGAGGAAACCCCCAGAAATATTGGGATATCTTTGTATCCTTCTTCACATTGCCAGCTGAAATCCTATAGCATTCATATTTTATTTGCCATTCCCCTCTTCTTTCAGATACGGTAGCTATTACATACAATTTACTTTTTAAGAACCAGATACAGTGCTGGTTAGATGACAGATGCTCTATAAATCCTCCTTAACTCAGGAAAGTTAATGAAAAATAGTAGTTAGAACAGTTAAGTCTTATAAAGCAACATGTGACTGTCTCAATTATCATGTTAAAAATTGCATTTAACTCTAGCCAGTATGGCTCAGTTGGTTGAGTGTCATCCCATACACCAAGAAGTCATCAGTTCAATTCCCGGTCAGGGCACATTCCTGGGTTGCAGGCTTGCTCCCCAGTAGGGAGCATGCAGGAAGCAGCCAGTAGGAAGGGATCATGTTCTGAGCTTGCATCCATGTTTCTCTCTTCATCTCCCTTCCTCTCTCTCTCTTTCTCTCTCTCTCTCTCTTCCTCTCTCTCTCTCAAATAAATAAAAATGTATTAAAAATAAACACTGCATATAGTTCATTTGCATAAGTATTTATTAATTTAATACATAGGCCCTATTCTAAGCATTAGGGACACATTCATGAGTAAAACAGACACTCCTTAGCCATCTGGGGTGAGGAATCAGACAATAAACAAGATAAATATATAAAGGTCACAGTACATCAGAAGATAATAAGATTATGAAGAAACAGAAAGCTGATTGTGATGAGGTTGTGACATTTCATAATGTGGTCAGAGAAGAGCTCAGTGTGAGTATCCTGGAGAGAGGGGAGGGAGGGAGCCACACTGATAGGTGAGAGGTCATTCCCAGCAGAGGGAAGAGTAAGGAAGGACCAAGGCCCTGAGACAGGAAAATGGATTAGTTCCATTAAAAATATCTTCCTGTTGTGAAACTGTACACCTCCCTGAATAAACTGACCCATGGAAGTAATTCAATGGGCCCCTCAAGAAGACTCAGAGAAACTATTGAGGGAGGTACAATATAATAGGTAGCTTATAGGTCAGGATGTAAGTGACTTTAAGCTCAGGTGAAAAATGAAGATCTCAATTGAACAGTTATCTTTGTCTTAACTTGTTCAACGTTGATTTGGATTGTGAGCAATTTGAAAATGAGTTCAATTCCCAGCTCTACTCTGTATCTCAAAGACTTGGGACACTTAGCTCACTATGGCCCCCAGCCATGGGTACAAATTATCCCCATCAGTGAGTTATAATACCATGGGAGCCTCGTGGAAGGCGGTCTTCAGCTCAGGGCTTTTGCTAATGGCACCAGATTGATTGGTAATCTCTCTCATCCCAGCTTCTCTCTCAGAACTTTTCCTATGCCATTTCTTCTTCTTCTAATGTTTCCTCATTAATGTCTGCCATTATCTATAATCCTACCCTTCAAGTTGTAATCAGAATGCGTGTCCTTTGTTGATATTTCCTATGATCACAACCTCATTTGATTTCTCCTTTGAAGCACCATAACCTATACATCTATTATACTGCTCTCATCAAAATCGAACTGGATTTACAGTTATTTGTATATTTCTGAAAACTTCTTCATTTTAAGCTTTCAGGGTGCTAAGTCTATGTTTAATCATCCTTTTATCTCTATTTTTAAGTAGCATTAATTTTGATATGACAGTCAACACTCCTATCTATGGGTTCTCCAACTATGGATCCAATCAACAATAGATCAAATATATTTGAAATAGTCTATTACATTGTTACTGACATGTACTATATTGTTAGACCTATAATAGGTAGACATTTTTCTTGTAATTATCCCTTAAATATTATAGTAAAACAAGTATTTACATACCATTTACATTGTATTAGGCATAATAAGCAAACTTGAGGTGATTTAAAATATATGGAGGATGTGCGTATCTTATCTGCAAAGACTAGACAATATATAATAAAAGGATAATATGCAAATCAACCAAACTGCAGAATGACTGGTCGCTATGATGCCAACTGACCATCAGGGGACAGATGCTCAACGCAGGAGCTGCCCCCTGGTGGTCAGTGGGCTCCAACATGGGGAGTGCCGCTCAGCCAGAAGACGAGCTCACAGCTGGGAGTGCAGCAGCAGTGGCAGCACTAAGGATGTCCGACTGACGGCTTAGGCCCACTCCCCACGGGCTCCCAGACTGCGAGAGGGCATAGGCCAGGCTGAGAAACCCCCCTCATGAGTGCACAAATTTTATGCACCAGGCCTCTAGTCCTAGCTCATAAAAGAGTAATATGCAAATTAACCATCACTCCATCACAAAGATGGTGGCGCCCATAGCCACAAGATAGCGGCGCCCAGTCCCCTCAGCCCCACCGGAGTCCCCAAGTCCCGGGGGGCAGCTGCTGAGAGCAGGCAGCCTGAGCGGCCTGGCAGAATGCTTGCTTCGTCGCCACGGCAACAAGGCAAGTGTTCTGCGCCCGGCCACGGATGGGCCTCTGGCCAGGCTGGGCGTGGAATGCTTGTGTAAGAAGAGAAGGAACTGGCAAGCTGAGCAGAGTCGAGTGGCCCCCAACTCCCAGGCAAAGTCAAGTTCGGGCGGCCAGAGGGTGGACGGGGTGGAGGATAGTGTGACAGGAGGGGCTGGTGGCAGAGGCACAGGGGTGAAAGCTGGCCGAGAAAGAGGAAGGAAGTCCTTTATCGGAGTTCCTGAGAACAAGGAGGGAAATCGTTTGCATTTCCCAGCCGTGGATGGGTCTCTAGGCCATGGAGAGCCTCTGGGCAGCAGGCATGGAGCAGCCAGGCCCCGCAGAGAGCTACTGGTGAACGGGTTCGTGCGCAGGGCTACTAGTTTGATATAAAGAGCATCCATGGATTTTGGTATCTATAGGAGTCTTGGAACCAATCTCACACAGCTACCAAGGGGCAACTGTATAATTTATATTTTTACAGAAATTTTATCATCATGTATAATAGCTTTTTATCACATGCACCCAAAATAAGTTTTGCATAATTTCAAAAAAGTCATAATATAGATAGAGCTTAAGATATGCAAGTCAAACTTCTTTCCTCTTGGCTTCTGTTCTCCAATTAGTTTATTGACATATTTCCAGAGCTCCTTGGACACCAGCTGCTTTTCATTCTTCCTAAGGGCAGCTTAAACCATGACTCTAAACCACAAACCACACTAGTTTCTTAGAATAAGAATTATCCCCAAAAGAATGAAATTGCAAGACTCACACATGGAGTAAAATTTGTAGGATCTTCTTTGAATCCAAGTCAATTGAGTAAATTAACTTTAGAAAATTTGAAGTCCCTCCCTGAGAATGTGAGATCCAAAGATAACAGAAATCTCTGTCTTTAAAGTATAAAACAAAACAGTAGAAAAGAAAACAAAACAAACAGGAAAAAAACCACTAAGCATATAATTCAGTATAATACACTGCTGCATAAGATTGATGTAATAAAAGAGGTCCAGATAAATACCATGGAGAAGTCAAAGAAAGAAGTGATAATCTCTAGTTGACAAAAATCAAAAAGCTCCTTGGAGGTGGGGCATTGAGACCGCTGATCAGGAAGAGGCAGGGTCGGCTGTTGTGGTAGGTTAAAGTGAGGCATGAACAAAAGTGCCAGGGGAGAAATCATAGTCCACCGATCAGATTTAGGGGGAGTTTGAAAGGAGACTGAGGATCACTTAATACAAAGGAGTTCCACAGACTGTGGGAGTTTAGAGCAGGGTCAGAAGTGCATTTTAGAAAGATGATCCTGGCAATTGATGGACTTCGATCAGCAATGAAAGTGACAGGAGAGGTGACAACCACGGAGTCAGAGATGCCAGTGCTTTAGGCACAGGTAGGGGGGAGCTGGGCACCTACATCTGCACAGTGACAGGTAGTAACAACTAACTGAGGTGTAGTGTGTGAGATAGCAGTCCTCACATCTAGTAGAGAATGGTGGGAAGGCAGGTGAGGGGCAGCGTGAAGATAAGGATGGATATGCCCTTAAAGCTGAAAATAAAAGGTGTAATGTAATTTCAAGAAGCCAAAACAGCTATATTGATAATGTGGCCTATTTCATTTGTCTGGTGCCTGCAGATGTGACTGGCAAAGCTAAAGGAACATGGCCTCCTATGCTTTTCTGGAAAAGAGAACAATACTCGTTACCAAGTCACAGCAGGTAGTAACATAACAGAAAGCATGACTCAAGTGAATGAATGGAGAATAGATTAATTCACCCTCGGAAATAACCAATAAACTACTTGCCTACAATGATATCTGAGTTGGGAATAATGAAAAATGCTGACTTCATTTATTTGGGTTTCACATAGAAGAAAATGTAGATAATATAAATTGCTTTTTTTTCCTTTTATTCAATAGTTGACTGAACACATGTGATGTCCTTATTGTTTTGAAAAAATAAAACCATGTATTGTCCCAGATGGCGCATTTCCCCTCATTCGAGAAGGATAACTCAATTTCTTGTTATAAACATGAGAAATTGGACGTGTCTAACCTAAATCTTTTCGATGAATGCTTCTCTGACTGCTCGAAGGCCTCCTGAGAGCCGCTGCCAGCCTGCGGTGAGCGGGGAGGTGGCTGCTGACAGGAGGCATGGGTCCAGCTCTCTCCGCATTCCTGTTCTAGATGCAGAACCTTTCAAGCGTCTTGGCTTCAGATGGAGACTGGGCACGTTTTGTAGGAATTTTCTTTCAAGGTGCACGTTGCTTAGTATCACTTGGTGTTGTATGTGCAGCTCTCCATGGATGGAGCCAGCTGAGGGAAGCTTAAGAACATTTGGTTTGAGACCATTTGAAGACAGACTCCAAAGAAGCATAAATGTAAGCACATGAACAGGATGCAATTCAGAAGGTCACCATTAGGTGGAAGACAGAAAAGCTGTGATCACACAGAGGCCACATGTAGGGTGACCATATTTCCCAAGAGCCAACAGTGACTTTTTTTTTTTTTTTTTTTTTTGGTGGCAAACGATACTTGGCCAAATACAACAGTGCAGGAAGAGAATTTTATTGTATTCCTATTGAGTATTGGTAGAACGTAGCAGAGAGAGAACACTCGGTGAATATTATGGAACAATTGAATGAAATACTTCCTCTGGGCATGAGTGTAAAGAGCGTGTGGCTAAAGAGCATGGAGCGTTCAATCACTCATTCCGCAATATGTAGCCAGGTGCCTGGCACTCTGTGGGGAATGAATGGGGAGCTGAGACACCTTTCCTTAGGAGTACTGTGCACAGACCAGTGAGTGGGCAACACAACGAGCTGAGTGCTAATGGGTGCTTTGGGATCACAGCGGGTGTACCTAGCCCAGACTTGGACTCAGGATAGAGAGGCCGGGGAGGCTTCTAGAAGACAATATTTCAAATATCAAATATGAAAAACAAATAAAAGTTATACAGGAGGGCATTAAGGAAAGAGAGAACCTGTTGTAGGGGTGAGAACATGTTCCAAGAAGGCGCTTGGTGTGTTGAAGGCAAGGATAGATATTTGGGGTGGCTTGGAGGGAGTATATTAAGGAAAAAGTGATGTTTAATGAGGCTGGGAAGGCAAGCGGGAACTTGTTGAGTTTTATTCTAAGATCAAAGTTAGATCATTCATTGAAGGTTTGAAGCAGGGAAGTTATATCCTTCATTCCCATTCTGGCTCCAGCATGAGGAAGGGGTTGGAGGGAGGCAGAAGTAAAGGCAGGGAGCACAATCCAGAGGCCATTATTTACCTTGTCCGTCTGGGTGAGCGATAATTGAAGCCTCGTAAAGTTCAAGGCCATAGGGACGTGACCAAGGACATGTAGGGATCAAATCAATAGGGGTAAGTGACTGTGTGAGGAAGCAGGTGAGGAGCTGCCTTCAGTTGTGAGCAGAACAACTGGGTTTCTCTGAGTTGAAGAACATGAAGTAAAGAGTGGGGGTCAGGTTGTCTCTAAGGGACGCAGGTGGACCATCCAGGTACTCACCTATAGAGGCTGAAAGAAATAGCTACCGTGTGTGGGAGGGAACATTCTTCAACTGCAGCAATTTTCCGCCGGTGCAAGAATTGTTAAAACATGCAGCACCTAACTATTTAATCAGGGGCACTGACTTCTTTTCTCTCACATTGTCAAATTAAAAAAAAAAAAAAAGAAGAAGAAGAAAACAGCCAATACAATAATAGCTGTCCAGTGTGAATGAATCAAAATTATACCTTTTTTTTTGTCAGATTGGCAAAAAATTGGTGTGCTGCAGAATTGTAGTAATTGGCTTATGTGTGCCATGAGATGAAAAGGGTTGAAAATCGCTGCTCCACTACAAAGAATGTTGGATGGGCATATGCTTTGCTAATCAAAATGGACCACTTTGCATAAGGAGTCCGGGAGTATCATGGAGACAGCATGGAAGGATGTTTTTATGTCTGGGAATCAACTCAAGAATGTTTACAAGAAAGCTTCATGTTTTGGGTGTTTTGTTTTTTTTTGAAGAATAAGTGCTGAGACTTAAATCAACACGAATTCAAAGCCGTTTCAGGGGCCTAAATAGCACCAGGCCCATCGAGGCCTTCTGACACATTCAGAATAAGGTCTTTCTGGAAATTATCCAAAGCACTTCAGACAACTAGCAGCTGACTGGTCTGGCGGTGTGGAGTCCTGAGTTTAGTTCCTCTGAAAACCGTTTAATAGCCAGTCAGTGGCCATTAAACAGCTGGGCGGAACTTGAGATGTTAAATTGTCTGTGAGAATTTCTTAAGAATGGTGGGGAGGGGCAACGAGAAGAAAGACTAACAGCTCAAACTGGTCAAGAAAGAATGTTGGGTACAAAATCTATCCTAGAGTGAGGTTTGGAGGGATGGGGCTCCAATGTTTCCAGTCTATGCTCCCCATAGTGTCTAAAATTGGGTATCAAGCATTTTTTTTTTGGACACAAAGATGAAAGAATGCCTAACAAGTGGTATTTTCAAACTAAAATTTTCGTGACTTTTAAAATTTCACACCACATACTCCAAACGGAAACAGTCCAGCAATGTTACTTAAGGACACATGTTTTTTTCCCCTAAAATGTGCATCAAATTCACATTTTATAATTGTTTTAAATAGGAACCTTCTCCCCAATCTGGGTCTCTGCATTCCAGGGAGATCTAGCTTCCAGCAGGCTGTAGGTAGGCGGAAAGGCATTCCACTTCTTCCGTGCAATGGCAGGAGAGGGGGTTTACATGTGTAGCACAGGAGAGTTTAACAATCAAGAAATCTGTTTTTTAGATTGTTGTGACACTGAGTTCGGGGGAAAGAATTAACCACACGTGAAAAGGTCTTCCTGTCTCATAATTCCAGAATCAAATGATAGCCGATGGGCATTATATTTCCCCAGAGAGCAGGGCATTGCTAGAATCCGTCATGAAATGGTCTTAAGATTTAGAGACACAACATATGTGAAAGAGGGATTTAATTTGGGGAATTCATAAGTTTTAACACTTCTAAAATTCCCCTAATTTTTATCTTCCACTGTCTGATGTTATTTTTCCCCAGAAGCAAGTTCCTTGTTATCTATACGTAATTCTGCTTCTGATTCTTTAGTTGCTTTAGGGTTTGCCTGGGTTTCCTTTATCTGGTTGCACGCTTAGCTGAGATTAAAGCTTGGTGGCTCTCAAACTTCAGGCTGCCAGATAATGTGATCAAAGGACACCTCACTGCTTCCCATTTAGGTGGTTTTCTCATTCACTACCATCCAGGGTCTGGATCCCCAGAAATAATAATATCCACCGTTACATACACCCTTGCCCTGTTAGAGCTGGGCTCAATGCTCTCAGTCACTAGCTCACCTCGTCTTCACTACAGTCAGACGGGAAACCTGAACCTGGAGAGCATAAGTAAATTGGCCAAGATCACAGGGCAAATAAGACAAAATGTTAAGAACGCAGTTCTCTCTGACCACGAAGTCCATGCTTGGAAAGACAACAATACACACTCCCCTTCATGTGTTCATCTCCTGCTCTAGGAAATTTCCCTACATGCATTTCATCTGAGGACAACACTGGATATTAGAAAGTATTTCCTCACGTGGAATTGAACCTTGCTCCCTGTATTCTTCCTTGGACACCATGTGGGAAAATTCTGCATTAGAATACTGCTTCAGGTCTTTGAAGGCTGTGAGCATCTAGGTCTTTGACCCCTGACCCCAGTCACCGAGCTCTTTCTTAGCCTCCAGCCCCTTTGTGTTCACTACCTGCTGTCTACACCACTTCTGGCCTCCAGAGTGTTGCCTCTCAGGGAAGATTGCACAAAGAGGTTTGCTTTCTGAAAATCCTGGGAAAGGTAAGAGTTGTGTCGTTAAGGAAATGGAGATTCGAGGTACTCCCTCGCCCCTTACTCCTGGCAAGTAGTGTGGCTCTGGTCAAAGATGGGCTTTCACCTAGTTGGTATCCCTGGTTGGGTGCTAACCAGGTATCCCTGACAGTGAGGTACCTGGGATGGAGGTGACCTGACCAGCGCACAGTAGTGATGACACATTTGTCCCCATTTGTTCTGCTTCCGCAGAGGCACCCTAAAGGGAGGTTGGCAGAGTTGGTGGCCAAAGTCTCCTGCAATTTCATTAACTAAGTCATGTGTAGGTCAAATGAGTGTTTTAAATACAAGTTGGAGGTTATAATGGAAAGAGATGGCCTTACCTTAAATTTTTAAACCCTTTCAATTTTTAGACTTTTCAGGAAGTGATGCAAACTGTTCTTCCACATGTTACTTTTGCTACCTCAGTTAGTAAATCCATTTAGAGTTCCCATGTTGTCCAAACAGGCACTATGAACACCATCTGTCATCTCAGTATTCATACCCATGGAGCTGCGGACTACATGTCCCCTCCCCTGGAATTCTTGTCCTCAGAATGTGAGATACCAGCTTGTTTGTACAGCAGCATTCAGGACTGGGTTCTACCCCCTCACCCACAAGTCTTTCATGTGTAACCATAGCAGACATCCTCACAGAGCATCTCACTGTCACCGGGTTCATGAGTCAATAACAGACCTGGGCTGAAAGGAAGGATACTCATCTGAGGGCTCATAGAGTGAAAATTAACAGACATTAGCTACCAGAAATGCCCCCTTCTTCCAAAGCCCCTCATGGGGTGTGTGAGCGCAGTGGGGAAAGAGGGGTGAGTGGGGGTGAGATAGGAGAGAGGAGGCCCAAAGTTCTTTGTGATCAGAATGACACACCACCTATTTGGGCTTTTGATAACTTGTTACCCAGGAGAGCAGAGCCACTTTGCAATAGACATTCAAGATCCCCAACTCTGGCCCAGGGGTGGGCTAGGCATGTCTTCTTAACTTCCACTGGAGATCCTGGAGTAAGTTCCCAGGTGAGAACTCGAACACATGCTTTAAGAATTACCTTAGGCCCTAACCAGTTTGGCTCAGTGGATAGAGCGTTGGCCTGCAAACTGAAGGGTTCGATTCCGGTCAAGGGCATGTACCTTGATTGCGGGCACAATCCCAGTAGGGGGTGATCGATGTTTCTCTCTCATCGATGTTTCTAGCTCTCTCTCCCTTCCTCTCTGTAAAAAATCAATAAAATATAATTTAAAAAAAAGAATTATCTTAGGTCATGGTTCAGGACACAAAACTGAGCTGAGAAAAGTATTTTGTGGCTCAAATAGCCACTTATTTCATGAGAGACTATACACTGAAACAAGGATGAGGCTAACCCAAAAGAATTATTCCAGTGATACTTGCTATATCATCACAAAATTTCACTGAATGTTCACTCAGCACCTGTTTGCAAGAAACAGCAAGTGGGCGCTCTGGGGAGCTGCAGATGTGTGCAACATGGGACAAGGCTTCCGTGGGAATGTACTTGATTGACTGAGGACATTTCAAAAGAAACAAACTTTTAGTAGCACATGGTTCTTCATATAACGCATCGTATCTGCTATACAGGGGTGGGCAGAAGTAGGTTTATAGTTGTGAGTACATGAAAGACTTTATTTTTGTATGCTTATTTATTAAAATTGTGTTATTTATTTGTATTACAGCTGTAAGCCCACTTTTCACCATCCCTATCCTCATATATGTATATTGAATTGTATAATACTAAATTTATGTAACTTATTGTAATTTGCAATTATTTGCTTATCTGTTTGGTAGTGCTTTTGTTGCCTGTCTCTTCCCTAAGCTGTAAGGCAGAGTCCCTGTTAGTCTTGCTGACAGTTGAATTCATAGCACCCAGGGCCTCCCAATAAATATTCACTTACTGGCTGTCTATGAATGGGTTACCTAGAATCCTACTGGTTAATATGGAAACTTGCATTCTTGCACTTTTCATTGTTGAGGACAAAGCAGCCCTCCCCATGTGGTAAGTTTATTGCGAGGAGGTTTGAGGCAAATGCAGGTACAGGGTTGCTATGTCCTGCCACCATCATGGATATGAGGTGGGAAGAGGGCTTATTTGTGTAGGTGGAATGGTGACAATGACACCCTACATTAGAGTTCATAAACTGCAGGCCCATCAACCTCTCTAGTAGGTATGTTGAATTTGCTCTGTATAGTATTGAACTGTACATAATTTTATATTTTTAAAAGTTAACTGCCCACATGTAAAAGTTGATAGATTTCACATGTATATCAGGATTTCTAGATTATCCTGAAAATGGTAATATCTAGAGAGATTGAGCCCACTTCCTACTTGTTAGCGGTTGCTTAGAGAGGGAAGGAGTAGCCTCTTTGGGTGCAGCAAATTCACTTATTTCTGACTCTCTCCCTCTCTCTCTCTCTCTCTCTCTCTCTCTCTCTCTCTCTCTCTCTACTGTCCAGATGTCAAGCAGCAGGCGCACTTTGTAATCTTATACCCAATACTACATTTAGTCACCTTCATTAGTAGACCATCCCCACAATGAAATCATTTTGTTTAATTATATTTACAGAGTTTGGACATTTTCAGCACTTGGCTGAAGTACAGTGTCACAGCCATGCATAGATTTAAAGCACTAAAAATGTTTCCATTTTTTCCTAGTCACCAATCTTACTTAAGTACTTTTACCTCAAATCCTAAATTTATTTTTTTGCTTTTATCCATGCCCTTGTTTATTTATACATATGTTAAAAGTCCCTTTCAGTAATCCAGATAAGAAATGATGGTGGCTTTGACCAGGTGTGGCAATAGTGGTGGCAATCAGTACTTATCTTTTGTATATACGGTAGTTTGAAGGCAGAATCAACAGTATTTGCTGGTGGAGCAGATAAAGATTATGAAACAAAGAAAGTACAGAGATGACTACTAGATTTTTAGCCTGAGCAATACAAGAGCAGTTGCAGTATGGAAACAGCCATAGATATATATGAACAGGCAAGCGGACAGATTGGTGACCCCTGAACTAGAAGACGGGCTATGCCATTTGCTAATAGGAGGAAGACTGCAGGTTATGGGGTGTGGGGGGAGTGGGGCAGGGTTGTGAGTATTCGGAGCTCAACTTTGGACAAGTTAGGTTGAGACTGCTCAACTTTGGATAAGTTAGGTTGAGACTTAAAGTACCTAGGTTTGGGATTCAACTGAGAGGTTGAGATATAATTTGGAGTGATAATACCAACAGCACATAAAGGGCATGTCAATCCATAAGACTAAAGGAGATTATGTAGGCAGTGAATACAGATAAAGCAGGAGAGAGAGAGAGAGAGAGAGAGAGAGAGAGAGAGAGAGAGAGATACCACTCCAGCACATAGAGGTTGGAGGGATGAGGAGGAACCATCAAACATGGAAAATCAGCAACCAGAGCTCAACAAGGCAAGTACGGGGTGGTGAGACCAAGGAATGGGGGTGTGTCCAGGAGGAGCAAGTGGCTAGATTGTGCCAAGAGCTGCTAATAGACCAAGGAAGCTGGTGACCAGGCCATTGAGGAGAGCAGTCGGGTAGAGTGGAGGTGGAGTGAGGAACCTCTATGTGGGGCTCAAAAAAGAATAAAAGAAGAAAAACTGGAAATTCCCAATTAAGACAACTCTCAAGGAATGTTATTGTTATAGGAAGGAGAAGAATACTGCAATAATCGGAAGACAAAAAGGGATGAGGAAAAAGAGCTTCATTGGTTTGTTTTTAAGAAATGTATGTTAGCAATGATCCTTCTAAAAAAGTGCACTTCACATCATCTCTTTACAGAAATTTACCCCACCTACCTGCAAGGTGGCATTCTTACCTGAGGGAAGTCTTCTTTATCTTCTTTTAAACATTTACCAAATGCTTAGGACCCCACTTAGTTATTTTATGATATAATTTGTCCCATCTTTTATAGGTATTGTTGTGGCTTGAGGGAATTTTTAAATCAAGTTCCTTTAACTCTCTACTTCTCTTATAAAGTAGAATCAGTTTAACATCATTTAATTAATCGAATGAACACCAGAAATTTCCCTTCCTCTGCCCTACCACATCCCACCCAACCCCAGGCTTCCTTCCCAATACTCATTTCTGCCCTCCTGTCTGGTTAACCCTGGATCTCAGCTCTGAGTTTTCTTTATTGGCATTTCACATGCATTTCTACCTAATGGGAATAAACCCACCTATTTCAAAACAGAACTGCAATCATGCCCATGATTTAAAGCTGTTTTAAAGTGTATTAAAAGCATTTTTCTGCCCTCAGGGGAAATAATTTTGTCATCACTTAATTTCTTTTTAATGGCTCTTTCCCACTTCTGTAAGTCAATACTCCTTTCCCAATCTGACCAATGCAGGAAAAGATCTAACAGTCCTAGCTAAATTATTTTTTTAAAACTCCAAAACGTGTCTATCTAAATTGACTTTGCTTTTTATCTTAATATACAAGGAATGACCACATAAATTTCCAGAAAAACAATGTCTACAGCATATACCATACTGTCTCCAATACCATTACTATCATAACCAGTTTAGAAATATGTCTCCAGAGACTCAAAGTATGATTTTTTTATTTAACATTTGTTGTCTTTGAAGATGGATTCCAACTGTGCATTACATTTGTCAAAGAGATATCTTTTGCTTTGTCAAGTACTATTCCTGGTTCTTCCTTAACTTAGCTTACATTTCCTAATCTCTGGTTGTATCCATAAATTTAGCAAGTTTTGGCAATCACATTTCCTTAATGTTTGTTACTAACAAATTTAAAAAATTAAATTTCTCAAAGCAGCATTGATAGTTTTAATATATTTGATCTTTAAAATGTTTCAATTGATTGATTGAAAATAATAATTTCTATGTCTGTAATGTCTTAAAAGTCTAAGGTATACAGTGACTCTCAAGTTCTAATTTTTGCAATACTGTTTTAAAAAATTTAACAAGTCTTCTAATTTTAACTTAAAAATCACAAATATAAGTAATTACTCAATATGTTTATTGAAGTTACAAGGCTAACCTCTTGCTTTAATAAGCCACATTCTCTTAACCATTAAAAATCTTAATAATAGCAAATATGCACAGATTCTTTATCCAGATATAGCTATCCTTTTTAATAACCTCAATTTGATTCTTTCAAATACTTCTACATTTAATTCTTATGCTTGAAATTAAAAGATGTTACCCACTTAAAAAAACAGTCTGTCACATCACATAATGTTAGGGATATATGCCCAAGTCATTTTAGGTTGCCTCCAGCTAGACTCAATTTCTTGTTGTCCAGAGATATTGAGTGGGATTTAAGAAGAGAGATTCAGATGGCACCATGCTCCCTGAATCTGGCTGCCACTCTGTTGTGGATACCAAACTTACAGAAACGCCCGAGAAAACAACTTCATCCCTGGCCGGAGCGTGTCATACTCTATTCTTCTGTCCATTTGAGAATGTCAACAACCTTCTCCCAGGATGGAAAATCCTTTCACTCGGTTTTGTATGTCTCTGGCTCAAGCTCTAAAGACCTCTGAACTTGATGAGAATCTGCATTCTTGTCACATCCCTCCTCTCTCTTGGAGCCACAAGTCTTTTAGATATTTAAATGACATCAGTTTGAATTTTGGTATTTCTCATGGCTTAGTCCAACTATGTGGTTGCCACAGACAAGGTGCTGACTTTATAAGCAGAATAGCTCATGGTGAACATTTGAGCCCAAAGCTAAATCAGTTTATGAGCTGAGCAACTAAATGGTTCTTAACAACAAAGAATGGAAGAAAACCACTTGGGTCAATAGGGTACACCTACAAGTATATGTATGCTCCAACATTGTCTTAAGCTAGATTTATCTGATTTAATTATAATATCTTCTAGTGGGTCCAATAAATACCTTTTAGTATCCATGCATATTCTTAATTTTTGCTTCATTTTTAGGAGGCAAGATCAGATTTTAAGTGCTACAACTAACTTACCTTTGAGAGTATCCTATCTATTTATAGGGAATACAGAATGTTGAATCTGGTTGAATAAAAGCTAAGTATCAGGTTTTCAGCTTTTTTTCCCACCAACAGAGAATAATATATTGTATGTTTACTAGGAATTCCACAGAACATTAAGTGAGTGCACATGGGTACCCTTCTTTGCTCTGTTGCTGTATTTGTGGGGGATAATATTAAAGTCATTTCAAATAAATGCCACAGGTACTCAGAGAAATTCAGCAGATGCCCGTCAAGCAAACAGAAATGTATACAGGCTGTCCCAAAAAAATGTATACACACTTTAACAGCTGATAGTTCAATTTTGAAAATGAAATGTACTTAAATAAACACTGCCTTAATAAGTATTCAAAGTGCATGTATACATTTTAGGGGGACACCCTATACATCAACTTAAATGCTTAGCAATTTTCATCTTCATTCCCTGAATCTTTTATTGTTGCTGTTGATCCTCACCCGAGGATATTTTTCCATTGATTTTTAGAGAGAGTGTAAGGGAGGGGGAGAGACACACAGAGAGAAACATCGATGTGAGAGAGACACATCTATTATTTGCCTCCAGCAGGACCCAGTGGGGACCAAGAATCAAGCTTTCAACCAAGGTACGAGGTATGTGGCCTTGACCAGAATTGAACCCGGACCATTCAGTCCATGGGCTGACCCTCTATCCACTGAGCCAAACTGGCCAGGGCCCTGAACTTCTGTAAGTTGTTAAAATTCTTTCACATGGTTACACTGGCAACATTCATTGTAGTTTAGAGCTTCTGATTAAGAAAGAACAGATAATCTTGGGCCATTAAGAAAGAATAGATAATATTGGGCCACTCCCTACAGCCCGTTTTTTTGTTGAAATTTCCTATTGTTATTAAATAAAGTAATCATTGCTTGCTATTTTCGAACCTCAAAGACCTCTCATCAAATTAATACAATCAAATGCCACTAGAGATTAAGGGGATACGTAATTTACCCACTTTCTCATGGGAGTTATAACCAAAGAAGAAAGACAGAGACAGCAAAGGCAGATCTCAATTTTACCAATAGATGTGATTGATGTAATCCTCAAATTTCAGCGCTCCCTACTCCAGCTGGATATGTCCCTCTCTACAGGATGGGTGTGAGTCCTGCTCAGGGACAGAGAGGCAAGAAAGAGTACAGGACCTTCTGACTTATGCTGTAGTGGGCATCGAAAGGACAGTTGATCATCTCTTGCATGGGGATCGAAAATGACTCACTGTCTGTGTGGGACCTGGCCAGTGCCCACCAAGCTTCCAGCATCTTCCTTCAGGGACTTGGAGACAGGCAGAAACCCCTGCCATCAGTTCCCTAAAAGTAAATGCTCGCGCGGGGCGGGGGGGGGGGGGGGGGGGGGGGGGAGAGGAGAGAGTTTTTATTCTTCCTCCCCCACAACCACTTTCTCCAAAATTTTAATTGTGACTTTTGTACACAGAAACCCCTAAAAAAATGTAGGCATCAGTAATAATTCTTTGTCTTCCCATCAAAATCCCCTATCACCGTTAAAAAGAATGGTCACATAAGATACTGTTCAGGCATAAACTTTTTGTTTATCTTTTTGACATATACAATATTTTGTTTTTAAATATGTGAATGAGTGTAAAGATAGGATTATATATGCTAAATCCTCAACTGCCTTAAATGTTTTTAGTAATTTTGAAAATTACTAAAAAGTTTTACTCTCTCTGGGGTATGGAGTAAATCATAGACCCATAGAACACATATAAATCATAGATCTTCCTGGCTCTATGCTGGGCTATTCAAGTATATTAAGTCATGAGAAGTTGAAGATGAAAGGTACCCTGAAGATGACCTCATTCAATCTTATCTCACAGGTGAATTAAGTGGGAGACAGAAAGAATAATGAATCTGCCCTCAGATGATGTTAGCAGCAGAATCAGGGTTAGAACACAGTACTTTTTTATTCTTAGGTCAATGCTATTTGTGCCATGCCATGCTGATATTTCAGGACAAGACCCTAAGTGTTTTTGGCAGTTATTGATTGGTGTGCACACCATGTAAATAATATGTAGATGCATTTTTTTCTCAAGTGACTACAATTAGTTAAGAACCCTCCAGGGGACAAACTGGGTTGATGCTATTCCATCTGGAAGTCCTTTGTGAACTAATTGTGTTGTTTTGTATTTCGATGAACTATAACCCATATTTTATTCACAAACATCAGAAGACTAGGTAATAGATAAGTTCACCAAACAAATGCTTTTAAAAGTTCATTTCAGTCCTATGATTCTACAATTTTCATTATAAATGTATTATATGTTGCTGATATACTTTGCCCAATTTTTACAAACAAAACAAAGAAGTTTGAAATAGTGATTCATATAATTTCTGTCAAATAGTGATTTTACTGAGCTAAGAAATTAACCATAAAAAAGTAGTACAAAATCTTTTTCATAATTATAAAAGAGCATGATATCAATTTAGAGAAAAAAACAAATACATAGACACTAGCTCATAAAATATTATAGAATGAGCATTATCCTTATTTTTGATACTGTATTTAACATTATTTATTAAAATGATATTATGTAATATTTTGCCACATTTAATTTAACGCACAAAATGGGCAAATTATATTCTGGATAACTAGAAGTGTGTCTTGCTACAGCTCCTTGTACATGGGCAAAGGAGAAGTAGCATTTTCACCTCAGAATTACTCCAGATCCTTCTAAATAATTCTGATTTTATGCAAGTTTGTTTATTTTTTTATTATCTTAAAAATATTTTTATTTATTTCAGAGAAGAAGGGAGAGAGAGAAATATCAATGATGAGAGAGAATCATTGATTGGCTGCCTCCTGCACATCCCACACTGGGGATTGAGCCCGCAACACAGGCATGTGCCCTGACCAGGAATCAGCCATGACCTCCTGGTTCATAGGTTGCTGCTCAACCACTGAGCCATGCCAGTTGGGCTTGTGACCTTATTTTAATGCAATTCTAGATCAATGTATGTGTGATGGCTTTGTTTTCCTCATTTTAAACAACTTCTGAGTAACTAACAAATCTCTTTTGATTGCAGCTGCCATGGCCTCTACAGTGAAAGTGTCTCTTGAAGAGTTCATACATTTCATTTTTTGTTTTATTTCAAAGTCACTAAATTATTTTCATTTTAGTTAAATATATTATTATATTAAATAAATCTATGTATCCCATTATCCTTGAGGAAAACTATGGCTTCATAGTGTTATGGTCAAGCAGTCCCATGAGTTTGCTTGGTAACACATAGTAAACTAATGGCTATTAACCCTAATGTAGAGGAGTCTTGCTTAGCTCCACACAACCTGGTGGAAGAGAAAGGCACCAAAAGGATGATAAGATAAGGAAGTCTATGAAAAGTAGGAAAACAATGATTAGCAGAAGGACATCTCCACAGGCCTCATCTATGGAGCTTCATTTGAATTTGAGTAATATAAGACTACTAGAGGTCTGGTGCATGAAATTCGTGCACGGGGGAGTGTGTCCCTCAGCCCAGCCTGCACCCTCTCCAATCTGGGACCCCTCGAGGGATGTCTGACTGCCCGTTTAGGCCTGATCGCCCACAACTGCCCACCCTTTCAGGCCTGGTCCCTCCCAATTGCCCTCCCCTGCTGGCCATCTTGTGGTGGTCATCTTGTGTCCACATGGGGGCAGCCATCTTGTGTGTTGAAGTGATGGTCAATTTGCATATTACTCTTATTAGATGGGATTAGATAGGATACAGGCCTGGTGCACGGGAGGGGGGCCGATTGGTTTGCCCTGAAGGGTGTCCCAGATCAGGGTGGGGGTTCCCTTGGGGCGTGGGGCAGCCTGGGCGAGGGGCCTGGGGTGGTTTGCAGGCTGGCCACGCCCCCCAGTGACCCAAGCAGAGGCCCTGGTATCTGGGATTTACTTATCTTCTATAATTGAAACTTTGTAGCCTTGAGTGGAGCCAAGACTCCTGCTTGCTCCATGGCCACAGCCATTATTGTTGGGATTTATTTATCTTCTATAATTGAAACTTTGTAGCCTTGAGTGGAGACCAAGGCAGGCCAGGGCTGCAGAAGCTTGGCTTCCTCCATCGCTGGGGGAAACTCAAGCCTCCTGCTCTCTTCAGCTCCATGGCTGTCACCATTTTTGTTGGGATTTATTTATCTTTGTAGCCTTGAGTAGAGGCCTGGGCCCGCCAGGGTGTGCAGAAAGCTTGGCTTCCTCCATCGCCAGGGAAACCCAAGCATCCTGCTCGCCCTGTGGCCACAGCCATCTTGGTTGGGTTATTTTGCATACTAGCTTCTGATTGGCTGGTGGGCGTGGCTTGTAGGTGTAGCAGAGTGATATTTGCATATTACTCTTTTATTAGATAGGATCACTTCCTTTTTCATACACAGTCATATCTTCCAAAATATACTACTATCTAATCACAATTTGAACAAATTTCTTCAGACAGAATAGTATATCAATATTTAAATAATTTATAAAATAATGTCATGTATTGAACTTTTTAGTTCAAAATCATTTTTATAAGAGATAAATACTTCACTAAATAATATTTTCACTAGGGAGAAATTTTGAAAGCATTTTTTCTATATTTTTGTATAAGAATTATAAATATTCTCTACTTTGTGTTTTGTACCTTGTAACTTGCTAGAAAATAGATCATCATTCTAGTGGTGCTTTATTGTTGGAAGGTCCACAAATGCTCAGAGCTTGACTTCCTCATACAGCCTTGGAAATGAGAATGTCAATCCATATAGTAACTAATACAAATGTAAACTAAATCTAAGGCTCATTTAAATTTTATCCCACAAATATTTTAATTATGGAAAAGTCATTATACACCCATAACACCCTTGCCAGTTTAAACCACTTTCTTTTCAAGAACAACTACTATTTTTCATAATTTATTTAATTGAATCATAATGCATTATATTTTTATAGCAGTTCCATGTAGCATAGTCAAGTTACTTTTTATCATAGTTTGTTTCCAGTTCATGCCAACTAAAATGTAAGTCTCATGTTATTATTACCAAAGATTCAAATGATATAAAATGTGGAAGTTCCATGGGATTTATTGCATGCTAATATAATTTGACTTTTGAAAGTTTCAGTATAATATTAGATGTTACTAATCTTGATAAACTGATTTAAATAACTTTGATCATATTAGTTTTTAAGATATTTTAATAGCATGGTTCCTTGTTGCTGTGAAGATGACCTCTAGGGCAATCAACTGACTTTGGGGGATTCAAATTTCAGTGGTCAGTACGAAGTGTCCCCAGTTTACACCTAGATATAGTATTTTTGTTAACCAACCCTTTACTAAAACTGACGTCTAGACTTGAGGTCTGGGGACACTATAAAAACAACAAAGTTTTGGTGGTATAATCATATTACATTATAGAACTTCAAGTATCAGCGGCCTGGATTTGCTTTGTTTTAGTCAAAACAGCCTCAGGAACCAGCACTGAAGAACTTTAGGGAACAGTAGCACCTTTTCTTTCCCCTTACTTTTTGTTTTTTACCAGCAAAACCCGGGGAAGCTAAAAGCTTTTTTCCCCTTCACAGGTTTGGGATGAAAATCTTGCAAAATCTGCTGAGGCTTGGGCCGCCACCTGCATTTGGGAACATGGACCTTCTTACTTACTGAGATTTTTGGGCCAAAATCTCTCTGTGCGAACTGGAAGGTAGGAAGTGGCTTCCCTGGCACCCTTTATACCCACACAACGTCATTGCTCACAGGCTCCAAGCGGGGGGGGGGGGGAGACACCAATTTCAAGTCGTCTCAGCAAGTACTGATTGAGTGTTTACTATGTGCCAGGCACAGATGCTGGACCCCTGGCTATTTCAGATATCTTCAAGGAGTATTTAATTGGATAAAGGGACCTGATACAACCAGTTTCCCATTTCACCCTTGAAGCACCCTCCTTTAGCTTTGAAAGGATCAGCATGTGCTATACCCTGTGTCCTGTCTCTTCTACCTCAAGAAAATCCCAACAGTGGCCGAAGCCCTTCTTGTGTGTCTGCAACTTTCCCGTGGTTGCATATATCTGTTATAGAAATTATACATATTCACATATATACATATACACACATATGTATGTACACACCTATCTGCAAGTGTATGCAGCTATGGAAAAGCTGTTCCCAGTGATGGGATAGTTTTCCTACCACTGTGGAATGTCATCAAACAACATTCCAAAGGCCCAGTCTCTTGCATGCGGGGGAAGAAAATCAGGTGTCCTATTTTTAAAATTAAAGTGATATAAGTTTAAGGAAAAAAAAAACCACTCTGAGTTCTAGTATCGCGACTACTTCTAATATATCAACTCTTAATTGTGTGTAAGATTCTGATGGAAGAAATTTTTGACATAGATAAAACAAGATAAAACGATAAGTCCTGAAATACCTGCATGTCTGTTTTTAAAACCATCAGACGTATACTTATGCAAATATAGGATCACTTGATCCAGCTCTGGGCTTTCTTATGTTGGTCCTACTTGAAGGAATAGAGGATTCTACAAGGTAGTGATGGTAATTGTAAGGGGGGGGTATGCTCTTGATTCATCATGAATAATCTGCATAACGAACAATTAACTTACAATTCAACAGGAGTCTGCTGTGTGTCACCACTGTTGTGTCCTAAGCTCTCATTGTTTATCTTGATATCTAGATATCGCTCTATTCTCCAGTTGGTCAAGCCATGGTACGATGAAGTGAAAGACTATGCTTTTCCGTATCCCCAGGACTGCAACCCCAGATGTCCTATGAGATGTTTTGGCCCCATGTGTACACATTATACACAGGTTATTTCAACTGTCTTGTTAATTTTGGGGTCATACTTTTAAAAAATAGTCTTAACTATTTTTTTTAAATTTAGCTTTATTGTTGAAAGTATTACAGATGCACCCTTTTCCCCTCCACTGACCCTTCCTCCCACTCTTGCCCCCTCCCCAGCCCTTTACAGAACGATTGTCTGTGTCCATGGGTTATGCATATTTGCATATAAATTTTTTGGTTAATCTCTTCCCCACCCCTCCTTCCCTCTGAGAATCCTCAATCTGTTGCATGCTTCCATGTCTCTGGATCTATTTTGGTGAACATGCATGTTCTTAGCTCTGACCTCAGTAATGATATATTGGTTTATTTTCGCAGATGGTTTGGGCCACCTCCAATCGGATCGGATGTGCAATTCACACTTGCCAAAACATGAATGTGTGGGGAACTGTGTGGCGCCGTGCAGTGTACCTGGTGTGCAACTACGCCCCAAAGTAAGTCCCAGGTGGCATGCTGCTTCCTGAACCTTTTGTGATTATTCAATATCTTCAGTCTGTTGGGTATTTTTTCTTTCTTTTTTTTAATGTGCCTCTTGTTACCTTAATGAGGTGCCTTTTTTTTTTATTTATTATTGATTTCAGAGAGGAAGGGAGAGGGAGCGAGAGATAGAAACATCAATGATGAGAGAATCATTGATCGGCTGCCTCCTGCACGCTGCCTACTGGGGATCGAGCCTGCAACCTGGGCATGTGCCCTTGACCAGAATTAAACCTGGGATCCTTCAGTCCCCAGGCCTCTAGCCACTGAACCAAACCAGCTAGGGCAGTCTGTTGGGTACTTTAAGGAGAAGGACTTAAATACAAGGGCCTCTGATCTTGAATCCTTCATTATTCCCATAAACCTGAAAAACTGAGCTGAAAGGCTTCTTTGCACAAGGAAAAGGATTCTGGGCCAAAACTGGTGGCAAAACAATCTGAGTATGGAGATTCACTAAATTCCCCTCACACTCTTTCCTTTGTCATGGCGATTGTAAAATAAACTCTGTCCTCCCAGGCTTTTGATGGCTACATAAAAAAGCATCAGAACACAATCTTCTAGGGAATTTATCAACACCATAATATTCCCACCTCTCAGTGCCAAAATGTCAACTTACTTTTTTCCCTAGGAAAGCAAAACAAGCCTTTCCTCCTTCTTTGTTTTAAGAGTAAAATTTAAAACTATAGTTTATTAATTCCATAGATGGCTAGGGAGGCATTCAATATCGGAAGGGAAGATTTACAAGCTATGACTTCTTTTTCAATTGAGGCTTTGCCATGATTTAAATTTCAGTATTAAAAAGTATTTAGTAATTTCATCCTATGGCATACATAAAAATGTTGTGAAATTGATTACAGTTTCTAAAATATGGACATATTTATGAACATTTTTTGCAAGAAATAAGCATGTGTTAACATTCGAGAAAATGCCTTCTTGATAACAATAACTCTTCAGCTGATAAAAGATTGCAGTATTTATTCATGAGTCTGTTCCCATTTGGAGTAAATACCAAAATGTGCAAAGGATTTATGACATTCTTGGTGTTTTCCAAAGTAAGTCCCAAAGATTTTCTCTAGCATTGCCAGTGTGGGGAGGGAATGAGAACATGTTTCACACACAGCTGCATTACTCATGTATGTGGTAGTGTGCCAGTGTTTTTGCAGAGTTAGAGAAATAGCAATTTCCCCAATGGACCCCTCTTCACAATTATTAGAAGAGTAAGATTTGGAAAGTAGAATGTGTCTGCTTTATAAAAAGTATGGAACTGTGCATTTGATTGATATTTTCAGTCTCACTCCTTATATTTTCCTGTTAGGCTTTTACCCTTGTTTCTGACACAAATAAGCCAAGTATCCTCCCCAGATGATGAAAGACATTTGTATTTTATTCATTTAACTTCTCTGTTTTGGGCCAATGACTAGAATTTCTAATACTATCAATGAAAGATTTGATTGTTTTATGGGTCCAAGAGATTAAGATATCGTGTTCATATGCTATATTTGTTGTAATAAAAGACCATTATTTTGAAACCTAGGCAATGAAGAAAGTTTTCAAATCCTGATTAATATGTGAATATGATTCTTCTAATGCAAGTTATCTCAAGCCTAATAGTTTTTCAGGGTAAAAAATAAGAAGGGAGCGGGGAGAAAGAGACAGAGACAGGGAGGGAGAATTTAATTACATGCACTAGGACTAAACAATAAAAGAATAAATAATAGTTTTATTAGTTGGCTGATTTACTATTGAATATAATTATTCTCTATTCGATAAAAATCTGTGATTTATGTAAAAGTATATAACGTAATTATTACAGATAATAAAATTGTACTTCTAAATTCATGTTACTAAAATACGTGCTGTATAATTTCAAGAAGTATATAGAATAAAAAGAAAAATATCAAATTAAAATAGCATAATCTTGATAAAGATGTAGCTTGGGTAGAGATACCTAGAGAAATAGGATTTTGAATATAGAACGGGGGAACTTAGGACCAAGGAGGGAGCTGCACTCATCAGAGAATGGGTCCCCTCGGATGTTTCTGAGCAAGCTTACGTCATCAAAGTTACACTTGAGGAAGCTTCTCTGTAGGTCAGAGTGTAGAATAAACTCGGTTCGGCGGACAGTCTTAGAATCTCGTCTCATGTTGTAATATGAATAGTTAATCAGCATGTTTTACATGTGTGTAGATAAATGTTTTATAGATAAGTGTGAATTTTTAACTGACTGATTTAAACTGATACCTTCACGCCCTATAGAGACAGGTTCCGAGTCCCTGCTTGGTCTTGTTCGGGTCTTAAAGACTCTGAGAACCACCTGTCTCATGTGCTAGCCTCGCACCTACTGTCGTCTGATTTTCTACCCTGACTTTTTATTATTGACAACCAGATGTTCTCCTGAACATTCAAATTTCTTCACATTGTTGGCTATATTGCTATTTCCCAGAACTCTAGTTACTAACCCAGGCTATGCAAATACAGTTATTACTCTTTCTTTTGTAATTAAAGGACCTAAATAACAGTAAGGTAACTCTCCTAAATAGTGAACTGGTGTGTTATTTTGATATTGGTGATCAATACAGATAAAGAAAAATATTGAGAACACAAAGTAATTCAGTTAAATGTGTTTATTATCAAAAAATGAATAGCACTACTATAGAAAGGTCTAGGAGTGTATTTATGGGAAAATGTTTTGAAATCACCTTTAATTGCTTCTGTGGGCCATCATTCTCGTACTACGAAAATGGAGTTTTTGATATCTCATTTTATAAATAATGAGAATCTATAATATTTTACAACTTCAGGAACAAATTTTGTAAACAGTTAAAACTTTTTGTGTGTGTTTATGACAACTTTTTGTTCATTTTATCATTTCTAAGCCTCCCAGAAATGTTGACATGAGTAGGAAGTTGTCATAAGCACAAAACCAGTTATAAAGGTGTATATACTCATATATTTTTATTATCCTTAGAATCTTATTAGTGTGAGCTTTTTAAAAGTGAATCTGGCCTATGTGCTCCAGAGGATGGCTATGGGAAAGAGACAGATGTGGTGAATTGGAATGAGCATTAAGCCTGGTGTTAGATGACTAATTATGTCACTACTCATTGTAGTGAGTCACTTATTATCCATAAATTAAGATACTATTAAGTCAGAGGGAAAGTGTTTTAAAAGTAAGATATATAAATAAGTTACTGTATAAATAAGAAATGGATATAACTTCCAGTGCCTTTCCAAAAATGACAAACTTCTCAAAAAAACCCATCATGTCAATACATGTGATCGTGTGCTTGACAACGATAAAAAAAAATTTATTCTCATCCCATGATATTTTTTTCCATTGATTTTTTTTAGAGAGAGCAGAAGGGAGAGAGGAGGGGGAGAGAGAGACACACATCCATGTGAGAGAGAGACATCGAGAGAGACACATCCATTGGTTGCCTCCTTCAGGAGCCCGACTGGGGCCAGGAATCAAACTAGAAACTGAGGCTGTGCCCTTGACCAGGAATTGAACCTGAGACCCTTTGATCAGCAGGCTGACCCAATGCTCTAACCACTGAGCAACCAGCCAGAGCAACAATAAAACAATTTTAAATGAGCAAGTAACATTAATGCTACCATTTTTTTCTTTTTTTTTTTTTTCTCTAGGGGCAACTGGATTGGAGAAGCGCCATATAAAGTAGGGGTACCATGTTCAGCTTGTCCTCCGAGTTACGGGGGATCTTGTACTGACAACCTTTGTTTTCCGGGAGTAACGTCAAACTACCTATATTGGTTCAAATAAGCTTATCGGCTCCTCCAGGAAGTTGAATGCTTTCTGGGAATCATAGGTCTATATATATATTGAGTTTTGCACATATTATACATATTTTATAACAATCTTGTTTTCCTTTTATTAGTCCTTGTATAAATCAGTGTTTGTCTAGTATGTTTGTTTAATCTTTTGAGATCATCAGAACATCCACTTCTATTTTCTGATCTCTAACCCTAAATTAAAATATTGTATAGGTAGTAGTGATATCGTCGATGCATCCACTTCTAAAAATTGCTTTACAAAAGAATTATGTTATGTTCCTACGGAATAAAAAATCTAGTTGATTTGTAAGGTATGTGTGTGCAGATATGGACATACACATGTATATGCATTTATATGTCCATATATACACACACAAACATAATGGATGATGTAACACATTGATAATAATAATATGATTTAGTAGTAAACTGAAGGGAAACTTAAAATATTCTATTAAAAATATATGTGAGGTGGTGGGACCTGTCCAGCACCCACCTCTGTAATACCCACAAAATAATAGTTTGCAAAATAACCCTCAGTGATATCTGGATATACTAAATTAATTAAGCATTCCCAGCTTTCATTCTGGAGACATTTTTTCTTATTTGGGTTTACGAAAGGTTATGCTCCAACTATGTGAGGTTCAAATCCTACCTTTTACTTAATCTCTTCTGGTTATGTTCTCATAATGCAAAGATAATGAGATATGGTTCCTGCCTTCAGAAGCTCACAAAAACATTCAGGAAATAATACAGCCCAATGATTTGGCTGTACAGTTATTATTTTTTAAAGAGTTGATATTCACGATAAGCCACACTGTGCAATAGGTAAGGCTCCTGATTAGGGTGAAAGTTTAGCTACAGTGCTTGGAACCAGAAGAGGCAGGGTCGAATTAGCAACTGCCCAGAAGACACTGGATTGGAGTAGACAGTTGTGCTTTTGGAAGGCAGAAAGCTAGACCCTAAGAACATGGAAGCGGCCCAAGAGAAGTAAGATTTAGGAGGCAGGTATGAAAGTCACAAAAACTCTGGTGCAGAGCTTCGGAAGGGCCTATCCGGAGGGCCTGGTATATCTGGAGGTCTGTCAATAGGAGGTAAAGGATGCCAGAAACACCTGGGTACCAAGGACGCCTCCATTGCTTCACTGTTATCATGGGACTTTGGGGCTCATATGAAAGACCCTGGGTGCACACCACAGACAGCAATGACTTGTTAAACAGCCCTCTTCAGAACGACTTTCTGAGGACGAGTTACCAAATTTTTATTTCTATGTAGACGATTACATTTCAGTTGAGTTCTCAATTAGGTTTGGCTGTGGAGCTCAAAATTACTATGAAAACTTCACTCAATGCTATACCCCGTGTGTGTGTGTGTGTGTGTGTGTGTGTGTGTGTGTGTGTGTGTGTGTGAGAGAGAGAGAGAGAGAGAGAGAGAGAGAGAGAGAGAGAGAGAGAGAGAGAAAGTGCTTAGGTTGTATAACACTTCCATAGAATTTCTGAGTTAGAAAACATGGTCAGTTCCAGAATGTAAGTAACAGGAGGAAGCTACTTGTTTAAAATTCCCTGCACACTTGCCGTTTCTTAGGGTGGATGCATTGAGAGGATAGATAGTTAATGAAATCCATTCAATGCGGGAGAAATACCCATCTGGAGTTTTGATGTACACGATGACAAATAATTGGCCTGATTCCTTTTACAAACTGGATTTGATGACCAAATGTTTTGATATCCTATTACTCCGGTTCTGTGGGCGCATATATAGACTTTATTAAAAATACATATTTTGGAGACTTAAATGAAGAATAGAAATAATCATATGATTCAGGCCCCAATTCAAATTTTATCTAACATGCAATAGGCAGTTGGAGAGAAACTTCATTGGTAAGATTTTGGCTTGATTTCTGTAGAAAGTGTTTTCCATCCCTGATTTTGCTGCACAGAAGTAGAAAAGTACTATTCAACCAAAGATGACTATGCTTAGTTCCAATGCTGTTACTGGTTTACTCGTGTGGCTTGGTTTCTTAGTTCTAAAAATGAACAATGGTATTTGCTTCACATTTCACAGAGGTTCTTAGGAAGGTAAAATTATCATAGTAATAGGATTTATGAAGATTAAAATTATCATTAATGTGAAACTTTTAAGATAAAAGTAAATTTTTTGTGAGCTTTTTCTTGGCAGAAACTAATTCTTTGCATTTATCTCAGCTTCTTATACAGTGGCTACAATGTAATAAATGTTTCTATGAATGGGTTTTCAGCATTAACTAAAAACTCTAGAACTGCAACAATTTAGAGGAATCCCACCTTTCCATGTTTTATTAAGACAAAAATGTCTTCAGTACAAAGCTTTGAATGCATCAAAAATCCAGATGAATCATCAGACATATCAGATGAAGACTAGGGTCTACACACTTATAACTTACTCAGCAGTCTGTTCCAAATCATGGCTAACTAAGTTTATTTATAATTTACAACTCAGCTGAAAATGTCACGGGTATATTTGTTAGTCTATCTCTACTTTTTAAAGTTAGTAATATAATGTGGCCATGTAAAATGTTGTGTTTTCCAGGCTAAAGCAAATGACAGTTTGCTAGTAGCCTGTCATATTTTTACAGCAGGCAACGAAGGTGCTAGGATAACTCTTTCTCACTGTAATTCCCAGAGGCAGAAGGGTCTGGGGATAAGCTATTTCATAAGAGCAGCTTTAAACAGTCAGTATTGAAGTTTTCATTTCAAAAAGTTTCATTCAAAAGATACAGTAATTGGCAAACATATTCTATAGCGTGGATCCTCTCTATGGTATAGTTTTTTGTTTCCACCTTTTTTTTTTTTTAGGAAAAAAGAAAAAATAAGTCTGTTACATTATATATTTTTTGGCTTTCATGTCATCAAAAGACTGGGAAAATGATAAATCTTGCTGTTAAACTGATGGATTTCTTTATAGAATTGTATTTGGGTTTGGTAGGCAACAGTCTTAATGTTTCTGGTTATGGTAGATAAACTTGCTTTTACAATGTGGCAGAACCAGTGATTATTATCCCTTTTGCTTCTGTCCAGCAGTCGAAGTATCATCACTTCTTTGGGCCATTAGAGTGTCCCTACCAATTCATTTGGCAGTGAGGTCATACTCACTTGAAACCATGGAAACAGCCATTTGAAAGTTCTAGGCAGCTTTGGCATAGAGTTGACCAAACACTAGGGCAAGTTCAATCAATACGATTTACTCTGAACATTTGAATCGAAACCATATATATATATACATATAAATATACATATACATGCACACACACACACATACACACATACTCATTAAGACATGCTTATGTTAAATCAACTTATAATATCTACATAAGCAAATCTCATACACATTTCGGCCAGTTTGTGTTTTGTGTTCATGCCATGCGTATTATCTGAATGATAAGCTGAACAGGTCATTTGAATGTGTCCATGGAGGAAAATTGATGCTCAGCCTGAGGACTATGTTCTTCGCCTTGTGTAACAACATTCCCCGGGCCCTGCAGTCTCACAGGATGAAAACCTTGACATGGATAGAAGCCTTTATCTACTGAAGCGTTTAAGGAGAGTACAGTTAGATTTCTACCAGTCTAACATTATCATTGCTTATGTATGATTTTTTTTTAAATATTGCCATTATATGTATGGGAAAGACATATTTAAACACATGCAAAATGATTTTTTAAAAGTATGTCATGGTGTAATGTTAACTTATGAGTGGCCAATCAAAAACTTAGGAAGTTTAACAATGAACTGGCTAATGGTGCTGAAAATGCATTACAACCACCAAAATTGTTACAATTTTGAGGTTTCTTTGCAATGAAAGTTTTTATTAAGTGTGAACTATCACTTATTTTGGTGCTAAATATATGGTGCTAAATGAATTGTTAGTGTTAATAGCTTTAGTAAGGCTCTTTTTAGTCATTATTAAAAGTGTTATCCATTCAATTACGATTCGGAAATAATAATAAAATCCTGTTAAATTAATCTTAACCAGAAACAGGCTGGTGAACTCTATTTTTAATCTTAACAGCCCAAAAATCATTTTAGTGTTACAGAATGCAAATTTATTTTTCTGAAGTTACTAACTTTCTTTTAAGGCATTTCTTAGCTTGGCAATGTCCAAATTCAAATATCCCCTCAAGGTTAAACACCTACACCAACCATACTGCAGGCACTGGCGCCCTCTGGCGGTTGTAAAGCCAAATTCTTGATGGCTACTTGGCCTGAAACAAAAGCCCTCTCTTCTGTCCAATAAAATTAATTGCATAATATTATAATTCTAAAATACTCTCTAAATCGGACAGTATTTGAAAATGCTTGACTCTTTGACATACTTTTCTAAGAGGATAAGAGCAATACTATATCTTGGTATCCACTTTGTTAAATAATAATGTTTTTCATGATTTTCCAGTTCTGAGGTGCTTATTACAGTGTTGTTTTCTTTTTAACTAGGCATTACTAAAATATTTTTATTTGGTTTACATTTTAAATACAATTAGAGTTAAAATCAGCAAACAAGATTATAAGTGTGCTCCACTTTCAGAAGCAATAATTTATTTTTACTTTGCAGAGAGCATAAGATAAAAGGAGATAGGTTAAAAAAATTAATTCCACATAGGAAAGGATTATCTCCTCACCTCGACTTGTTGGTCTATAATGTGATAATGTTCTTTAAGCTGAACTATTGAGCTAATAATATAATTTTAATATTCC
Organism: Cnephaeus nilssonii; assembly: GCF_951640355.1. Classification (NCBI taxonomy): domain Eukaryota; kingdom Metazoa; phylum Chordata; class Mammalia; order Chiroptera; family Vespertilionidae; genus Cnephaeus; species Cnephaeus nilssonii. Next base: position 41,983,338 of record NC_137089.1, read on the forward strand.
ATTCAAACTCTTTTTAGCCTAACCGATGTTTAGAATCACATCACCTGTAACTAAATGGGCCATATTCTTAGGTAAACTTTCAGGTGAGGTATGTAATTGACTGACGTGATCATCTGTTTTGAAAGAGATGTTTCTTAAACGATGTTAACATAACCTAATGAAATACCCTTTGAGGCTGTTTTCCAAATTAGTATTTTCAAGCTTATTTTAAAGCAACAGAACTCTTTTCATTATCTCAATGACATACTAGTACAAAGCTCTGACATTCTAGACACAAAAAATGGATCTGCTTATCCCCCACACCTTCCCCAGTGCGCTGGAAGTTTCTTCCGAGAGCCCCAGGATTCTATCAAACAGAAAAAAAAATGATGTAAATCATCCAGTGCCCTAGCCCATTGTCTCTAAAATAATCAACTAATGAAAGAAACAAAGTTTGAGGCTCTGAATTATTTCAATGGTTCTTTTAAATACCCACATCACTTTGCATGTGTTAGAAATAGAATGCCTCTTGTTTGGAGAATTAAATGCTGACTTTAACTGGTGCTTGCTATAGATTACATCATCTTGTGTTACTTGACAAACAGAATTTTGGTACCATAATATTTTAAGAATTAGAGATAATTGTGGTGCACATATGAAAATAATGTGTTTTTAAGGTATCTAAATGTTTCAAATATGTACATAAACCTACCATATACTGTATCATTTTAGATATTTTTATTAAAAAGGTTAATTTGGATGAGTTTTATTCATTATCTAACACTGTGGCCATGCTCGGTGCCTGCAATGATGTGATATAATGTCATGAATGTGTACATACATAGAAGCTGTGTAAACCTCTGTCCTTAGAAAGCTTACCATGAATAGCTTTTGGAAGTCAGCTATATTGTTTTTTCTTTCAATAAAATATTATAATTAATTGTTTTGTTTTTTCAATTTTTTCTTGTTTCCAATAGTTTTAAAGTAGATTCAGAACTAGAGGGCATGTTAATTTTGATAAGAGATGATCTATTTTTCTAAAACAACAATGATTATTTTTTTAACGCATCACTGAAATACACATCTTTTTCCCCCTTTCCTTTCTTCCCATCCCTTCATTCTTCTTTCCTTCTTCCTTTCTTTTTCTACTTACATCCAAGGTAACTATCAAGAAGTTCTGGCTGAGGAAATTGCATGAGTGGAACATAGATATTTTCATGCTTCCCACACCGAGGGCCTCGGGAGAAACCACTGTGGTCCTGGGGGAGAAGCACCAGTTGACCCAAGGCTGTGATTCCCAGGGTGGCTCTGCCTTGCAGAAGGGTCACTCCTTTCTGATGTGATGGTAGATCCCACCCCGTTCATTGAGATGGACCCGAACCTAGAACTGTAAATTCCTCCTTGCCATATTTCACACAAGGTGAGAAAGCCTCACTAACACAAGACTTCTCAGAGGGTCCTCCCCAGGGGGCCTGAGGCTCTCACTTAGCTTCTCTTCCTCTTCCTAGTCCTCCCTTCTCACTTCACTTTCTTTTCTTTTCTTTTTTAAAATATAATTTTGTTGATTTCAGAGAGGAAGGGAGAGGGAGAGAGACATAGAAACATCAATGATGGGAGAGAATCATTGATTAGCTGCCTCCTGCACAACCCCTACACTGGAGATCAAGCCCGCAACCTAGGCATTGCCCTTGACCGGAATGGAACCTGGGACCCTTCAGTCTGCAGGCTGACCCTCTATCCACTGAGCCAAATCGGTTAGAGCTCACTTCACTTTCTCCTCCCAAGTCTCCAGGTTCCCACCCACATGTTTGGAAAGTTCCATCTATCTCCACAATGAATGGAGACAGGGCTCCATTCAGAGAGAGAGAGAGAGAGAGAGAGAGAGAGAGAGAGAGAGAGAGAGAGAGTGTGTGTGGTGTGTGGTGTGTGTGTGTGTGGTGTGTAGTGTGTGTGTGTGTGGTGTGTGGTGTGTGTGTGTGTGGTGTGTATGCGTGTGTGTGTGTGTGAGTGTGTGTGTGTGTGTGTGTGTGTGTGTGTGTGTGTGTGTGTGTGTGTGTGTGTTTAGCAGATTCCAGCCTCAGACAAGGTCTGATGGATGCAAAACAGTCTTAACCTCCTAGACTTCACACCTCTGGCGATGCACACATGGGGGGCATGGTGGGTACCTGGTCTCATTCCTTCATTCCTCCTTCCCCTCAGTGACAGCTATGGGAGACAAGCACATGAGAAGCAAGCACACCCTGACAAGGCAAACATGGGCTTTCCCAGGAACAATGGACTATGCTCTTGGGAGCAAAGCCTATTCCCTCTGTGGGCGACTCTGACCCAGTTCCTTCTGAGACAGTCACCTGGGCACGGCAGTGCCAGGGGCTCGGACTCCTTCCTGAGTCCTGCTTACACTGTTGAGCCAACACTGGTCCTGTCCTAGCCAACCGGAGACCCGTCACCAACCTGAGTTGAATCTCTCAGGCCCAATTCTCACTGTTGATGAAAGAGAAGCAAGGACCTGGCATGTGGCCTTAATCTGTCACATTGAGAGTTTACATTACATTACCCTTTGACTTAGCAATTCCTCGGCCACAAATGCATTCCAAAGGCACACTGGCAATTCATAAAATGACATGCATACATTGACCATTATAACATCATTTGTACTAGTAAAGGGCCAGAAACAACTCAGAGGTCCACCAAAAGGGGGTGGACTGAATGCTATGTCCACATAAGGTGATTCTATGCAACTGAAAAACGGAATAAGAGAAATCTCTATGAACTGGTAGAGAGAGGTCCCCCAGGATGATACTAAGTGAGGAAGCATGGTACCCAGGAGTATAACTAGAATGCTGCTCCCGTGAGTAAGGTTAGGGGGAATAATGCATATAAATGCACACATGCATTTGTAATACAAACCTGTTTTTATTTGCCTAAAGAAAGGTGGAATCATAAACTTAAAAAGGATTAAAAATGATTATTTCTAGGAGGCAGAAGGAAACAGGATGGAGGGGACAAAAATATTTCCAATGACTTTGAAACAGTATTTTGAGCGCACGTCCTTAATGGAACATCTTGTAAAGGCAGAGTTGCAAAAAAAACATTTTTCTTCAGCAGTCTGCCATTAGCATTATTAGTGAGGGGAGGAGGAGTGGAGTAATGCAAGGAAGAAATAAGGCTATTTGTTTAGACCAACGTTTTCAATGTAAGCAAAAAGAGGTACAATTTTTAAGAAGTTAAGTAATGATGAATCATTAAATATTAACATTTAGATGTCATTATGAACTCAAGATATATTCTTTTTGAAAATTAATATGTGTTAGCTGTGAACGGTGAAAAGCCCTCGGTGCAAAGGCACCCCAGGAGTGACCAGCCATTTACTGCCCAGGCTGTTGTCACCTCTCAGTACCGGTTAGCACCCCGCAGGCTACAACCATCCTAATCCAAGCCCCCATCGTTTCTCACGTAGATTAATGCTGTGCAAAGGGGAGTTTGTCCTCCTGGAAAGCACAGAAGATGAACCATTGAGAGAAGTGCTTAAAAAACCCCAAGAATGGCCCTAACCGGTTTGGCTCAGTGGATAGAGCATCGGCCTGTGGACTGAAGGGTCCCAGGTTTGATTACGGTCAAGGGCATGTACGGGTTGCGGGCACATCCCCAGTAAGGGGTGTGCAGGAGGCAGCTGATCGATGTTTCTCTCTCATCGATGTTTCTAACTCTCTATCCCTCTCCCTTCCTCTCTGTAAAAAAAATCAATAAAATATAATATGTATATATATTTAAAAACAAACAAACAAACAAACAAACAAAAAACAACACACAACCCAAGAATGTTTACTTATTTGTATCGAGGAAATCAGAAAGACATTATTAAGATCTCCCATAGGCTAATGGACTGACATGACTGTCCTCCCTAGGTCTATGATATAAGGGCTGCGTATCTCCTGTGGGCAGTGGGGTGTCCCTCCAAGGCGTGCCTCACATGGCTGTTAGCTTTCAGGGCTTTTGCATAGAGTGCATTTTAGAGACTCTGGGCTGAGAATTAATTGATTTTGAAACCCAGCCTCTATTAAACACTGACAAACATTCTTAGAAAATTCCCGCAGAAGGTCACGTGACTGACACTCTTCCCCTCCACCACTCCCTTCTCTTGCTCCCTTCTCAGAGCACTGTGATCACTGAGCTGAGATCTGTGATGGTAGAGTGCATTACACATACTGGTCTCCTAGTTGTCTCCCCACTAGAGACAGGAGGTCCCCCTAGGCCTGGCCTGCGATCAGGGTCTCCCTTCGTTCCGCACTGCCCCCTGGTGGTCAGCACACATCATGGCGAGAGGTCGAACTCCCGGTCGGTGGAGCTCCCAAGGGAACAATTTGCATATTAGCCTTTTATTATATAGGATGAATGAATGGAGTTGTGAAAATAAATGAGGTAATGCACATAAAGCATTACGTACACAGTTTCTGGGAAGGAATGAACAAAAATTGTGATTTTTATCACCACTGTTATTTTTTCATACTGTTCTGGAAAGTAGCTGGGAATCTATGGGATCTCTATCCTTAGAAAGAATGAACAGAATTAATTTACCAGAGAAGCAGTTAACCAAGCCTGTTTTCCAGAATACTATATTCCTCAACTGATACTTTCTTTAAATCTGCAGCTGAAATCAGAATTAAATTAATATCCTTTGGAACAGGTCCATATAGTCTGAATGGTCAAATGATGACACATTCGCCCAGAGAGACATTTTTATGGCGGCCCTGATTTCACCTTTATATGGAAAAGAATTAGGCGAACAATGAAATGCTGAGAGAGCAGCACCAACTTCTGCAGCTTCTGCTGCACTGTTTGCCCTGAAGAACTAGAGGAGGCTACAGAAAAAGAGGTAAAAAGTACGGAGAATTGTGTTGTGGGCTGTGTTAGTGCAGTAGTTGTATGTAAATCAGACAGGGCAATCTGGAAATGTCCCAATTCATGGTTGTGTTTGCAACTTGGGACTTTCCATTCCCTTAGAGAGTCCCTGCACACAGAACAGTGAGAAAGTGAGACTCTGTTTCAACCAGATTCATGAACTCAAGCTATTAAACCAGTGAGGAGAAACACATTTATATAAAAAAAAATGAAGGCTAAGGACATAAAATAACTTTGTGGAGATAGAAAATAAAATGATAAATCATGCTATATAACAACTATATGAAATTATGATTATATTAGTAAGTTTTCAGATAAATTACAAATCATCCCTGAAGGAAAACACAATGCCCATGTATTTTTTTATTGAGGTATTATATGTGTACATATCTTACCATTACCCCCCCACCCCATGTATTTTTAATATTTTATTATTTATTTGTTTGTTTACTTATCATACACTGAGTGGCCAGATTATTATGACCACCCCATCAGTACTTCGTTGGGCCACCTTTTGCCTTCTATACTGCAGCGATTCTTCTTAGCATTGACTCCACGAGATGTTGAAAGGTGATGAGAGGAATCTGACACCATGCCTGATGAATAGCACTGTCCAATTCTGTGAGATTTGATGGCTGTGGAACCAGCTGCCTGATGGCTCTTTTAACTTCCTCCCACAAATGCTCAATTGGATTGAGATCTGGTGATTGTGGGGGCCACCTAAGCAAGGTAAAGTCTCCCTCATGTTCTTGAACCCACTCCTGCACTATACGAGCACCGTGGCATGGCGCATTGTCTTGTTGGAAGAAGGCATCTCCATTGGGATACGCCATCAACATGATAGGATGAACTTGATCAGCAACGATACTTAGGTATGTAGTGTTATTCAGACGTTGTTCCACATGAATTAAAGGGCTCAAATCATGCCAGGAAAACATGCCCCAAACCAAAACACTGCCCCCACCAGCTTGAAGGGTTGTACTCATGCATGTAGGGTGCATGCTTTCATGCTGTTTCCATGAAATTCTCACTCTGACATCTGCATGATGCAACTGGAAATGTGATTCATTGGACCACATAACTTTTTTCCAATGCTAGACTGTCCAATCCTTGTGTTCCTGTGCGAATTGGAGATGTTTTATCTTGGTAACTGCAGACAGCAAAGGTGTTCGAACAGGCCTTCAGCTTCCATATCCCATACGATGCAGTGCCTACAAACGTCAGGTGGTCATAATAATCTGGCCACTCAGTGTATATATTTTTTGTTAATCCTCACCTAAGGATACTTTTTCCCTCCACTCATTTTCAGAGAAAGTGGAAGGGAGGAGCAGAGACACAGAGAGAGAAACATTGATGTCAGAGAGACACATCTACTGGTTGCCTTTCAAACACATCCCAGCCAGACCCAGGGGTTGAGCCTGCAACCAAGGTACATGCCCTTGACCGGAATCAAACTTGCAACCCTTAAGTCCACAGTTTACCCTCTAACTATTGTGCAAAACTGGCTAGGGCAATATTCACCTACTTATTAATAAATAGGAATAACAGGAATAGGCAACCCTTCTATGTTATCTTTATAAATAAGGAAGAAGAATTTTTAAGCAGTGTTTCTCAATAGGCCTGATATGACATTTGGGTGGGAAAATACTGTGAGGGATTGTCTCATGTCTTAAAAGGTATTTATCACCCCTGGTCCCTCGGAACACTAAACAATGCCTGTGGACCTTGACAAGGTTCCACAGGATGGTGACAACGCGAGCAGCATCCCTTGTGAAATGCCCTCCTGGAGAGACGGGGGTGCAGCAGACCCCTGATTGAGAACCGTTGATAGAGACCTTCATGAGTGAACAGTCACAACCAGACCCGACTGATGAACTCATTAAACTCCACTATGGCTGCTCATTCCTACATTTCATTGCAATTATGCTCATATTCACTCTTTCCCCCCCCCGCCCCCCACAATATTTTTTTTTACTCCCTTTTCTAGATTTGGGTGGCATGCCATGAACAGAACAGATACAAATCCATGCCTCGTGGAACATTCCAGAGGGGAGGAGATCAACAATCACAAAGACATGGGATGTGTCAGAGGGTAGTAAATGCTGCAGAGAAAATTTAAGGTGGGAGGAGGGGAGGTACTGTTTCACATAAAGGGTCAGACGAGGCCTAAGGGAACATTTCAGCAAAGATGTGAAGGGTTTTAGGGAGACAGCCATGTGGAGCCTGCACCTCTGCACATTCATATGATCTCCACTCACGATGGTTCAGCTTCACATATTTCAACTTGACAGATGGTGCCAAAGCAACACGCATTCGGTGGAAACTGCACTTGGAACGTTAAACGCTGACCTTTCCCTGGCTAGGACCTGTGGTCCATTCCTCTCTTGTGAAGCTGAGCAGTGGCAGGAAGCCACACCTCCCCATCAGCCCCGGGATCGGAGGGTCAACGACCAGCACTCCACAGCGGCCTGAGTCACCAGAAGCCTTTTTGGGGTATTGTGTTCTGAGCACATTTAAGATAGGCCAGGCTAAGCACTGATGTTCAGTAGGTTAGAGGCGTTAAGCACACTTTCGACTTAATGGTATTCTCAACTTACGATGGCTTTATCGGCCATAACCCTATGGTAAGATGAGGAGGAGCATCTGCACCATGTGGGTCTCTGGGGAAGAAGTTTCCAGACAGCGGAAGTGAGGACAAAGCCCCCCTGCAGGACATGGCCACTGGGCCCACAGACTTGCAGCAGAGTTAGGGAAGAAGGCGGTGTTGCAAAGAGGTCAGTGAGGTCAAAGGTGCCATGATCTGACATGTCAGAAGGATCACCTGGCCTCTATGTTCAAATAGTGTAGCGAGTCATGGAGGCCACCTTCATGAAGACCTTGTTCTGTCTGTCACCCTTTCTTTTGTATTTTCACCTTTCTCCCAAGTCCAGAACAACAGAGAAATAGTCACTATTTTATCTGCTTTTTAGCCCCTCACCACTCAGATTCATAAATGTGCCACCTACATTCACTGACTTCTAATCCGGGTTACCCACTTAATCCGTGGTGTCTTTCCATTCATTCATATATTCCACAAATATTCATCCAGTACATTTTACTTGCTAAGTACTATTCAAGATAAAAATCAGACCATGTATCTGCTGACCAAAAGCTTACAGCGAAGTGGTGGTGGGGAAGGGGATGGAATAAAGAAGCCAATACATACATCATAACATGCTCAGTGGATATAATGCCCAGGTGATATAATTGTTATGAAGAACAATAAAGCAAGGGAAGGAGATAGAGGATGAGGGGTTGTGGGTATTTTAGATGGTTATGGTCAGGAAGGGTCTCACCTACGAGGTGAAGTTTGTGCAAATACCTGGATGTTTGTTCTTTATCAAAGGAAATTGGCTGGAAGGTTCCTCTAATCTATTTATTGAAAATAGATAGCATTTCTTACTATCTCCTATCTCCCTGTTGCACTCAAGGCAGTGATTCATTCCCTTATTCTTGAAATTCTTCTCCTTGGATTCTGTGCTCTCCTTGACTTGGACTATTTCTGGTTCCAGGGAAGATAATAGGTTAACTATGGTTGAGAAAGTGAATTTATGGGACAACTCATTCCTAAATCAGTCTTCCTGAGATGTAACTCCCCTCTTCGAATATTTTCTTTGGCTTCTTGCCCCCTCCAGCACAAATGCAAACAATGTGTCCTTACATTTAATTCCCCTAGCTGAGCTGAGACTTCATATTTCAGTTTTTTACTACTACTCTTTACACATCTTTACTATAAATGAACAAAACTAATTAATATCGCTCATACTCTAACTTAAACATTTCAACATCTCTGTCTAGTCTCATATGATTTACATTGTCCAAATGCGTGTATTTGTGTGTGTTGTGTATGTACTTGTGTGTGTTTCTGTAGTTGTGTGTGTTTGTGTATTTTTGTGTGTTTGTATGTGTGTGTGTGTGTGTGTGTGTGTGTGTGTGTGTGTGTGTGTGTGTGTCCTTCATAACACAAGTCCTTCTTGCATGGCATTGAGTTGACCTCCTTTGGGATTCTTTGGCTCCCCATTTACAAACTTGTTCTCTTTCTTCTGAGCACCAATAGCACTTGAACTGTATCTCTGTTGTGGCATTTACCTCCTTGCCTCCCCTATTGCATATTCACAAAATCCTAAAAATGTTTTTGTTATACAAGTCTGTGCTAGGTCATCTTTGTGTCTCAAGTATTAGCACAGAACAGCTGTGTCCTATTGAAATAATTGATATTTTTGTGGTCATTCTATCACGTAGTTTCTTCTGTAGTCACATATGCGCAGGTACACGAGTGACCAACAGATGCCACTCTTGTAACTATCAGCAGTAGTATCGTTCTGCTGAAATTGATAGGAACTTAGAATAGTTATATCATAAGAGCATTTACTATTTCCTTTGCATTGCTTACATTAAATATAGAAGCAACAGTCAATGCCCGATAACAAAATCTATGCAGAGAATATGTGAATGATTTTAAGTTCCCTAGCCTTTGACAAAGTAATGTAGATTCTTCCAGTGGACAGGCAAGCGGGTGGCGATTTTCTTGAAGATATTTGAGAAAGAAAAATTCTTCTGTATACACGCATAAGAGAGAGTATAAAGTAGCCCCCCACCCCAAGTTCCCTCGGGCCAGAAGCTGGTTTTCCACCTTTTGAAAAGGTGTTATGTACCAGCATAAGACCTCTGCTCAGGGACCAGCCACAGTGTTGGCCGTGGTCAGTGGAAATGTTTATTTGTTCTGGGAAGCAAAGCTAGTGGGAGAAAAAAGGCAACTCTTGAACAAAATATAAAAAGAAACAGATCTGAGAAATCTGCTGAAACAGAAACTTTTAATTCAGCGAAGATAATAATGACTGAATGGAAAATAATCTTCATACCCTCGTATTTTGATTTCAAACATTGGAAATTCTTTTATGGTCTAGAATTGCTGCCATTGTGGCAGATAATGGTGCTTGATTGGCAGTTGTTTCTTGCAGCTATTTCTTTGAACCTCAGGTTCACTGATGGCAGCAAAAGAATTAGCTGGGGGAATTAAAGATAACTATTTCTTTTTTTTTTTTTAAATTGATTTCAGAGAGGAAGGGAGAGGGAGAGAGAGATAGACACATCAATGATGATTGACATCATCCATTGGCTGTCTCCTGCACACCTCCCACTGGGGACTGAGCTGGCAACTGGGGCATGTGTCCTGACTGGGAATCGAACCCTGACCTCCTGGTTCATAGGTTGATGCTCAACCACTGAGCCATGCCGGCTGGGCTCTAAAGATAACTACTTCAAGTGAGAACCTGTCAGCACATAGGTTTGTAATTCAGTTTGCTCTGCCCACAAACTGAAGTGATTTTAGTAAGGCTCGCCGGCCCCACCCACCGCTTACTGGTCGCCACCCTCTGTGGGAGGTGACCGGCAGGGCAATGGGGGGTGGAGGGAGGGGGTGGCGCTGTTGCCACTGGTCACCTCCCTCTGCAGGGCGACCAGCAGGGTGATGCAGGGGGGGGGGGCCCCCGCTGGCACCTGCTTTGGCTGGCCTGGGGCCTGCGGGCTGGGGGAAGCTCCTGCGTTGAGTGTCTGACCCCTGGTGGTCAGTATGTGTCATAGAGACCAGTTGTTCCACCGGTCGTTCCACCGGTCGGTCGATTTGCATATTAGGCTTTTATTATATAGGAGGTTACCTTTCATATTTTTTTTCCAATTTTTTTATTAAGGTATTATATGTGTACATATCTTACCATTGCCCCCCCCACACCCCACTCCCATATATGCCCCCACCCACCAGAGTTTTGCATCCATTGGTTATGCTTATATGGATGCATACAAGTCCTTTGATTGATCTCTTATCTCCCCCACCTCTCCCTAACCTTCCCCTTGTAATTTGACAGTCTGTTTGATGCTTTACTGTCTCTGTATCTATCTTTTTGTTCAAGTTTATAATGTTCTTTATTATCCATAAATGAGTGAGATCATGTGGTATTTTTCTTTCATTGACTGACTTATTTCACTTAACATAATGTTCTCCAATTCCTCCCAGGTTGCTGCAAATGATGAGAATTCCTTCTTTTTTATGGAAGCATAGTATTCCATTGTGTAGATGTACCACAGTTTTCTGATCCAGTCATCTGCTGACGGGCACCTAGGCTGTTTCCAAATCTTAGCTATGGTGAATTGTGCTGCTATGAACATAGGGGTGCATATATCTTTTCTAATTGGTGTTTCTAGTTTCTTCGGATATATTCCCAGGAGTGGGATTACTGGGTCAAATGGGAGTTCCATTTTCAGTTTTTTGAGGAAACTCCATACTGTTCTCCACAGTGGCTGCACCAGTCTGCATTCCCACCAGCAGTGCACGAGGGTTCCTTTTTCTCCGCATCCTCGCCAACACTTGTCATTTGTTGATTTGTTGATGATAGCCATTCTGACAGGTGTGAGATGGTACCGCATTGTTGTTTTGATTTGCATCTCTCGGATAATTAGTGACGTTGAGCATGTTTTCATGTGTCTCTTGGCCTTCCTTCTGTCTTCTTTTGAAAAGATTCTATTTAGGTCTGTTGCCCATTTTTTTATTGGATCATTTATCTTCCTTTTATTAAGTTGTATAAGCTGCCTGTAGATGTTGGAGATTAAACCTTTATCAGTGATGCCATTTGCAAATATGTTCTCCCATGCAGTGGGCCTTCTTGTTGTTTTGTTGATGGTTTCTTTTGCTGTGAAAAAGCTTTTTATTTTTATGTAGTCCCATTTGTTAATTTTCTCTTTAGCTTCCATTGCCCTAGGGGCAGTGTCAGTGAAGAATTTCTTTTGGCATATGTCTGACATTTTGCTGCCTGTGGATTGCTCTAGTATTTTTATGGTTTCCTGTCTTATGTTTAAGTCCTGTATCCATTTTGAGTTTATTTTTGTGTATGGCATAAGTTGGTGATCAAGCTTCATTTTTTTGCATGTATCTGACCAATTTTCCCAACACCATTTATTGAAGAGACTGTCTTTATTCCATTATATGTTCATGCCTCCTTTGTCAAATATTAATTGAGCATAGTGGTTTGGGTCAATATCTGGATTCTCTATTCTGTTCCATTGATCTATATGTCTGTTCTTGTGCCAGTACCAGGCTGTTTTGAGAACAGTGGCTTTGTAATACAGCTTGAAATCTGGTATTGAGATCCCTCCTACTTTATTCTTCTTTCTCAGGATTGCTGTGGCTATTCGGGGTCTTTTTTTATTCCAGATGAATTTTTGGAGAGTTCTTTCAAGGTCTGTGAAATATGCCGTTGGTATTTTAATGGGGAGTGCATTGAATCTATAGATTGCTTTGGGTAGTATGGACATTTTAATGATGTTGATTCTACCAATCCATGAACATGGTATGTTCTTCCATCTGTTTACGTCTTCCTCTATCTCTTTTTTCAGTGTCCTGTAGTTTTCCGTGTATAGGTCTTTTACCTCCTTAGTTAAGTTTATTCCTAGGTATCTTAATTTTTTTGGTGCGATGGTAAATGGGATTGCCTTTTTAGTCTCTCTGTCTGTAAGTTCACTATTGGTGTATAGAAAGGCCATAGATTTCTTGGCGTTAATTTTGTATCCTGCTACATTGCCGAATTCATTTATTAAGTCTATTAGTTTTTTGACGGAGTCTTTCGGATTTTTTATGTACAATATCTTGTCGTCTGCAAATAAAGACAGCTTTACTTGTTCTTTTCCAATTTGGATGCCTTTTATTTCTTCTTCTTGTCTAATTGCAATGGCTAATACTTCCAGTACTATGTCAAACAGGAGTGGTGAGAGTGGGCATCCCTGTCTCGTTCCTGTTCTTAGGGGAAATGTTTTTAGTTTTTGTCCATTGAGTATGATGTTTGCTGTGGGTTTATCATATATAGCTTTTATTATGTTGAGGTATGAGCCATCTATTCCCACCTTGTTGAGAGTTTTTATCAAGAAAGGGTGTTGGATTTTGTCAAATGCTTTTTCTGCATCAATTGATATGACTATGTGATTTTTATCTTTTAATTTGTTTATGTGATGTATCACGTTTATTGATTTGCGGATATTGTACCATCCTTGCATTCCTGGGATAAATCCTACTTGGTCATGGTGTATGATCTTTCTGATGTACTGCTGGAGCCGATTTGCTAGAATTTTGTTGAGGATTTTGGCATCTATGTTCATGAGGGATATTGGTCTGTAATTCTCTTTCATTGTGTTGTCTTTATCTGGTTTTGGTATTAGGGTGATGCTGGCTTCATAGAAGGAGCTTGGAAGTGTTCCTTCCACTTGAATTTTTTGGAATAGTCTGAGGAGGATAGGTTTTAGTTCTTCCTTGAATGTTTGGTAAAACTCTCCTGTGAAGCCATCAGGCCCCAGGCTTTTGTTTGCCGGAAGCTTTCTGATGACTGCTTCAATTTCGTCCATAGTTATTGGCCTATTGAACTGTTTAGATTCTTCTTGATTGATTTTTGGAAGGTTATATTTTTCTAGGAATATGTCCATTTCCTCCAGGTTGTCCAGTTTGTTGGAATAGAGTTGTTCGTAGTATTTTGTAACAATCCTTTGTATCTCAGCGAGGTCTGTTGTTATTTCACCTCTTTCATTTCTGATTTTGTTTATTTGGGTCCTCTCTCTTTGCTTCTTGGTGAGCCTGGCTAGAGATCCATCAATCTTGTTTATCCTTTCAAAGAACCAGCTCTTGGTTTTGTTGATCTTATGTATTGTTTCTTTGGTCTCTATGTCATTTATCTCCGCTCTGATCTTTGTTATTTCCTTCCTTCTGGTTACACTGGGCTTTTCTTGCTGCTCTTTTTCTAGCTCTTTGAGTTGTAGGGTTAAGTAATTTATTACCATTGTTTCTTGTTTTTTGCAATAGGCTTGTAGAGCTATGAACTTGCCTCTCAAGACTGCTTTCGCTGTGTCCCATAGATTTTGGATTGTTGTGTTTTCATTGTCATTTGTTGCCATGATGTTTTTTATTTCTTCCTTGATCTCTCTGGTGACCCAGTCCTTGTTTAATAGCATGCTGTTTAGTCTCCATGTGTTTGATTTCTTTGGATTGTATTTATTGTAGTTGATTTCCAGTTTTATGCCACTGTGATCTGAGAAGATGCTTGATATAATTTCTATCTTCTTGAATTTGAAGAGACTTTGCCTGTGACCCAGCATATGGTCTATCTTTGAAAATGACCCATGTGCACTTGAGAAGAATGTATATTCTGTGGCTTTGGGGTGAAATGTTCTGAAGATGTCAATTAATTCCATCTGGTCTAGTGAGTCATTTAGGATTGCTGTTTCTTTGCTGATTTTTTGTTTAGAGGATTTGTCCAGTGGTGATAGTGGGGTATTAAAGTCTCCTACTATGATTGTATTGCTATTAATCTCTCCCTTGATATCCTCCAGGAGTTTTTTTATGTATTTGGATGCTCTTATATTGGGAGCGTATATGTTTACCAGAATTATTTCTTCTTGTTGGATTTCTCCCTTTAGTATTATGAAGTGGCCCTCCTTATCTCTTGTTATGGCATTTACTTTGAGGTCTATTTTGTCAGATATAAGTATTGCTACCCCAGCTTTTTTTTCATTTCCATTTGCCTGAAAGATATTTTTCCATCCCTTCACTTTCAATCTGTGTGAGTCTCTTCTTCTGAGGTGGGTCTCTTGTAGGCAGCATATATATGGGTCGTGTTTTTTTATCCATTCAGCTAGTCGATGTCTTTTGATTGGAGCATTTAGTCTGTTTACATTTAAAGTTATTACTGAAAGGTATTTCTTTGTAGTCATATCTATTTTTGTGTCTGTATTCCTTCTTACCTGTTTATTTCTTCTTTTTACAGTATTCCCTTTAGCAATTCTTGCATTGCTGGTTTGGTGGTGATAAACTCCCTGAGGCTTTTTTTGTCTGCAAAGCTCCTGATTTCCCCTTCAATTTTGATTGATAGTCTTGCTGGATATAGTATTCTTGGATTCAGTCCTTTGCTTTGCAACACTTTGTATACCTCCTTCCATTCACTTCTAGCTTGTTGTGTTTCTGTTGAGTAATCATTTGACAATCTGATGGGTGTTCCTTTGTAGGTAACTCTCTCTCTCTTGCCGCCTTTAGGATTCTCTCTTTATCATTTATATTTGCCATTGAAATTATGACATGTCTTGGTGTGGGTCTTTTGGGATTGATCCTGCTTGGGACTCTCTGTACTTGCATAACTTTTATCTTTCCCATATCAGGGAAGTTTTCTGTCATTATTTCTTCAAATAGATTTTCTAATCCCTGCTGCTCTTCTTGTCCTTCTGGCAGCCCTATTATACACCTGTTACTTCGTTTCATGTTGTCCCAAAGCTCCCTTAGGCTTTCCTCCTGCTTTTTAATTTTTTTCTCCAATTGCTGTTCAGATTGAGCTTGTTTCTGTACCTGATTTTCTAACTCACTAATTCGGTCCTCTGCTTCTTGTAGTCTACTGTTGAAACTTTCCATGGTGTTTTTGATTGTAGCTATATCACTTTTCATTTCTTCCTGATTCTTGCATAAGTTGTTGATTTTCTCATCCATCCGATGTATAAATTCCACGACCATTACTCTGAACTCCTTTTCGGTCATGTTGCAAGCTTCAGTTTCACTAATTTCCTTTCTTGGCCACTCCACATTTTCTTTCCTCTGTGAGTTATTTCGTTTCCCCATTCTGGCTATTACCAGAAAGCTCAAGCTTCTGTTTGCGTGGACCTGGGCCGTGTGCTGTGGGGACTTCGCTCCACCCTAGTTTCACTGAAGTGCTCTGACACTAGGACGTGTGGCTGCCTTTGGTTGGTGGGAACCAGACTTGCCCAGGATCAGTGTCCCCAGTGTTCCGTATGGTCTCATGTGCACATTTAGAATCAGGGGCCCTGTCTGCACCACACTGTTGGTATGTGCTGAAAATGAGATCCTTAGCATGTGCCAGAAGTCAGAGTTTCCCTGTGTCTGCACCAAGACTCGAGTGTCAAAGTCTCTGTTGCCTTGTGCGGTTTCTCATTGAGAATCAGGGTCCCTGTGTGTGCACGCACCAACAATTGGGGTCGCTGGCTCTTAGTGTGAATGCGCTGTGAGTCAGGGATCCCAGGCAGCTGTGTCCGGCGCGCCAAATTCCCTGAAGTGGAGCTGCGTCCTGTGTGTGCTCTCTCTACTGAGCCAAACCGGCTAGAGCGCACATTCTTAAAATCCTGAAGGTGAGCTGGCTCAGTGCACTCTCCCAGAGTCCTGGAGTGGGGGCGGAGTCCGTCCTGCGCGCCAAATTCCCCAAAGTGAAGCCCCTCTGTGCACGCTCTAAGAATCCCCGAAGGGGGAGCTGTGACCCGCGAGCCAAATTCCCCCAAATTCCCCGAAGGGGAGCCCTCTGTGCGCACTGACAGATTTCCCCGACAGGGAGCTGCTTCTGTCCCGCGCGCCAAATTCCCTACGGGGGAGCGCGTCCCTGCGCAAATCTCGGCAGCTTGGGCGAGGGGCGGGTCTATCAGTTATTATGGCACTTTCCGCGCGCCTGTGGGCACTCAGCAGCTTGGGGGAGGGGCGGGTCTATCAGTTACTATGGTGCTATCCGCGCGCCTGCGAGGAGGGGGATAGGCTCTTTGACTCACGGAAATCTGCGGGGAAGTCTGGATTCTTGTTGTTTGTTGGTCTGAAGCTGTGATAGCAGTTCTCTGTCCCCAGTGGCTGCAGGGTCCTGGTTTGTGTCAGAAGCCAGGATCCGAGTCTCAGGCAGCTCTGTTTCTCAAGATGGCATGGTCTCCGCGTCCGCACCAGCCGCCGAGAAGTGTCCGCTTTGTGCGCGGGGCTCCGCCATCTAGGACTGCCCTGTTAGGGAGCCCCTTGGAAGACCTGCAGAATCTAACTGACCCTATCTCATACACACACACACACCACACACATCTACACTCTCCTCTATGGGTTCCTCACTCACACTCTCTCTCTCCCTACCTTCCTGCTGGTCGCCATCTTTTCTCTCCACCTTTCATATTTTTAACTTGTATTTAATGTTCCCCAACTCTCAGTCTACCCTTTGTTCAACCCAGGATATCCAATTAATCTTTTGGAATAACAATGTACCATTTAGCCAAAAATTGAAAGCCACCTACATGTTACTGCATTGTACTTAAATGACATATTATTTGTTTTTATAGTCATATTGGAATCTGGTTAGTTTCAGTATCTAGGATTCTGGATTGAGAAACTATTCCTATTCACTCAAAAAGGTATTCAAAATAACTAAAACCACATGCGTGGTTTTGTTATACACTGAGTGGCCAGATTATTATGATCTCTGAACGCATAATAATCTGGCTACTCAGTGTATATCCTATATAATAAAAGGCTAATATGCAAATTGTCCCCTCGACCAGGAGTTCGACCAGCAGGCAGGCCGGCCAACCACCCATGTCCTCTCCCCCTGGACAGGCTGGCAGGACCCCACCCATGCATGAACTCATGCACCAGGCCTCATACACACACACACACACACACACACACACACACACACACACACATACTGTGTGGTCAGATTATTATGCGTTCAGAGATCATAATAATCTGGCCACTCAGTGTATAGCTAAATACTAAAGATTTTTAACTATACATAAATGTCAATGTACTTTATTATCATACTAGAGGCAGGCGGGGGGGGGGGGGGGGAGGGCGTGTCCCTCAGCCCAGTCTGCACCCTCTCCAATCTGGCCTAAATGGGCAGTCGGACATCCCTCTCACAATCCAGGACTGCTGGCTCCCAACTGCTCGCCTGCCTGCCTTCCTGATTGCCCCTAACCACTTCTGCCTGCCAGCCTGATCACCACCTAACCATTCCCATGACAGCCTGATTGATGTCTAACTGCTCCCCTGCCAGCCTATTTGCCCCCAACTTCCCTCCTCTGTCAGCCTGGTCACCCCTAACTGCCCTCCCCTGCAGGGTTGATCGCCTCCAACTGCCCTCCCTTGCAGGCCTGGTCCCTCTCAACTGCCTTCCCTTGCAGGCCTGGTCCCTTCCAACTGCCCTCCCCTGTTGGCCATCTTGTGGTGGCCATATTGTGTCCACATGGGGGCATCCATATTGTGTGTTGTAGTGATGGTCAATCTGCATATTACTCTTTTATTAGATAGGATAGAGGCCTGGTGCACGGGTGGGGGCCAGCTGGTTTGCCCTGAAGGGTGTCCCAGATCAGGGTGAGGGTTCCCTTGGGGTGTGGGGCAGCCTGAGCGAGGGGCCTGTGGTGGTTTTCAGGCCAGCCACACCCCCTGGCGACCCAAGTGGAGGCCCTGATATCTGGAATTTATTTACCTTCTACAATTGAAACTTTGTAGCCTGGAGCGGAGCCAAGCCTCCTGTTTGCTCCGTGGCCGGCAGCCATTTCTGTTGGGGTTTGTGTATCTTCTATAATTGAAACTTT
The DNA here is from genome assembly GCF_951640355.1 of Cnephaeus nilssonii. Classification (NCBI taxonomy): domain Eukaryota; kingdom Metazoa; phylum Chordata; class Mammalia; order Chiroptera; family Vespertilionidae; genus Cnephaeus; species Cnephaeus nilssonii. The sequence goes on from NC_137089.1 coordinate 42,001,626, forward strand.
GTAGCCTTAAGCAGAGGCCTGGGCTGGCCAGGGTGTGTGGAAAGCTTTGCTTCTTCCATTGCCAGGGGGAACCCTAGCCTCCTGCTCTTTCCAGCTTCGTGGCTGCCGCCATTTCTGTTTGGATTTGTTTACCTTCTATAATTGAAACTTTGTAGCCTTGAGTGGAGGAAAGGGCAGGCAAGGGCAGGCAAGGGCCGGCAAGGGCAGGAGGAAAGGGCAGGAGGAAAGCTTGGCTTCCTCCATTGCCTGGGAAACCCAAGCCTCCCTCCTGCTCTCTGTGGCTGTAGCCATCTTGGTTGGGTTTATTTGCATACTCGCTGATTGGCTGGTGGGCGTGGCTTATGGGTGTAGTGGAGTGATGGTTAATTTGCATATTACTCTTTTATTAGGTAGGATGGAAATGTTATATATTGGAATTTTTTTCTCAACACTCTCTCCACAAAAGTTCAAATTTATTAGAATATATACTCTTTTAAACTTGTGGGAGGAAATCTCTGACAAGACTATGGACATTGGCATTCCCACCAATAGTGCCTGAGTGTTACCTTTTCTCTACATCCTTGCTAGTACTTGTTATTTGTTGATTTATTGATGACTAGAGGCCCAGTGCATGAAATTTGTGCATGGGAGGGGGGTATCCCTCAGCCCAGCCTGCACCCTCTGCAATCTGGGACCCCTCGGGGGATGTCCCTGCAGGATCCGGCCTAAACTGGCAGTCAGACATCCCTCTCACAATCTGGGACTGCTGGCTCCTAACTGCTCACCTGTCTACCTGCCTGATTGCCCCTAACTACCCTGCCTGCCAGCCTGATCTCCCCTGCTGGCCTGATTGACGCCTAACTGCTCCCCTGCCGGCATGATCATCCCCAACTGCCCTCCCCTGCCAGCCCGATTGCCCCCAACTGCCTTCCCCTGCAGAGCTGAGGGGCCTGGGGGACTCCGGCTGGATGAGGCGGGGGTGAGGGGCTGGGCACCGCCATCTTGTGGCTGTGGGCGCCGTCATCTTATGAGGGCATGGCAGTAAATTAGCATATTCCCTCTTTATTGGCTGTGGACACTGCCATCTTGTGAGGGCATGGTGGTAAATTAGCATATTCCCTCTTTATTAGATAGGATAGTCATTCTGACATGTGTGAGGTGATATCTCATTATGGTTTTAATTTGGATTCTTTGGAGGATTAGTGATGTTGAGCATCTTTCATATGTCTATTGGCCATCTGTATGTCCTCTTTGAAGAAGTGTCTATTTGGGTCCTTTGCCCATTTCCTAATTGGATTGTTTGTCTTCCTGGTGTTGAGTTTTATAAGTTCTTTATCAGATGTTTCAGTGAATATGATGTCCCATTCAGTGGGTTGTCTTTTCATTTTGTTGATGGTTTCCATTGCTCTGCAAAAACATTTTCGTTTGATGTAGTTACATTTGTTTATTTTTTTTTTCTTTTGTTTCCCTTGTCCAAAGAGACATATACGAGAAAATATTGCTCTGAGAAATGTCCAGATTTTACTGCCTATGTTTTCTTCTAGGATTTTTATGATAGTAATGTTTAATTCTTTAATTCATTTTGAGTTTATGCTTGTGTATGATGTAAGAAGATAGTCTAGTTTTATTTTTATATGTATCTGTCCAATATTCCCAACATCATTTATTGAATAGACTATCTTTTACCCATTGTATGTTTTTGCCTCCTTTGTCAAATATTAATTGACTATAAAGGTGCAGGTTTATTTCTGGGCTCTCTATTCTGTTTCATATACATGAGTGTTTTGGGCACAAATGATAACATGTGTATATTGTGTTGCCTCTTGCTTTTGATCATTCAATATATTTTGGAAATCAGCCCAAATCAATAAACACAGACCACTGCTTTTAATGATTATAAAATGTACACATTTATATGGATATATATCAACCTACTTAGGGACATTTCAGTTGTTTTCACATTTTGTGACTATAAAATGCAAAAGTGAATGCTGAAATGCACACTGTGCATTTATCCATAGATTAAATATATATGTAAAATCATTAATTCAAAGGGGAAGTACATTTAAAATTTTAAAGAATATTACTTAATTTATCTTAAATTCACATGCACACACCCTGGCCAAATGTTATTATACCAATAATTTTCAGTTTTTGCACATTTGATTAGAGAAAAGTGATATCCCATTATACATTAATTTTTACTTTTCATCTTTTGGCTAGTTTTAACATAAATTTAAAATAATTTCAAATGATTACCTGTTTTGTTATTTTCTGAGTGGTATTCTATTTCCAAATTTGATTAACTTCCATATATATATATATATATATATATATATATATATATATATATATATATTTATTTCAGAGAGAGGAAGGGAGAGGGAGGGAGATAGAAACATCAATGATGAGAGAAAATCATGGATCTCTGCCTCCTGTATGCCCCCTACTTGGAATTGAGCCCAAAACCCAGGCATTTGCCCTGACCAGAAATGGAACTGTGACCTCCTGGTTCAGCCTTCAACCACTGAGCCACACTAGCAGGGCAACTTCTTTAATTATTAAATATATTAGTACTTTGTTTGGAGTATCTATTTTTAAAAATATTTTTTGTAGTTTTTATTTTTTTGGTAAACTTTTTGACATGTTTTCATGTAAAACTTGCTAAACTTTTTGAAATAAAATTAATCTTGCTACATTTTAATAGCTTTTAGTGCAAATATTGTACTAGAATTATAAAAAATGTAATTTTTTTTCCTTTTTTGCAATGCTCTGAAATAGTGTAAATAATAGTAGAGTTACCTCTTTTTAAAGTTCTGGTAAAAAGAATCTATTTACCATTTTGGTCCTCCTAGTTGTGTGTGAGGGGTAGATCTTTATGTACTTTTTCTGCAATTATTGGTATTTTCCATTTTCTAGCTGTTCTAGTTTTAGTAAAAAGAAATTACTTTAATTATACTTTAAAATGTAAGTGCATAAACTTGAGCAAGACAGTGTCTTATACTTTTAATTCCCAAATATATGTGATTACTCATTCAACATGTGTATATTGTGTATTTGTGTCTATATTTGTTTACTCTTAAAATTATATTTTTGTTGCTTCTTAAATTCATTAATTCTATTTTATGTCCATTTGTTTTTCTTCTGTGTTTTTGGTTAATTTTGTTACTCTTTTTCTTAGTCCTTTAGTTGAATTTTTATTTATGTTATGTGCTGAGTAACTCTATTAATTTTCTCTGATATTGCTGTATTTGATAGTTTTTTATATAGAGAGTTTTCATTAATGTGCAATTCTATATATTTCGCATTTAGTTTATTTACACTTTGATGTATTATTAAGAGAATGCTTTCCTTTTAATTTGCAGGGGAAAGTTGTGTATTATCTGTTTTATCTCATTTTGCTCTTAATCCCTATTTCTTTTTTTTTTAATGGCTAGAAGACCACATACCATTTCTACTCTGAAAAATGGAAAATTGTCGTTACAATAAATTTTTAACTCTGTTTAGTGTAACTATGGAATCAACTCTGAATTCTCCCCCAAGCCCTTTTCTCTTTCCTTTCACCACGGGTGATAGGAGAAGTATGATGTGTCCAGAAACAATTATGAAAGGAGTATCTGATATGTGTGTCATCATTTGTTTTTGCTGACCTTCAATAAGGTAAACATTAATCATTAATTGAAAATAATTGGTTTACTTGAAAGAGCAATAGATGGCTAAATAGCTAGCTGTCTAGCTAGCTAGATGGATGATAGATAAAGAATATATACTACAAATTGAAATAGAAACATAGTAGTTTAATTGATTAGTAAAGAAAAATAAGTATGGATCTGCAAGTCCCAAATATAATAATTAACAATTAATATTTTTGCACTTAAAAATATAACATAGTTTTTTTAAATAATCATACAAGCTATCCATAGACAACTTCATAGCTAGAATAAATGGTAGCTCAGAAATCCTTAAGAAATAAGTTGTGTTCAACCAGAGAAAAATAAAGAACAATTCTAACAGTGTAGGGGGGAAAGGTGTTTTGTTTTTTATTGTATATATATTGATTTTTAGGGAGAAGCTTAGAGTCCGGTCCCTGAGTGCCAGAGTTGCTAAGTCTGTGGGAAATGTCTGGAGTGTAAGCTTACAAGTGTCAGCCAATGCCAGTAAGTTGTAGGGAATTCCTACCATTTGCAACAACATGGATGAAACTGGAGAGCATTATGCTAAATGAAATAAGCCAGTCAGAGAAAGATAAGTATCACATGATCTCACTTATTTGTGGAATATAATGAACAACATAAATTGATGAACAAAAACAGTTCCAGAGACACAGAAACATCGATCAGACCATCAAACCTCGGAGGGAAGGTAGGGGAGGGTGGGGGTAAGGGGGAGAGATCAACCAAAGGACTTGTATGCATGCATACGGGCCCTAACCAATGGACACAGACAACAGGGGTTGAGGGCATGAGTGGGGGAGATGGAGGGGGGTAATGGGGGAATAAGGACACATATGTAACACCTTAATCAATAAAGAAATTTATATATAAAAAAAAAACATTGGGGAATCCTAAAACCCTTTGAGCAAGGTGTAGAAATAGCTTTCAGGGCCAGAAGGAAGAAGTGACCATTCACTGGGGGAGAGCAAGGATGCATAACATGTGGCTTGAAGAAGTGGGGGCTGTGGCAAGACTACGGACACTGGCAGCTGATGCACTGGGGACAGAGGCCACGGAGCAAAATGGGGTTACAAGCTGAAGCCAGCAAGGACATGCGAGGACCAGAGAGTGGACACACTTCCCTTGATGCCAGGACCATTTACAGGCCGCCCCGCCTCCCTCTCTGCTTCTCCCCTGGGTGTCCCGAACCAAGCATCTGGATCACGCCCTTTGCCTGGTAATAAGGGAAGTGGGGGAAGTAGGAGAAATCCTTGAAGGATCCAAATAGTTATTAAGATCTAACTGGTGAATGAGACCTAAATGGTTCCGAGTTACATTAGAATAGCAAGGTTACATTTTCTAGTACAACTGGAGTTGAAGTCGTATGAACAAAGATGACATCAGTTATGGAGAAACTAAGATAATTTTTAGCACATCTGACTTTCTGACTGTGTAAAGTCTGTGACCACATCAGCCTTCTAGGTGTGTGAGCTGCTTTGGAGAACCACGTATTCTGTTGGTTCTTTAAGGTATCTGCCTCAGCGGAATAATTTGTCCCCATTTCCTTGCCTCCATTATATGGGTCACCTGCCTCTCAGTTGCCCTTGTTAGAAAGCTTGGAATTACCATAGAATAGTCCTTCATTCTCTGCATCCAATTCTTTTTTTTTTTTTTAAGATTTAGTTATAGACAAAGAGTCCCCCTACCATTTATTGAGTCACTATGTGACAGGCATTCTGTTTCACATTTAATACACATTATTTCATTTAATCTTTAGAATCTTGGAAGTCAAGATTTTAAAAGTGAGCAACTTAGCTAATAAGGTCTCTCTGTTATTACTATTATTGCATTTTTAATGATTTAGTTGATGGATCACAAAGACTAAAACTGTACCACACGATTCTTCTAGCCAGGACCAAATAGAAATAGAGAGTGGGGCCAGCCAGGACCTTGAGTGTATGGCGTTCAAAGTCCATAAATCTCCTAAAATCAGCACAGATTTTATAATTTCAACTATTTGAGGGTCTGGGGAACTTAGCAAAAATTCTTAGAGGAAAAACGGAGTATTCGAAGAGAGAAATACTGAGTGTTCTAATATTAGTCCTATAAAATGAGAAGGTAATTGGGGTCAATTCAGGATCTTTGAAAAATTGTGCCCATTCCTCTACTCCACCACCCCACCTCTCCATCCTCTCACACCAATAACATGGGGACCAGGGGGAGCTGGCTAACGACGCCCAGATGCTAAATGCAAACACAGATGGAAAGCTTTAACATTGCGTATGGGTAGAATCAATATTACATAACTTCCAACAGAGCATCACTTCGCAAAGTATTCTCCATTGAGAAAAAAATGTCCCACAATTAAATGATTCTGGGAAATGCTCAGCACCTTGGGTGTAAACTTTGTACACTGCAACCCTGAGAAACTCTGCAGTTTAACTTCAACTAACTCAGTTTCCTCCAAACTTATTTCACCATGGAACCCTTTTTTGCATGTAAACATTTTTATTTATTTTTATTTTTGTTGTTTGCATTCTGATCATTTGCGAAACACTGGCTAAAAAAATTATGTTTCAAGCCAGCCAAACAGGACAGCAAGGAAGGGACCAGGGAGGAAGAGAAACCATGTGACACAGTGAAAGTAAAGTTGCCTGCAAGTTGGGTAAAGATTAATTTGAAACTTGGGACGAAAACTAAGGTTACCAGGAATGGCATTATCTTTTATCTCCAAGGTTGCTCAGGAACCTAATGGAGAAAGACATTCAACCCTGAAACCAGAGTGTAAAATCGATGTGTTCATATCCGATGGGTAACCCCCTAAAGCAGCTTCTAAGGTAGCCTGTGATTCACAACAGCTCCTGAAGCCATTTCCACTTGGTTGGTCTCTACCCATGAGTTTTAACCAAGTCAACCCAGTGATTGAAAATGCTTGTCTAGTGTCAGCCAGGAAGACTGAGGTGACTTTTAATTATCTTAGCATAGCTCTTCTGTGCTCTGGAAGCCATTAAAAGGAAATTCTCTTTATTCCCATTTGTTTCCATCCTCGTTTCACTAGTAAAATCTTTTGAAAACTGCCAGCCTACCTGGCAATAAGAAAGATATATATGTTTTTTAATAAACTGCATCTACGAATACTCAAGTGTGTGGTGATGTGAGCGGTGGACTTAGCAATTTGATTCACCCCAAAATTGGTAGAGCCGTACAATATTCTTAAGGTAAACCATGTGGGCCTGAATTGTTAGGGAGAGTTTATGCCTTCCTCCCACAGGGGCTGGCTCCCTTTATGTTTCTCCCCAGTTGGTGGGCCAAGTCCACACGCATGCCCTCTGGTAATAGTATAACAGCCATAAAATATTATTTCACACACACTGTCCAACAAAAAGTCTCTTACTGCATTCCTACATGTTATATTCTAAAGACACAATTTCTTCACATGGAATGTGTATTTTTAGTGCTAATCACACCTTTATGTACCACATGTATTTAAATAAGACTAAAATAGAGGAACATATTTATTTCTCTGTCAATAGACGTCACAGAGTTGTTGTTTTTTTAAAAAAGTTCATACTTTTTTTTGCGGGGGGTTGGGGGGGGGGGGGAAGGAACCAAAAAATGGAACTCCTTTTCAAGTATAATAAGACTCCTGGAAAATTTATCCAATATAAGAAGAAAGTAAAAAAAAAATATAACCCACACAACCTCCAATTTAAAACACACTAGTTTGATTTCCAATATAGAATTTGTGTTCATATCTATATTTAGCAACATTACGGTTGTTTTTTTCCATTTGCTGTCCTCATAATTTCGTAGTTAACCTTCTTGTTTTCTAAAAAGGAGTTCTGCCAAAACATGCTGAGCGAGTTGTTTGTTTCTAAACCCCAAGAAATCAAAAGTAGCAAGTGAACTTTATTATTATGACATTTTAATTATGAGTGCACTTATGTATTTTTTTCTTTTGATCTTTGAATCACTTTATGATCCTGGAGTTTAAATTTGTGAGCTTGGGAGATCATAATCATTTAACTAAAGAGTAATGCTAACCCATGTTTACATATAAATAAAATTATGTAAATAAAAGTTATCCCCTAACTCTTCAAAATAATATTAACACTTTAGATTTATGTAGTGTCAAGACTTCCATATATAAAATTCCATCTGATTACTGAACAGCTTGTGATTCTACCAGGTCAAGTATTGCTCTTCCCCAGGTTCCTCAACCCCTTTGGTTTGTTTGCTTGTTTGTTTGCTTTTACTAAATAAGAAAACTGAAGCTCACAGATAGAAAATGATTTCTCCAGAGTCATGCAAATATAGATGCTTGCTCCAGATCTAAAGCTAAAAATGTCATCCCTCTTCCCATAACAGTAGGTTCCCTCTCAGTGTGTAAACAGCGTAACTCAGACTTAAGAGTGACATGAAAAATGTAACTGCTCCTTCCTAAGCTGGGTATTAATTCAAAGAAATTTTTTAATGGGTGGCAGGAAGGAAATGAGCCCCCACCCCCACTCTGTTATAGGGTGAGAAAGTAGTGAGATGGATTCGTGGAACTGTGGTATCATTTCTTTCTTAAAAAATATCACTTCCATGGTTACCTATAGAGTGACCACTATGCATCTGGCTGCATGCCACACACGCAGGATAAAAAGATAATAGGACAAAACACTGGACTTGAGAAGGCCATATTCTGCATACGTACTATCCACAGAGATAAATATCTATGATAATATGTGGTAAGTTCTTTATACCCTACAAAATTCCATGGGACAATGGCAGGACCGATCTGGTTCTGTGAGGTGTTATGGCTTAAATATCTGTGTCCTCCCAATAGTCATGCTGAAATCCTAACTCCCAATGCGATGGCTATTAGGGGGTGGGGCCTTTGGGAGGTGATTAGGTCATGAGGGTGGAGTCCTCATGAATAGGATTAGTGCCCTTATAAAAGAAACCCTACAGTGTGTCCTCTCCCTCTAGTTCCCTCTCTCCCTCCCTCTTCTCCAACCTCTCTCTCTCTCTCTCACTACCTCCTCTTCTCTGGCTTTCTTTCTTCCTTTCTTTCTTCCTTTCTTTCTTTCTTTCTTTCTTTCTTTCTTTCTTTCTTTCTTTCTTTCTTTCTTTCTTTCTTTCTTTCTTTCTTTCTTTCTCTCCCCCCCCCCCTCCTTTCTCTCTCTCCACCTTGTGAGGGCAAAACCAGGAAGAGAACTCTTGCCAGGAATTGAATTAGCCAGCACCTTGATCTTGGACTTCCCAGTCTTCAGAACTGTGAGAAATAAGTGTCTATTGTTTAGGCCACCCATTCTAGGCTCTTTGTTATAGCAGCCGGAACTGACTAAGACATACACAATTTGATATGTGTATGGGGGTGGGGAAACGGTGAGGAAAAGTCTACAAGATCTAGAAATATAAAATGATGTACGGGTCTTGAAAGAGGCCTGTGCAAGAAAAAGTCCCTGAAGTTTAAGCTTCTGTAGTGTCCCAGTGACCTTGATAACAGAAGAGGAAGGAGATGTTGAGCAGAGAAATCAGAGAGGGGAGGAAAGGACTAGGTGGCAATAACGGCTTAGAGGCCATCAGGACAGCAGCTGAGCATCTAGGAGAGGAAAGAAGAGAAATTAGCCTCTTACAGAGAAGGCCTCAATGACACTGTCAACTACTCATGTGCTTCCCTGTTTAAACTAAAATGGATAAACTGAAGCAACTAACACCATTTTCACAGTTAAAAAAAAACACATACCACCATATTATAAAACAAATTTTTGAAAGGTGATATCCCCAAAATATTCTGTCTTTAAAATGTGAATTTAAAATAAGTTTGGATAGAAATGATGAGACTGTCCTCTTGTGTGTAACGAAGTCTTGTTTCAGAAATATGAATGCATTACAAATAGGAGAGGATGTAGTGCCAGGTGAACAAGCCACTCTGAACCCATGACATTAACTGAAAAATAGGACAAATCGAACAGAGGCGATGGCATGTCCTAATGGGACGCCTAGTTAAGAATTCACTAATTAATTTATTTATTCAATAAATAGTCATTGCATGCCTACTAGGGGATGGGCACTGTTCTAAGTGCCAGAGAAACAATCTTGAAGAAAACAGTAAAGAATAAAAAATCTTGATTTCATGGAACTTTTGTTGTGGAGAGAAAACTGTGAAAAAATAACAAATAAGTAAATGAGTAAAACTTACAGTATGCTGGGTAGTGGTAACTGTTTTGGAGGAGTGTTAATACACTAATGAATAAAGCAGGAATACGGAGGGAGTGTGCTGGGCAGATGAGAGTGGTAAGAGTGCAGTTCGGGGAGGCCTCACCTTAGGACTAGATTGAGCAGAGGGAGTAAGAAAAGGAGCCATCCTAGGAGAGGGAAGATCAAGTGGCCACATGTGGGACAGGGTTACAAATTCCACAGTAAGAATGTTTTAATAACAGGATCTCAATGCATTTGACTTGCAGCTTAATAGCTATATGTGTGTAGAAATATAGACATATTATAATACAGAATATAGCTGATAATAAATTGATATAATTATAATTGACTCACGTCTTCTTATTTAATTGAGGTACAGTTGACAAAATTGTCAGATACTTAAGGTGCACACTGTGATGATTTGATGCACATATACATTGTGAAAGAATTCCCCCATTGGGTTAACACATCCATCTAATGAATAGGAATAATTCAAGTCCGAATGGGTGAATTTCTTTAATAAGTCATATTCTTTAATTTTGTCTGAATTATGTTCAGCAATCTGGGAATGTAATTCTTTAAACTCCTCAAACCTAGCTCCAATTTTGATTTATTCAGTCTTGAAACAGGCTCTATTCTAGTATTTTAAATCTTTAAGTAATCTGAATACCAGCTGGGGTCACCTTGTCATTTGAGATTTTCAAACAATTAGTTTAAACTCTCTCTTCCAAGTTCCTTTGGGTGTTTGATCTCCCCAAATTCTAAGTAGCTGGTGCTCTTTCTCAAGTTCAGTTCTTTCTCCAGCTTCCTGTCACCTTCAAGGGTCATTCTCAATTGGGTCTCATTACAACCTATTAAATGTACTCTTTTTGTTTCCCCATGACCAGACGTGGTTCCCAATTGCCCCTTATGTTTGGTTTCCACATACAACATTCATAGTATAAATGTTCATGTGCAAGGGCATCTACTGAGTTTGGCTGCAATAAAATTACTTGGCATCACTTCACAATTTTTTAGAGATGCTCATCACTGGAATTGCTCAGTCCTGGTGTTTTTCCACAGATCTCCACAGCCACCCATCTCATCACCTGAACACTGTGTTCTTGGTCCCACATCCAGCTCCTTTCTTCTGTGTTCTCCTTTTCTCCAAAACTTCCACGTGTTTTCATTGTGCAGAGAAGTTCAGCTTTCTCTTTGCTTTCATCACTGCAAATTATCCCTTGAGTTTTTCATATTCTTGCATTTTTAGATATATATATATAAAGCCACCTGGAGAGTAATTATGCTCTCCATTTTTTTATTCTCAGTTTTGAATTTAAAAAAAAATCATTTTTCTCCATGTACACTTACTGTAACTCTTCAAAACAAGAAGGATGGAGATGATTGTGATTATTATTATTATTATTATTATTATTACTATTATTATTATTTTACAGAGGAGAAATCTAAGGCTTAAAGGAGTATTTTGCCCAAGGACACACAGTGGGTTCAAGTTTATCTGTTCTCAAGTTCTATGCCCCATCTGAACTCATTGGCACCACACAGCAAAGCCATGGCCAAGTACAACAGGTAGCCCTTTTATATGGGATTCTGGAAAAGTGTGCTATCTTATTATTGTGCATCTGGAATATTTTGAGCAGGTCATGGATGGCATACAGAAACTGGACTCACTTTAGGGAAGCCTAGTGAATATAATAAAGTGGATGAAGGGTCCTCATGCATGCAATAATAATTTTAAAGTTAAAAAATTATGGTGATTCAGTGATATAATCCAAGACTTTAGAATCAGAAATCCTGTTAGTAGTGTGAACATTAACTTTCTAAATTTGACCACTGTATATTGAAATTAATATGTGGGAGTTGAGATAAAGTTTGAGAAGCTCTATTCAGATATAAATTTAAGGAATACTTTATTATATGCAAATTGATAACTTTGACAGCCTCATTATTCCAAACAGTACCATGAACTTTCACTGCTGTTTTTAAACTTTTAAAGTAGTTTTAAGGTTTGACATCATGACATGCAACCTGCCTCTTCCAAAATACTTACCGAATAATGACCTCATCTGTAATTTCTTATCCTTTATGTTCTAATCAAATGAGAACTATTTTTCACAAGTTAAATATTCTATTTTAATAAATATTTTTATATAGGAAAAGGCTTCTGTGAATGGCTAACATATGAAGAAAGTTTTAATGCATTTTATATAACATGTGGGAGTGTTGACAAGAGGTAATTATTCAAGCATGAAGTCAATTTAAACCTGAACATGAGCAGTGATTTCTAGTATCTGGTTCTTCTAGTATCTTAGGGGAGGGAATTCTTATGGGTTATCCTGTGGCAATAATTAAGCCAAGGCATCCTTTGAAGCAAATGATAAATCTCAAACCTGAAATGCATGTTCTCTAAGTCAGAAACAGCGCTGTCCCATTTGCTGCAGTCTGTTTGTTAGAAGTAAGTCACTTGGCCAGTGCACATTCAAGGGGACAGGATTAAACTCCAGGATCATTTGGGACCATTTTAACTTAACGTGTGGCCACCACAGAGACAATGAAAGATAGAATTTGCTTTGTGACAACTGTAAGAGGAAAGGCATTTTACATTCTTTCTACTTGTTGGCAATACTTAATTAAGGTTGAATGTTCAATATAAGAAAAATAATAACACAATGTAAGAGCAGCAAATAGAGCCTGGCACAAAATAATTGCTGGTTGGTTGTCTTAATATGTTATAATTCTGAGATTTTGGGGGTTATCTGGTAGGCCTGCTCCAAAAGTCATTTACCTCCTTTGATATTCTGCTTTATTATCTTATCATTTTTGTTGTCGCTACTGCTGTTGTATCCTGCTAAAAGTCAACTTGCAAATTTTTTAAAATATATTTTATTGATTTTTTTACAGAGAGGAAAAAAGAGGGATAGAGAGTTAGAAACATCGATGAGAGAGAAACATTGACCAGCTGCCTCCTGCACATCCCCTAATGGGGATGTGCCCGCAACCAAGGTAACATGCTCTTGACCCGAATCGAACCTGGGACCCTTCAGTCCGCAGGCCAACGCTCTATCCACTGAGCCAAACTAGTTAGGGCTCAACTTGCAAATTTGAGAAGTTATAGCATTCTGTCTTATTTTTTTTAGTTTGTATCAGTGATTTACAACCTTATTCATCTCATGACACAAACTAATTACTAAAATTCTGAGACACACCAAAAAATATAGTATCTTTTTTGCCAATCTGACAAAAGAATACGTATCATTTTTACTCATTCACACTGGATGGCTATTGTTGTCATTTTTTAAATTGACAATCTAAGGGGAAAGAGGTCAGTACCCCTGACTAAATAGTCAAATATTGTGTGTTTTAAAAATTCTTGTGGCACACTAATTGAAAATTCCTGGTCTATATCATTGTCATTTAAAAAAGCCCTTTCCTGCCCTACCTGATTTGGCTCAGTGGATAGAGTGTTGGTCCTGGGTTTGATTCTGGTCGGGGGCACATGCCTGGGTTGCAGGCTCCATCCCCATTAGGGGGCATGCAGGAGGCTGCCAATCAATGATTCTCGTCATTGATGTTTCTATCTCTCTTTCCCTCTCCCTTCCTCTCTGGAATCAATAAAAATATATTTTTAAAAATCCCTTTCCTATAGCACAGAACTATTAAAAATGATGATGAGATAATATATGTGGACATTGCATTCAGCTCAAAAGAGTGAAACACTGTATAAACACAAAAACCTTCTAGAATATCATAAAAAGTACAATAAAGGTAATACGTATTTGAAATTATTTTAGAAATGTGAGATAGTAAACCTCAAATGCACACTTAGGTCTCTATTCCGATGTTGCTTACCTATGTATAGTTTAGTAAACAGAAGAGTGACCTTTAAAAATGATATTTGAGAGGAGACGTACAAATTAACCACTGTGTGGTCATCAGAAAGCAGTGTGCAGCCAGGACCTGACACCCACACACTCACCGCCACCACAGGGCACAGACGGGGCTGGAGCTCTTTGTGCGCTGCCTTTGGTCACTCTGGAGACAAATTCTATTAACAGCTTTGCCGTAGGCATGATGTTGGGTCGTAAGAACTGAACGCTGACTTGTCCCTAGTAAGGGGTTTTACTATGTCAACATTCTAATTAGCATCCACATGGAAGGTGCCTGTTATTGTTGGCTTGGTTGCCTCTGTAATCCTGACAAACCATTCGATTGAAGAGTACTGTTGATGTAGTGTATGGCAGCCTGTGGCTTTCTTTGAAAGGGTATATTAAAGCTGGATCCAGATTACAAATGTTTAACCTGGCAAATAACACTATGACCTCTAAAACAAATATTGTGTCATTAATATAGCAGTGTCCACAGATGGGATTGGCAACCTAAAATGTGCTGTCTGTAAACATTTTCAAATTATAGTTGAGGTCCTGAATTAACCCTATTAGGCTCACGGATTGAGACGACAGCCCAATCATTATAAAAGAACAATTGAAGAAAGGGAGAGATACCGTTATTTTTAATACATATTATAAATTCTACGGAGTCTGTGGTTTTTAAGTCAGATGTAATGTTATTTGAATATTACCTGTTTTCACCCTGAGGGGTCAAAATTTTAACATGTTAGAACAAAGTAGAATTCAGAATGATTAAATCCATCATTGCATCATAGAAGGAGTTGAGAATTGGAAGTTACCCTAGAGCTCTTTTCATCTGTAAATTGAGTCGACCCCTCAATTTACAGATGAAAAGACTGTGACCCAAAGTGGCTAAGTGACCCTGCAGAAATGAAGTTGAAATGAAGAACCACAATTGTACTTTTATGCTCAACAAATTATCTACATATATATTAAAATTTCTCATCATGGACTTTTAAGTCAGTGGTTAGAATTTTCTTTCCAGCAATAAATGTAAGCTGAGAGTTGGTATTTTAACCTTGTGTTATCTAAAATTTTACTGAAGCAATGTTACCATTCTTATGAAAACAAGGGATGGAGCTAAAAGTCTGAATCACCTATAGACAAATATATGCATTGGTTTTACATTGCTCTTTGCATCTGAGATTGACGCCTGGGTTTAATAATGATTTCTCCACCGTTCCGTGTTTTTCTCACTAGGGCAAAGATCATTAAGAAAGCCCTCTGGTTTCTGGCAGTAGTGGTTCATTTGCATAACCTGGCATCATGTCCTGTGCTGCCTTTTTATCTCTGGGACTATCCAAGCTTGGCCTGCTCAGTACTGGGTCTGTTGGCCTGCAGCTGCTGCTTCCTGGCTGACTGCAGTTATGATCCACGAAGTGAGTTGTGCTTCAGTGTTTCTTTAAACAGTGTTTCTTCTCTTTTCCCATCTTCCTTCTGTTTGATGATCCACTTTATTCACAGCACAGCAGCTACCTGAATCTCTCCTGCCATCCATTGTTCATAATGTCTGTGTGAACAGAATATTACTGCACTGGGCTTTGCTTCAACAATGTACGCTTTAATTAAATGTACTTGGGTGACTTTGGTCAATAGGATCAAATAAGATGCAAGTGTAGATTTCTGTGATACATGACCTGTATATTGCATTGTGTTCCCACCACCCAAAGTCAAATAATCTCCCACCCCCTTTCCTCTGGTGATACCCACAATGTTGTCTGTGTCTCTGAGTTCCAGTTTTATAGCCCATATGTGAGTGAAATCATATAGTTCTTGGCATTTTCTCACTAATTTATTTTGCTTAGCATAATATTCTCAAGGTTCATCCATGTTGTCACAAATTGAAGTATTCCATTTTTTCTTACGGCTGAGTAGTATTCCATAGAACATATGTACCACATCTTCTTTATCCAATCCCCTACTGAAGGACACTGGTTGTCTCCACGTCTTAGTCATGGATAATGCTGCAATGAACATAGGAGTGCATATATCTTTGTGATAAAGGTTTTCGAGTTTTTCAGGTAGGTACCCAGAAGAGGGATTGCTGGGTCATATGGTAACTCTATTCTTAATTTTTTGAGGAACCGCCATACTGTTTTGCATAGTAGGCTGTACCAGTTTACATTTCCACCAGCAGTAAATGATGGTTTCTTTTTCTCCACAACCTCTCTAATATTTATTATTACCTGTCTTATTGAAAATAACCATTCTAACAGGTATGAGGTGATATCTCATTATAGTTTTGATTTGCATTTCCTTAATAGTTTGTGAAGTTGAACATCTTTTCATATATCTGTTGGCCGTTTGTACGTCCTTATGGGACAGGTATCTGTTCAGTTCCTCTCTGCCCATATTTTGGATTGTTTGTTTGTTTCGTGCTGAGTTGTATAAAGTATCACAGTTTAAATTTCCCTCACCTGGCCATTCAAGAAAGAAATGTTAGTGAGGGCCGCTCCATTCTTGATCAAAGCACTACCAGGATTAAACATGAGAGAAAGTGAGCCATGGTTCGGGGTAGAAGAGACCATTCAGTTGTCTTATAGAAAACACATGAAAAAGACTCAACTTCTGAATCCTTCTCTGTGCATCTCAACTTCTGGACTTCACACTGATTCACCTTTTTTTTTACTCTGTTTGAACAACAGTGCTATCAACATATTACTTCAAATATTCTTGAAAAGGCAGCAGCTGGGAGAGTGTATTCCAGAGAAATGCATTCCTCTTGCTTCCCCGTGCTCTTTTCTGTACGTGCATCTCACTATCTAGTACAACAAAACAACCAGCTTCAAACCCAAACTAGTCAAGCAAACAGAAATCTGAACCACACAAATTCAGTCCCTAACCACAAGGACTTCTCCATGTAGAAGGAGAGATAAACTGGACATGAGATTACACCACAAATGTTCACATACATGCAAAGGTTGCCACAGGAGCATGGAGGAGGGACTTCTTACAGAAAAGGAGTGACAAGCCATGTGCTGAACAGTAGGGTTTAACTGCATGGCAACAGGGAAGAGTATTCCACGTTCTAGAGAAATGTATACAAAGGTACAGAGGCGTGAAGACATCTGGCCTGAATTCTGAGCAGGCTGCTATCGCTAAAAATGAGTGCATTATGGACAAGTAGAAGTTTGGGCTGGAGAGGCGGGCAACCACCATAAAGGCCTGGTGACCCATGCTGAGCAATCTAGATCATATCCTGGAAGCAAAGGAAAAGTACTAAAAGATCTGTGAACATTATTTTCTGAATTTATAGATTTTCTAATAGGTAAAATATTTACTGTAGAAGTGTAGAGAACTACAGAAAACTGTAAAGAGAGAAAACATCCTCATTATCCTACTAATACCTCCAGAGAAAAATCAATATTTAAATATATTTCCTCCTAATGTATTTTTGTTCATATTTTATATGGTATATATTACATTTGTCATATGATTTAAATCATTTTAAGTCTTGCTTTATTTGCTTAATATGTTGGCATTTTATTTTCCATTGAATATCTGTCAGAACCATAATTTTTAGTATTTTGAATTGGCTTTACCATAAAGTTATTTCATCATCCAATTATTGTTGGTTGTTTTATTGTTTCCAATGTATTATTATTATATATAAATATGACCCATGTGTCATTTGAGGGCTCCCCTCCCTTCCTATATCTTGTTAAGTGTACTCTGATGACTTGCTAACTCCATGAGCTCTGGAGGACTAAAACCCTCCCAGATTCCTGAAGATTCCTTGGATTCTTTTGTTATTAGAGCAGAGATTGATTCTCCAAGTATAGTCAGTCAGAGCTCTATGTGGTCAAAATTATTTTCATGGTATTAGTAAAAAATCATGTGTCTTTTCATTCTCATTATCTCATGAGGGTGCAGTGGACATTTCCAGGTGCTACATGACCTAAGATGACAGCATCCTTCTCAGGGCTAATGGGATGCTTGATTACAATGTCTTGATGTTTAAATTTTTTCAGGTTTGATTTTGAATACAGTAAAGATGAAGGTACCACACACAGAAACAATAGCCCATGAGGGTCCTGAACACATTTGAAGTGTGTAAGGGGTCATGAGAGGATAGAGTATAAGAACCACCATGTTAGTGCAACGAGGCATTTTTCTAAAACAGGAAAGGTCTCTAAGAATTAGTATGGTGCCAACTCTTTTTTTTAAGAGTGTTCTCTATGCCATTACATAGCTACTATTTAGAAGAAAATTCCTAATAGCTTAACTTTGGGTGGGAGTGAAGAGTACAGTATGGCATCCTCATATTTTTTCTTTAGAAAGTTAGTGGAGAATGTGCAGAAATAATGTGCAGAGACTAGTTAGGAGCCTGTAGGCAAGATGAGAAAAGATACAGCGGCAGCAGTATGATGGCAGTGGGCAGGATAATGAGCTCTAAGAGCAAGGCACAATCCTATGTAGGTCTGTTATCTTCATTTCACAGATGAGAAAACAAGGGGGAAAATGGTGAAATGATCTTCTGACTCCAAGTCTCTTGTTCTTTCTACCATAGCAGAACTCTTCAAAATCAGGGTGTCCTTGGGAACATCTATTATTGACCTGGACTCAAAGGTGATGCAAATCTAAAAACTCATTCTTCACAGAACCTTTTTTTCACTATTCTCTAACCCTCTGTAATATATTCACTTACCCATGAATATTATCTACATGGATCTGTGAGTTTGATGGGGTTCTCATTCTTTGTCTCTGTCTCTACCCCTGTCTCTGTCTTTCTCTCCCTCTCTTTCTGTGTCTATCCCTTTCTTTTTACTTATTTATTACTATTACTAGCCATGTAATAGTATTAGATGGTGGTCATATGTGAAACACACTGGCTTTGCATATGTAATCTTCTTTAAAACTTCTTTGAAATTTATATAATTACTCTGTTCCACAACAGCTGTATCTGCCATTAGAGAACAGTCCTTTGTAGAAGAGGACCTGGGCAAGTGTGGCTTTGTTAAGAACTTCTCTGTAGGAGTGCGAATTATGACATCTGGCATCTCTTAGAGCTAGAAGGTCACCTCCAAATGTTAGTTTGTGATTTCTTGGTTAGTGTAGTTCCCTGTAGCGATATGGAAATGATTGATTTGACTTTGACACTATGAAGATAACAATAGAAATTATTAGGTCTTGTACATAGAATACTAGGTGTTTGCCATCCCCACTGACTTTTTGGAAGATTTCTTCCTCTGAAATATTAATTCTGCAGTCATTGTTCTCATTTGAAGTGGCTCATGATGCAGCTATAGCTAACTGATATAAAGACATACTTTCTTTTTATATAACAACTAGAGACCCGGTGCATGAGATTCATGCACTCAGGAGGGTGGGGGACCTCAGCCCAGCCTGGGCCCTCTTGCAGTCCAGGAGCCCTCATGGGATGTCCGACTGATGGCTTAGGCCCGCTCCCTGTGGGGAATGGGCCTAAGCCGTCAGTCAGAAATCCCTAGCACTGCCGCGGAGGCGGGAGAGGCTCCCGACCACCACTGCTACACTTGCCAGCCAAGAGCCCGGCTTCTGGCTGAGCGGCGCTCCCCCTGTGGGAGCACACTGACCACCAGGGGACAGCTCCTGCACTGAGCATTTGCCCCCTGGTGGCCAGTGTGCATCATAGCGACGGGTCATTCTGCCGTTCGGCCGATTTGCATGTTAGCCTTTTATTACATAGGATCCTTATACTTGCCATAAAAAATAAATTAATGGTGACATTATTCAGAAAAAATAGCATTACCTTTCAAATTTGATGATACTAACCTATTCATTTCACCAGGGATATCTTTGGATGCATGATGTAATGGTCAACTATAAAATTCATGAGTCAGTGTCAAAATAAAATACCATGGTAATAGTAAAAATAGAATAGAGTTCCAGGGATAAAGAACTGAAAAGTACATTGAAAAGCAGTCATACGTATACTGAATTTATAGAATCATTTAAAATAAAACATTGGGGTGGTGTTGAGACTAGGGAAAAAGATGGAGACCGGCAGGAAGGTAGGGAGAGAGTGTGAGTGAGGAACCCATAGAGGAGAGTGTAGACGTGTGTGGTGTGTGTGTGTGTATGAGCTAGGGTCAGTTAGATTCTGCACGTCTTCCAAGGGGCTCCCTAACTGGGCAGTCCTAGACGGCGCAGCCCCGCGCACAAAGCGGACACTTCTCAGCGGCTGGTGCGGATGCGGAGACCACGCCATCTTGGGAAACAGAGCTGCCTGAGACTCGGATCCTGGCTTCTGACACAAAACAGGACCCTGCAGCCACTGGGCACAGAGAACTGCTATCACAGCTTCAGACCAACAAACAACAAGAATCCAGACTTCTCAGCAGAATTCCGTGAGTCAAAGAGCCTACCCCACTCCCAGCAGGCGCGTGGAGAGCGCCATAGTAACTGATAGACCCGCCCCTCCCCCAAGCTGCTGAGCGCTCACAGGCGCGGGGAGAGCGCCATAGTAACTGATAGACCCGCCCCTCGCCCAAGCTGCCGAGCTTTGCGCAGGGACGCGCTCCCCCCTAGGGAATTTGGCGCGCACGGGATAGAAGCAGCTCCCCGTCGGGGAAATCTGTCAGTGCGCACAGAGGGCTCCCCTTCAGGGAATTTGGCTTGCGGGTCACAGCTCCCCCTTCTGGGAATCTTAGAGCGTGCACAGAAGGGCTTCCCTTTGGGGAAGTTGGCGCGCAGGACGGACTCCGCCCCCCTTCCGGGACTCTGGGAGAGTGCACCACGGAGCCAGCTCACCTTCAGGATTTTAAGAATGTGCGCTCTAGCCGGTTTGGCTCAGTAGAGAGAGCACACACAGGACGCAGCTCCACTTCAGGGAATTTGGCACGCCGGACACAGCTGCCTGGGATCCCTGACTCACAGCGCGTTCACACTAAGAGCCAGCGACCCCAATTGTTGGTGCATGCACACACAGGGACCCTGATTCTCAACGAGAAACCACACAAGGCAACAGAGACTTTGACACTCGAGTCTTGGTGCAGACACAGGGAAACTCTGACTCCTGGCACATGCTAAGGATCTCATTTTCGGCACATACCAACAGTGTGGTGCAGACAGGGCCCCTGATTCTAAGTGTGCACACGAGACCACACGGAACACTGGGGACACTGACCCTGGGCAAGTCTGGTTCCCACCAACCAAAGGCAGCCACACGTCCTAGTGTCAGAGCACTTCAGTGAAACTCGGGTGGAGCGAAGTCCCCACAGCACACGGCCCAGGTCCATGCAAACGGAAGCTTGAGCTTTCTGGTAATAGCCAGAATGGGGAAACGAAATAACTCACAGAGGAAAGAAAATGTGGAGTCGCCAAGAAAGGAAATTAGTGAAACTGAAGCTTGCAACATGACCGAAAAGGAGTTCAGAGTAATGGTCGTGGAATTTATACATCGGATGGATGAGAAAATCAACAACTTATGCAAGAATCAGGAAGAAATGAAAAGTGATATAGCTACAATCAAAAACACCATGGAAAGTTTCAACAGTAGACTACAAGAAGCAGAGGACTGAATTAGTGAGTTAGAAGATCAGGTACAGAAACAAGCTCAATCTGAACAGCAATTGGAGAAAAAAAATTAAAAAGCAGGAGGAAAGCCTAAGGGAGCTTCGGGACAACATGAAACGAAGTAACATGTGTATAATAGGGCTGCCAGAAGGACAAGAAGAGCAGCAGGGATTAGAAAATCTATTTGAAGAAATAATGACAGAAAACTTCCCGGATATGGGAAAGATAAAAGTTACGCAAGTAAAGAGAGTACCAAGCAGGATCAACCCCAAAAGACCCACACCAAGACATGTCATAATTTCAATGGCAAATATAAATGATAAAGAGAGAATCCTAAAGGCGGCAAGAGAGAGACAGAGAGTTACCTACAAAGGAACACCCATCAGATTGTCAAATGATTACTCAACAGAAACACAACAAGCTAGAAGTGAATGGAAGGAGGTATACAAAGTGTTGCAAAGCAAAGGACTGAATCCAAGAATACTATATCCAGCAAGACTATCAATCAAAATTGAAGGGGAAATCAGGAGCTTTGCAGACAAAAAAAGCCTCAGGGAGTTTATCACCACCAAACCAGCAATGCAAGAATTGCTAAAGGGAATACTGTAAAAAGAAGAAATAAACAGGTAAGAAGGAATACAGACACAAAAATAGATATGACTGCAAACAAATACCTTTCAGTAATAACTTTAAATGTAAACGGACTAAATGCTCCAATCAAAAGACATCGAGTAGCTGAATGGATAAAAAAACACGACCCATGTATATGCTGTCTACAAGAGACCCACCTCAGAACAAGAGACTCACACAGATTGAAAGTGAAGGAATGGAAAAATATCTTTCAGGCAAATGGAAATGAAAAAAAAGCTGGGGTAGCAATACTTATATCTGACAAAATAGACCTCAAAGTAAATGCCATAACAAGAGATAAGGAAGGCCACTTCATAATACGAAAGGGAGAAATCCAACAAGAAGAAATAATTCTGGTAAACATATACGCTCCCAATATAGGAGCACCCAAATACATAAAAAAAACTCCTGGAGGATATCAAGGGAGATATTAATAGCAATACAATCATAGTAGGAGACTTTAATACCCCACTATCACCACTGGACAAATCCTCTAAACAAAAAATCAGCAAAGAAACAGCAATCCTAAATGACTCACTAGACCAGATGGAATTAATTGACATCTTCAGAACATTTCACCCCAAAGCCACAGAATATACATTCTTCTCAAGTGCACATGGGTCATTTTCAAAGATAGACCATATGCTGGGTCACAGGCAAAGTCTCTTCAAATTCAAGAAGATAGAAATTATATCAAGCATCTTCTCAGATCACAGTGGCATAAAACTGGAAATCAACTACAATAAATACAATCCAAAGAAATCAAACACATGGAGACTAAACAGCATGCTATTAAACAAGGACTGGGTCACCAGAGAGATCAAGGAAGAAATAAAAAACATCATGACAACAAATGACAATGAAAACACAACAATCCAAAATCTATGGGACACAGCGAAAGCAGTCTTGAGAGGGAAGTTCATAGCTCTACAGGCCTATTGCAAAAAACAAGAAACAATGGTAATAAATTACTTAACCCTACAACTCAAAGAGCTAGAAAAAGAGCAGCAAGAAAAGCCCAGTGTAACCAGAAGGAAGGAAATAACAAAGATCAGAGCGGAGATAAATGACATAGAGACCAAAGAAACAATACATAAGATCAACAAAACCAAGAGCTGGTTCTTTGAAAGGATAAACAAGATTGATGGACCTCTAGCCAGGCTCACCAAGAAGCAAAGAGAGAGGACCCAAATAAACAAAATCAGAAATGAAAGAGGTGAAATAACAACAGACCCTGCTGAGATACAAAGGATTGTTACAAAATACTACGAACAACTCTATTCCAACAAACTGGACAACCTGGAGGAAATGGACATATTCCTAGAAAAATATAACCTTCCAAAAATCAATCAAGAAGAATCTAAACAGCTCAACAGGCCAATAACTATGGACGAAATTGAAGCAGTCATCAAAAAGCTTCCGGCAAACAAAAGCCCGGGGCCTGATGGCTTCACAGGAGAGTTTTACCAAACATTCAAGGAAGAACTAAAACCTATCCTCCTCAGACTATTCCAAAAAATTCAAGTGGAAGGAACACTTCCAAGCTCCTTCTATGAAGCCAGCATCACCCTAATACCAAAACCAGATAAAGACAACACAATGAAAGAGAATTACAGACCAATATCCCTCATGAACATAGATGCCAAAATCCTCAACAAAATTCTAGCAAATCGGCTCCAGCAGTACATCAGAAAGATCATACACCATGACCAAGTAGGATTTATCCCAGGAATGCAAGGATGGTACAATATCCGCAAATCAATAAACGTGATACATCACATAAACAAATTGAAAGATAAAAATCACATAGTCATACCAATTGATGCAGAAAAAGCATTTGACAAAATCCAACACCCTTTCTTGATAAAAACTCTCAACAAGATGGGAATAAAAGGCTCATACCTCAACATAATACAAGCTATATATGATAAACCCACAGCAAACATCATACTCAATGGACAAAAACTAAAAACATTTCCCCTAAGAACAGGAACAAGACAGGGATGCCCACTCTCACCACTCCTGTTTGACATAGTACTGGAAGTATTAGCCATTGCAATTAGACAAGAAGAAGAAATAAAAGGCATCCAAATGGGAAAAGAACAAGTAAAGCTGTCTTTATTTGCAGACGACATGATATTGTACATAAAAAATCCAAAAGACTCCGTCAAAAAACTAATAGACTTAATAAAGGAATTCGGCAATGTAGCAGGATACAAAATTAACGCCAAGAAATCTATGGCCTTTCTATACACCAATAGTGAACTTACAGACAGAGAGACTAAAAAGGCAATCCCATTTACCATCGCACCAAAAAAATTAAGATACCTAGGAATAAACTTAACTAAGGAGGTAAAAGACCTATACACGGAAAACTACAGGACACTGAAAAAAGAGATAGAGGAAGACGTAAACAGATGGAAGAACATACCATGTTCATGGATAGGTAGAATCAACATCATTAAAATGTCCATACTACCCAAAGCAATCTATAGATTCAATGCACTCCCCATTAAAATACCAATGGCATATTTCACAGACCTTGAAAGAACTCTCCAAAAATTCATCTGGAATAAAAAAAGACCCCGAATAGCCACAGCAATCCTGAGAAAGAAGAATAAAGTAGGAGGGATCTCAATACCAGATTTCAAGCTGTATTACAAAGCCACTGTTCTCAAAACAGCCTGGTACTGGCACAAGAACAGACATATAGATCAATGGAACAGAATAGAGAATCCAGATATTGACCCAAACCACTATGCTCAATTAATATTTGACAAAGGAGGCATGAACATACAATGGAATAAAGACAGTCTCTTCAATAAATGGTGTTGGGAAAATTGGACAGATACATGCAAAAAAATGAAGCTTGATCACCAACTTACGCCATACACAAAAATAAACTCAAAGTGGATACAGGACTTAAACATAAGACGGGAAACCATAAAAATACTAGAGCAATCCACAGGCAGCAAAATCTCAGACATATGCCAAAAGAAATTCTTCACTGACACTGCTCCTAGGGCAATGGAAGCTAAAGAGAAAATTAACAAATGGGACTACATAAAAATAAAAAGCTTTTTCACAGCAAAAGAAACCATCAACAAAACAACAAGAAGGCCCACTGCATGGGAGAACATATTTGCAAATGGCATCACTGATAAAGGTTTAATCTCCAACATCTACAGGCAGCTTATGCAACTTAATAAAAGGAAGATAAATGATCCAATAAAAAAATGGGCAACAGACCTAAATAGAATCTTTTCAAAAGAAGACAGAAGGAAGGCCAAGAGACACATGAAAACATGCTCAATGTCACTAATTATCCGAGAGATGCAAATCAAAACAACAATGCGGTACCATCTCACACCTGTCAGAATGGCTATCATCAACAAATCAACAAACGACAAGTGTTGGCGAGGATGCGGAGAAAAAGGAACCCTCGTGCACTGCTGGTGGGAATGCAGATTGGTGCAGCCACTGTGGAGAACAGTATGGAGTTTCCTCAAAAAACTGAAAATGGAACTCCCATTTGACCCAGCAATCCCACTCCTGGGAATATATCCGAAGAAACTAGAAACACCAATCAGAAAGGATATATGCACCCCTATGTTCATAGCAGCACAATTCACCATAGCTAAGATTTGGAAACAGCCTAGGTGCCCATCAGCAGATGACTGGATCAGAAAACTGTGATACATCTACACAATGGAATACTATGCTGCCATAAAAAAGAAGGAATTCTCATCATTTGCAGCAACCTGGATGGAATTGGAGACATTATGTTAAGTGAAATAAGTCAGTCAATGAAAGAAAAATACCACATGATCTCACTCATTTATGGATAATAAAGAACATTATAAAATTGAACAAAAAGATAGATACAGAGACAGTAAAGCATCAAACAGACTGTCAAATTACAGGGGGAAGGTTAGGGAGAGGTGGGGGAGATAAGAGATCAATCAAAGGACTTGTATGCATGCATATAAGCATAACCAATGGACGCAAAACTCTGGGGGGTGAGGGCATATATGGGAGTGGGGTGGGGTGGGGGCAATGGTAAGATATGTACACATATAATACCTTAATAAAAAAATTGAAAAATAAAAAAAATAAAATAAAACATTGGAAATGTGGAGATTTATATGTAATTCTAAAATGACTCCTGTGAGACAGGTAAAATTATTATCACTTATTTTACATATGGGTCAAACCAGGCTTAAAGAGATTATACACACACACACACACACACACACACACACACACACACACACACAAAAGCCTAAGCAACCGAATGACCGAATGACCAGTCGTTATTATTTTTTTTTTTAAATTTCTTTATTGATTAAGGTGTCACATATTTGTCCTCATCCCCCCATTCCCATCCCACACCCCTCACCATGGATGCCCCAACCCTCTGTTGAACTTAAGCATTGGTTAGGCTCATATGCATGCACACAAGACCTTTGGTTGATCTCTCCCCCCTCCCCCCACCCTCCCCTATCCTCCCTCTGAGGCCCGATAGTCCGATCGATGCCTCCTTGTTTCTGGTTCTGTTCTTGTTCATCAGTCTATGTTGTTCATCATTTCCCCTAGATGAGCGAAATCATGTGTCACTAGAGATATACTTATAAGAATTGAATGTGCGACGGGCAATAATAGTTATGCTGACAGGCAAATGAATCAGTCTGTAGTGAGTTTCTTTCTGGTCCAACAGTTCTTTTGAGACCCAATATCAATGTCCACCAGTTCCTTATGAGTACATGTCGGCACTGACCCCTCAGCTCTGGATGGTGGACAAATGGTGGTAATGCAGGTCCGACTCCCTCTGGTTTGGTCTCGGCCGGATCCAGGGGCACGGCTTCACCCGGATCCAGGGGCCCACGGCCTCACCCGGACCCGGGATCCAACCTCACCCGGATCTAGGGGCACACGGCCTCGCCCAGACCCAGGATTCAGCTTCATCCGGACCCAGGGTCGCGTGGCCTCACCCGGATCCAGGGGCCCACAGCCTCACCCGGACCCGGGACCCAGGCTCACCCAGATCCAGGGGCCCACGGCCTCACCCGGACCCGGGACCCAGGCTCACCCGGATCCAGGGGCCCACGGCCTCACCCGGACCCAGGGCCAGGCTCACCCGGAAATGACCAGTCGTTATGATGTGCACTGACCACCAGGGGGCAGATGCTCGATGCCAGAGCTGCCCCCTGGTGGTCAGTGTGCTCCCACAGCCAACCTCCCATGGCCGGCCAACCTCTCACAGTCCCTCCCGCTGGTCAGCTGGCCCAGATCGGCCCCCATCAGCCCCGATCGCCAGCCAGGCCGAGGGACCCCACCTGTGCACGAATTCGTGCACTAGGCCTCTAGTAGTGTATAAAAGTTCACTGAGCTAAGAAGTAGGTAGAGCACAGATCAAATCCCAAGTTTCTCTGGTTCCAAAGCCCATGGTCATTACTACTATGCCAGAGGTCCTCAACCCTGGCTGCATATTAGAATCATTTGGGGGAGCTTTTTTATTTATTTTTTATTTTTTAAAATATATTTTATTGATTTTTTACAGAGAGGAAGAGAGAAGGATAGAGAGTTAGAAACACCGATCAGCTGCCTCTTGCACACCCCCTACTGGGATGTGCCCGCAACCAAGGTACATGCCCTTGACCGGAGTCGAACCTGGGACCCTAGAGTCCACAGGCCGACGCTCTATCCACTGAGCCAAACTGGTTTCGGCAGGTGGGGGGGGGGAGCTTTTTTAAATGTCAATTCTCAAGACCCCTTCCTGGAAGAATACCAGTAAATCAGTATCTTTGGGGGTCTGCAAGGAAATGGGTTATTTTTTTAACTCCTCAAATCCTTATAAAAATGAAAAGCTAGACTTGAACTCCATTATGCTTTGCACTTACAATGAAATGGCTAATTCCTATTACAGCCTAGAGGGCTCTTCGTGACTTAACCTGCCCATCTCCAGACTCCTCTTGCACTTATTTCCCTCCCATAGAGCATTGGCATTATTTAAATAGAGCTTCAATCTTTCCAGAACCATCAGCTATGATATGATCTAGAATTCATAAAAAGACTTTTGAATCATGTTGATTCTCCACTTGAATTTACCACAAACTTGTCCATGTAACCTCAAACAAGTCCTTTGATGCCACAAAGACATAGCATCCTAATGGACTCAGCAGGTTTGGAGCTATTTCTGAACCAAGACCTTACAATATTTGTAAAACAGATTATAATTCTAAAGAGACTACAGGTTCTCATATCCATCCCTCAATCCATCATTATTCTCATTCTTTCTCAGTTTATTGATGCAGATAATCACTGCACTTCTCCCTAAATAAGTCTTAATTTTTATCATAAGCTAGTGCTCCATATTAGTTTAAAACTATGTACAATTTATATGCAATTGATGGGAGTTTTTAATTGGTAGTAGACTAGCAGCTTACCACTAAGAGCATTCAAGTAAGAATTCAAGAATCGGCGAATGTTCTGTATTTCACTGCCATCTATTGGATTTTGGTTGTTTCCAAAATGTTTTAAGTTTTTCATGTGCAGATCAATTCACTTTAAATTTTTTATTATTTTTTAAATCCTCACCTGAGGGTACCCCCCCCAATTGATTTCTAGAGAGAGTGGAAGGGAGGGAAGAGGGGGAGAGAAACACATTGACTGGTTGTCTCCTGCATGAGGCCCTAGCAGGGCTGGGGAACCTGCAACCAAGATATGTGCCCCGGGAATCAAACCCGGGACCCTTCAATCTCAGGCCAACACTCTAATCACTGTGCAAAGCTGGCTAGGACCTATTAACTTAGTTATTAAATTCCATTACACACATATAGCACTATTACAATTGTTAAACACAATTGTGCTATGTGCAGTTCTTTTTCCTTTATGTTTACAAAACTACTTAGACTCAAAAGTACAAAGCATAAAGGAAGAGACTGATGAATTTTCTTCAAAATGCAAGAACACCTGTACAACAAAGACACCACTAATTAAGTTTAAAAAGTGATAAATAGGGCCCTAACCGGTTTGGCTCAGTGGATAGAGCGTTGGCCTGTGGACTGAAGGGTTCCAGGTTCAATTCCGGTCAAGGGCATGTACCTTGGTTGTGGGCACATCCCCAGTAGCGGGCATGTAGGAGGCAGCTGATCGATGTTTCTGACTTTCTATCCATCTCCCTTCTTCTCTGTAAAAAATCAATAAAATATATTTTTTAAAAAGTGATAAATAGGGATAAAATATTTGCTGTATTTTTTAAGCAGTCAAGTATTACTGTTTTAATATGCACAACAATTTTTAAACCTCCTTCAGGAAAACACAAACCTCAATAGAACAATGCCAAAAGTCAAATATAACTATATGCTCAATCTTACTATTAAATTTTCAAAAATAAGGAATCAAAAGTTTGGCAATTCCAAATGTTGGTGTTCTTGTGAAGAACAAAGGTCTCAACTGCTGATGGGTGTGTAAGTGGCTAAAACTCTTTGGAAATTAATTTTTTCAGCTGTAGAAATGTTGAATGCCCTGAAACAAAGCCAATCCACTTCTCAAAGTCAATCATGGAAAATTCATATGCATGCTCAGAAGACATGTGAAAGAACAGTCATTGTTCTCTTCCTTGTAAGAATAGAAATCTGGAAAGAATATACATGTCTATCTTGGGAAGAAGGAAAATGTATATTGGTATTTCTGAAATGGGAAATAGTACAGCAGTTACAATGAATGGCCTAGAACAGTGGTCGGCAAACTCATTAGTTAACAGAGCGGCAAACCACGGCTCGCGAGCCGCATGTAGCTCGCGAGCCGCAGTTTGCCGATCACTGGCCTAGAGCTACAGGCATTGGCATGGAGAGATGTCAAAATATAATACATGGTGGGTAGCTGGTTGGTCAAGATATGTGCAATGCAGCCCTACTTATGGGAAATTTTATATGACGGAAACGTTTATTTAGAGGCAGAGATAAGTGACAAAAATTGTGGATTTGAGGGTTATGGAGTTGCCCTGAGGAATGAAGGCGGGGGGGGGGGGGGGGGAATAGAGTTGGTGAGATGAAGAAGAGAACTTCCTAAAAGTTTTGTGAAATTAATTTTGTTTGTTTTTTTAATATGTTTTTATTGCTTTCAGAGAGGAAAGAAGAGGGAGAGACAGACATATCAGTGATGAGAGAGAATCATTGATTAGCTGCCTCCTGCATGCCCCACACTGAGGATTGAGTCTGCAACCTGGGCACGTGCTCTGACCGGGAATCGAACTGTGACCTCCTGGTTCATAGATCCATGCTCAAACACTGAGCCAGGCCAGCCCGGCTGTAATTGTTTTTCAGTTAACAAAAGGAAGAAAGGAATTCTTACTTTAATAAAAGCAGTTTTAATTGTACAGTGAAGCAGTGTTCTTTTATTTTCCACTAGAACAGAGGAAACAGTGAAATCAGAGGCAAAAGCACATTTTGCTGCTAATAAGAAATCTCACAAGGCAAACTAAAGTTATATCTTTCAACAATTTGAGCAGCACAAGCAGATGAATAGACGAGCTGTGGCTGAGGCAGAGAAAAGCAGCTGGCAGATGGGAGAAACAGGAAGACTGAAAAACTCCTTCATGAGGAATATCAGGAAAGGGACAAGACAGGCCTAAGCAGGGCTTTGTAAAAATAGGTAGAGATAGAATATGCTTTCCTTGTTTTGAACATAGAAAGTTCATTTATTTAGACAATGTCTGTCTGTCAATCCCATAACCCCATACCTATTTGTCAAAACAGGGCACTGAACCATCTGGTTCTGATTACTCATGTCTGCTGAACGTTCTTGTTTCTCTTACTGAAGGTGTCACAGGAGTTGAACCATATACCTAACACTGTATTGCTCTTATTTATTTGCTCCCCACGTCACAGAAACCTCCTTACAGAACCCATTGGTCATGGGATTATAATAAACACAGTTCTAAGAAGGCAGATGGGAAACCACCAAAAGCCAAAGGATGTTTGTTATTATTAGGGAGGAGAAGAACAGAATTTCCTCTTCCTCCTCATTTCCCTCTCTGTCACTGTCATCATGGGCAGTTCCTTCCATTGAAATTCTGAAAAATTAAAAACTGATTTCCTAGGACTTCAAGCATCGCTATGAAAAGGGGAGAGTTCTGATTTAAGACAATGGTTACTAAATAAAGGTGAAAAATAAATGTAATGAGTTATATACACCCTCCTGGTTGCTTCAGGTTGAAATGGGAACTCATACATTTCAACCCATGAAAATAACACTGGCATTAATGATTTTCTTACACCTATGCCATTCATAAATGTCCTTCTGTACTTTTCAGATTATAAAATCTTGTTAGGGACTAAAGAACTCAGTGAATTCATAAATGTTTGCAGTTTATCACATCTGGAGCAAAATCCTGTGGACTTGGGGATTATCTTCTTGGTTATTATAGCCAGTTAATCATGCTGTCCTCTTATTTGTATTCTCATCTCTCCTTTCAAAGGGCCTTGGCCAAGACCCCCAAGCCTGCTAAGGATCCACCTTTTCAATCAGCCTTGGCAGTATAATTCAAACTTAGATTGTTTACTCCTTCAGAGGTGAGCACACACCGGAGCCATCTACAATCCTAGTGTGTTAACTGAGCATGCTATCTAGATCAAATTTACCACTGTAAAATTATCTTTGTGTAATATACCCATACAGCTTAATTGTGGGTAATCTCCATCCACATATTTTTGTCTCGATGATCTCATCCCATATGAACAGCATTGAATCTCATCTATATTCTAATAGGCCCAAAATCTGTATGTATCTCCATCTTAGAACTTTCTCATGAACTCTTGATTTATTTTATCTCCACTTGGATGTGACATCTGAACTTTAATATTTCCGTAACTGAGCTCCTAATATGTCCCCTCAAACTGCTCCACCTTCCCTCTTCCCAATCTTAGGGGACTCCCTATCACTCAAGCAGTTCAGAACAGAAATCTTGGGGTCCGTTTGGACTCCTCTTCCTCACACATCCTACTTCTAAACTACCAAGGAAATCTCACCACTCCACCCTTAAAATACAGGGTAGGGCAAAAGTAGGTTTACAGTTGTAAGTATGTGAAACCGTTTATTTTTTAAAATATATATTTATTGATTTCAGAGAGGAAGGGAAAAGGAGAGAGAGAGAAACATCAATGATGAGAGAGAATCATTGATCAGTTGCCTCCTGCACACCCCCACTGGGGATCTAGCCCACAACCCAGGCATGTTCTCTGACAGGAAATCCAACCATGACCTCCTGGTTCATAGGTTAATGCTCAACCACTGAGCCACGCCTGGCCGGGCTATTCTTGTATTTTTATTTATTAACTAGAAGCCCGATGCACGAAATTCGTGCACGGCAGGGGGTTGTCCCTCAGCCCAGCCTGTACCCTCTCCAATCTGGGACTCCTGGAGGGATGTCCGATTGCCCGTTTAGGCCCGATCCTGGTGGGATCGGGCCTAAACGGGCGGTCGGACATCCCTCTCACAATCCAGGACTGCTGGCTCCCAGCTGCTTGCCTGCCTGTCTTCCTGATTGCCCCTAACTGCTTCTGCCTGCCAGCCTGATCACCCCCTAACCACTCTGCTGCCAGCCTGGTTGATGCTTAACTGCTCCCCTGCCAGCCTGTTTGCCCCCAACTTCCTTCCTCTGCCAGCCTGGTCACCCCTAACTGCCCTCTCCTGCAGGGTTGATCATCTCCCACTGCCCTCCCTTGCAAGCCTGGTCCCTCTCAACTGCCCTCCCTTGCAGGCCAGGTGCCTCCCAACTGCCCTCTCCTGCTGGCCATCTTGTGGTGGCCATCTTGTGTCCACATGGGGGCAGGACCTTTGACCACATGGGGGCAGCTATATTGTGTGTTGCAGTGATGATCAATCTGTATATTACTCTTTTATTAGATAGGATAGTGGCCTGGTGAACGGGTGGGGGCCAGCTGGTTTGCCCTGAAGGGTGTCACAGATAAGGGTGGGGGTTCCCTTGGGGTGTGGGGCGGCCTGAGCGAGGGGCCTGTGGTGGTTTGCAGGCCGGCCACGCCCCCTGGCAACCCAAGTGGAGGCCCTGGTATCTGGAATTTATTTTCCTTCTACAATTGAAACTTTGTAGCCTGGAGCGGAGCCAAGCCTGGGGCTCCGGCAGCCATTTCTGTGGCAGTTAATTCACCTTCTACAATTGAAACTTTGTAGCCTTAAGCAGGTGAGCCTGGCCAGGGTGTGCGGAAAGCTTTGCTTCCCCTGTTGCCGCCGGCAACCCTGGCCTGCTCTCTCAAGCTCCATTCTGCCGCCATTTGTTTGAATTTGTTTACCTTCTATAATTGAAACTTTGTGGCTTGAGTGGAGGCTTAGGCCTGCAACGGCTATGGAAAGCTTGGCTTACTCTGTTACCTGGGAAACCTTGCTCTCTGTGGCTGTAGCCATCTTGGATTGGGGTTAATTTGCATACTCGCCCTGATTGGCTGGTGGGCATGGCTTGGCTGGTGGGCGTGGTTTATGTAGCGGAGTGATGGTTAATTTGCATATTACCATTTTATTAGAGAGGATTATTGTATTATTTTCCACATGAATAACTATAAACCTACTTTTGCCCCACCCTGTATATCTAAAATCTGACCACTTCTCATCACCTCCAGGATTGCTAAGCTTGTCCAAGCCATCAGTACCTAAGGTCTAGTTTACTGCAATTGCTTCCTACCATATCCCAAGCTTCTGCCCTTATATTTACGTCCATTTAAATACAGCAGTAAGAGGACCTCTTAGTATCTAAGTCTCCCCATTTTCCTCAGGGCAAAGCCAAAATCTTGCTCTCATAACTTGGCCTCTCTTTACCTCTCTTGTTCACCTTCTACCTTTTCCTCTAATGGTTCCACGTGCATTCCTTCTTGTGACCTTTCCTCTGATTGTTCTCAATTCCTTCCTGGAATCCCAGGTCCACAAATATCTATTGGATTAATCCTTTACTTCCTCTAATTTGCTCAAATCTCATCTTCTTAATGAGATCCACTTTATTTGCCTATTTAATATTATACTTCGCTTTCTTTTCCTGATTTATGACTGTTTCTGTCTCTATCTAAAATACTATATAATCCACTTTTTTTTAATGAATCTTTATTGTTCAGATTACAATTGTTTCTCCTTTTTCCCCCCATATCTCCCACCACCCAGTTCCCACCCCCCCTCTGCTCTTACCTCCCCCCCACTGTCCTTATCCATAGGTGTATGATTTTTGTCCAGTCTCTTCCCATACCCCCCACACAGACACCCCTTTCCCCCTGAGAATTATCAATCCATTCCCATTCTATGCCTCTGATTCTATTAAGTTCACCAGTTTATTCTGTTCCTCAGATTTTTAATTCACTTGACTTTTAGATTCACTTGTTGATAGATATGTATTTGTTGTTCATAATTTTTATCTTTCTTCTTCTTTTTCCTCTTTTTAAAGAATACCTTTCAGCATTTCATATAATACTGGTTTGGTGGTGATGAACTCCTTTAGCTTTTTCTTATCTGTGAAGCTCTTTATCTGCCCTTCAATTCTGAATGATAGCTTTGCTGGGTAGAGTAGTCTTGGTTGTAGGTTCCTGCTATTCATCACTTTGAATATTTCTTGCCACTCCCGTCTGGCCTGCATGGTTTCTGTTGAGAAATTAGCTGATAATCGTATGGGAGCTCCCTTGTAGGTAACTAACTGTTTTTCTCTTGCTGCTTGTAAGATTTTCTCTTTGTCTTTTGCCCTTGGCATTTTAATTATGATGTGTCTTGGTGTGGTCCTCTTTGGATTCCTCTTGTTTGGGGTTCTGTGTGCTTCCTGGACTTGTAAGTCTATTTCTTTCATCAGGTGGGGGAAGTTTTCATTCATTATTTCTTCAAATAGGTTTTCAGCATCTTGCTCTCTCTCTTCTTCTGGCACCCCCATAATTCTGATGTTGGTTCGCTTGAAGTTGTCCCAGAGGCTTCTTACACTATCTTCAACTTTCTGAATTCTCTTCTCTTCATACTTCTCTGGAGCAGTGTCCTTGGCCTCTTTGTATTCCAAATCTTTGAGTTGATGCTTGCGATCCTCTAGTCTGCTGTTGGGTCTCTGTATAATATTTTTTATCTCAGTCAGTGTATGTTTAATTTCTAGTTGGTCCTTTTTCATATCTTCGAGGGTCTCATTGAATTTATCGGCCTTTTCCATGAAATTCTTGAAAAACCTTATAACCGTGGTTTTGAACTCTATGTCCAGTCGCTTGTTCTCCTCCATTTCTTTGGTTTGTGATCTGTTTCCTTGCCTCCTCATTTCGCTGCTTCCCTGAATTGGTAGGGTAGCTTTGTGTACTAGATGTCCTATTGGTTCAATGGGTCAGCCTCTCAGTTACTTGAGGTGGACACTCTTGGTGTACCCTTGTGTACTGTGTGCCCCCCAGCAGGAGCTACAGCAAGAACTAGTTTTCTCCTCCTTTGCTTGGGCGGTTTTGGAGCAGTCTGACTGGAGCTGCAGTTTATTTGGTTAAGCTGCCACAGAACAGGCCATTTATATGCAAAAGCCGCTGTGTGGAGCCTGGGCAGGTTTGTAGAATGTGCGGGGCGGGCCTCAGGGCGGGGCGGGATCTCAGGGCGTCCCTAGGCTGGGGCGTGGCCAACGGCAATGTCTCTGCCTTTCCACGTTTCCAAGTCCCTGCGCCCCGCGTTCCAGCGCAGTAAAACAATGATTGCTGGGCGCACCTCTGCAAAAAAGTCACTCTCACTTTCTGACCCGATGGCCGAGAGTCCAGCTTTTCCCCGTAGGTGTCTGGGTCCCCCGCGAGTCCCCAGAAACTGGGTTTCAGAGTGATCGGGAGCTTGTCTCCCTGCGGGTTGAAGAAAAACCGCGCGCCCAGTCGCCCGCCGCCAGCCTGATTCGCGCACCTCCGTACCTCAGCTTTTCAGCGTTTGTGCTCCTTTCTCTCCTTAGTTGTAAATCTTCCACTCAGCCAGCTTTCCCGTGGTTCTGGGTGGTAGACGTTTTGTCTTTTAGTTGTATTTTTGAAATTGTTGTTCGAGGCAGCAGATTAGTTGTTTAACCATGCCGCCATCTTGGTTCCTCCCTCTATAATCCACTTTTGATTATGTTATTTATTAGCTGTGTCATTTCTCCTAGGATGTAATATTGAGAGAAGTTAACTTTATGTGTTTCATTCGTTGGTGTATCTCTAGGTGACTATAACAGAACCTGGCATATGGTAGACATTCAGTAACTATTTGATGAATAATTCTATCTTGGTGCTCCTATTAAAGTAAATATTGCTATACAAATGCCATGGGTCATTTAGCTCTATTATTGTTCAAATATCCTGCAACCTGTTCCTGTATCCCTCTACCCAAATAGTAGGTGTTTATTAATGGAAAATAATCACAAATGAATATATGACTAGGTTTAAGCACTGGAAAGATGTGAGATAGCTAGAGAAGTACTAGTTATTAACTAGCACAGGAAGCTACCTTACCTACCCATACATGTGGGTGTAATTTGAGAAGACTTGGGTTGGATCTCTGACCAAAATGATCTCCTTTTCCATTATATAGTTTCAAGTACTATACTTATTAGTATCTTTATTTATATATAAACACATTTATGATGGGTTTATTTTACATGTGCCATGTCATCTATTGGGAATAAATAATATATATTTTAGTACATATTACTATATATAGATTATATATATATATATATATATCATCTACAGGAAATATATCAATATATATATCAATATATATATATATATATATATATCAATCACTTTTTGAGGAAGCTTTAATCTAGCCACATCATCTAATGAAAGAAGAAAATCAACAGGAGCACCTGTAAGATGGCAGGTGCTTTGACACATTATTTACTTTTCAGCACAAACCATGGCGATTTGATTTATTTCACCTATTTTACAAGAGGGGAAGTGAGGTACAGAAAACCCAGCTTGTGAACCTAGCAGAGTGCTGTGATCTTAAGTCAAAAGTCCTGATTCCAAGACCAGGACTCCACTGCCATCTTCCCACTCAGCCCCTAATCCTTCTCACACTCCCATTGGAATGATGTCGCAGAGGAAAGTAATAAATGGTTACTCTGCTCTTCAGTCATCTCATGGCAACCCTACTAACAATAAACCCTTTCATGAAATGTTAAATTTGTTAACTTTGGGACTCTTTGGCTTCCCACTGTAATTAATAACTCACCCTCTAAGGAAATTCACACTGAAATGAATATTAGCTCACGTATGATTTAAAAACATACCAGAGGATATGATAAAGAGACTATTGTAATGTCTAAGATGGAAATGGCTTTCTTGCAAATTTCAGGATTCAAGTCTAAATAAACACCAGCAAGAAAAAGGAACCAAAGCCAAGTAAAATTTGTGATTAAAACAGAAATGTAGAATGGTAGTTTCAAGGGGAAAAATCAGGCTCTTTTATTATTAACCAATGACACACCGTTTTCCTAGAAATAATTCTTAGATAGCACTCTTCAAAATTTAAGTTATAAGAAGGTCAATGAAAGAGCTGATTATCTTATTAGTTTCCAGAAATTTCCTCATTCATATCTGAATGACAATGAATTTCTGTCTCATCCTCCTGGGTGAAGCAAAAAAAATAAAATAAAAAGTAAATTAGATGACCTACCATGCTTGTTGAAATTGAAGACATTTCAAAATACTTATTAAGTACTGTCCACTTTGTCTAAACAAATCTGCCATACATTTTCTCTGAGTCCTGCCCACGCTCTTGTAAGGTTTGAATATCTCTTTGTTCAGTCATTCAAATAATTGTATAGCTTCCTTTAAACATTTCCTGTTTTTGCTTTTTAACATTAACATAAACCTAAACATTGATTAAGATATTTTTTTCTAATTATTTGAATCATTTGTTGATAGAATCGATACTTTTGAATATCCAGATCATCCAAGAATTTACCAACATTTACTCACATGAACCTAAAAGATGAACTCAATTAGTTTTTTAAATGAATTTAGAAAAGTAGTTCTAAACATAGTAGGATTGGAGCCATCTTTCTTACTGAAAAGCTGATCTGTCAAAAGTTAAACATAAAATTACCATACAACCTAGTAGGAGATACCTGACATTAGGTATCAAAAACCCAAGAGAAACGAGACATGTTCACACAAAGACGTGCACATAAATATTCATAGTAGCATTATTCATAATCACCAAAAACTGGAAACAACCTGCTTGCCCATCAACTGATGGATGGTTAAGTAAAATTTGCTATATCTATCATATGATCTCCAATAACTTTTCATTTGACCTTTAGTCTTTTTATATCATATCATCAGTAGATAATTATAACTTTTTCTACTTTTTACCAGTATTTTTAGCATTTTGTAACTATATAAGATGGTTGTATTAGCTACCATTTCTGGAATGATGGTTCAAGAAAGCGGCAGAAGGCGGCCTGGGCTTGTTTCTCTTAGGGGCTGAGACTGCTCTTCATTTACCAAGCCCAGTTTCCTTTTCTTCTGCGCAGTTAGCCTGGACAGTCAAGTGGGACCATAGAATCGGATGGGATATGGGCAGAAGTAATGCACATCACTCTCAAGTCTGTTCCTTAACATCTTCCAAATTATTTTCCTACTCTTTCTCTTTTCCCATCCCCGTCTAGAGGCCAAGAGTACAGATTCCTTAGTGGACTTTGTGGCCAAAGAAAGGAGGAGCCTGACTCTTGAATCAATATTCAGAGGACAACTGCTGGGCAGATTGCCAGACTGACAACTCTCAAACCATAAGCAGATTTTATTGGGGATGCCACTACAATTTGGGGGCTTCTTGTTTCAATAATGACCTTATCCTGATTATTACACTTATTTTAATGGGAATGATGCTAATCCAAACTCCCTGACAATTTTGGCTGTTATTCTGAAATGCATGGAATTTTCAAAAACATTCTCTGATTCCTATTAATAACTTCATAAGTCTAAAATCAATCTAAGATTTATGAAGTAACTTTTGAATTATATATGATTATCATATAATTTTAACTGTCTTTTTTGGTAATGAATCATATCCATAGGTTATCCAATGTTCTATCACACTGGGTTCCTAGAATGAAATTCTCCTCACCATACTGAACAATTTCATGTTACTAGTATATTGCTGAATTCAATTTGCTGAATTTTCTTTTCCATTTTGAGTCTCAATCAGTGATATTGACCTGTTGTTTTTAACTTATCCATTTTTTCTTTTTTTCCTTTCTTTTCCATTATACTTTTTAAAATGTATTTCTTATAATGTTTTTCAGGGTTTTATTAACTTTGTACATATATTCAGAAAATAATATTTTCTGTGGATCATTTTCAATAGAATATGTATATTTATTGCTTGAAATTTCCAAAGAACTTTACTTTGAAGTCATCCTGAGTCAGTGTTTTTGTGGGGGTATTTGGTAACGATTTCAGTGTATCCCATGGTCACTTGATATTCAAATATTCTAGCTCTGGTCAATTTTAAACATTGTGATTCTTATGAAATTATCCATTTTTATAATTAATATATTTATTTATCAATTCTATCTTTGTCTTCAAAATCTGAACTTATGAATCAAACTTCTGCTATGAAATCAAAACAATTCCATTGCCAAGTGTCAATGACATGCATAACATCGTTATAAACAGCATATTCTAAACTAAACCTGTTTAGACTTCTTTGTCCTAAATGAGACAATCAGAAATAGGATTCATCTGGACATTCCTCATAGCAAGCTGACTTCTACTCTCCAAGGTGAGGCAATAATAAACAGAACTTGGAACTATTGCTAATCACTGTTGGAGCAGAAAACAGCTAGAATTACCCTCACATGAATATGATAGAATTGGTGTCAACACAACAGTACCAACTCTGAAAGTCAAAGGCTAATCAGCTCAGTAGATTGATGCTCAATAATTATTTACAGAATAAATGAGTGGGAGCCCAAATCACTACTGTCCATAATCTCTTGGATATTTCTGCCTGCTGGTTGGAAATTGGAAAAGAAAGTAGTTTCCATTTTTAAACGTCAATATGCTAAAAAATGACAACACATGGTTCTTATAGAATATGTAGGTTCTCTAGGAGGAGATTAGCTCAAATGGAAAGGGCCCACTCTTTAATTCTGATCCAAACCTAGGATTTGTTAAAAAAGAGTCTATTTACTTAACTTTTATCAAATTATCAAATGTGGTCTACATCTAGTTATTAATACTATTTTATCATTATAAAATACAGTTTAACATGTCTCTATCCCAATAAAAATGCCATATTAAAAGAAATTGGGAATAATCCACTGGCTGGGGGCGGGGGGGGAGAAGGGGATTCCCTAAAAAAATTCCCTAGATATCTTTTTATACAATTTGGAAAACTAAAATCTCATTAAACCTAGTTTGGATAATTAAGTGATTAAAGATCTTGACATGTAGACAGAAGCACAAGTCTTCATAGCTTTCTAGAAATACAAGCTTTTCATTCATCACCATTCCACCATTGAACGCCCGTTAGCTAAGCAGATGGTGACAATTTAAGAAAGGAAATATAATGTTTGTAGCACAAAGTAATCTGTTGTCTCAACTTCTTTTGCCAAGGACATGCCTTTGTAATATTTCTAACATGTGTACCGATTCTGATTGGTGTCACAGTGCTGAAAGATAGTGGTTCCATGGGCGCTGTTGATTTATGGTGTGTCCCCATTTCAACTCTCATTACTACCTTAGCCTAGAAGTAGCAAGTGCGCCTTTTATTGATAAAATAGAGTGCTCCAAGACTGACTTTCTTTCTACCGACTGAGTAAAGGCAGGCCCCACCTTCTGTGGTCATGTAGGCAAGGCAATTCTCAACCTAACATGTCAAAGTGTTCTTGACCCTTTCTTCACAAAGACAAAAGGAATATGCCACACATATATGTAAGTTAATGTCCAATTTTCATACATGGTTCAGCAATAGCAAGGTAGCACTTGGGTCCTGTCTGTCTGAAAATATTCATCATATGTATTGCTGTATGTTCTTGCTTCATCTGTCAGAAAGGTAAAGCTTTACTCTGGTGACTGCCTGTAATTTGTGGGTCTAATTCTATATTTCAAATCTCTTAACTTATCCCTAAATGTACATGTTGTCAAAACAATACCCTGAAGTGATGATTAATTTAGAAAAAGGCAATATGTGAATTTTGGAAATATTGTTCTTTGAAGAGCAATGATGAGACAATTATGCATGAGAGCATATGGCTGACGTTGTGGGTGCTTGTCCAGTGCATAAGAGATACTGCAATCTGTATTTATACTAATGAATGAACAGGGAATCTTCTACGTTCTTTGTTCGTATTCAGTAATAGGAAATGACATCGAAGTGCAAAATTGGTTAGTTTACTTGAAAATTAAAATTATGTAATAACTTTCTTGAGGTTAGTGATGTAGAGAGAGTTCTAAAAATCATATTTTGTTGTTGTTTTAGAAAGGAGTACTTCCTTACTTTCTGGCAAAACAAATGCTCCAAGTTCATTTTTCATGTGCTGTGTCCCAGCCTGTGATATGACATTTCTCCAACAAGCCCTGATTCTTCACATTGGATTATGTTACTTAGAAAATAAGATCTATGATTTAGTACATTTTAAAATAAATATTTTATTTAAGAATAGTTTGAGATTTAAAAATAAAATTATAAATGTGGCATCAAGTCACCATATATCCCATACCTAGTTTCTCATATTTTTAGCATTTTATATAAATTCTAGAGGCCCAGTGCATGGATTCGTGCACCAGTGTGGTCCCTCAGCCTGGCCTGCGGGGATCACGCTGAAACCATCTCTCTGACATCCCCTCAGGGGTCCTGGATTTCGAGAGGGTGGTTCTCGGGTGACACACCCTGGAATTGGGCTCTGTTTTCTCTGGTTCTGGGTGCGTCACCCCAGAACTGCCACTGCCAAGTGACGGCAGCTCAGCAAGCAGCTCCTGTGTTGAGCATCTTCCCCCTGGTGGTCAGAGCGCATCATAGTTACTGGCCGGTCAGCCGGTTGCGTAGGCATTTATATAGATGTCACATTTGTTACACTCAGTAAACAAACATTGATACATCATAATAAACTAAAACCTATGTTTAATTCCAATTTTCTGACTTTGCCTTCTGCTGTTCTGAAGTCCCATCTGCGATACCATATTACATTCACATCATGTCTTTTTAGACTATGGCCTTTTCTCAGACTTTCCTTGTTTTTAGTGACCTTGACAGTGTTGAAGCGTACCGGTCCAGTCTTTTGTAGAATGTCCTTATTTAAGATCTGTCTGGTGTTTTTGTTATGATTATACAGAAGTTATCTGACTTGGGGAGGAAGACCACAGAGGGAAAGTTCCATTTCATCATATCTATCAAGGGCACATACTCTCAACATGATTTATTGATATTGATGTTGGTCTTGACATTGTGAAGTTACTCTGTTTATGCTCCTTCCCACACTGGACACTGTGGAAGATGACCACTATGCACAAGTTCACACTGAAGGAGTGGGGAGTTCTGTTCCCCTTGGTGAGGCAGATTATCTACACACATTATTTGGAATTCTTCTGCATGAGAGATCTGTCTATTGGATCCCATTTATTTATTCAAACAATTCTATCAGTATAGACTCGAGGATACTTACGTTATATGTTGAGTTATATCCAGATCTACTGCATTTTCTTGCTCAAATTACTCTAGATTTGGACAAATAAAATACTATTTCACTCAACATATACATACAGAGTTTAAAAATCAGTCCTCTAAAATGAACTATTCTCATAATAATTAGCTATTATTATTGTGTCTTTCTATAAGTCAGACACTGTAGTTAATACTTTAAACATAGTGTTATTCCTAAAAAACACTGAAGGGCATCTTAGAGATGAGTAAGTAAGGTTCTGTCACGTGATCCCCATTCCCTAATCATTTGCTCACCTCTAATATTCTATGTACATGTTCAGGTTCACCCAGATATGTAAGACATGTTCCAAAACAAGGTGTGAAAAGGAAAAAAAAATGATTAGCTTCTATAGATTTTTTTTTTTGTATGAAACCAAACTAATAGCCAGGGAATTTCACATCAATTATTTTTTTGGTAATATTGTCAGTGTTTTAGTTCTGAAGTTAATATCTAAAACTTTAAGCTAACGTGTCATGATTATATTGACTACAGGCCCTTTAAATTAAACATAATGGGGTTAAAATTAATTTAAAAGTGGAAAAGAAATTTGATATAATTTAGCTGTTCTCTAGTCCAATTTGCAGGGCTGTCCACCACATTAAAGAAGATTTCAAGATCATGTATATCGTTCCAATACACATGATCTGAATTATACATTTTCATTGGGTGAAAAAATCCCTTTATAAGTAAGTGAACCAGAACCTTTCTTTTTGATAAAAGTACAGAATACTTTTCACAGTTTTAGTATTCACTGAGTTTTCTCAAGCTGCAGCTACTCTAATACAATGAGGGGAGATTTTGGTCTGAACTTAATGAAGAGTTGTTTACCCTTTTTAAAACCATTTTTTTCAGTGTGTACAAATTTATAGCTTGTTCTTTTCTTTGTTGATTAGTATCCCACGTCATTTAATTTCAACTTGAAAATTTAATGACAAAACTAAATATGGCATCCTCACTGTAACAGTAAGAATAAAAGGAAAGTAATTCATAATAAAACTGCATTACCTATCTGTCTGTCTATCTATGTATCTATCTACAGTAAGAAGGTCACTAACTGTAAGTTTTTTAACCCACGTTTAAAAGATTAATTAACATGTAGATATAGTAAAGGAAGCTCATTAAAGAAATAATTGTAGTAACACCTACGAAGAGAGACATATTTTGTTTAGAGAAGTACTTTGAGAGCCCACTTTGAATAAGGACATTCATGGCTGCCTAGCATCCCTGGCCACTGGCCACCCAGGCCAGGAACATCTTCCCTACCTCCCAATAAACCATGAAACCCCCAAACTCTAAACCCTAACACATTTCAAGACTGGTCCTCTAGAGGGCGCCAGCCACCTCATGACTTCAGAGCCAAGCTGAAGAAGACAAAATGAGAAATCACTTTCTTACAGGTTCTTTGTTCTGCTGATTCTGGGATGGTTGCTTTGCTTGCGGTCCCCACGGTTCTGGTCTCCTGCCATGTAGCACGGGCTTTCTCTTACTGGTCTCCCCGTTCCCTGTTTCACAGCCCACAGAGCACTTGGATGGGTGCTTCTTTCACACTAAATTCTCAGGGCCACAGTTTTTCTTCCCGAAAGGAGCCTCATTCAGGTACTTTCCTGAATGACTCTTCATCTCTCTACCAGGTCATAATTTGCCTTTTTTCCTACATTTCATATTTATTACACTGCTAAATAACTATTAGAGACTCTAACGACCATTTACAGCCTTGATTCTCTGGGGGTGGGGAAGTGGGAGGGAATTTTTACAAATCCCAAATCAATGATTTACAAATTGACTTTAGACACAATCCATTCATAAATAAATGACTCTCAGTAATGACCAAGAGTCAAACAAGACAGAAAAGAAAAAAAAAGTTTATTTTCATAGTTTGTTCCAAAGTGCTGGGCTTGCTTTCCTTTGATTTTAAACTGGTTCTGTCACATGATCCCCATTCCCTAATTGACCCTGCTGAGCAAGAGTCAAAATTAAATAAATATGACCTCAAGAGAAAAGCGAGTGTTGGTAATAACTTCTCTCGGACCTCTTTATAAAGGAGCCAAAAAGCATATTTCTGCTTCAGTGGCTTCCTCTCTCATCCACCCCAAGATGGTGCTTACCAGACATCTCGAATTTATTCTGAATCAACATTATGTGCAAGAGTAGTGGTCAGGGAATACTTCATGTGTTTTAGGGTAAAAAATTGTCCTTGCTTACCAAAGGCAACAAACAAAACAAAAACCTACCTGTCACCCTAAGAGATCCTATTTTAAAGCACCCTCCAAATTCTCAGTTTAGGGGCTCGTCTAATTAATTGTAATCTATTTTAAATAGTTTATCATAATATTCGTTTCTTTGAGTGATTCAAACTACTCTAAACCAAATGCCACACATCCAATATTTCGTTTGAAATATATTGATTTACCAGAAGAGGGAGCAATCCAATCTCTAAA
The DNA here is from genome assembly GCF_951640355.1 of Cnephaeus nilssonii. Classification (NCBI taxonomy): domain Eukaryota; kingdom Metazoa; phylum Chordata; class Mammalia; order Chiroptera; family Vespertilionidae; genus Cnephaeus; species Cnephaeus nilssonii. The sequence goes on from NC_137089.1 coordinate 42,046,594, forward strand.
CACCTGATCAGTCTGCCTTCCTCTAATTTGTATAAATATAAAACCATTGAATACTAGCTACTGTTTTATGTGAATGTGTCTTGGCACTTTAAAATTGATCGTTTTTAAATAAAAGGTAAGAAAAATTAATTAATAGTGGATATAAAATTACTTTGAACTAGTCACTTAAAGATTGCAAGAAAGGGATAATATCAGGTATAAATATTCCTTACTTCTTGTCACTTTTCATTGCCAATGACAACATTCAGCATATTGTCTCAGAAGGCCTTGTTGAAAAACGTGTCAATGGTTATTTTTCAACTTAAAATGATGAGGAAAATGTTTATTTTAGCCAGGTGTGTCTTATGACTAGGTAAGATGCTTTGGAGATTAATTTCCTCTGCATTTGTTCTTAAAATAATGAATGCCCTGACTGTATTAAGTATTAGAATTCTAGGAAGTCTATGAAACATAGAATCATGAATACGCAGGGGAACATGCAAAGCACCTGTTTTATTGACATACAGACGGGCTGCTCCAAAGGCTACGGGGAGGGAAGGTCAGTACTGGTGACTGTCGCATAGACATACTGCCATCCCTGAGGCCCCTGAGTCAGGAAGAGTGAACCTGCCCTTCAGAGCTGCTCCCTGCTTCCTCCCTCTGTCCCTAAGAACCAAGAGTGTTGCCATGTTTCTGAGTCTGTTCCTCAGTGTCTCTTCTGAGCAAAGAGGCACTCCTCCGCTCCCTCAGCCTTGGGAGAGAGCCTTGGGAAGCGTGGACGCCATCCAAGGGTGTTACTGGAATGAGGGCTCCACAGGCCAGGCTGGTGTGAGCATGGCTGTGGTTTGGTTTGCAGAGTTGTTGTGTGTGTGTGTGTGTGTGTGTGTGTGTGTGTGTGTGTGTCTTTAGTTGCCTTGTGAAGCTGTCCCCATTTGACCCTCCCGTTGCCTTTTGCTCCTGGCCTCCATGGGAGGGAACGAATGAGAGGGCCGGATGTCACATGGCGCCCTCTCTTCCTCCATGCCAGCTGTACCCTCTGGTTTTAAGGGCAGGTATGTTGTGTCACTCTCCACGCTGCCCTAGGCGGGGAGTCATGCTTCCAGCCGCCAGGGTTGCAGGGAGCACACGGAAAGAAGTGTTAATGCTGTCCCCACCAGCAATCTAATTCACACGTGTCACACCCAGGCCTCCTTGGGCGCACCGCTGAGTGACTCAGAGGGGAACAGTGCCTGTCAGACCGCTCTGGCCTCAGACGGGGACGCATCCCCCTAACCCATGAGCGTGGAGGAACAGCATTCTCTCCGGAGGTAATAAAAGCCATGTCTGTCAGGCTACGTTCCTTTAAACATCAATGAAATGGCATTTGGATTTTAATTTCTTTCCCAGTGGAGGAGCATGCGCTTTGGCAGGCAGCTCGTGTTCTTCTCTCCAATTTCCACTGGAGAGGAGACTTGAAATGCTGGCCCGTTTTCAGGGAGGCTTGACAACTCTCCTCCCTTCCCCACCTTTTATCACCAACTTCCTCACTGCGCACTCCCTGGGCATAGCTCCCAGGGTGGGAACAGACTGAACCCAGGCAGACTGAGCCTGGGGCTGAACAAGATCAAGGTCTAGGCTCTGCCCCCCTGCATGGCCCTTCCAGGCACTCAGAAAAGGCACTAGCCACAGGGCCACACTACACACTGGGGGGCGGGGGGGCGGGGGAGTTGTGTGTGCAATTTGCAAAGTATTGTATTTTGATGACAAGTACCGTATTTTCCGGCGTATAAGACGACTTTTTAACCCAGGAAAATCTTCTCAAAAGTCGGGGGTTGTCTTATAGGGCGGGTATATCCCAAACTCTATATTTTAACTGGAAAAGTTGGGGGTCATCTTATATGCCCAGTCGTCTTATACGCCGGAAAATGTGGTTGTTAAGAGCTCTTCTCCATCATGCTTTGCCTTTTGCAGGGAGATGTTGATGTGGCCCCAGGGTTGTTAAGTAAATAGGAGTTGAATTGAGCAGTTATCTAGTTTTGAGTAGATAGTTTACAATCTCTCCTCAGTATAGTTAAGTGATTGCTGGCTGTCTGCCTTAGAAATGTCTTTTTTTATCAACTCTGCTGCTGGGAAGACTAACTCTCTTCCTATGATCTCTTTAGGAAATAATATTGTTGTCTTATGATGAGGCAATCAAAGACTATTCACCCAAACACTAGAAGATGAAGTATTAGAGAAGTGTTACACGTTGACACGTAAAATGCATCGTTACTTTTCCAGCTATATTCATAGTGTTTGTTAGCTCTTTTAAACTTGAATTTTGTAGTGATTCCTAATTTATTTTCACATTTTTAATCACTATTCACCATTGAATTATTTTTGTTTCATTTTTCTCAAAGAAGGTCCTGAGGCTTGTCTAAGCTGACAGATTTTTCAACAAAAGCTTACTCGGGCCCTGGCTCTGAGTCTGAGTGGACTCCTGGCCACACCTGGTGACCTGCTGCTTCCTGTCAGGACTTGGGCACCGTGTACCATGCACCTTATCACAGTTTTCTCCCGTCTGCAACTTCCTGCACTTCCCAATGTTCCGCATTCTCTCCAATAATGACCAGGCAAGGAAACAAGTGTATGATGCAAATATTTTCCCATCCCATTTTTCCCTCCCTCCCTGGGACTCTAATAGTGTCCCAGCAAGACCCCTTACGTGTTTCTACATTCTTTCCACTAAAATGACTTTCAACAAACCCACAAATGTCAGCCTGGGATCCTTTACTCTTTTGTAGGGTGATGTATTTTTATGGGACTTGGTAACAGAGAGCTGCCAGTTCTACTTACTTCTAGGTTCCTGTATGGATTAGGTCCTTGGTCGGCAAACTGCGGCTCGCGAGCCACATGCGGCTCTTTGGCCCCTTGAGTGTGGTTCTTCCAAAAAATAACATGGCCTGGGCGAGTCTATTTTGAAGAAGTGGCGTAAGAAGAAGTTTAAGTTTAAAAAATTTGGCTCTCAAAAGAAATTTCAATCTTTGTACTGTTGATTTTGGCTCTGTTGACTAATGAGTTTGCAGACCACTGGACTAGCTCAACATCACCACCAACACATATTTAATTGAATGCTCACTATGTTCAAGTTCTGAGCTAGGCGATGAGAATTTGGGGATCACTAATTCCTAATGAGGAGAAATGTTTTCTTTTTCTTTGCATTGATAAGGTGCATTATCAAACCTTGGCAGCAGCTGTTATTGGGGTTCTTTTAGAGATGATGAGCAAGCTAAGGCTCTGAGAGCCTCAGAGAGCGTATGTGACTTTTACAAATTCATGCTGCTCATATGTGGCAGAGCATGGGCTTGTCTCCTCTCTGGCCTCCCTGCCACAACCTCCCTCTGTGCCAGAGGCTGCCCACCAGTGTGTCCCCTGATCCGTGTTAGTCATGGCTGGTGAATGGCTGGTCAGAGAAGTTTCTTGGAGCATATCAGACCTGGGTTCTAATTCTGATTCCCTCAGTTGCTATCTTTGAGCAAATCACTTAACATCTGCCAGTTTCTGTTTCATTGTTAAATGTAAATAATTACCGTAACTTGATATAAGCATTTATGGAGATACTAAGAGCATGAGTCCTGGAATGAGATTGCTGGTGACAGAGGTGAGGAGGCAGTAGAATGCACACATAATCTAACAATTATCTTGGGTCAGAACTCTCTCTCTCCTCTCTCAATTTAAAAGGTGACAGACAGATGTAGACAAAACTTTATTATCTAACTACATTCCTCTGTCATCCTTATTCAAGGCAACCTCTACTCTAAGCTGGTGAATATTTCTATGCATGCTGTATAACTTATTTACCCATATTTAAATTTGTTTCAGTAACGCTATGTACTTAGCAGAGTTTCTGGCATATAGTAAGTCCCAATAATGTTAGTGTAAGAGTCTCTCTTTTTCTGCACCCTACTCAAATGTTAATATAGCCAATATGATGAATTTTAAACGGTATTTATCATTTTAATTTGTATATTCCTCACTAATGAGGTAATGCATTCCATAAGTTTACTAGGCACTCAATTTTCTTCTTCTGTTCTTTGATCATTTTCCATGTGTTGTTTTTTTGTGTGTGTTTTGCTTAATAGTTTTTGAGGTCCTTTGCTTATTCTGAATAGAAATCTGTAACTTACAAAAGTTATAAAAACCTTCTTTTAATCTCTGATTTGTCTTTTAATTTTTTAATGGTTCTTTTATCATACCAAAGCTATTAATTTTTATCATAGCTAAGTATATCAAGTTTTCTTTTGGATATTGTAGTTTTTCTACCTTGTTGGAGAAATTCTTTCCTTAAAACTGGTATTAAAAAGGTATTCTGCTCTAGCTGGTTTTGCTCAGTGGATAGTGTCAGCCTGTGGACGCAAGGGTTCCGGGTTCGATTCCGGTAAAGGGCACGTGCCCCAGTTGCAGGCTTGATCCCCAGTGGAGGGTGTGCAGGAGGCAGCCGATCAATGGTTCTCTCTCATCATTGATGTTTCTGGCTCTCTCTCCCTCTTCCTTCCTCTCTGAAATCAATAAAAATATATATTTTTTAAAAAGATATTCCACCTCTATGTATTCTACAAATTTCAAGTTCCCCCTGATAAACGCCTTTAATACAACTGGTATTGTCTTTGTTTGTGATGTGAAATAGGTATACAAACTCATTCTTCCATAATGAAGCAATTTTTTCACAGCAAGACTTATTGAATGATCTAGTCCCATTTCTTTCTATATAATGCCACACCTGTTATATACCGTATTTCCAAATGTGTGGGCTTATTGTGTTCTGACCCAGTGGTCAAATGGACAGTTCCTAGACCAGCAAGCCTTTTTAATGATAGGTAGAGAAAACTTTGCTAATAGACTATAACTAACAAGAAGCTCTGTGGCCAAGCACATGGACAGCACTAACTATTTTTCTGTCAGGTTACATTTCAAGATCATTAGCAAGCATGCTTCTATTATGCAGACATCATCATGGGGTGCTATCTACAAAATATGGCTCCCTGTCAACTCACTGCTGCCTTCTTGACATGCTGACCATTTTAGTGGGTATTGAAAGTCCTTTAATACTACACTTGATCTTAGCCAAAAGGCCGAGAAGCGATTTAAAGTCCTTTAAAAAGACACAAGAGTCCTGCTGAGTTTCCACATGCTGACCATGGTGCTCACTTACAGATGTAATCCCTGGACAAAAGATGAACTCGGAGAGACAGAATCATAGAAAATCTGCTGTTAGTGTTCCTTATTGAAACGCATTCATTCCACCACATTTTATCGGCCTTGGTGTTCCCACTTGTGGGAGTAGGCATTGCTCTTCCTAATACCTCATAGTTTTGTAAGTGTCTTGACCAGGAGAGAAGGGTGCCTTCAAGTTTCCTTCTTTGGTCAAAGTACACTTGTTTCCTACGTTTTCTAAAATCCAAAAATCCTAAAATCTTATGAAGCTACTGCTTGAATCATTCTATTTATTCAAGATTTGTCCTTGGGAGAATTGGTGGCTGTGTAGATGAACTTTATTCTGGTTTGTGCTCCGAAGTTAGAAAGAATACGACTTTGCTATATGGAAGGAACGAAAATCCTCATTCATTTATGGAACTTTCACACACACACACACACACACACACACACACACACACACACACAAATACACCACTAATAAGGTTCAATAAAAACAATTAAAATATATCTGAAAACATTCCTAGATAGAGTACTGGAGTGAACCCATTGGCTCTCATGTTATAAACAGACAGTTGACCCATTAATTTCATCAAAAACCTTTCCTCATTGGTGTTTTTCTCCCTCCCCTTACACTATGAGCACCTGTGGCAGGTGAAGTGTCTGGTGCTGATGGTAGTCAAAGGCCATCACTCTGTCGAGGCATGCTCAGAACCTCATCTGATGCAGCCTCAAGGATCAATACTCAGGTTTCATCCAAAGTAATGGCATAATTTCACTAGAAACTCAATCAAGTGGCAGGTGCCTTGACTAGAGTCCTAAGCATTCAACTTTTAGACAGAATAAATACCAAGTTCCCAGGCTGGGTTTATTTGTAAACTAGTCTATATAGAAAAGCAATACCTTGGCTATAGAAAATAAAAATGAGTATAGAGAATGTCCCTATGTGCTGATTCTTGCTCTCTGTAGGTGTTTTTATAGTGTTGATTACTAACGGAAAGCAACCAAAGCCATGTAGACTCATGAATCATTAAGTCATAATTATGGAGTATTCATGAAATGCCAAGACGGAGCTACCTCTGTGTAAGATTATATTCTTCCTTAGACAGCCCCAACAGTAAAGTGATGCCAGGCTTATGCCACAAACTGAAGATCAATAGCAAAGTGTATTTTACTAAATTAAATGTCTTAAAAAATAACTCCCAAAGAAGTTTCTTAATCAAATGCATGTTTAAGATCTAAACATGTTAATATTAAAAGTAAAATGAAATGTTACAAGGGTAAAAAAGAAATAGCAGATAGAACAGTAAGAAGGGAAATGCTGAAAGAAAGAGTACATTGTATAACTTGGAATCCTTTTCTCTTCATGTTTGCATTCCTCTAATTCTATTCCTACCCCTTGGTTTAACAAAGCAAGCCAAGGGCAGACTTTAAACAAAGTGTGAGAGGCCAAAAGTAGAACTGGAAATCTGGTCTGATAAGATAAGGGCAATTTGCCCTGGCCGGTTTGGCTCAGTGGATAGAGCGTCGGCCTGCGGACTGAAGGGTCCTGGGTTGATTCCCGTCCAAGGCATATGCCCAAGTTGCAGGCTCAATCCCCAGTAGGGGGCGTGCAGGAGGCAGCCAAGCAATGGTTCTCTGTCATCATTGTTGTTTCTATCTCTCCCTCTTCCTTCCTTCCACCCTGAAATCAATAAAAATATATCTTTAAAAAAAAGATAAGGGCAATTTGTTCAACATTTGGGAGCTTCATCTTTGTTCATAGATGGTTTGGGAGCCGAATTGTTACTGACAGGTAAGCTATAAGCTTCAAAAAGAAATTGAATCCGTCTTCTGGGATTTGCAGAAGTAATGGTTTTTCTTACATATTCTTTTCCAGATGTTCTTTTTATAACTACAGGCGATCTTAATTTTCAAATATTCCAAATGTATAATTAAAGTTACAGTTTCACCTCAAATTTAAAGTATTAAATCTTGAATAAACTTGGATAGACGGCCGCCTTGGCAAAAGTTGTCTTGAATTCCTCCGATTCCTCTTTCAGCCATCCTGTCTGCCATCTGGACAGAGCCATTCCTCACATCTCAAAACATACACACCTACTTCTTCCTCCCTGGCAGAGCCTGACCCTACTTTCAGAACACAACTTCTCTTATATAACACTGTCCAGGGCAGAAAGCCTTTGTACTTCGTTTTCCCTTTTCCAATATCAAGAAATATGTCTCCCCTTGGATTTGAGCCTATACACTTCCTGTTGTTCATGTCTTCAGTCAAGTTGAAGCATCCATCTTATATAAAAACTGCTGCTTGAAATTGTAACCCTGCTATTTTGGCTTCTGTAAATGCTTGCTTGCTTAAATAATAAGGAAATAAGACTACTCCCTCTTCCAAAGAGGCCATAAACCTTCCCCAGACGAAGTTATCAGTGCTGGCGCCAGGCCAAGCCTTTGGTTGAGGTCTCAAAGCCCCAGCACAAAGGAACTCCATCTCTCTAAGCGTTGCTTGGTTCTTCTCTGGTTTTCTGTAACAAAGTGAATATACTTTTTTGCAACATCAGACCCTTCCAAACTCAAGAATCCTGCTCAGGATGGAACCAGTCTTTCAAGGCTGTTTTTCCATCGTGTAGAAAACCATAATATTTTAAAACATATAATATTATTAGTTCTTAAAATAGAACATTATCCTGGGATTGGCTAGAACAACTTTACCTACCAATTTTTTAAAGCAAGAAATTCTTTTTTTTTTTTCCAGGTATTTTATTTCAAGAAATTCTTTAGAGATCTGATGCAATTATTCAAAAAGAGGAGCAATCTCTAATTCTAGGTAATTGTGGAGTATCGTGATAGGATCTTTCATCCTATTATTCTAGTTGGTTAGAGCACCTACACACCATTGCTTATTTATATTTATTGTTATGCTAGATCAGTGGTTGGCAAACTCATTAGTCAACAGAGCCAAATATCAACAGTACAACGATTGAAATTTCTTTTGAGAGCTGAATTTTTTAAACTTAAACTTCTTCTAATGCCACTTGTTCAAAATAGACTCGCCCAGGCCGTGGTATTTTGTGGAAGAGCCACACTCAAGGGGCCAAAGAGCCGCATGTGGCTCGCGAGCCGCAGTTTGCCGACCACGGTGCTAGATCAATTAACATTTGGCCAAGGCTCACACAAAAAAAATGTTTTCATGTGTTAAAATTATTCAGCTATGAGTGAATTTTAGAAACTTTGAAACAAAATGCTTGTCACATATGTTTTCTGTTCATCTGCTAGTTGTTCTTTTTAAAAAAATATATTTTTATTGAAGGGAAAGGAGAGAGAGAGAAACATCAATGATGAGAGAGAATCATTGATCGGCTGCCTTAATGATTCTCTCCCACTAGAGATCGAGCCCGAAAACTGGGCATGTGCCCTTGACTGGAATCAAACCTGGGGCCGTTCAGTCCTCAGGCTAATGCTCTATCCACTGAGCCAAACCAGCCAGGGCCATCTGCTATTTCTTATCTCTTGTTCCCTACTTCCAATTTTCAAAAGATTATTTACTTGGACATTAAAAAAAGAAGAAAAAAAAAAAAAAAGAAAGGATCAGTGGGGTTAAGCAGGAGTGGTGGCAGGGAGAGGGATATGATGGTAGGCTCCTTAGCCTTGAGGAAAAGGTGCATCATCAGATTCTGTGCCTGTCACTTAATCTTTCTGAACCTCAATAACATGTATTTCAAAGAGTTGTTATGTTGATACACTAAAGGTAAAAGTATTTATCCGTCAGTCTTTTGCTGTGACTGCTTTGTGAAAACACAACATTAAACTCTTAATTGTGTGTTCAGGGATGGGACAGGTTGGCTCTGGTCTTGGCTGGCCTCAGTGGGACTAGGCTGGACTCCTGGGCTTTGATTGGTTCAGTCCTACCAAAGCTAAAGGAGCCACAGCCACCAAGGAAAACACCTCATGACAGAGGCAGAAACTCCAAGAGGCAGGCGAAAATTTCCAAGCCTCCAAAAGCTTAAGATCCAAGGGATGGGAGAAAATTTCCAAGCCTATTAAGGCCTTAACTTCCACTCACATTCTAATGAGAAAGCCAGTCACATGGCCAAGGCCAAAGTCAATAAAAGAGAAAGATTTGTGGGCAAATAATTCAATCTAAGACTAGTTATAATATTCTTGATTTTCAAAGAATGCTTAAAAAAGAGAGAGAGAGAGCATGACCAGTGTGGAGTGGTTGAGCATTGACCCATGAACCCGGAGGTCAGTTTGATTCCAGGTTAGGGCTCAAGCCCAGGTTGTGGGCTAGATCCCAAGAAGTGGGCATGCAGGAAGCAGCTAATCAATTATTCCCTCTCATCATTGATGTTTCTATCCCTCACTCCTCCCTTCCTCTCTTTGAAATCAATACAAACTTTAAAAAAAATGAATAAAAAATTGTCAAAGCCATGTCCTTTAAAATGTCACATTTTTATACCTACAATGTCGAATGGTATACCTAAATTCTAGCAAGACCATGCTAAATTTAATTTTGCTTGTTATGAGTTTATTATGGGTTTAGATTGGTAGATATTGCTTTTATGTAAACAAGCTTATATTTTAAAGATCCTAATATCTGGACACCAGTGTAAATAGCCCTTCTACTTTAAGACCAAGGTCTTCTCAAGTCTAAAAACATGTCTCTCTCTTAACCTTGGCTTTTCCTCAATGTTTCAGGATCCATGGATTTTGTAGAGTATAGATAGAATACTTCTAGAGAAGGACTGTTTGGGGGATTTCTTGGAAGAATTAAGATTTGAGATGAAACCCTGAATGGAAGGGGCAGAGAGATACATGTACCAAGAACAATGTTATAATCTGGGGAAGAACTAAGACCAAGGGCATACAGAGAGGAATATGTAGGAGACAGTGAGATGCCAAGAATGGGTAGCTGAGTTAAGGCAATGGCACTTTCTGTGGACATCACAGTTACACAATGGGCAGGTTATGAATGTTTCAGTTCTGCTTATAAAAGCTGTTTACTTAAACATATCTCTTATTTGTCCAGGTTCTGTTTATTATTTATAAAGTCACTAGAAGATTCGTGCAAGAATAGGCCTTCCTTCCCCTGGCTGCCAGCACCGCCTTAGCTCCGGCTGGAGCCGGCTTCCTGCCTTCACTCTGGCCCGGAACCGCCTTCCGCCTCTAGCCTTGTCGCATCAATTTGCATATTCCCTCCTTATTGGCTGTAGGCACCGCCATATTTGTCACAGAATTACGGTCAATTTGCATATTGTCTTTATTAGATAGGTTTACTCAAACCATTATTTTTTAGTTATTTCCTTTTGTTTTGGACCAAAGTATTTCTAAAATCTCTATTAATTCCTGGGCTTATTTTCAGGAGAATAGCTACAGGTAAGATATAGCAAATGAAAAGTTGCACATTTTCTTCCAAATTTTCAGTGCTTTGCCCTATAACTTACCTAATTAAAATAAAATGTTCTTACTCTCTCCTGTTATTTAGGGAACTAATGTGTTAATATTCAAATATTGCATATATATACACACATATATACATGTATACTTTTCATGTGAATATAATTTTTAATTTTTATATTTTATATATAATTGTTTCATTGTGAGGGTATGTATTTGTAGGAAACCACCAGGGATTTAATTGTTTCACTTTTATTAAGTATAATTCTTTAAAATTGCTATTGAAGATGGACTGCAGGGTTTTTTTGCCAACTATTTCTGCGTGGGTTAGCTAATGATAGGGTGAAGATTTTCTTCCTCCCTATATTAGGATGGAAAGCCTGTCTCTGACATTCACTCTGTTGATGAAAGAGTAAACACTTTTCCTTTTCTGCCCTTCCCCATGGACCTGAAGGGCACGTCCAACCTGGACACAGGTGCAGCTCTACTGCGGATCAGAGACAAAGTCATCATCAAAACAGGAAGCTGCAGCCCCATTCCCATGTACTTCAGAGATATTTCTTTAATTTTAAAAGCTTTTAGCTTTACTTACTGCTGATGTAGGTACATTCTGACTTAAAGAAATTAAATTCAGTGTTCCAACTGGGATGAACAGTATGTATCAAGGAATACGTCTTTTCAATTTTGCAGCTACGGTCCCTTGCTGTGATTGTAAATGCTGATGAGCTAACACAACACACGTGCCAGACCTTCGTCTATGCTCTAAACAAACTTACAGAATATAAAACCACTGGTAGATAAAACATACATAGCGGGATATCACTCAAGTAGAGCATCATTCTGAAATACAATTTTTAATAACTATTTATCTCTTCTTTTTTATCTAGGAAACATCATTTTCTTGTGACTGTTTAGAAATGATACACAGAAAAGAAGGAGTGGTTTAGAAGTGGATTGCATTATTCTTTTTTTAAAAAAAGTTCGCATCCATGAATTCTGGCAATGAATGGCTTAGGGCAGTGCTCCTCAAACTTCCCCAGTGAGAAACCATTGCTGGTTGTGGGTCTGGAGATACTGGGGAGAACAGGTGTGCCACGCCTGGTATTCATTTTGAATTAATCTGAATGGCCCGTCTGCTTCAGAGATCAGTTATGCCAAACGCGTTTGTTTCAGTATAAGATACTTCCCCTCAAAAACCAAACCAAACAAAAAACAACCTCCAGGTGCTAGTCATCGCTAGCATGATTGAGTTTTGTTTATTTTGTGGATTCTAGTGTTCCTCCCCACAGGTTTATACATCCAGGGACATGCATGTACTTTTCTGAGAAGTACAGAATACTGCAGAATTCCAAATTCCCAATTGTCAAATTTTCCATCTAACATACACTGTAAGTACATTAGGTCACATAAACATGATTTCTTTCCTCAAAGAGCTTTTAGTATAGTTGGAGAGATAAAACAAGTACATGAATAGCTATAATGCAAATAATAAAACACTAATGAGATATAGAAGAAAATGAAGTGGAGAAAATGGCTGGCTGGATCAGGGAAAGTCTTCGTGGAGAAGTTAGAGTGTGGACACTCAGCAATGACTGAGTGGAAGAGACTTCACGCGGTGAGAACAGTATCAGGAACGGCACAGAAGCACAGACAGAAAATGTTGCATTCTTCTCTCAAATGCAGAGAGGGCAGCATTGGTAGTAGAAGATAACTTAAACTTAAATCATTGCGCTTAGTGGCTGCAGACCAGTCACACTTAAATGACAAAATAGGTCCTCAGCAAATTTAAAAATAAGCTTAAATTCATCACTCTACACAAGGAAACAGTAGCGAGTCTGTAGGTTACGGCATCAATACGGATCTGAGCATTTACATTTTTAAATAATCTCACTGAACCATCATAACAAGTCTAGGTTAAAGAACAAAGACGTTTTCCATCTCTCAATTCTGAAACGTACTTTCTCCAGAACAAATGTATAGAGTTTTATAGTGATGACCACAAGAACTGCAGGCCTTTCATATAATCATTGCAATCTTTCTTTAAAAATTCATTTACTCCCTTGTCACAACATAACACAGAAATCCCTTCCACATGGATGACAGACTCAACTGGAGAATGTCAAAAATAAAGCTAGAAGACGACATGGGAGACTTTTCTGCATGACTTTGAGATAGGCAAATATTTCTCCAACACATACAGGAAAAGACAGGAAAAGTGGACTTTGTTAAAATTAGGACATTCTGTTCATCAGGAGACATGACTAAGAGAGTGAAAAGTCAACGAAAGAAGAGGAATAAGAAATTTATAATGTACTTTATATCTAAAACACATGTTCCCAATGCTTATAAAACACACCTACACATAAATAAATGTTTGTTAGAACCCAGAGTTCTGCTCCCAGCTAAAAATCAATTGTTTTTTAAAAAAAGTGTAAATATAGTGGGGCAAAATGATGTTTACAGTTGTTTGTATGAAAAATAATACAATAATTAATAATCATACAAGAATAAACTGTGTTTTGCGTACTCACGACTGTAAACATGCTTTTGCCAACCCTGTATGTGTACAGAAGCCCATGTCACAGGAATGTTCTCAGCAGCATTATTTTGAACAATCCTCAACTGGAAACAACTCAACTATTCAACAGCAGAGGGTAAACAAATTGTGGTATGTTCATCAAAGAAGAAGAAAAAAAAATCACTGGTATAGGTAACAACATGGGTGAATCTTGAACAAAAGACACAAGACACAAAAGAAGGCAAGCAATAGAATTGTCCCCTGAATGATTCCATTTCTGTGAAGACTAAAAACAGGCGAAACTAATTTTAGAAAAGAAGCTGAAATAGTACTTACCTTTGGAGGGGCTGCACCGGGCAGGGGAGACAGAATGCTTCTCGGAATGGTTACCTTCTCTCTCTGGACCGGAGCGCGTTCCACACAGGTGTGTTAACTTTGTGAACTTTCATTGGCTGTACATTCAAGAGAAAGACTATGCCTGGCTTCATATATGTGTGCATATATAGTTGACCCTTGAATAACACGGGTTTGAACTGCACTGGTCCACTGACACGTGGATTTTTTTTTTTCAATAAAAAATTTTGTATCCAGGCCTTTTGCAGTGGGATTCAACCCACTGCAGATCGAAAACAGCATTTTTGCAGTAGCGATGGCCTTTTCCCACCCATGGAGTCCCAGCCACGGCTTTCCAGGTGTATAGCCTCAACTGCAGATTGAAAACAGTATTTTCGCATTCCCAGCCACAGATTCCCACCTGCAGATGAAAAATAGTTTCTGAACCAAAGTTGGTTGAATCCTCAGATGCAAAAGGCAGACTGTAGCTACGTTTTCCGGGAGTCAAAAGTTAGACTAGATTGACTAGGTGGGGGCGGGTGCTCCTAGCCCCTGCATTGCTCCGGGGTTAACTGTACCTTCAGGTCTTGGGATAAAAATGGAAACTGCTCTGTGGTCAGCACACTTGAAAACTGTATCACCTGTGAGAGGCAAATCCACTGTACATTGCCAGAGATATTATATGTTATTTTCTACCATGTGCACAGCGAGTTACTTCTATTCAAAAATTAAACTTCTAAACCGAACGGTATTTGAATAAAGCCTGTTACATTTCTAAAATAGCAACTATAAAGCCTCCACCTTGGTTTTTAGAATAATATTTAACTTTTCTATGTATTAACTCATCTTAACTCATTAAGTTACAAAGTGAGATAACAACTGTTATTACTTGCCTTTAAGGAGGATGGGTCCAGGCCTCATAGAAGTAGCATAATCAAGGTTGCATGACGAGGGACACATCAGGAAACTAATTTGGACGTCTTAATTTAAATTTACATACTTTAAAACACTACACTGTGTCTGCCTCCCCAAATAACACAAATTCCATTTTTTAAATATAAATTATTAATTTTTTACAGAGAGGAAGGGAGAGGGATAGAGAGTTAGAAACATCAATGAGAGAGAAACATTGATTAGCTGCCTCCTGCACACCTCCTACTGGGGATGTGCCCACAACCAAGGTGACATGCCCTTGACCGGAATCGAACCTGGGACCCTTCAATCTGCAGGCTGACGCTCTATCCACTGAGCCAAACCAGTCAGGGCACGAATTCCATTTTTACATCCTCTCACAGAGGACGTACTGACTAACTTAGTGGTCTTAGAGCAGCCTTGGCTTGAGATTGAGGTTTGGGATCCTGCAACCTTACAGTGGGTGAAGAGCCTAAAGATGAATATACACCCACCTTTGCAAGTACACAGATAGAAAACACACCTATGAATATATGTCCCGGTAACTCCGAAGTATGCCCGTGAGCAGAAACTATTAGCAGCAGCAGCAAGGAGGAAATGATGTTGCCAGAGGAAAATATCTTCTTTGTAGAAATATATCAGAAAAGTCCAAGCTGCAGGTAACAAGTCATTGTGGCTTAAACAATACATTGATTGTCTCTTACAGAAAAATGGAGGATAGGAGCTCATGATTGGTCAATGGCAGGAAGCCTCAGGCACCATCTGTCTTTCTGCTCCGCCAAGATGATAAGTCTCTGTCCTCAGGATTGTCTCTTTCTTTGCACAATAAAACCTGCATCTTTAAGTTTCACAAACTTACACATCAGCACCTGAAGGGACATTTTCTCATGTTGCATCTCTCTTTATCACAAAGGAAAACCCTTGCCAACCCCCCTCCTCACCCTCAAATTCATTTTTTCCTTCCTTTGACTGACCAACATTCACCTTCTAAGGATGCTGGTTTCACAGGCCGTGCAAGGGGGAACACCCCCAGCTAATTGGGAGTTATGGGTTTGGAAGAAAGGGGTTAAAGGCTGGTTGGGTTAGGCAACCAACCAGTGTCTGCCACAAGAAAGTAGTAATGCTAAAAACAACCAGGGCTTTACAAGTAACAGCCTCAGCCACAAACCAAAGTGCCACTTTCACATGGGTCCTGTGTGGAGGTGTTTTCTTCGGTCCACATACACATTTCTCAGCAACAAATAAAAATGGGAACAGTATCGTCTTTGAGAACAGTGTGTTTGATTACGCTTTAAAATGGTATTTCCAGATTACGTGTATATATTAAATCAGGTATGTTAATGCTGACTACAGTGAATGTTTAAATCATTCCTTTACATAAAAGTATGACCCGCAGTACCATATTGGAAGCCAACAGAAACA
Source organism: Cnephaeus nilssonii (assembly GCF_951640355.1). Taxonomy (NCBI): domain Eukaryota; kingdom Metazoa; phylum Chordata; class Mammalia; order Chiroptera; family Vespertilionidae; genus Cnephaeus; species Cnephaeus nilssonii. The sequence goes on from NC_137089.1 coordinate 42,062,321, forward strand.
AGGAATATAAACTTTTTTTCTTGCCTGGAGAAAGTTTTGGCATTAAAACCTAAAACCAAATCTTATTTTCTTTAATGCGAGCCTGTAGGTGTCTGATGTATAATGTGTATACAATATGCACAAAGTTCATAATGGAAACATTCCGGAGTCAATGCATTTCATTTAGTTTCTTTATCATCTTCATTGCCTTCTTCCTAAACTGGATTCTATTTGAAAATGTTTCAAGTAATGTTATTACTTTTAACGGTCTTTGATGCTCGGTATGCTTTATAATACCTCATTAAAACTGCAGTATAGAAACGTGCTCTTCATCTGCTATAATAAATGATAGTTCTTTGATCACAAACTTCAGGGTCGTCCATCACTTTTAGGGGAGAAAGAAAGCCCATTTTCTGAACCATGTTATAACGCTACTTTTAAATATAAGCATGAGGCTTATAAATAACTATTTGTAACAGTCTTTTTGTGCTTAAGCTGCTATGAAATTGCAAAATTACGCCTTCTATGAAAGCATGTTGCCCAAACCTTTCACCTTTGTGACCTTCTGGTCGGTGATGCTGCCCTTTTCTTGACCGGATCTGAATTTTTAGGTTTGATGGAGTGTAGCTGGATGGTGGAGTCAGGCGGCAGCTTGCGATAACTTTCGTAGTTACTATCAGAATGTTTTACTTTATTGGATCATAAGCCTCATACTCTAGCATTTAGAGATAAAGAAAATTCAAATCATCACTCACTACAGGAGTGAAGCAGAAGTAAATTGTTTCTTAATTTAAAAAATGTACCCATAGACGTCACACCACACAGTAGGGTGAGACGTTGTGAATTTAGAATTAATAATCTTCCTACACCAGATTACAGCATGAACAGCAAGGGAACTCACTCGCTCATTTCACCATCAATTCTAGGTCTGGGTTTTGAATTCCTGTCCACATAGCTCTGATAAATTAGTTCACGGTACACGTTAGATCAACTCCATAAATGTCTACATCATCATCATCATCATCATCATCATCCTCAGAAAAAAAAAAAGTGCTGTGGTCATCTTGGGAAGTGAATGCCACATACGTGAAGGATGAAGTGGGCTCTCAACCGTCCGGCAATCCTGAGTCAGAGATCAACCCTGACGCTATGAAACCCCTTCCCCATCTGGTCACCATCAAGGTTTAAAGAGCCCCAAACAATTTCTGAATTCTGGAGAATGGCTCTTGGAAACAGAGGCGATCCCTTAGGGAAAATACCAAAAAGTTAAGGCCCTTCTCTCATTTCCCCCTCCGGCGCCCTAGTTCCCCTCCGGCATCTCCCAATCTCCCTGCGCAAAGATTGCTAATTCCACCCCCCTCCCTCCGCCAGTCTCCCGGGCAGCTCCTTTTCTGCAAGGCTTGTTAAAAACCATTTGTGCAGCTCATCTGGAAGGCACCGGGAGGTGGGGAGCGGCGAGGGGCGGGAGGAGTTTGGGCTCTCCTAGCACACACCTCCCCCAGGGTCCCCGCAGAGGCCGAGCGTCCTGGTTCGCGGGGCCCCCGGAGAGGCGGGCGGCTGCTCCTCGCTCCCACGGCTGGCGCCGGTCCCGGGCTGGGAGAGGTGGGGGTGGGCGAGGAGGGCGCTCACGTCACGTGCGCGCGCAGGGACCGCAATAAATGCCCGGGGCCGGAGCGAGCGGGGGAAGCTCTGGGCGCCCGGCTCTGCGCACCGCCGCCACTGGGAGCAGGAGTCCCGGGTCGCCGCCAGCCTTCGCCGCCGGGATCTGCTGCTGCCCCCGCACCCAGCTCCTGCAGAGGGCGCTCGGAGACGCTCGGGCGCGCACCCTGGCCAGCTAACCAGGCGGCACCCTGCGCTCCGACTCCAGGCTCTAACTGGAGAGCTTTGCCTGCTCCGCGGCGAGGTCCTCCTGGAGCGCGGAGGCCCAGGCTCGCGTCCCGCTGCAGTCGGCGCCCACAGGTCGCCCTGGACGCGCGGCGCCCAGCCCTTCCCGAAGGGGACTCTCCGAGTGCGGTGGCCCGGGGAGCAGGGACGGCAGGCCGGCCGGCTCGTTTGGGCTCCGCTCGCCAGGGGAACTTCACACTGGAGAGGTAAGGCTATTTCTAAAACGCATCGCCCAGTCGCCACGCGCCCTCCTTTCCTTCCTAATCCCTACTTTTAAATAAAACCAACTCGCAGAACAGACCCGAGGGTGGGTGGGCTGCTCGGAAAGCAGCTGCGATGGAGACTTCGGGGAGCTGGTTCTTGGAAGAGACTGTAAGTTTCACCCCCTCCTTCCGGCGCGCGCTTTTCTCTTGGGTTGAGAGAGCAGTGCGCCTGGGGCGTGTGGCCAGGAAAGCTCTGATGCTGCGAGTGAATTGTTTCCATCGGATGAGGGCCACAGGTTAGGCACACTTCCAGGAAATAATGATTGAGGTATTGGTGGCTAGCGTATGGGTCAGAGGAGGCTTCCTCCAGTGACCCGAATCATGCATTCACATTCGTTCGCTGGGCCCTCTGATTGTACTCAGGGACGTCTGTATGAAATTCCTTTTTGTATTTCTTTAAAATAGCCACCTCAGTTTCAGAATGTTGTGGACATTCTGAGTGTGAACTGTAGCTAGGTCTCTGGGATCAAAGCAAAGCCTTAGAGCACAGAGAAACATGGTCTACATTGATACAACACATTCTAGATAGGCAATGCCCTTTGCAGGCTGGCTGTGTAATTATAGCTATTTGGAGCCTTGTGATTCAGAAATTATTTTCCAGCTTTGACTCTTTTTGGCTACTTTTGCTATTTCTTTTTGGCCTCATTTATTTATTTATTTATTTGGAAAATGTATTGTCTGTTTTTGGGAAACAATGCATTTCATTGTGTTAAGTTCTTTGGAGGAAAAATGGGTGGGATTAGTTGTTTCAAAAGTGCATGTCCATTTGCTGGCATTATATAGAGATAAATTAAACTGGTACTCTCTCTTTGCAACAGTTGTTTTACTTTTATTACTAGAGGATGAATATCTGCCTAGATTTTCATGTTAATCACACTGCATATCATTATAGCCAAAAGGAGTGGAAGAGCCTGTCTTGGAGATTTTCCCAGGGAAACCCTGAGATCATTCATTATGAAGTGCACCACGTGGGAGTGGCTCAGAATGACCACAGTGCTGCTATTCATGGCTAAAGCAATTCCAGCCATGGTCGTGCCCAATGCCACTTTATTGGAAAAACTTTTGGAAAAGTACCTGGATGAGGATGGTGAGTGGTGGACGGCCAAGCAAAGAGGGAAAAGGGCCATCACAGACAATGACATGCAGAGTATCTTGGACCTTCATAATAAATTACGAAGTCAGGTGTACCCAACAGCATCTAACATGGAGTATATGGTAAGGAAATTTTTCTGATGGTATGTACAAAGAAATGTGGTTTTTTTGTTATGCTTTCAACCCGCTTGGTTAAATGCCCTCGTGCTACTATTTAATCTTTTACCATTTGTCCTGTATGACAAGAAACAAACAAACAAACAAAAAACCCACAAAAGATTTTCTTCGAGAGTATCTTCCTATGCGTATTCTTTTATTAGTGTTCATTTCATTCTAAGAGCTTTTAGAATTTCAGAGTAGAATTAAATACCATTAGATGTCAATGCTTCTTCTAAATGCTCTAAATTCTTCTCTTACCAGGAACATTCTGATTCTGAAAATGTGAACAGCTGGTGTATTTGCTTTTAAGTGACTTAGTAGAACAATTACTTTCTAATTCTTAACTAATGGAACATTCTTATGAGTGGTGGATCTGAAAAATCAGGGACCAATAATTTGAAGAAGCGTTGTGGATTGCTGATTATACAGTTTGGGGCAAAAGTAGGTTTTCAGTTGTCCATATGGAAAATAAAACAATAATTAATAAATAATAACACAAGGATACACTCTGTGTTTTGCATACTTACAACTGTAAAATTACTTTTGCCCCACCCTGCATATATGTATGTGTGTGTATATATGTTTAATTTTTTTTTCAAATGGGCCCTTATTTCTTACAAATATGTAAGTGACCTATTATAAAGGCTCCATTTTTGTGGTGGATTTATGTTGAGTGCATGGTGATGGCTTTTTTGTTCTTCTGGATTTATTTGTGAACTTTGAAGTGTGAAAATCAGCCTGGGCAAAGGATTAAATAAAAATATGTGACCTAACAAGTTTGGGAACCACATTATTTTTTTAAGACTACTAGCATGTAAGTCATTAATATACCACTTTATATCCTAAAATTTTAGAAAAAAAATTCGAAAATCTATTATACTCCTTGCATGAATTAGGAATGCACCATCAAAGACTGATAATAAATAACCATTGGTGATAGCAAACTTATTTAATGACTATTGAGAAAACATTTCTCCTGGGATATATTGCAGGGTGCAGTTAATTTCAGTATATTCTCCTTTTTCTTTTTTTCAAAATTTACATTCATTTGATGGGTAACTCCCACTGAACATGGGACTTCAAAGTTCACATTACCCATTACAAAATATGGCATTATATTCTTTTAGCTTTCCCTGGGAGAATATTTTACCCTAAAGAAAGTAAGTAGCACTCAATAGAACTCAACGGAGATTAAGAATTGGGCCCCGGCAACTAGGATGCCTGGGTTTATATTCTGGCACTGATACCCTTTAGCTACGTGGCTGTGGACAACTTCCTAATTTCTTTCTCTCTCCTTCAGTTTCCTTATGTCTACCTAGCATGTGTACTCACTTCTGAAGGTTGTTGTGAGCGTTGAATGAGATAATCTATGCAAAATTCAGCTCAGTACCAGGCATATTGCAAGGTCTCATGAGGTGTTAATAAAACATATACCTAATTTTATGTCTCCACACACTGTTTAAATAGAATATATCTGAGGAAATTGTTAGCTCTTTACAAAATTCTTTGCAGGAAACGACATCAGTATGTCTCACATTTCTGCTTTGTGTGTGCTGAAGTGTTTGTCCAAAGTAAACAAACTCCATGACTTCTTCATCCATGAGCTTTCAAACAGAAAGAGGCAAGTATGGGGTCTTCCCAAGGCGGCCACCGTAGGCTTATTCCACGTTCCGTTGCTTCTTATTTAAAATAAGGAAGAAGTTGGGAGTTCAAACCCACAAAAACAATCTGAGAATATTTATGTGTGTTTCAAGTAATATGGAAATAATGAAAGAAGAGTTCTGTGCTTCGTTCTGATGTCTGACTTCCAAAGAAAATAACTGTCTATTGTATGGTGTCTGGTTTGGGCTGTTTATCCGACTTGCTTGTAAGTCTCACTGGTTTCATTCTATCCTTGAAATGTAGATTCAGAAACCAGCCAGGGAACTGTGACTTGGCAGTGAACTGGGCTGCTGAGGAGTTCAGTGCCCAACTGTAATACTGGCCCACATTTTCTGGAATACACATTTTTAAAAAAATATATATTTTATTGACTTTTTACAGAGAGGAAGGGAGAGGGATAGAGAGTTAGAAACATCAATCAGCTGCCTCCTGCACACCTCCCACTGGGGATGTGCCCGCAAACCAAGGTACATGCCCTTGACCGGAATCGAACCTGGGACCCTTCAGTCCGCAGGCCGACGCTCTATCCATTGAGCCAAACCAGTTAGGGCTGTAATACACATTTAAGGGGAGAATAAAAGAACAATATTATTTTATTCGAAATACTGTTCATGTATGTATTACATAGTAAGTGCAGACGTTTATCAACCTTGTGAAAGCATAATTTATTCGAAGAATTTTTTTTTTTATTGTTTAAAGTATTACAAATAGTAGTACATATGTCTCCTTTTTTTACCCATTGACCTTCCCCGGCCTCCTCTACCCCCTCTCCGCACATGCCCTCACCCCACCCACCCCAGTGTCTTGTGTCCATTGGTTATGCTTATATGCATGCATATAAGTCCTTCGGTTGATCTTCGAAGAGTTCTTTTAAGGTGAATTTATTCTAAGAAAAAAAACTGAATGCCAGCTGAAGAGCTGTTACCTGTAAAATCTGCAATTCTCTATGCTAAATGCCCCCACTTTTACTCTATAGGTCACATGACATTAACAGTTGGAATAGCCAGTTACCTTATTTACATGTGGTGCTTATTTGGGCCTATTCTTTGTCCTTGAACCTGTGGCAGCCAAGCCACATTCACACTTATTAACATACATCCCTACCCCTACTCTGAATGCTCATTTAATTATTGGGGTTAAAAATTGACTCCGGGAAACCACATCTTCATCTGAAGAGCTTACAAGCTGATTGAGAAGAATAGTCACAGTTGGAAAATTTCAAGTAAGCAGAGAGAACCACATTCTCTGTATGTATTTGAATGCTGCCAAGGGAGCACAAACTAATGGAATATTCCCCCTGGTGAGGGTTAATGAGTGGGGAAGATGCCCGGGACCACCACCCACTGTGGCAAAGGGTGGAGGGCATGTCTCAGGTAGAGGTAGAGGATGAGGAACGGTAGGTGGCAGGCTGGTTGTCAAGAATGGAAGCAGTTAGGCTGATGACAGCACAGACCTGTGGCAGAATCAGGAAGGGGAGAGGGAGTTACTGATTATGGAAACCAGTGATCCTAAGGAGAGAGATTACCCACATTTAGTTTAGGCTAAAATGAGAAACTGGAGCTTTTAGGTCATCAAATGAAGTTGTTGCTGAAGAGGCAATGGATTGTAGAGGGAAAACATACTGTCTTTGGACCTAGATAGCAGCAGCAGGTTCACCTGTCGTCTGTGCCGCTTACTGGTATGTGTACTCGGACAATCAGCAATCATCCTGGGCTTTGCTTTCCTCGCTGTAAGGATATAAACCCCACAGGCTGTAGTGAGGTAACACATTTGAACTGTTGAGCATATTCTCTTTCTTCAAACCTTTCCTTTCCATGGGTTGTAAGACCCCCATCTCTTCGTTCGTTTATTTTCTGGGGTTGTTTTTTTTTCTTTCATCACATGTTCTTGTTTCCTGCTCATCTCTTAACCCTTTGCTCCCCAGGTCTTCTCTCTAGGCCTTCTCCCTACCTCCGGGACCTTATCTAGTCCTTTGATTGTAAATATCATCCATATATGGATGGCTCTATAGTCTAGATCTCCATCCAGCCATCTTCTGTGAGATTCATTTTCATATTTTCTATTGCCTGGGTCATCGCTGTGTAATATTACCCGACATTTACTTCAAGCTAAGGTGTCCAAAAAGAAAATGAGCTGTCTTACCCTTTACTCCACCCCTGTCTGTCCTCCCACTCCGCTCCCTGGATTCTCTCTCACTGACACCTGCCCAGTCCTCTCTAAGCAAACAATAACAACAGCACCCAGAAAATCGGGCACATCCTCAACTCCTGCCTGCTCTCCACCCACTTCCACTCGACATACACGCACAAGCATAAATGCACAATTACGTGCCAATTCTGTAGATTCTGTCTCAGAAATGTCTTTTGAATCCATCTCTTCTGTTGCATCCTAACCTTTGCTCACCCCAAGATTGGCAACCATGGCTCCCAGCCAGTAGACTATACCAGTCCATTCCTACTTTCTTTCTACTTTAATCCCCCTTCCTCCCTGTTACTAAATCTCTGTTTTCCCTCAAACGAATCTGGGGTGGTTACTCAGCTGCACAAAACTTGTGTTAGCTCTCTGCTGCTCACAGTTCAAGCCCAGGCTGATGAGCTTAGATAAGGAGGCGTGGTCAATCCAATATGCCCCTTACCCTCAACTCCCTTGCGTATATTTGAATCTGTGCTCACATTGAACTACTCACTGTTCTTAAAGGGGGCGGTTGCTCTGTGCCTCCTTGCTCAGTTTCCTGTGTGCCCAGAATGCCTGTGCTTCCTGTCTGCTCCCCAACTCTTCCTCAAGATCAAGTACAAGCATCTTTCAATAAGACGTTCTCTGGTGCACCCATTCCCTAGCCCCGTGGTTGGCAAACTGCGGCTCGCGAGCCACATGTGGCTCTTTGGCCCCTTGAGTGTGGCTCTTCCACAAAATACCACGGCCTGGGCGAGTCTATTTTGAACAAGTGGCATTAGAAGAAGTTTAAGTTTAAAAAATTCGGCTCTCAAAAGAAATTTCAATCATTGTACTGTTGATATTTGGCTCTGTTGACTAATGAGTTTGCCGACCACTGCCCTAGCCCACTCCTTCTGCACTCCTAAAAGATGTTATTCAAACCTACTTAGTATTAACATTTTGTTGCAATTAAATATTTACATGTCTGTTTTCTTTTACAAGACTTTGAATTCCTAGAAAGGTAAGGATTGTGCCTTATTTCTCTTTATAAACCCGGGCCTGATGCATAGAAGAAGTACTCCGTAAATATTTGTTGATTAAATATTGTTGAATGCTCAATAAATAAGTGTTGAATGAAGGAGTGGATGGAACAGTGGAATTATATATGAGATACATATGGGGGATAGGTAAGAGGGATTAAAATAAGAAAAGGTGTGTAAGCTAGGCTATCACCAACACTGGAGATACTGACCTGGAATTTGGAAACACTAGAGATGAAGTTGAGTAAATGCCTCAAATAATTGCAGGTTTTTTTTCCAACATTAAAAAACATTCACTATAAATTGTCCAGTAATGTAGAGCCACTGAGATTATAGCAAAAATATCCAAAAGTTCTGGAATTTAAATAATATAATGAATTAATGGGTACCTCTTGCTACAAATTTTTAACCCTTTGCACTCGCTTGCTTTTTTCTCGATTCCTTTATTCTACTCGGGATTTAATTTTTTAAATACCCCAGATTTTACAAAGCGCAGCAGTAGAATAAAAAACTGGAGTTTCTTTTCATACGAACTTATTTATTTGAATGTTTTTATATTTCAAATTATTGATACATTCAAAGAGTATAAAAAGAGCTGCTACCGATGCTAACCATGTCAAGTCACACTTGATATCCGAGTGCAAAAGGTTAACATAGATGACTAAATTTTTAACATAATTGATTAAAATCAACTAAATAGTTCACCGTGTTGCAAAATGTACCAAAGTCTAGAATGTGCTTCAGCAACCAGGACACTTTACCTAAAAAAGACACAGGGGCCAGTTATATGAGCCGGTTTTCACTGTTAGAACTATCTCCAGGTATTTTAGAAAACGTTGGTAGGCTGTGCGGGGAGGGTGGATGGCTGTGCCTGCTTGCCCTTCCCTGACCTGTGGGTGAGACTTGGAACACACATTTCCAAAGATAGAACACAATGCAGCTGGGTACCCTTCCTTGTGCCAGGCAGCATATTGCTCACCCCAAGATTGGCAACCATGGCTCTGAGCCAACCAACCAGTGGCCCCTGGGGCATGTCGGTGGCTTGGTGCCTGTTTGCCACTGACATTCTCCCTAAGGCCATGCTTAAATTTGGAATTCAAGTCTCTTCTTCTGGGCTTCAGTCCAGCAGATAATTCCAGAAACTGGTCGTGGGACAGCCTCGTTTGCTGAACAGGGTGATGCTAGTCTGAGTTTTGCCCTATTTCTGACTGTCCATAGCCTGAACTCTAGCCTGAAAAAGTGTTCTTAGCTTGTGAGTTTCTCTGTTTACTCTTGTGGCATTCCTGTCTGCTGACCGAATTTTCCACTAGAGACTGATATTCAGAATAAATGCAGACAAAGAAATGATTTAGGTAAATAAATCTCAGTGTTTACACATTTTTTATCTTGCTAAAAGTGACAGGAATTCACTGCAATTAAGGTTTTATTGCCACGATTTCTAAAAAGATCGTTTTCTCCCTGTACACTGGCACGTGCCTGGTAATTTTAAAAAATTCAATCATTTCAAAAATATCTGCACCTATTGTTATATGATACTAGAGGCCCAGTGCACAAAATTCGTGCACTTGGGGGGTGTCCCTCAGCCTGGCCTGCGCCCTCTTGCAGTAAGGAAGCCCGTGGGGATGTCCGACTGATAGCTTAGGCCCTAGCACTGCTGTGGAGATGGGAGAGGCTCCCGCCACCGCCGCTGCGCTTGCCAGCCATGAGCCAGGCTTCTGGCTGAGCGGCACTCCCCCTGTGGTCAGTGCGTGTCATAGCAACCAGTTGTTCTGCTGTTTGGTCGATTTGCATATTAGCCTTTTATTATATAGGACTAGAGGCCCAATGCACGAAGATTCATGCAAGAATGGGCCTTCCTTCCCCTTTGCTTTGGCCGGAGCCACCTTTCCGCCTTCCCATGCTGCCCAGAGGCCCAGAGCAGCTGGGGCGGTGCAGAACGCCTGCATCATCACCATGGCAATGATGCAATCATCCCGCCCTGCCCCCTGCCACTCGGTGCCTGCATATGCAAATTAACCCGCCATCTTTGTTGGGTTAATTTGCATACTCCTGATTGGCTGGTGGGCATTGCGATGGTGTGGTCAATTTGCATCTTACTCTTTTATTAGTGTAGATAATTTACATGCCTTGAAAGGTACATGAAATGCCTTTCTGGTTTCAAAGAATATTATCATTATTTTAAGTTATTAAGGCTTAAAATTCTCTGTTTGCAATAGGTTATCTAATTTTCCTAAGGTAATTTTATTTTAATGATATCAATCCATCTAACAGGAAGACAGGCTATTGCAATAACCCATCTAATAATATTGTTTAGATACAATAAAGTTATGTGTTAAGTATCTTGGTCTACAGAATTAAAAGTTCACAAAACCTTAATTTGAATAGATAGTTGTTGTCTTTAATTTTTTTAAGACACTAACACTTTCAAATTAATGTATTTTTCTTTTTGAATGTTGTACTGTAGATGGCAATACCTGTGGGAAGAAAGTGACATTCTATTGAATTTAGTATTTACTTACCCTGGAGTTCTGGGAGATTAAAGATTCCTCCTTAAATGTAAGCAGCAAATCTAGGGTCTTAGCAAGCAAGGCAGGAGGGAAGTGGTTTAACAGAAGAGTCCAACACCCAGAGCCAGAAAAATGCCACAAAATGTTGAAATTGTTACTGCTACTTATTCCTTCCAGGTATTAGGAATTGACCATATGCCAGGCACTGTCTAGAGCCCAGTAACACACAACAAAATGTCCTTCCTGCCTGGAATAGGAGTGAAAGACCTTGAATCTGCACACTCAGCAAGGGGCCCATGGCTGGCTGCGTGTGAGGGTTTGAAGAGATGTAGGAAACCAGACCAGAGGTCTAAGTGAGGAAGGCAGAAACAGACGTGGGTAAAGGCTCACTTTCAGTCTGGGTGATGAGAAGACATTTAAGCTATTTGAACAGACTGGCATATATATGATCTCACCTACTCAGAATCACTCTGGCTTTGTTGAGAATTGACATCTGGTGGTGGGAGGTGGGGCAAAGGTATGAACAGGGAGACAGGCTATTGCAATAATCCATCTAACAGCTGATGGTGGCTAGGGGTGGGGTGGCTAGAAGTGGGTGGTGAGAAGTGGCCAGAGTGTGAACACACCCTAAAACCCCTTTGTAATCACATCAGTCTCAGAAAATTCAAGGAGACGTTGGCAGGACTAATGAATGAAATTGACTTGGTCAGGTGCAGGTCTAAATCCACCCAAACCCTAGCTGCAGTTTTTAAAAACCAGTGGGAGTTTCCATTCTGGTTTGTTGGGTTAATACTCCGGATCTTTCAGCTTATAGTGACTTCAAGAAGAGAGAGATTCCAGGAATTACCTGGTTACTCAATACCCATTTTGCCAGCCAATTTTAAGAGAGGAAAGGAGTTGGAACCCACCTCTGCCTCCTCAAGTGCCCACTGTTTTCTGAAGTGATCTGCCCTCCCCTTCCAAAAGCCAGTCTACTCTCACTCCCTCCATAAGCAACAGAAGATGAGAACATTAGCATGAAAAGCAGAGTAGGACAGTGGGCCAACCCCTGTTCAGTAATTATGTACTCCATTTACAGTAGGCTAGGTCAGCTATGATGTTCAGTAGGTTAGTTGTATTAAATGCATTTTCGACAATGATACTTCAAATTCACAACGGGTTTGTAAGGACGAAAGTAACCCCATCCTAAATCGAGGAGCATCTGTATTCAGATACGATGAGTGGGGTTAAAGGGGGTGGGGGGAGTAATACAGACCTAAACTCAGCTCCCACCCTCTGATTTCCTGTCTGTGTCTTCCATTGGCCAAATCCAACTGGAATCCGGGGCCAGGAGCCTGAAATAACTCAGTATGTAGAGTTGAGCCTTTTGGGACAGAGAGCGGGCACTTAGGAGCTCAGAAAGGCTATCTAGGAACACATGAAGAGTACTTAACACAGTATCCTGTCTCAGATTTTTCAGGTAAGGACTTTTGAAAACCATATTTTTTTTAAAGTATCACCTTAGTCATGGTTTTATTGTTGAAGAAAACTGAGTGAAAATGCTCTGGGTATCAAACTAGCTTTGAGCTTCCTAGCCGCTTGGGGAAACAGGAAAACGTAGGGCTTACGCAGCTCCAGTGACTGGAAGCATAACAATTTATCATTCTTGAGGCAAGAATTATTAGTGAAGACCTAGTATAGGTTTCTCAATATAGGCACCATGAGCAACTTAATATAGCCGTTTCACTAAAAGTCTGTAAACATATACATGTTCATGTTTGTTAGTTTTAATATTAGCCTTTGGTTTAAATTGCGGTTATAGTGTTAAATTGTAGGTTTCCATTTCTATGTGTCCATAAACTGTTTCTTGTATTAACTTCTCCAAGAAGTTTTTCATTTGCTAATCCATCTCGTTTTATTTTTGAGAATTAGAAAAGCATCCCTGAGTACATTAAATAAAAGCAATTAATATTTTATTTACTTTCAACACCCAGGTTATTATTTTGATATTCAGATATAAAAAACTAATGCATAAGTAGATACTATAGAGTCATTTATTGTGAGAGTTTATCTTTCCTTTCATATATTTTTTTCTGGTCTTGAATCTATCTAAAATTAATGGGCTATCAATAAACTAAAATACAGGTGTTCCTTTTTATAAATTGAGTCCATGTGTAAAGAACTGATAGATGGTACTTTCTCAATTGCTAAAGAATTTCCTTAAATACTGCGTCTCCTCAAGCATAGACTTGAGAATTACTAACTACTCTTATCTTAAATGACAAGAAACACAATGAAGACATCATAGCCCTGAAGTCAACACAAAGATATGGCATTTACAGAAATAATCCAAGTGCAGCTTTGAAGGGTTTCTGTACATTGGGAATTAAGACCCAATGCATTGGATACAGATCTGTCTAGTAATGTGTAAATTATGTGATTAAGAAGGCTCAGAATGGGGTGAGATAAATGGGTATTGTCCTTGGAATGACTTCCAAGAGGAGAGAGAATGTGAATAGGACTTTAGTGAAAGGATAAAGTGTAAGTAACTAAAGAGGCAAGGAGGGAAAAGAAAGAACTGTTCCTTTAGGGGGAAATCTCTGATGGACTCAATGCCAAGCTATATGAATGGACAGGAGCTAGAACCTCAAGGCACAGTTATGCAGTGTACGGTCCTGATACCTGGTCTTAGAAATGGCGTAGCTTGGATTTAACTCCTGGTCTGCCACATCAGAATCTCATTTTAAAAAGATCTCCTGGTGTTTTATAAGCTCTTGAAAGGTCCAGAGAGGCAGCTGTGGTGCAGTCCATGTTGGAGTAGGTGGGGCATACGTGCCTAGGTAAGTTATGGCCAGTCTCGTGAGGGCCTTGGCAGTGAGTGAGATGGGATGAATTAGCAGACGTTCTGGAGAAATGTAAGGATTGTGTGAAATGAATGGCTCTGCTGCCTCACAAGGACAACCTACCCTACATCATGCATGCAGTCTGTCTGTTTAGTCTTATATAATAAAAGGCTGATATGCAAATTGTCCCCTCGGGAGTTCTACCTACTGGGAGTTTGACCGCCCACTATGAAGTGTGCTGACCACCAGGGGGCGGGAAGGCCCCAGTGGGCAGCCAGAAGGCCCCCATTGGCCCTGATCGCCGGCCAGGCCTGGGGACCCTACCCATGCATGAATTTTGTGCACTGGGCCTCTTGTATTGAAATATTGGGTTTAACTGAAATTATCCTGTGAGTTTACCTATTAAATTTCCATTTCAAGAATTATTTTAATTTTAATACAATGAAGAGGCAATTCCCTCAATTTTTAGATTGCTACATTTTTAAGGCTTTCTGTCGGGCCTGGCTTTAAAGTGGATTTTAAGTAAAACACCACACCTGTCTCCTGTCTCTAACTTCCAGGAGACCCTAATAAGTGCATTGCCCCAGGTAATGCGACTTTCTCAGTACCTGGCAAGGCCTGTCTGCCCAGTAACACAGGTGTTTCCTTTGAAATCTGAGCCTTGTGCATTTTCCCTGTAACTACAAAGTCTTTTCAAAACAGGTGAAGCAGTGTCCTTAAACACCTGAGGTCATTTCAGAGTTGTCAGGAATGCATTGCTGTTTTCAATAGCGCTTTTTATACCAGATGACTTTGCCACAAAAACATCAGACACTCTTTCAGCATGGATGCACTTATTTATTTATTTCACTGATGCCCGTTTCTTTACAGTTCTAATCACACCACCAACAGGGAGAAAAGAGGATGGCTTTAAAGATTTTATAATGAGGGCATTATTTTTGGAATTTAAATCTGAAATCTTGTGAACTGTCAAATGTGTTGCTTCCATAGAATAATGAATTCGTTCTTGAAGGTCAAGTTATCGCTGTTTAGAAGATCAAATTGACACTTTTTCTATTCAATTCTTGAATTGCACTTTCTGATTTAAATAGGAAAACACAACAGTGATTTGGGAGGGATTTCAATTTGACATAGAATGGATAATTTGCAAATCTGTTTTTTCCAGAAGTGGTGGCCCAGCAAGAATTACCCTTTAAAGGTGGTATTTAGAAAGAGATAACTTATATGTCTGATTTTCTTCAACTACTTCTATTCATGAGCTGGCTGAAAAAATCCTGCTGTTCCTTTTAGCTGTGGGGGGAAATTACATGTAGAAAACTGATTTATTTCAAAGATTTTCCCATTGGGTTTTTAGGACTAAGCTGAAGAGTGACCTGGTGTTAACTTTTTACTGAGAATATTTACTAAGAGTGATTTAAGAGAGAGACGGAAAGGGAGGGATAGAAACATCAATGATCAGAACCATCTGTCGGCTGCCTCCTGCACGCCCCCCACTGGGGACCGAGCCTACAACCAGGGCATGAGCCCTGACAGGAAATCAAACCATGACCTCCTGGTTCATAGGTCGACGCTCAACCACTGAGCCACACTGGCCAGGCTCAGCGGGCATTCTTAAAGAGACTAACTTGTGGTTTACTCTATTACTTAGCATACAGATATCCAAGCCTACTGCTACCATTGCTGTGGTACCTGCTTGTAAATTGAACACCTAAAATGCCCCTTCTAAAGCTCAGGGACCATCGTGGAAGAGGTGGGCGTGTGAGATAGTAAGAGTCAGATAAGAGGGGGGATTGTAACCATGCAGAAACCACTTCTTCAATATGAACTTTTTTCCTTTCTTTCCTTTTGATTCACACTGGCCTCATCCAGCACCCTGAATCCCCTGACTCCTTCCATATCCACTCCCTTCATCATCAAGCCCTTAGGACCGTGGTCGGCAAACTGCGGCTCGCGAGCCACATGTGGCTCTTTGGCCTCTTGAGTGTGGCTCTTCCACAAAATACCACAGCCTGAGCGAGTCTATTTTGAAGAAGTGGCGTTAGAAGAAGTTTAAGTTTAAAAAATTTGGCTCTCAAAAGAAATTTCAATCATTGTACTGTTGATATTTGGCTCTGTTGACTAATGAGTTTGCCGACCACTGCCTTAGGACAATGAGGTTCTGGTCAGAATCAGTTGATCTTAGGAACAAAACCTGTGTTCTATTGACCACAGACACAGAGTTTCAATCAAAGTATAGAGAACACCCGGCCAGTGTTGCTCAGTGGTGGAGCGTCCACCCGTGAACCAGGAGGTCACAGTTCAACTCCCGGTCAGGGCACATGCCCAGGCTACAAGCCCAATCCCCTTTACTGAGAATATTTTCTTGTTTTATTCAATCAGTTAACTATCAGTTTTGGATGATATTAAAACTTTGTCATATAAAGAATAGTCAGAAATAATTGATCTCTGCTCTATACACCTAATTGGAAGATCTGGAATGTTCTTGGTTTTACATTCCTGAAAATCACAACACAGCTTTTGCTTCTTAGTTAAGAAAAGCCCTTAATTATGAATAAGAAGATTATTTTACAGTTTATGGTGTTTTACAAGCACTACGGGTATTCTGTAAGAGACTATAAGTACAAAATAATAGAATTTTGAAGCTAAACAAAAATGGAAGAGACTTATTTCAGCTTCCTAATGTTACAGATAAGCAAACAAACCAAATTTGACATATTCAAAGATAAATTTGAAAATATACAATTTCAGTAGTCAGGAAAATTTTGCCAGGGTCTAACATGTATTTTAATTACCCATAACTTGAGTAATTTGGACAAGTGCAAGCCTACTTTTAGCTCCGTTAATGTAAGAAAAGGAGAGGAAAATTTATCACTAATGGCCTCACCTGCAAATGTCAGAAGACTTGATCCTAGGGAAGGGGGATTCTCAATACCATTGGAAGCTGGAGTGCTATTATTTCCAACAACTCAGAACTAAAGTAGGCTTGGAGATAGGAGGGGGCAAAAGAATTCATTTTTCAATTGTTTTCAAATGCTTAAATAGTTTTTAAAAATAATTTCATAATGCTACTTATGGTTGTCAATAGTAGGATGGTAAGACCATAGCTTCCAGCTTAGATCTGGACTTCCAGTGAAATTGCCTTTTCAATGGTTTCATGTTATTACTTTGCCAGAGAGCAGTGCATATTTTAAAAATCCATACGAAATATTAAATTGTATCATGAACTGGTATTGTTGTCATTAATTAGGCTATGTAATGGTATGATAGTCCAAGACCAATTATTATTATTAATTTATATTTATTGTTGAAAGTATTACAGATATCTCCCTTTCCCCCCATTGTCCCTCTCCACCTTGCTCTTGCCCCCCACCACCTTCACCGCACTAGTGTCTGTGTCCATGGGTTATTTTTTGCATTTATCTTGGAAATCCATGCTTTTATGTCTCTGGGTCTATTTTGCTCATCAGTTTATTTTGTTCATTAGATTTCACATAAGAAAATGCTCATCTTTAGACAAATTCTTAGTGACTAACCTTGGCCTTCAACTCTTATTTAATGTACTATAATAATAATTTTTAAGCTATAAAGATTAAACAATTCTCAGGACATGCATTTTCAAATTATGTGAATTTAGAAAAAGCTCTAAATTAACTGTGATCAAGGATGTGCTTTTGACAACACAATCATTTTTAAGAGAGAAAACTATTTCCATGTCAAATAGAAGGAAAAATTAATATGACTAAGGATTGTTTTTGCCTTGTGTACAGTACTGATTTTGCCCAAGGTACTGGCAACTGGCAATAGTAACTCTATTTCAAACTACATTGTTGAGTAATATCCAACCTTCTTTGATTGTTATTAAAGCAGGATAAGCAGGTATTTGAGTAGGAATCAGAATTGTATATGCTCATTCATACTTTCCAAAGTACAGCAGCCAATGGAATTGTCTGTACATGTCTAGATAGCTACATAACTTCCAATTTCTACATGTAAGACATTTTAGCACTAAAATTACTATATATTTCTAGGTTTACTTTTGAAAGTTCTTTGGTAATATTTAAGATCTCTCTCTCTCTCTCTCTCTCTCTCTCTCTCTCTCTCTCTCTTCTCTCTCTCTCTCTCTCTCTCTCTCTCTCTCTCTTTCTCTCTCTCTCTCTCTCTCTCTCTCTCTCTCTCTCTCTCTCTCTCTCTCTCACACACACACACACACACACTGTAGAGCCTCCAGGTTGAACTAGCTTAAAAATAACATTGGAGCCAAAGAATGTCAATTGCTTTCTGTTTCTTTTAGTAATAAAACTTCATTCGGTGCTTTACTGGGCTCTAAGAAGAAACAGCCTAGGATGTAGGTGGAAAATAGAGTGTTTTTCATTTCTATACACCTCAAGTACCCATCTTATAAAGAAATGGTAATTTTAAGTGCGGTTTGGCTTTAAATTAGTGCTGGGTGAATAGTTCAGAGAGGAAAAAAAGCCCTTCAGGCCATCTTGATTTAATTTACAACCTGAATTTAAATAGAAATGTATAGAGACTAACCTACATTTAAATGGGATTGGTATGAATTACCGGTGGTCTTAAAACCTGACATATAATGTTGTGGCATAAAAATATACATTCCATGTTGTTATGGTAATATTTCTTCTAGGACAGCTATATTTTTAGTATGTATTTTTTAAAAAGAATCTTCTTGATTTGTATTATTGAACTTGACCTAAACACCTATGCTTAAATAGATTTTTAAATAATCACTTTAAAAATTGTCACTAATTAATATTTATTAAATACTAGAGGCCTGGTGTATGAAATTGGTGCACGGGTGGGGCCCCTAGGCCTGGCCGGTGATCAGGGCTGATCCTGATCAGGACCGGGCTGGAGAGGAGACGATGGTCACTGGGCCAGGCGCTGAAGGAACAGATGCCGAATGCCGATGCCACCATCATCGGAACCCCGCCACCACGCCGTTCCCTGTCTCCCCCCCTCCTCCTTCCCTTGCCGCCACGCCGCCACCACAGCGGGCAGGCAGCTGGCTGATTGGGGCCTGCCGGCCTAGGGGAGGGACAGGACACAGGAGGTTGGCCGCCAGCCCCAAGGAGGGAGCCGGCCCTTAGCCCCCCTGGGAAAGGGGCTGCATCCACCACCACCCACCCCCGGTTCCCTGTCCCAGCCCAGGGGCCAGCCCTGATCAGGTGATCAGGGCCTGCCAGCTCGGGGGAGGGACCACGAGAGATTGGCTGTGGGAGTGCACTGACCACTAGGGTGCAGCTCCTGTATTGAGCGTCTGCCCCCTGGTGGTCAGTGCGTGTCATAGCGGCCAGTCGTTCCAGTCATTCCGGTCATTATGGTCGTTATGGTTGCTTAGGCTTTTATATATATAGAGATTGATAGTAGATTTTAGTTGCAGGCTCCTCTGCCTTAGTTCTTATATTAAAGTAATATATGTCCCTAGTTTAGCCTTATCATAGTTCACTTGATATATGTATTTCCCTCCTTATTTTTAATGGATTAGGTAGAAAATTTGTCATGCCATAAAAACAGCTTGCCCATATAATATACTCAAATGAATTTTAGTCCTCGAAGAGACCCGAGTTATCTTCTATTTCAACTGACACATTTTATAAATAAGGAAACTTAGCCTAAAGGATTTGAATGATATGTTTCAAATTTTATTTCAATTTCTATACAGCAGATATAAATACAAAGTTTTCAAATATAACATTTTGTTTTGTGAATTTGGGACTGGTTGTATGTATATCCTCTCTGAAAGGAATCCATCTTTAACTTTATAGGTAACCCTGACATCTAAGGTTGTAGCATTATGTGCAGAAAAGTCAAATGACCTTGAATAAGGGTCTTAAAGTCTCTTCCAAGGGCTTAGCTGGGTGGTTCTGACTGGTCTCTCATGTGATTGCAGTGACCTGGACAACAAGCACACTGACAGGTCTCCTGCTGGGGCTGGAAAAACTCCAGCAAGGAGCTCCTCCACATTTCTCTGTCTCTGTGTGGTCTCTCCACATGATCTTTCCAGCTACTTGTGCAGGGCGGCTGGGCTCCTAATTTGTTGGCTCAGGTCTGCCAAGAAGTGTGTCTTAAAAGAGAAAGAACCAGATAGAGGCTGTCTTTCCTAACTCAGCCTGCGAAGTCTCACAGTGTCATTCTACTCATTAGAAGGGAATCACGATCCAGCTCAAATTGAAAGGAAGGGGAGAGGACTCAACTCCACATTTTTGGCTTTATAATCATTACAGTGGTTTCAGGCATTTTTTTAAAAAGCCATCTAGGAACTGTTTG
Organism: Cnephaeus nilssonii; assembly: GCF_951640355.1. NCBI lineage: Eukaryota > Metazoa > Chordata > Mammalia > Chiroptera > Vespertilionidae > Cnephaeus > Cnephaeus nilssonii. Next base: position 42,082,171 of record NC_137089.1, read on the forward strand.
TTTTTCTTCTGGTTCTTGGTTACTCCTTGAATATGCGGTTGCTAGATTAGAAACTTATGGCTAAGGGTAGTTTCACTGTACTTATGACTGAAGTGCCATGCAAGAACCTGACTCCCAAGATTGAAGACGAGAATTTGTTTGTCTCTTTAGGGCAAACTACTTTCCAGGGAGCTCTACCTGGAAGCCTGCTTGGTTTTGAGGGATGACTCTCTAATCTCCAACCGACTGGACACAAAAGGAAATCAGCCTCTTGCTCATTTTCTGGGACTCTATAGCCAAATATTTCTGTCTTACCTAGTTTGTTTGGGTAATAATGACAGCAACTTGAATTATCTATAATAATAAAAGCATAATATGCTAATTAGACCAGACATCCTTCTGGACGATCTTCCAGATGAAGCTGGGGCTGCAAGGGAAGCCCGGGTCCCGGGTGCCAGAGGGAAGCCGGTGCTGGCAGCCAGGGGAAGGAAGGCGTACTCTTGCACAAATTTCATGCATCGGGCCTCTAGTATCACTTACATACTATATTTAATTATATAATTAGGTCTAGTTTAAGTAAGAATTTAAGAAATAGTATGCTCATGTTTAGCACATAAAGGACTTGCCTGATAAATACTTAAGCATACATTTCTGATGTGTCTATCACAAAACCTGACATCTTAAATATTTGACATTAGTTCAAAGTAAAATTAAAGCTTTTATGAAAATCAGCTACTTTTGCTGCTCTTAAATTTTTTTAGTTACTGTAAAAGATACATTTTCGTATTTTTGCTAGATAATGAAGATGTCCTATAATAAGAATATACTTATTCTAATTTGGTATAAATTTTACTTTGGGGCTTTAAAACCACGAATCTATGTATTTCAGATTCACAATTGAGTGAGGAGGCATGTTCATTTATAAAAACGTATGTGAAGGAATGAAGAAACTTCTCCCCACACATTCTCCTTTCTTTCCCTCTCTGGCATCTTTTCCTGTGAATTCACAGCCATGATTAGCTTTCTGCCATCCTTTCAAAATGAAACTCAGCAAACACGTTCTCCCTAGCCCCTGGCATTTTAGCTTTTAAGCTCCTGCCCCCTCTCTTTTCTTCCCCTCTACAGTATTATTAACAAAGAAGCCTCACTTGCTTTCCTGGCTTTCTCTTTCCTGTCACTTTAACCCTCTGTGTTCCTGTTTCTCTACCTACCATTGAGCTGAAATGGCTCTTCATCGTGGATTAGTACTTAACAGACCTCCTCCTTCTTGACTCCGCTCTGGCAAGACCACACTGTCTGTTTTACAAATTAACAAATTGAATATGAAACCCAAGATATGCAAAATCATTTCGGTAGTAATTTTTGCAATTTTTAATATTTCTTTATAAATTACTTTTAAAGTATGAATGAATCACGCTCATTGAATTTTGTATACAAGATGCATATATGTTTTATAGGATTCAGATTCAATCATTCATGTATTCAACAAACATTTATTAACCACACTTAGTCCACACGACACAGAAAATAGGCCAAAGACACCAATGACTTAAATAACTGTCCTGAGCAGCTCACAGTCCCAAGAAAGAGATAAGCATATAGCCAAATACTAACATTTCAGTGTAATATTAAACAAAGGAGTCTAACAAGGTTTCAGGAGCTTCAAGGAGGGAATAATTGGAATTTGAGAGAATTGAAAAAGTGTCAAGAATGCATTACATAAAGCTGGATTGTGAAGGAATAGTAGGGGTTTGTCTGACAAATCATTGGGAGAAGGATGTTTTAGGCAAAGGAAACAAGATGGCCATCACAGGATGGCCGGCAGGGGAGGGCAGTTGTGGGTGATCATGCCAGCAGGGGAGGGCAGTTGGGAGGGACCAGGGAGAGCAAGGAAGAGCAGGGTTTGTGATGGGGAACAGAGGGATCAAGGGTCCTGGACTTCGTGGATATGGGAATTTGTTGCATGTTGTTCAGACAGAGGAATCACTTCAGTGTATCTGTGTCCACTTAGGTAATTCTCAATGCTTGTTAGAGTAGAGTGGAGGGATGAGAGATGAGGCAAGGACATTAAGGAGAAGGCTAATGCAAAAATCTTGAGAGATGGTGAGCAACCAGACTAAGATGTTGATTTTACAAATGAGTACAATGGGAGAAAACATAAGAACTGAGCAATACTATATTTTGAAGAAATGTCCAAACTATCCTACCTAATAAAAGAGTAATATGCAAATTGAACATCACTCCAACACACAAGATGGCCGCCCCCATGTGGTCAAAGATGGCTGCTCCCCATGTGGACACAAGATGGCCATCACAGGATGGCCGGCAGGGGAGGGCAGTTGTGGGTGATCATGCCAGCAGGGGAGGGCAGTTGGGAGGGACCAGGCCTGCAGGGAAGGACAGTTAGGGGTGACCAGGCTGGCAGGGGATGGCAGTTAGGGGTGACCGGGCCGGCAGGGGAGGGCAGTTAGGGGCTATTGGGTCATCAGGGGAGCAGTTAGGCGTTGATCAGGCTGGCAGGTAGAAGTGGTTAAGGGCAATCAGGCAGGCAGGCAGGTGAGTGGTTGGGAGCCAGCAGTCCTGGATTGTGAGAGGGATGTCCGACTGTCCGTGCAGGCTGGGCTGAGGGGCACCCTTCTCCCCCATGCACGAATTTTGTGCACCTGGCCTCTAGTACATATATATTAAATATTGGTATCTGTATTTTGCTTTTGTTTTGAACTACAGACATGGGATGTCGAGCTGGAGAGGTCTGCAGAGTCCTGGGCTGAAACTTGTTTGTGGGAACATGGGCCTGCAAGCTTGCTTCCATCAATTGGACAGAATTTGGGAGCACATTGGGGAAGGTACCTTCACATGTAACTTTTTTGTTTCTGACAACATGTTTGAAATTAAATGCTTATTAATTCATGTAGCACATTTTCAAAGGCTTGGTGCCAAAAAGGAAAACAAATAATCACATCAACACGAATAATCCTACCTAATAAAAGAGTAATATGCAAATTGACCACACCTTCGCTACGCCCAAGCCACGCATACCAGCCAATCAGGGCGAGTATGCAAATTAACCCAACCAAGATAGCGGTTCATTTGCATATCAAGACAGCGTGGAAAGAAGCCAAGCGCTGCAGAAGGGAGCGAAGCTGCGGAGAAGCAAGCAAGCGGGGCGGGGGAGAAGGAAGGGAAGCAGGCGGGGCAGGGGAGAAGGAAGGGAAGCAGGCGGAGCGGGAGGGAGTGCAGCAGGAAGCCCTATTGCAGGAATCTTCCTGCAATGGTCCACTAGTAAAAAAATAAATATACAAGGATGATCAACAGTATTTGAGACTTATTTTTATTTTTAATTCATTGATATAATAGTAATGAAATGGGTATAGGTATTTAAGATTAATACCTCACACAAAAAATCTCTCTACCCTACTATATCAATCTATTTGCAATATTTGGTTCTACATTTTCTCCAACTTGACTTGCTCTTTGTGGTTATTTAATTTCAAATAGATATAGGCCTCCAACATTTCATGTACAAGCATGGTATGATGAAGTGAGAGACTTCACCTACCCATATGAACATGAATGCAACCCATATTGCCCATTCAGATGTTCTGGTCCTGTATGTACTCATTATACACAGGTATGTTTGGGGTACATTATACTTAATTTCTCGAAGTTGAATTTGTGTAACTATAGGAGAACGTTGGCTACTGAACTTGTGTCTTTCTTATAGCTCTTGGTATGGTTATTAATTCTATAGTTATTGTTGTATGTAGAATAAACTTAGAAATGTCTACAAGCAATGTAAGTAATGATCAGGAAAAACTCTCCAAACACATATACTTAAAAAGACTTTATTGCAATGATTTTACATATGAAATATTTTAAATATGGCACCAATAAATGCAAGTGGGGTAGAAATTTACTACCTTCAAATCCAGGTGTCATTATTTTTTTATTTTCCGAAGTATAAAAGTATTGTTTTATTTACCACTGATATCCGATATTTACCTGTGTGCAGCATTTAATCTTTTTTTAATTTTTATTTAATGCTTATATTTGGTATTGGATATGTTTTAACTTTGAAATCACACACCTGAAGGCAGGTTCAACTAGATAAAGCTCACCACAGTTCAGAGTTTCCAGAAGACCTGTGGTTGCTTATTAGGGAAAATAAAGCCGAGAATTTGTCCTCTATGCCTTTGCATGTGATAAGATCAGTACTGAACTCCACAACAACCAGTGGCCCAATGAAAATATCACGTTGTATAAGAAATGTGAACACCTAAATTTTTGCTCCAGTACTTTCTGTTTAAGATGAGAAATTCTGTTCTTTCGTTAGGTAAGTTTCTTCATAGAAACATTAACACAGAAGTTAGGTTTGTGAAAATATAACTTGTGAATTATTTAGTAAATGTATTCTGAAGATGCTTTACACTTTATAGCCAGGTAGAGTTATTCAGCTGTCGCTCTGTTATTTTAATTGAATGAAGCGCTATCCCAAGTCTTAGGGAAAATATCCTTTTGGACATTGCCTCATTTCATTTTGAATGACAAATGTCTGTTTCTCAAATTGTGTTTTATACATTTCCCTCTCGGGTATGTTGCGTCTTAATTCATCTCCACTTGCCATTTCTGAGCCTTTCTTTTCTCTCCCGTAGGTGGTGTGGGCAACAAGCAGCAGAATAGGCTGTGCCATTAATTTGTGCCATAACATGAACATCTGGGGGCAGATATGGCCCAAAGCTGTCTACTTGGTGTGCAATTATTCCCCAAAGTAGGTCGACAAAAGACCAGTGTCATATGTAAATTTTTCTTCATAACATGAAAATAACTTTATATTGCTGATTTTTTTTCTCATTTTCAGTGTGTACTATTGAGTAAAGTATATAGTTTTAACTCAGTTTACTTAATACGACAATAATTATGGTTGCCTGATGCATAAAATCAGTACTTCAAAGGCATTAAGAAGTTGAAAATATGATCCTCATGAAGACAGGAATCATATTTGTGCCTTCATTTTTACTATGACACGGCATAAATATTCAATAATTTTGATTTGTTAGAGGTGAACAACTGCAGATTAACTGAGAAATGCATTTTTACTTGTGTAAAGACCATTCAAATGATGACATTGAAAATATCACACAGTCATATGTAGGGTCAAAGCTAAGACTAAAATCTGTTTTTATTAAAACAAATGGAATATAGATGAATATTCCATAGCAGAGTTTGGTGTTCTGCCAAAGTTTGATTTTATAATTTTTAACAATATGTATAGCAAATTACCTAGTATATTTTAAACGAATGAGGCAGCAATTTACATTTAAACCGGGTAACCAAAAGATTCTGTGATAAAAGATATAAATGTCTTAAATCTACACATCAAAATCATCACTTAGAAGATTCCCATACAGTAATATTTTGCAATGTCTTATAAATGATGCTATTAGACTACCTCCTAAGAGTACTGATCATCTCTTTAGGGGGAACTGGTGGGGCCACGCCCCCTACAAACACGGAAGGCCCTGTTCAGCTTGCCCACCCAGCTTTGGAGGAGGCTGTCGGGAAAATCTGTGCTACAAAGGTATGTGCTATTGTGTCCTGGCACTTAGTTTGGTTGATATTTTAATTTAACCTGTGCATTAATTACTGTTTTAGAAAAAAAAACAAATGTGTATTCAATTACTCAAAAAATTTCCGGAACTCTATTTCAAACATTTTGAAGACTCTATTTAGAATATTTAAAAATATGCTTAATAGGAACACCTTGTATACCACTATGTATTTAAAGGAACGTTTCATGATTATTCCAGATAACTTCTAATTGTACTTGGGAATTTATCCCAGAGTGACAAGTATATTTACATTCTTAAAAGTGATCTTGGTGTATTGTTGACTGGCGTTGTCTCCATAACTAATCATCTTTTGAAGGAGTTAGCAATTTAACACAATTTATTTTTAGCACTTTAAAAGCTTTTGCCAAAATACCATGCTCAATGAATTGTACTGATTCTCTGCTTCTCACTGTAGAGTATACAATTTCTCATGCCAAAATAAGAAAAAAAAAAAAGAATAGTATTGTAAAAGTATTATACAAAGCAGTACCCTCAAATGCATTTGATGTCCTAAAGTAACAAATATGGTGTCCTACCTATAGCACAGGAAGATAAACTGGATATGGCAAAGCTTTGTGAAAGTCATCATCCTTTTGTTAGGCATCCATTCATGTGAACATTTTTTACTCTCTTGTACTCTTTTCTTAATGATGACTAAATGAAGATTAATGCTGACTAAGTGTATTAGAAAATCTATGAGTAAACGCATCCCCTTTCAGCACTCATAAGGAGATGTGCCCTTTTTTCCTTAATGACTCAATGCTCATTCGCTATAATAAGTGACCAGTGACCAGAAGTGACCATATGTTCCACTCGGTTCTATGAGCCATTTTTAATTCCTAGAAACATTTTTCATTGTATGGGAGTCTGTCTGTTCTCCGTCCTCTTTGCCCCCAAATCTCCAGCCTATTTACCCCTCCCCAATGGCCACTGCATTTTACTTAACCCTTACTTTAGCCTGACGTCCTTTTTCTAGGTTCTGACCCCTTCATATAATCCAACCTGGAAAATATATTAAATTCAAAGTTAGAAATTATTCTCCATTGTCAAGTTTAAATTTCTGCACATTGAATTTCCTTCTGAAAGAGGACAACCTTTTCAGGAAAGCTGATGTAATAAATAACAACAAGGGCGTATCAATCCTTCTTTAGGCTGAATTCCTTATGGGAGAATTTTAAATGTGATTCTCCTGAAACTATTAAGAGAATGATTTCCTTTGGGAAAACAAATTCAAATTCACTAAGCCCTGACTTTATTAGATCACTGGGTAGACTTCACAGTGTCTTATGAAAACTAATCACTGATAATGTTAAGAATAATTGTACTGATTCTTTGCTTCTCACAATACAAGCAAAGGTTAGAAAAGACTCCATTTAAGAGCCATATGATAGCATCAATAAATTAAGGGCTCAAAAGCTGATGTGTGTTTCATTCACTCCAATGTAGTGCATAAGAGCACCTCCTTAAGTCAAAACCTGTGCTAAAAATAGTACTGACTCCTTTGAAACTGCATGGAGAAACCTAGAGAGTATCATGATAAGTAAAATTAGCCAGTCAGAGAACGACATGTATCACGTGTTCTCACTTGTATGTGGAATCTATTGAACAAAATAGATCCAGAGACATTGAAGCATGTAACAATCTGATATATTTCAGAGGGGGTGGGGGAGCAGGAAGAGATTAACCAAAGAACTTATATGCATATATGCCTAACCCATGGACACAGACAGTAGTGCAGCGAAAGCCTGGGGAGGGGCTGGGAGTGCGGTGGAGGAGGTCAATGGGGGGAAAAGGGAGGATATCTGTAATACTTTGAACAGTAGTAAATTTTAAAAAACAATAATGATTTTTCTAGTTTTAAATGTTAAATAGGTATGTCAAGATTTATCATTATTTGATCATTTGTACAAATTTAAGTGGGATTCATATTCCTTAACTCCATTCTCTCTAACAGAAGGATCAGACAGGTACTACACTCCCCGTGAAGAGGAAACCAATGAAATTGAACGGCAGCAGTCACAAGTCCATGACACCCACGTTCGGGCAAGAGCGGATGATAGTAACACAAACGAAGTTGTAAGCACGCAGCAAATGTGTAAGACTTCTGCATTATTTACGAAAATTTTAAGGTTTAGCCCAGCCTGTGTGGCTCAGTGGTTGAGTAGCAGCCCATGATCCAAGAGGTCATTGGTTCAGTTCCGGGTCAGGGCATATACCTGGGTTGCTGGCTGGATCCCCTGTAGGGGATGTATGGGAGGCAGCTGACTGATGTTTCTCTCTCATTGATGTTTCTATCTCTCTATCCCCCTCCCTTCTTCTCTCTCTAAAATCAATAAAAAACATTTTTTTAAAAAAAGGTTCACATAGGTGGAATATCCATCTATATTTTATCACCTTTAGTATTTTTAGAATGGTAAAAGCTTGCCATTATATTGACTGTGAAGAATTATATAGCACCTTTTACATTTTCTACATTTATTTTTTTCTTTTAGCCCAAATTGTTTCGTGTGAAGTAAGATTAAGAGATCAGTGCAAAGGAACAACCTGCAATCGGTAATATTTATTATTATTGTCAAAATTAACTGACAAAAATGTCAGAAATACTTTCATTTTTTTGCCGACATTCAGAGAAACTAAATTTTGTCCCCATTTTCTTTCATTTAGATATGAATGCCCTGCTGGCTGTGTGGATAGTAAAGCTAAAGTTATTGGCAGTGTATATTATGAAATGGTAACTATTAGAGAAATACAATTATTTGGGGATAGAATCCTTTCATATAATATATAATTTTTAATGTGCAAAATAATTTATATAAGCATAGACATTTTGCTCAGAAATGCTTGTCAAATTTAAAGTTTAATGTAAATAGTAACTAGTTGTCTTTTATGCAGAACTCTAATATTTTAATATCTTTTTCTCCCCCCCTTTTCACCAAGCAATCCAGTATTTGTAAAGCTGCAATTCATTATGGCATAATAGACAATGATGGCGGTTGGGTAGATATCACTAGACAAGGAAGAAAACATTATTTCATCAAGTCCAATAGAAATGGTATTCAAACAATTGGGTAAGTACTTGCCTGCTCTTTTGATTTTAAATTGTAACAATGAGGTGATAAATTATTTGGGGCAAAGCATAGAAGAATTTATACAGAGAGAAACGAGTCATTTTCAAGGTTCATTTTGGCTACAACATTTCCATAAACAAAATGAAGAAAAAGTATTGAAATTAAGTTGAATGCTTTGCTTCCAAAGAACATCCTGAAACTCCAAATTTTTTAGTTTCATCAAGAATGTACAAATTTATAGTGATTTTTGATGTGAGCCAATAAACTTTTCAGCTATGACAAAAAATATTGCAGAGAAGGCTTATAGATTTGCTTATTCTCCCTGCCCTGTTTAGGGGAGAATAGTTTATTTTTTACAACAGTAACTTTGTTAATAAACTGAGATTAGTAGATAACAAAGAGCATTTTGAAAAGTCACTACATATCCTAAATAATAAAGAGGTAATATGCAAATTGACCCTCATGCCCTTGAATAAGATGGCTGCCCCCATGTGGTCAAAGATGGCCACCACAAGATGGCTGGCAGGGGAGGGCAGTTGGGGGTTACCGGGCCAGCAGGGGAGGGCAGTTTGGGCGAGTAGGCCGGCAGGGGGCCAGTTGGGGGCAAGCAGGCCAGTGCGGGGGGCAGTTGGGGGTGAACAGGCCAGCAGGGGGGCAGTTGGGGGCAAGCAGGCCAGTGTGGGGGGCAGTTGCGGGTGAGCAGGCCAGCAAGGGGGGGCAGTTGGGGGCAAGCAGGCCAGCAGGCAGAGTAGTTAGGGGTGATCAGGCAGGCAGGCAGGTGAGCAGTTAGGAGCCAGCAGTCCCAGATTACAAGAGGATGTCCAACTGGATTGGGCCTAAACCAGTGATGGGCAACCTTTTGAGCTTGATGTGTCAAACTTCGCCAAAAAACTGAGCATAACTCGGGTAGTGTGTCACTTTGAGGAAAAAACTAACTCCAAGACTCTAGTCGCAAATGGTTCATCCTCAGGAGCAGCAAATGTTTCATCCTCGGCATGCGGCCGCGTTTCATCAGAAATGGCTATGCGTGTCAGTGCTGACACGCGTGTCATAGGTTCGCCATCACTGGCCTAAACCAACAGTCGGACATCCCTTGAGGGTCCCAGATTGGAGAGAGTGTAGGCTGGGCTGAGGGACACCCCCCACACCCCCGCCCCATGCACGATTTTGTGCACCGGGCCACTAGTCTAATATAAAAGCAGTGATTATCTTTTAAAATGTTTCTCCTGTTAAGAACATGAAATATGTTATTCCAACTCAATAAAGAGTAGAAAAATAGGGGTTTGGGAAATATTTTTGTAGTGTCTCTTGCTTCTGTGTAAAAAAAGGAACATTATTGAACCTCAGATGAAATGCCTTTTATTAGGAAATGTGTCAGTTTCCTTTTGTACATATACAATTGCACAAAACTCCACAGTAAAGTTGAACTTCATAATGATAAGATTTTATTTAAAACCTTTGCAAATTTGTGGAATGAGATCCTTTGTTGACAGTTTGAACCAAAGGCTTGATGTGTGGTTGTCAGCCATTACCCCCATTACTCTCAAGTAAAAGCTTTATAGAAACATTTATTAACTGATTCATTCTGCAAATATTTATTAACTTCCTTGAATAAATAATAAATATTAGTCATTATTTTTAGTAAGGCAAACACTAGATATTTGTTTTAAAAACATTTATCCTATTTATTTGTTTCCTCTTAACTCTTATTTGATTATGTTTATTATGGAAACTCTTGAAATTGAAAGGTGTGTCATATTAAAGACTTCCCTTTTGCAGTAGATGCTTTTCTGAAAATCTGGATATAGATAAACCTATGAAATTGTTGATATACATGATATACCTATTTTTGTTTTCCTATTTTTTTTTTTATTGATTTTTCACAGAGAGGAAGAGAGAGGGATAGAGAGTTAGAAACATCGATGATAGAGAAACATCGATCAGCTGCCTCTTGCACAACCCCTACTGGGGATGTGCCCGCAATCAAGGTACATGCCCTTGACCGGAATCGAACCTGGGACCTTTCAGTCCATAGGCCGACGCTCTATCCACTGAGCCAAACCGGTTTTGGCTGTTTTCCTATTTTTTTATAATGCATATGATGAAGAGGAATTCATTCATTTACAGTAGGCATTTTACTGCATACTAGGGGGATTAAATAATGTACACTCCTATAAGGTACTTATTATTTAGTGTTTTTATTACACTACCTTGTGTTCACTATTGTGAATAGTTTGGTTCTATGGTGATAGGGAATTAGTATATGGAGAGTTTTAATTTTAATAAGAAACAAATATATAGATATAAATGTGTACTATTTTATGATATGCTCTAAGTTATTGAGATTGATAATGAAGAGATCATTCACTAATATTAAGAATGCTATTGATTTGGTTCATACTTGAAAGTAATATGGATTTAGCTTAAAGTAGATGATGTATTCTTATATTACTACTTATTTAGATATTTAAATAAGAGTGTTTAAGAAAAACAAAACAAAGTATTGATAGACCTAAAACATACCAGAAGTTGTGTGGATGATGATACTTAAAAGAAAATGATGGACATTTTTTGTTTTCATCTTCAGCAAATACCAGTCTGCTAATTCCTTCACGGTCTCCAAAGTAACAGGTGAGCACTTTTTTTCCATCTCACTTTCTTACGACTGTGTTGCATGTTCCTGTTTCCAAAGAATTTGCTCCTTGTTTGTGTTTGATTTCTGTAGTTCAGGCTGTCACCTGTGAGACCACGGTGGAACAGCTCTGTCCATTTCATAAGCCAGCTTCACACTGCCCAAGGTAACGCCTTCTAAACGTTCTCATTCTTCCTTACCAGTGAACATGGAAGGTGCATCTATCCTGTGATAATTGTCTTGGCCCGAAATTCTTGTGTCTCTAGGGATCAAAGGGTGTGTGATCTCAAACTGCTAGGCAGCAGGGAGCAATGGGCTATCCGAAAGGCCACACATTCTGAGTGTTCTTTTCCCAAATGCCAGAGTGGCCTCCGCTGTTGTGGGCAGCGGGCTTGTGCCTGTAATCGGGGTGTTCACATGTGTACCAGACATTTGGCTCGCTGCTCAGGATGCTATAAACATGGATCAAATATGTTTATAATAAAAGTATCATCTCTTACTAGCGCGTCACTTATTTTGGTCTCATGAGGCTCACAGATTTAATGAAGATCATGGTGTGTTTTATAATCTTAGAAAATGTTGTAGAATTTCTTTTTCAGCTATCTCAAACCCCAGTACTTATACATTGTACTTGACAGAGAGAAGAAACAGATTGCTAAGTAAATCTGGGAAATTTTAACCTTATGATATGGGGAGAGAAAGGGAAGAATTTTAGACTTTTTCATTGAGATGTTTTTTAGATACTTACTACATGCCAGTATTATGGCAGGCATCTCTCGGGCTTGTGACAGGTTTATGAAGACTGAATAGTAAGGATCACAGTGGAGCTTTTCAGCATGAATCCTCCCTGGAGGAGATGCTCAGTAAATGGTAATTTTATATCCATGGAACAATCTATAGCAATATTGTTCTGAAAGGAAAAAAATCATCCAAGTAAAATATTAATAAATAAGTTTTTTATTTTTTTACTTGTTTTAGGAAGGGAAATAACTACCTCCACAAAAGGGAAATTATATATATTTTTTAATTTAACTTTCACTGTTACCAGTATAACAAATCAGTGGAAATAATGATTTATGCATAATTTTGACCCTAATTAGCCTGTTAAGTCCCCATCCTATTTTCTTTTATAGACCAGTGAAACAAAGGCTTTTTTCCCCCTCATAAAATGTTTAATATTTGCATAAACTAGTTCATAATGGTATTATTTATATGTATTCTATGACTTTTAGGGAACCATATTGTCGGTGCATTTGTTTATAATTTTCTATCACTTAAATAAGTTGAGGCATAAATCTATTCTGAGGAAAAATTCCAAGAGCAGATAAATGAAAGGATATTAACTCAAGACAAGCATGAAGAAACAACTTATTTATGATGATCTCAACTCTAGATGTAAATTTGGAAATCAACAGTTTATAGGTGATAATTAAAACCATGGAATTGGATGAGACACGTAAGATGCGAACACAGAGCAAAGAAACTATGAGATCTACGAGTCAAACAATGATTCAGATTTTCCAAGTTATCTGTTTAGTAAATTCTACAGTCAAATTGGGTACCAAACATCCAGATACTTAGAGTTACTTCCTGGTGTTCCTTTCTGCTCTGAAGCCCTACATTAGAAACCTTCCTGGTAACTTTTTTTTTTTTTTTTTTAAGAAAAGAAACACATTTGTGCCAAAGGCTGGAAGTGGCTAGTGTAAACAGAAGTAAATGTGTCTTTTTACATTTGACCTATTTCGGAAGAAAAAAAAAGTAGGGTTAAAATGCCGAGTTTACTTTTGTGTAAGCACGTCTGTCTTCTTAGTAATAACAACGATTATAGTAACCAGCTACTTACTATGCATAAATAAATATTTATTTTTCAGAGTATACTGCCCTCGTAACTGTATGCAGGCAAACCCACATTATGCTCGTGTGATTGGAACTCGAGTTTATTCTGATGTAAGTATCCTACTTTATGCAGTCCTCAGCATTCGTGAGTTTGTGTGTGTATGTGTTGAGTGTGTTGTATGTGCATGTATGTATAGGTTCCATACACACACATTTAAATGTGTGTATGTACACTTTTTAATTTATTAACTACTTATATAGAAGTGTTTGTTAAATGCACTGCCACTAAAGGCTATATGAAACTGCTTCAGTATATTCTTACATTTGTCCTCATTCTGGGGGCGCTCATACACTGCAGCCGCCCCCCTTGTCCAAGGTTTCACACTCCATAGTGTCAGTTACCTGCAGCCAACCATCGTCAGAAAATAAGAAATAAAAATTTTTCAGAAATGAACAATTTGTATGTTTTAAATTGCATGCTGTTCTGAGTAGCTTGATGAAGTCTTGTGATCTCCTGCTCTGTCCCACCTGGGATGTGCATTATCCCTTTGTCCGGCGTCTCCATAATGTAGATGCTCCCCTCCTGTTAGTCACTTAGTGGCCGGATCTGTTATCACGTCAACTGTCATGGCCTCGCAGGGCTTGCATTCCGCTCACCCTACCTTTATTTCATAACGACCCCAAGTGCAAGAGTAGTGATGCCAGAGAGAAAACCTAAGGTGCTCCTTTCAGTGAAAGATGACCACAGTACAGTAAGATATTCTACGGGGGTGACGGGAGGGCGGGGGGGGGGGGGGCGGGGGGGGAAAGACACCACAACCTCATTTGCATAACTTATTACAGTCCATATTTATAATTGTAGTATTTTATTATTGACGTTACTCTCTTACTGTGCCTAATTTATAGATTCAACTTTATCATAGTGTGTATATATGAGAACTACGTGGCTTATATAGGGCTCAGTATTATCTGTGGTTTCTGGCATCCACCAGGGGTCTTGGAAGAGTGGCCTTCATGGATAAGGGGAAGGGGTTACTGTACAGAATAGAGAAACAGATTCTGCACTGACATACATATTCTCAGAAGAGTTAACGATCAGTAATACTGAAAAATGAATATCCATATGTAAATATGGGTGCACAATAATTTATTTTGATTACTTTTTTTCTTTATATCCTACCCATATATCTTACATCACAAACTTAATGAAATTGTCTGGAGGCATTCTTGGAAGGAAAATGCATTTTGCTTTTCTTTAATCTTCCTTTCGGTTCTTCAGCATTTGAAGTATAAACTGGATAATTAAGAATTTGTCCAGTGTATGAACAATATCTTCACTACCAAAGGGGGATTTACAAAGTAGCATAAAATGACAAACAGATAATATGCTAGAATACATACAAAAGGAAACCAGTGGAGGGGTGCTGTAATGGATGGAATTCCTGGGATCAGACAAGGCATATGAGCTGTGTTGGCTTTGGTACTGATGAGCACCTCTTGAGCCAGGCTTCAAGCGTGGATTGGAAAAGGGGATTAAGAAACACATTCTAGGTGGGGTGAATGGCTCCCATGGAGACATGCAGGGAGACCACATAAGCTGCAAGAGAGCAGAGCACATAGGTTTGCTTGTTGCTGCGCTGATGAGAATGGAAACAGAAAAGGCTACAACCAATTTAGTGTGATGTAGAGGGATCCAGCTCTTGAAACATATAAATGGACAGTCTGAATGCATGCTGATGAGTTTGGATTTGTGTGGCAGACATTTAGAAACCATTACAGGTTTCTAAACCAGAGAGTTAAAAAATCACACTTAGGAGACAATAATCTTGATGCATATGTTCAGTTGAATTCTATGTAAATACGAAGAGAGGTCTGCAATATATATGTTACTACCTTATTTCTCTGGGTGAGTTCCTTTTAATGCAGGCATTTCTTTCAGGTCAGCTTTACCTTTGAAATTATTCTCCACATCTCCGTTTCCCCCAAGCTCCAGCTCTGCAATGTGCTATCTGCAGCTGGAATGTCCTGTTGATATTTAACTTGCTGGTGCTCATGTTTGTTTATATCTTACTAGAGGCCCAGTGCACAAAATTCATGCATGGGGGAGGGGTGTCCCTCAGCCCAGCCTGCACCCTCTCCAATCTGGGATCCCTCTCACAATCCAGGACTGCTGGCTCCCAACCACTTGCCTGTCTGATTGCCCCTAACCGATTCTGCCTGCCAGCCTAATCACCCCCTAACCACTCCCCTGCCAGCCTGATCGACGCTTAACTGCTCCCCTGCCGGCCCAATTGCCCCTAATTGCCCTCCCCTGCCGGCCCAATTGCCCCTAATTGCCCTCCCCTGCCAGCCTGGTCACCCCTAACTGCCCTCCCCTGCCAGCCTAGTCACCCCTAACTGTCCTTCCCTGCAGGCCTGGTTGCCACCAACTGCCCTCCCCTGCTGGCCCGGTCACCCCTAAATTCCCTCCCTTGCCAGCCTGGTCTCCCTAACTGCCCTCCCCTGCTGGCCTGGTCTCTCCCAACTGCCCTCCCCTGCAGGCCTGGTCACCCCCAACTGTCCTCCCCTGTAGGCCTGGTTCCTCCCAACTTCCCTCCCTTGCAGGCCTAGTCCCTCCCAACTGCCCTCCCCTGCTGGCCTGATTGCCCACAATTGCCCTCCCCTGCTGGCCATCTTGTGTCCACATGGGGGCGGCCATCTTATCTGTTGGAGTGATGGTTAATTTGCATATTACCTCTTTATTATATAGGATTGTTTCTGTTTAAAAACATCCTTTTTCTAATTTTCTGTTAAAATCATGGTCACTCTTCACATCCTAAATTGTGACTACTTTCTCTCCTAATCCAGGGATAATGTTGCCCTTCTTTCAACCCTATTGCTTTGTTTTCTCCTAATAGCACTTAGCTGATTCTGTGAGGTATTATGATTGTTTCCCCACCTCTTCTATTAGTTTTTAAGTCTCTCGAGGGCAGCAGCTGGGCATTGCATGCATCACTTTATCATCAACGATTTGATGGGTGCCCAGTTGTGATCAAGACAGACTGGCTCCCTGACTTGACTTAGAGCACAGAGTAACATCAGAAACTAAGCAAATACCTTGCACATAAATATTTGTTGAAAAAAAATAAATGAATTCATGTATATGAATGAGCATATCTAGAATATCGAGAATCATCAGAGAGTTTCAAAGAAATCATTCTATCCAGATTGTCCCTTTAAGCACCAAAACTTTTCATTTTAGTTGAAAATCTTTCAAAATATACTCCACAGTTCTATAGCAATAAGAAATCTCTTTGCTAGAGTGAAGGATTTGTTAGGACTTATATCCTGAGATCATTTTATCTTTATGCTTCAGTGAAATGGGCAGATAATTATGTATTATTATGTAGATAAGCATAAGTTGGAAATATAAAGATTACTATTACTGGTAAGTGCAGAGAAAGCGATTCACCCCGTCACCTGCCAATCTTCCCACCACTACAAAATATATTACATCTTTAAATGCAAGATGAGAGATGAGAACCAATCTACCCACTTCCCTCCTTTTTCCTCCCTCTCCCCTTCCCCGCCTTCCTCTCTTTTCCTCTGTAGAGTTACAACTTATATGTTTTATTGCTGTTAGCTTTTATTTCTCATTTGTGACAGATAAAGTTACTTATTGCATTCATTAAAAATGTTCCACTGTTTTCACAGATAAATTCTTTTTTCCCCATGATGTATTAATGCTTTTTAAGTGTGGACATGAACAGAAAATCTCTTCTGATCTCTGAACTCAAATCGGAATGCCTGCTGACTGCATAGTTATGGGCAAAACAATAGTTTCAAAACATATTACATGCTTGGATTTAGCAAATGCTGTCTAAGCACTTTTATTGCCTTGGGAAAAAATGCTGATAATGCCTCTTTTGGCGGAGCAAGATAAATACTGAAATGTGTAAGGAATTCTTTTTAATTCCATCTGTTATGAACCATATTAGATACAACTATTAATTCAGCTAGGGACTTTAACTGATGGATAAAATGCCTCCTGAGAGTAAGGATGTGTGGTTTAGATATATAGCCTTTTGTGACTGATTAAAACATGAAGAGGATTAACCAGCTTGGCATTCTGGCTCTCTGATCTAATAAATACTGACGGATGCCACAAGGTTCAGAGCACAGTAATAAAGCAAGGTCACGTAAGATGCACATGCTTGTGGGGACTTCACAAAGCACATTAAGCCCCTCACATGTGCGTGGAGATGAGAGAAGAGCATACCAGTGGGTTCAGAACAGGCCCGTGGGGAAAGGAGGTGGATCACTTCATGCTGGACCAGTTGGTGTTTCATTGTGTGGGATTTCCTTCCACTTACACAGCTATCTTTTTTTTTATATATATAAATATATTTTATTGATTTTTTACAGAGAGGAAGGGAGAGGGATAGAGAGTTAGAAACATCGACGAGAGAAAAACATCAATCAGCTGCCTCCTGCACACCTCCTATTGGGGATGGGCCCCACAACCGAGATACATGCCCTTGACCGGAATCGAACCTGGGACCTTTCAGTCCACAGGCCAACGCTCTATTCACTGAGCCAAACCGTTGAGGGCTGTACCCAGCTATCTTGAAAGATTTCGGCAGAACATTTGCATTAAAGCAAATGTTAAAATTTAGAGAAGCCTTCGATGGGCCAGAAAGAAAGAGTTGACTTCTAGAAGTCAGTCATTTAAAAAATTTGAAAGTGCTGGACCTGAAACAATTTTCTCCTCCATAGAAATCCCATGCAATTCAGATTAAGTAGCTGACACAATGCAATGATCACAGAGCGAGCGGTCCTGGTCCCTCGAGTCAGACATCCACACGGGGGTGGCCATAGACATTGCACATCTAGGTGGAAGCTGTGGTTGTTCTTCATATTTGGAGCGGGGGGGGGGGGGAGGGTTGGAGTGGGGTTACTGTTTGGGGCAAATTTTCTCTGAAGACATTATATTATTTAATAGTGAAAAACTCCCCATTTAATATATACCTGTATTTTGGAAAAGGGACCGTAGAGATATACAGAGGCATGTTTGAGTTGTTTATAAGTCAATCTGAAGATAAATGAGGTACTGGTAATCCAATCTGTGAACATTAGGTCAGAGTGACTCCAGTAGGGAGTAGCAAAGAAGGAGATTTGAGAATGATCAATAGGCCCAGAAGAGGTCAAAGGAGCTGATTTGCATTTTATTGCTTCAGCAACAGAGAAAGCCTGCCATTTGGCCAGGCTGTGTTCCCTAGCTTAGATGGGGAGAGCATCTCATCACTGCAGCCACCCTTGAGCTCTGCCCTCATACTGGCTCAGAAGTGGCTTTAACTCTGTGACTTTTGAAACCTTCCTCTCTGCACAAAGCATCATCATCCTGCTGCTGCTCACTCAGTCCAGCAGAAGAGTGAGCGGATGAGTCCAGCTTGGGTTTTCTAATGGCAGGTCTTTCCTTGTCCCCTCAGCTGTCCAGCATCTGCAGAGCAGCGGTACATGCCGGGGTGGTTCGCAATCACGGTGGTTATGTTGACGTTATGCCTGTGGACAAAAGAAAGGCTTACACGGCTTCTTTTCAGAATGGAATCTTCTCAGAAAGGTACATTTACGACCATATGTGTAATCTCTCTATCCTTTGGTGCTTGCTTTACAAGCAGCTCATTTCTGTGTGGGTTTGAGGTTAGTGGCTGAGCGGCGTTCCCTTTGCTGATTGCAGTAGTAGGTTTTCCAGGGATGGGAGAGGCCGTAGTACCAGAGGTGCCTGTCTCCTGCAGGCTTACAAAAATCAAAATGAAAATCGGATTACAAGTCAGAACCACTCCTTTGTTAACTGATCTTCTAAGGAGGAAATATCTTTCATCCTCTTTTGGATTTTCGAGATTAGGTTTTTATATGTAATTCTTCCAGATGAGCAAGGCACTGAATATCTCTCTAATCCAGTTATCTGACAAAATATTTGACCAAAAAAAAAAGAGTCTGATTTTCCCCAGAGCCAAATTTTCTTTTTGACTGGATGTTGGGTGCCTCCTATGACATAAGTGAACTCTTTCAGGTCATCTCGGCGTCTCTGGCTCATTAGTATATATTTTGGTGGTTTGAGAAAATTCATGGGGCTTACTTTATGAAGTATTAATAAAAGTTGAAAGAACCTATAGTGACTTTTCAAATCACTGGTACTTGTGGATGTAATATTAAATCCCATATATTTTATATAGATACAGAAAACCCTCTAGCTTTTAGATACGGAGAGAAGGTCTACATTATAGTAAGGTTCCTTTAAAGAATACCGAAGGGTGTGCCCTGCAGGACTAGGATTGCCTCCCACAGAACCATCGGGGTGCCGTCTCCAGGAAAAGACTGATCTGTATTTAGCATCTTCCAGATGAGACTATGTCAAGGTGACTTCCCTGCAGCCTGGCTTATGGTCTCCTTAAGTCGATTCTTGAGTTATAAGATTCTGATATGCAGTTTTATAAGCTAAGCTGAACAATGTGATTTCATTATGCCTGTCATATTTCTTTTTGTTTTAATCCTCACCCCAGGATATGTTTTTATTATTATTATTATTATTATTTAGAAAGATAGGAAGGGAGAGAGAGAAACATTGATGTGCAAGAGAAACATGGATCAGTTGCCTCCCATACATGCCCTGACTAGAGATCCAACACAACTTAGGTATGTGCCCTGACTGGGAATCGAACCCATAACCTTTTGGTGTATGGGGCAATCCTCCAACCAACTGAGCTACCCGGCCAAGGCACCTCTCATATTTCTTAAATTTATTTTTAAACAGTAAGACTGAGAATAATTATTTCTGAGAACCTGCTATGAATGTCCCAGATGCTGCTGGGCACTTCAAGTGCATTAGCGCAGTTCCACCAACAGCGCCATGAAGGTGATTCTGTCAACACTGATGTTGACAGAGTATTAACTGAGGCTCAGAGGGGATACGTGGTATGGACAAGGCCATATAACTGGTCAGTCTCAGAGCTCAGGTTTACGCTATATCTGTAAGCTCAGAAATAGGCATTTTCCCAGGATTATCACTGTGTGCAAAGAAAACACATTCACTTCTAGAACTTGGTCAATCTGTGTCCTCTGAATAAAATGGTTTCCAAGTGGCCATCAGCTTGTATGAAAAACCTGGCTCCTATGATTGTGGTGTGTGCACATCTTTTTTTTTTTTTTACTCTAAAATTCTCCCCTTTTCTTATACATGAATAAACATATACAAAGAATTCTACTTTGTCTCCCTCTTAGCATTTATTGTGTTGGTCTCCAAAGTCCTTTTTATCATTAAGAAAGGAAAACTATATGCTTAAAAAAGTTGTGTAAATATTATCATTTAAAAAAATCCTGTACACAATCAGACTTCAAAAGTATACATTTGATTAGAATAAATAATGATTAATGGCATTATTAATCTATTTTAAACTTCAGGCATTTAAACAAAACATCCCTTGATTGATATTGGCAAATAAAATAATTAATTTAAGAAAGAGTAAAATGCATGATTCTGTATTGCTTTTCACTTGTCTTAAAATATCTCCAAAATGAAATTGAGTGGTGTGTGTGTGTGTGTGTTTCATTTTAATGAAAAAAATTCTTAGGACCTTCCAGATTTGACCATTAAATTTTCTCACTAAGCGTTTTCTTGAAACTATAGATGTTAAAAAATCTTAATGAATATGATAGCCATAAAATTTAAATTTTGTCAGACTTCGGAAATGATAATGCTAGGGCTCCAGAGTATTGCTTAGATATCACCATCTTTTTAACTTGCCATTCATATCTGACCTTGTCAGTCAGGCAGTGAATCTGGGTCTCGGTATTGCATAGCAGCATCTCAGTATTCCCCCAGGGAAACTGCACTGCAGCTGCTAACTGCTCTGTTGGAACCAGAGGTGGTAAATCTATGAAAACATGATCTGGAATCAGTGAAGGTCGATATAAAATACTATTATTACTACTATGCATCTTAAGTTTCTTTAGGGAGCTTGCAACTCAGCATATAACCAAGATTTAAAGAATTGTGTCATCATTCTAAAGGTTTTATTGGTCACGTAGGTGCAAACCTACAGAACCCATGCCAGAGACCAAACAAACAAAAAACACACAACAAGTTAAGGAATAAGAGTCCTCAGTAGAAGACTGTAAAATGTCAAAATGTCTCACTTCCTGTCTGGCCTGCATAGCTGTTGGGTGGGCATTGTCCCGGGCACCAAAAGGTTGCTGGTAGGATTCCCAGTCAGGGCACACGTCTGGGCTGCGGGCTCCATCCCCAGTAGAGGGCTTGCAGGAAGCAGCTGAATGATGTTTCTCTCTCTCTCTCTCTCTCTCTCTCTCTCTCTCTCTTTCTCTCCCCCCTCCTTTCTCTCTAAAAATAAAAGTATATATTTTTAAAATTAAAAAGAAGAATTATGTCATCCTCATTCTAGCTTTCCAATAACTATAAATTACAGCAGCCTAAGACAGGTGACCATCTGGCCTCACAGGGTGGCTTACTTGACTGTCATAAGAAAGCATGATTTATTTGAGGGATTATATGTAGAGGTGACATCAATGTACTGTTTATATTTTTGCAGTTTACAGAATCCTCCAGGAGGAAAGGCATTCAGAGTATTTGCTGTTGTGTGAGACGGAACACCTGGAAGAGGAGCGTGAAGACTATTCCAAATACCATATTTCTGAAGTGTATAAAACTGTAACATTACTGTACAGAAGGTCGCAACTATTTTCAGCTACTCCCCTGCAAAAAAAATGCCAAATGCATAGAAAGCTTGATACACAAAGTCTGTAAAATAAAACATGGGACATTATTAGCTTTGGAAAAAGTAATGGATATGTAATGGTTTTAGAAATCCTGTGTTAAATATTGCTATATTTTCTTAGCAGTTATTTCTACAGTTAATTACATAGTCATGGTTGTTCTACATTTTATATGTTATATTATATGGTGCTTTGTATATGCCACTAATAAAATGAATCTAAACATTGAATGTGAATGGCCCTCAGACAATCATCTGGTATGTTTTTAAAAACAATAATGACAAAAATAATAACTCTAAAAATGAAAGAAACGGTGTTATTACATTTCTCCCCAGTTTGATACTGTGCCATTACCTACTCCAAATAATCTCAAATTATTTTTCACTTTAGTTTTTTTCTTCTGTTAAGTTTAGGCATATAGGATATTAAGTCCTGGTGCTGTACTTCTTGTTTGCATAAAAAAAAATTCCTTAATATCCACATAAATCTGTTATACTGTTTGATTCCCTGGGAATGGCTTTTGTAGTAAATGCAATGAAGTCAGAGCGATGGTGGAAAACATTCCTTGTGGTCACACAGTAAACAAAGGGGTAAGCTTGGGTAGCCAGAGCTTTTTGTGTGTTGTTCTCACTGACGTCACATTTCCTTTTGTATCCTGGCAAATACTCCTGCGGGCCAGGAAGTATCATAGCAAAACGTTGAACGAAGATGAACTAATGTATTGCATCACCATTGCCACTGATTTTCCTAATGGTACATGGCTGTGTGTATAAATGTTGCCATATTATGGTACCTATAATGGTGATATATTTGTTTCTATGAAAAATGTATTGTGCTTTGAGACTAAAAATCTGTAAAATGTTAATTTTGGTATTTTTTTTCTGCTGGTGAATTTACTCTTTCCCTGTATACATATTAAAATAATCATGTTTCAAAGTATTATTTTCAGTCTCTTTGGCATCCTTATTTTGATTTAGAAATCATTTTTAATCTTCAAAATTGTTATCTTTTAAATTTTGGTTATTGACATTAATATAAATAACATCCTTAATACCAAAAGTCTGCAAAGTCAACCTGAGTAGGTTATGTGAAAGGAGAGATGATCATAAGTTTAGAAATACTTTATTAAGGGAAAATTTGAATAAAATGAGGGAAATAAATTTCTAAAGGAGAAGAAAATAATTTGGAAGATAGAAAGTGATTACACTATAAATATTTTTAGAAAGTAAATGAGTAGGTATTTAGGAGCAGAAAATAGATATAAATTACACAAGTCAGGGAAAGTAAGAAAGATGGATAAAACAAGAAAAAAAAGGAGGATCTCATATACACAGCTGCTCAAGAGCAAATTGTGAAGATAATGAACATCATGATCAGTTATCAAGTATGGGCTGGGAATTAAATGGTTCAAAATATAGGTAATCAAAACTTAAGCATTTATATATTAAACATTTGAAAACTTGAAGCAAATTTGGTGGGAAAATTTTTTCCAAATGACTCATTACACCTTCTTAAACACATGATTGAAATCTAAACTTTAGCTAGATTCATCTATTTCTCACTTCTCCCCATCAGTTCAGCCAGTATTTTAGTATTGTCCCTAGTTTAGATATTTGTCATTAATTTCCTATACTATTTCAATGTTTTCACTGGAGCCTTCTCATTTTGGTAAACTCCATTCCTTTTCAATGCATCCTTAATTTTTTCACTGGAATCACTCTCTTTTATAAGTGGCCATCATTTAAGAAAACCAAATCATCTTATAAAAGCACTATAGGCTCGATCCACGAAATTCGTGCAAGAGTAGGCCTTTCTTCCCCCAGCTGCTGGCACAGGCTTCCCCTGGCACCTGGGACCCTGGCTTCCCTTGCAGCCCCAGCTTCATCCGGCAGGATGTCTGGAAGGATGTCTGGTCTAATTAGCATATTACATTTTTATTATAGATTTAAAGACCTCTGCAGTCTTGTTCCATATTGATTTTCTATGCTCTTCTACACAACGTGTGGTCTTGAGTGAGCTGCTCAACTTTCAATGCTCGGATTACCTCATCTGAAAAATGGGACAAATAATACCTCTAGGGATTGCTCTAAGAATCAATTGAGATATTACGTGTCATGTACTTAAAAAAACATCAGAGTATGTGATCAACTTGTGTTAGTTTTTATTGATAACATAGTAATTATTTTTGTTGTTATTTACCTTGGGGAAACTATGCATCTATTATACTACACTACTTATCCTTCAGCACTTAAGTAAATGTGAAATCCTCCAGGGAGTTCCCTGCAATTATCCTGGTAATCTATATATATATATATATATAAAAAGGCAGTGTGACCAGGATGACCAAAGGACTGACCCGTCACCTCCCCCCGAACCCACAGGGGACTGGCGGTCGGCAAGCAGTGAGCGGCTCACACTGGACCAACCCCTACTTTCCCCCCCCCCCCCCCCCCCCGCTGGTGGCGCAGCGAAGTCCATGCCAGGTGGAGGCAGGAGAGGCGTATCCCACACCCTGCAAGGTTCTCAGACCCCCGCACTAGCATCGAGGCCTCAGATGCCAGTGCTTTGTTATCTGCCACAACTCTGTGGCCCCGGCGCTGCCCCGGCAGAAGTTTTGTGTGCCTCACCTATCCGGCCTGGGGCCAGTTTCTCTGTCTACTCTTGCCACCTGCTGCCCATCCGCCACTCAGACACCCGAGCCAGGGACTTGCTGCGGGGTGGGCCCAGACACTCCTTCCCACCCCCAAGGGTCTGGCGGCCTCGGCAGTACCTGAGCCCGTGACTTGCCCCTGGGAGGGTGGGTCTGGGCTAGGGATCCACAGCCCCACCTCCACAACGTCCCACCCAGCAGTGGGGGAGGGGGCGGCCTCCCTCCTTTCCAGCTCTGTCCCAGCACAGAGGCTGGGGCGCGTCTCTGCCCCCAACACCCTCTGAAACCCTGGGAAGAAGTGCCCACCTGCCCAGCTGAGACCAGTGTCTCAGGCTCCCCACCCTCGCGAGCCCGCACCCGGCCTCGCCAGTGGCTGCCGCTCCCCTCAGCCATCAGCCGCTGGCACAGGGGAAGAGGAGAGGAGGAGGGAAGCTGTCGTGCAACTCTGTTGGGTTCAGCTGGCCTGCCTGAAAGCTCTCCCCATGTGCCTCCCTGCTCTGCCTCTGCCGAGGGGACCCCACACCTGGTGCGCGTTCGTCAGGGTTGCTGCCATCTTGGGAAGGTCAACGCCGGGCTGACTGCCAAGGCCTCAGGCAGTAGACACCCCGTGGTCACCATGACAAAGAGGTCATGGAGGGTCAAGACACTGCCTCTAGTTGAAGCAGGTGCTGTGGGAGCAAAGGGACCAAAAAAAAAAAAGGTTACATACAATAGCCATCTAACTCCACACCTCCACACGTGGTGTGCAAATTAGTCATTGTTCGAACCAAATTTAGTGCTGGTGTGCCCCATTTTAATCAGACCCCCCAAATAGACTTACCATGTTGATAATTCACTTTACTACAAAAAGAATGCACAGAGATTCTTGAAATAAGCAAAATATTTTGCAACTCATAGTATGAAATGTTTAAACATAATCTCTATGAGTAAAGGGAGTTGATATTAGCAAAATCTAATATACCCAATTCAAAATGTCATTCAGAAATGCATCTACTATGTAAAATCAAAGTATGGGATCTAGGGTTTGGAAAAAGCAACTTTACTCCACTCTACCTGCTCATGCCCTTAGCCTTATGCTTTGCACAAAATTCTCAATAAAGAGATGGAGCAGAAGGAAAAGTAATGCCTCATGGCACTGAAATTTATCAGTTTCTTCAACAAATATTTATAAAAGTTGTATTAACTTTGTGCCTGTATTATAGAAACACAATACAGCTCTGTCCCTATCTTCAAAGGGCTTAAAGTCTCTGTGAGTTCCCGGTAAGGTAAACCTATAAACAGCCAAAGAAGGAGCAGGTTCCAATATATTTTGAAACCTTGAACATTTCTAGCATTTCTAATATTTTTTAAAGAAATGTAAACTCTGTTGAAGAGCACAGTGGGTTAAGCAAAGAATCAGTTATCCTTGGCAAACATAACGAACTTCAAATTTTGAATTTAAGCTAATTTATTGCACAAAGAATTTCATTGTTTTAGTTAATTTAAAATACTTATCTGAGGTGATACTTCAACCCTGGCACCATAATATTCAAGAGTTGAAGAAATAGTTTAGCCAAATAATCTGATCCTCTTTCACTAATTTGTCAGAATTAAAGGGTAAATTATATCGGGCTGAGATTTTTAAAAGGCAGGCAAACTCTTTAGAACTCTGTTCTTATGCTGGGCAATTAGATACAGTACTCTTTTCCTTTTATCATCCAATCCCCATGTCACGTTCCACAACATAATCAGAGTGTAAAACAATGCTGATAAGCAAATATCTTTTCACTAGGCCATTAAATTATGAAAACAGCATTTTCAATGTTTACTACAAACTTTCTTTCTCATTAAAACATAATTGTCAAATACATTTATGACTATGCTGATGAAGATGAAAAGCAGAGAGCCTGTAGAAGACTGTACATGCCAAGCTCAGTTTTCAGAAGGAACCTAAGTAAACAAAGAAGTGGAAGTCAAGGCTAAATATTTAAAAGTGCTAGAAGTGATTAAAGGTAACATTACAAATGTAAAATCCCAACCTGATTGAACTCTTAACTAACCCTAAAACAAAGGAGTTTCTTTAAATCCGTATGAGGTTAACTTGGGTAGGAACAATATAGTGAAAAACACCAATAAATTAACAAATAGCTACTCCTGAAGCTTTCTGCTTTCTTTCATTCCAAAAATATTGAGTTCCTACAATTTGTTTATGGACTGGCTGATCACTGTAGCTATGCTTGTAAGCAAAAAGGCCCTCAGGAAATTATAATCTCACAAATAAGATAGATATTAAATAATCACAGATATAATATGATTATAAACCATGAAGACGGCAGAACTGCATAGTTACAAACAAAATGTTTATAGTATGGTGGGAGTATATAAAAGTGGGGCTTGACCTAGCTGGAGAGAGGAAAGATGACTTTTCTGTGGAATTGATATTAAAGCTTAGATCTTAAGAATGAGGAGGAATAACTATGTAGGGCTGGAGCTCAAAGAGATGCCCAAATTGAATAATACTACAGTATGACATAATAATATGCTCAAAAGCAGAGGAGCAAACGAATCAAATACATCCTATAATAGTACCAATCTTAGAGTTTTAGTATATTTTAAAATAGATTATTATGCTAAGTGAAATAAGCCAGTCAGAGAAAGATAAATACCATATGATTTCACTTGTATGTGGAGTCAAATGAACAAAATAAAATAACACAATAAAAACAGACTCGTAGATACAGAGAACAGACAGACAGCTGTCAGAGGGGAAGGGGTTTGGGGGACTGGGTGAAAAAAGGTGAAGGGATTAAGCAAAAACAAAACAATCAGACACATACAACAGTGTTGCCAGAGGGAAAGGGGGGTGGGGGAGACAGAAGAGGGTAAAATGGGGATAAATGGTGAGGGAAGGAGATATAACTTTGGGTGGTAAACACTTGATGCAATATACAGATATATTATAGAGTTGTTCACTTGAACCCTGTATTAACCAATGCCATCCAGTATTCTTGGGATCTAAAGAGTTTGATTATTATATGATTGACATGTCTAAATCATGGATTACAGATGAAAGTAAAAGAGAGAGGAATGGGGATGGCATGTACTGAGCACCCAACTATGTGTTAACACTGCTTTACCTTTCTTTTTTTTTTTTAAATATATTTTTTATTGATTTTTTTACAGAGAGGAAGGGAGAGGGATAGAGTTAGAAACATCAATCAGCTGCCTCCTGAACACCTCCTACTGGGGATGTGCCTGCAACCAAGGTACATGACCTTGACTGGAATCAAACCTGGGACCTTTCAGTCTGCAAGCCGACGCTCTGTCCACTGAGCCAAACCGGTTAGGGCCACTGCTTTACCTTTCATATATATTATTCACTTCTCACAGCAAACCTGTGAGACAAGATTATTTTTCTCAACTCATGTATTGAAATGCAGATTCTAAAAGGTTAAGCAACATTGTCTGGGGCCTTGAGTTTGAGAAATGTAATTCAAGTCTCCATTTATCTAATTCCAAAGTCCATGCTCTTGCTAGTAGATCCCCGCTGCTAGATATTTCCATGGAGACTGAATGACTTCACTAATTTCTCCCACATCAGGCTGAGTACTACTGCAGAGAATTTTATAATCCTTAACTATGCCAAACATTTTTTTTTGATGTGGGAAGATCTGCAAAAGAGGAATTAGTGCTTTTTTTAAAAAATATATTTTTATTGATTTCTTACAGAGAGGAAGGGAGAGGGATAGAGAGCTAGAAACATCGATGAGAGAGAAACATCGACCAGCTGCCTCCTGCACACCCCCTACCGGGGATGTGCCCCCAACCAAGGTACATGCCCTTGACCGGAATCGAACCTGGGACCTTTCAGTCCGCAGGCTGATGCTCTAGCCACTGAGCCAAACCGGTTTCGGCGGAATTAGTGCTTTAATTTTCTTTAGAAGTGGCTTATAAGATAAAAAAGAACAAACAAACAAAAAAACAACACAAAACATTGGTTCAAGGAACACTGGAAAAATTGAGGTTTATGTTCTATAGATTTAAAATTAGTGGACTACTTTTACAAGACAATAGATTAAATACTTCCCCTCCCCCAATTCATTAAAAGGATAACAAGGATGAATAAAAATAATATACTCATAAGAGCATGACTATCCTGAAAATGGAAGGCAGCTGGAATCATACTGATGATTGATTCAGAGCCTGCACAAGAGAAGGCTGTAGCTGATAAGAGGGACTTTCTTAATGGTAGAGCCATAAACCAAAGTGATTGAAGTGAGCTTCCTTACTTCCATTCAGTTGGCTCCCCCAATTTCATTCTTTCTTCTCCAACCCCAACCAGCCCACATACCTTCAAATAACCTCAATTGACCAATATTACACTACACACAAATAACTTTAAATCAGACCCTCCTCATTCAGGGAAACAGATTGACAATAAGAGATACCTGCTAATCAAACCAGTTCTTCAAACTTATATGTGAACAGAAGAAAGGATCATGGGACATATGCACAGATAAGCAAATATCACATCAACTGACACCAGAAGCAGCAGACATTTCAGTGTAAAGAGTATCTCCAAAATATTATCATTAACTAGAGGCCCGGTGCACGGATTCGTGCACGGATTTTTGCACTGGTGGGATCCCTCAGCCTGGCCTGCTCCCTCTCACAATCCGGAACCCCAGATGTTGGACTGCCAGTTTCGGCCCGATCTCCGCAGGCCAACGGGGATGGGGCCGAAACCGGCAGTCTGACATCCCCCGAGAGATGTAGTAGTGTGTGAAGTGGCAGGTGGCCAGGGAGGAGCCTGAGCCTGGGCTGGGCATTGCGCCACTCCTGCTCATCCTGACCCCGCTGCACCTGCCGCTGCTGGGTAGTGCTGCTGTGGAGGAGGGAGAGGCTTGTGCTCACCAGCCATGAGCCCGGTGTCTGGAGCCTGTCAGCTGAGCGGGGCTCCCACTGTGGGAGCACACTGACCACCAGGGGGCAGCTCCTGTGTTGAGCATCTGACCCCTGGCGGTCGGTACGCGTCATAGCGATTGATCAAATGGTTGACAGGTCGCTTAGGGTTTTATATATACTAGTATGGATGCCCTCAAGAGGACTTTATTAAACCCATAAAACAAGAAAAGGCTAGCACAGAAAATAAAATAAGAAAAGTACCAGGTCTCAGAAGAGATTAGAACATCTCAGAGTTAGCTAACTCTAAGAAGTAAAAAAGAAGACATGCTTCAAAGTTGTCTAAAAGCAGGAATTTTAAGAGATGTATAAAAATGGAAAACATAGCAGGAAATTTGTTGGCAATAATTTCAGCTATTCAACATGTGTGTAGTGCTATCTCTGTGTTTTTACTTTGTATTTACTTGATGATTAATACTGTTGAGCATCTTTTCATGCATCACTTGTATATCTATTCTGTGAAGTGACTATTCAAATAACCTTTTGCCCATTTTAAAATTATACTGGTTTTCTTTTTATATTGATTGATAATAGTAAGAGTTTTTAAAATACCTCTGTTACAAATCAATTGATCCCATATATGTGGATCTATTACTAGACACTTTATTCTAGTAATGTCCAACAGAAATTTAATTTATAAATAATATATGTATATAAATATTTATATAATTATAATGAATATAATATTTAATTATTAAACACATTAAATTATATAGTTGGTTAATAATTTATATAATTATTATAATTTACATATCTATAATTAAGTTATATGAATGATAAAATTTAATTTCCAATATATTTAGTTTATCACCACAAGACCCAGACCCAGGACAGACTTCAGGGAGACTTCACTTATATGACCTTAAGTTTTCTAATAATCACAAAATTAATTAAAAATTAATTTTAATACATTTAATACATTTGATACTAAATGTATCAAAATTATAATTTCAACATGTGATCTAAATAAAAATATCTGGTAATAATTTTGTTCAGGAGACTATTTTATTTGTTATTAATATTACCACTCCAGGATTATGATAGTACTTGAATTATACATTTTCAGTCATCGGATTACTCAAAATTTTTAAATTTTCATTTCTGAGAGGTATTTTCATTGGATATAAAATTCTTTGTTAACAGTTGTTTGCTTTTAACATTTTAAAGAGGTCATTTTAGTGACTTCCGACTCATGTTATTTTCTGAAGAGACCTTTCCAATCATTCTATTTGTATTCTACATAATAGTTCTTTCTGTGGCAGCTTCTAAGATTCTCTCCTCCTCACGATGTAGAGACAGTCTGGCCTTAGGCTGAGGTTTGCTGTATCTGGATTCTCCGTTGTGTGTTCCCAGTGACACGGGCATCTCCGCTGCTCCGGGGGCAGCGCCGGGTTAGTTCCCGGGCTCTGGAAACGGCTCCATGTGTTCGCAGACCGCAGGTTTCCACTGTCCTGGACGTTTACGTGAGTGAATAGGTTGGTGCTAAGCAAACACTGAAAGCGACCCCATGAACCTGTCGGACCCTGGCAGGCCCTGCAGGCCATTTTCCCGGGGCCCACGGCTCCCCCACACACTCCTTGTATGGCGTGGGGAAGGTCCTTGGGGCCAGACTCCTACGGCCGGCGCACGGGAGCCACCCAGGGCCGGTCCGGCAAGGGATGCTCAGGTGTCTCCCTCCCACGTGGCTCTGGCCCGCCTGGGAGATCCCGCGAGATCTGCTCTGAAGCAGGAGGACCTTGCAGTATCCGGGTATCCTGGGGGCGTCCCCACCTGTGGCCCCGCCTGCACCTGCCTGGCTCCCACCTGCAGCAGCAGCAGGACACGCATGCGCAGTTCAGCAGTTCGCGCCAGCCGCACCCCAGCTCCAGCCTCAGGACTTCGAGGCCTGTGCGGACAGATGCTGACCCAGCCCTGCGGGCAACCTCCTGGGACCACGCGGTCCCCCCTTCCGATGCGGGGTCGGGGAGGTCGCTGGAGCCATTCCCTTTACGTCCGGTGCAGGGAAGACACCCATGGTCTCTGGGGGGTTCAGCTCTCCAAGGTGCCTCTCTAATCGGTGGACTTCCCGGCAGACACTGCCTTGGATGGCAGGACTAAGGAGAGCTGGCTTTAGGGGTGCAGGCGCCTCTCTTATGGGACAGGCTGGACCTTGGCACCGCGGTGTGTGCCCCTGAAGTCCCAGCCTGTGGCTCGGTCTGTCCCTCCACTGACCACACCCGGCTGGACCTCGCAGTAAGAAAAATGAGTCAAACCCTGTCTTTGCACTCAGCTGAGAGGTGAGTGTCCATTTATAGCTGTTAAGTCCAAATAACCTTTACTTTAACTTGAAGAATCCCACCAGAAATCTTTAATTGACTTCAATGATCGTACAGAAGAGGAAGAAAAGAATTGGCGACTGGTTACTGCTTAATCATAAAACATTTGCTCCTACGTGGCTTATTGCTCTGGCGCTGCTAAGATGTTCAATGGGAGGAAATAATTATGATAATATTATCCAGAACAGATGTGCTGGAAATTGTCCCATAACTTTGATACGGTTTTAATCGGCAAAACAAAATTTTAGGCTCTTTTGAGAACCATGGTTGGACAGCTCCTGCATTTTTTGTGTGTGAACTGATGTACGTGTATAAATTTACATTTTTCACAGATTGATGGTGTGTTAGATAAATGTTCATCTAACCACCATTCATTCTGCCTGTTTGCAGATGGGAAAAAAAAAAAAGGAATATGAACTGACTTGGCCAAAGTCAGAAATAGCTGTAACTGATTGTAAATCAGGTCTTCAGATGTCCAATACTATTTTCTATGTTTCCCTGAGATAAAGCCAGAATAAGAGCACAAACCAAATGTTAAGAGTCCTATTGCCTAAATACCTTTAATACATCCTCACAAACTTCAGAAGGTATCAAAAGCGAGTGATTATATTACAAACACTGTACATGTATGAGCATCATGCTACTAGAAATAACCATAAGTAGGTAGTTTGCATTAATTTAAAAGCATATTTGTTTGTTGCATCAGAACTTTTTTTTACAATTGATTTCAGAGAGGAAGAGAGGGGGAGAGAGAGATAGAAACATCAATGATGAGAAAAGAATCATTGCTTAGATGCCTCCTGCATGCCATCTACTGGGGATTGAGCCCACAACCCTGGTTCATGGCTGTTCTCAACTATTGAGCTACACCAGCCGGGCAGAACTTATTTTTTAAAAATTAAAAAAAAATCTTTCAACATATATCCTCTGAGACATAAAAAGGTACCAGACAACTGGTATTTCTGTGTGAAATCCTCAGAAGTCTATCAAATGCTTTTAAAAATAGTACTGATAATAGGCATTGCCATATAGTGCTTATTTGGCACCAGGCACTGTCTGCGCAGTTTATAATCACACAATCCACACTATACAGTGAGGAGAGTACTGTTATTATCGTGTTCATTTTATAGATGATAAGAGGAGTTCAGTTACTTCCTCAGAATCACCCGGAAAATAAGTATTGGAACCAGGATTAGAACTCTTAAAATATGACTCTAGATTCTTTGCTTTTATTATCCCCTGTCCCACAGCCAGCATTTGTTTTATTTGGTATACAGGGCATCTAATTTCGGTATGCGCATATACTTTTCAGAATTTATCAAAAAGCAAATGCCCAGAAGTCATCGATGCGGAGGAGCTTCTAATAACCGGGCAGACAAGCTCTCTACCAGGCTGCTGAGAGACCTCACCTAGAAGAGGTAAGTCCCCCTAGCATCTTGGTTATATTTCCTGTCTTTCTTCCTCGCACCTCAGCCTCTGGTCAGTTGTAGGGGACATGCCCCCATGCAAACCTGTCAAAGCATTGCCCAATGAAGGTTGTCTGCTTCTGCCATCTTGTGCTTATATATCTTCCTTTGATCGGCTCTGAAATTCTTTGTGCCCCCTACACTTGGTCTATATTTTCCATTTGTCTGTTTGTTTTTTTCTTTATTTCTGCTCTCTTGTATTCTTTGGATGAATCAGATATATTTAATTATTCCATTCTTTCCTTCTCCGTTAACATTTTTACTTTGTATTCTTTTAGTTTTCTCACAGTGGTAATTTCCAGAAACTGAACTATGCATTTTTAATATATTACTGTCCACCTTAAATTAGCACATTTGTCGCTTCTCAGTGCAAGCACCTTCAAACAGTTCAACTCCATTTACCTCATTCCTGCTTTTTGTGCTCCAGTGTTGTCATAATTTTACTTCTGCCTTACAAGACAATATTGTTCATTGACGTAGTCAATTTTCATGTATATTTACCTTTCCAATGTTTGTCTTTATTTCTGAAGTTCTGTTTCTATATAGTGTCATCTTTATTTAATATGAGGGATTAGCTTACAATATGCATGAGTGCAGGCCAACTGATTGTGTGTTGCTCAACTTTTCTTTTTTGTGCATTTGGTAGATCTTGACCTTCATTTTTGAAAAGTATTTTACTAGAGAGAGAATTCTAGGTGAATTGCCTTTTCTTTTTGATCACTTTAAAGACACCCCATTGCCTTTTGCCTCCCATAGTAAGGATGACCATTAAGATGTAAGTTTTTGCCCCTCCGGCGTGGCTCAGTGGTTGAGCGTTGACCTATGAACCAGGAGGTCACATTTCAATTCCCTGTCAGGGCACATGCCTGGGTTGCAGGCCCTATCCCCAGTAGGGGGTGTGCAGGAGGCAGCCAATCAATGATTCTTTCTCATAGTTGATGTTTCTATCTCTCTCTCCCTCTCTTTTCTTCTCTGAAATCAATTAAAAAATATATATAGTATATATACATTGAAATAAAGATGTAAGTTTTATTTTTGCTTTTTTGAAAGCAATGTGTGATTTTCTTTGGCTGTTTTTAAATTTTTCTGTCTGATAACTAACTGGTATATAAAAATCTGTAGACTTCTCTCTTTTTCTTATTTTTCTTTGATTTTTTTCTATTCTTTTTGCATGCCTCATATGTTTGGATTGGATGAAAATTGTATAAATTCCCAAATGATACTATCTTCCTCCAGATGGGCTAAATTTTCTTTCGGTCCTTTAAGGCTAGCTTTCAGTGGTCCTTAGGCCTACTTATTTTAGTTTTGTCTTTATTTCCAAGGTGCGATCTCACTATTAGAGCATAGCCCTTCTGGGGTCTCAGATGAAAGCCTTAGGCACTTAGCAAAGCCACCCCACCTTGGCAGAGTTGAACGCCAGCCTTTCTCTCAATGCCTTGTAGCTGCTGCCATCTCTGGTTTAGCACTCTAAACTCCCAGATGCTAATTCTACTAAGTTTTTTAAATGTTTTTTTGAGTCTTCCCTGTAAGTGCAGTTTAGGATAGAAGTCAGCCGATGATTTAGGGGAGAGTTGTGTACGAACTGTTGAACTCCATCTCTGAGGTTCCCTCCTTTCCTGATGATTGCGCAGTAGGGCAGCCCCCAGACCTGGCCTCCGTGTCTCAGCACAGTAAGGCTTACACTTCTTGCTTATGCTGTTTCCTTCTCTGATATTTGGAATACGGTTTCAGTGAAGTCTTTCCTTCCAGAAAGAATGTGAATTTCTCATGACATACTTCCCTTCTCTCAAGGATTTTAGCCCTTCAAGCCCTGCCTATACTGGATGTTTTCCAAAATTTAAATGTTTTTAAATCTATGTTTTATACATTTTTTCCCCCAGCTTTTTCATTGTTTTCTACTGGAGGGTTAGTTTAAAACAAGCTATTTTAATATGGATGGAATCCGAAGGCTACAGATGTTTATTGTTACAAATAGTATTTTATTCAGAAAAGATAACAAAATCCATGGTAACAATTTTAAAAATTCAGAAATTAAAAAGATATATGATGAAAAGTATACTAACATGACTCCAGTTATTCTTTATAATTCAACTAAGCTTTGTTATACATTTATAATCACAGATATGCATGTGTTTGTATGTATTTATGAATTTGTGCCTACGTGCGTGTGAACTCGTTAACTATTATACCACTCTATCTAATTAAGAAATTAACACTACCTTATTAATTTAAAACACTTTCACCACTCTTTATTTTTAACTTTTGTATGTTTATGTTAAATTTATCAAATATTTTCCTTAATTCTGAATTTTGTGGCATCTCACTTAGAAGGGCCATTCTTACTTCAAGCATATGTTTTAAAAAATCTTTAATATTTTCTTGAAGCCCTTTAAGATTTTCATTTATTATGTTTAAATGTTGGATCAATCAAACATTTATTTTGGTATAAGGACAGGAAGGAGAAATCTAACTATATTTTTCCAAATGGCTATCCATTCTTTTCTAATACTGTTTTTTTGAATTCATCTTTCCCAAATAAATTTGAAAGTGATGCTGTATTTGAACTAAATTTCTATAAATAGTACTTGATATGATTGTCAGCTCTATCTTCGGATCTATTGATCTAGAAATCTATCAGCCAGCACTAACATATTTTATTTATTTGCTTTGTAATATATTTCAATATTTTATGTGTCTGACTACTGATGTTTTAAAAAAAATTCCCGGCTAGTCTCACATGTTTACATTTTGATAAGAACAGTAAAAAGTCATTATTTTGTCTGGTAAATATTCCAGTTTGAGAAACACTATATTATATCGGATGCCCTATGCTTTGCATTGAGTTATCATTCCAGCTCCCTGGACCATAATTCTATACATTTTATTAAAGTGGATCGATGGTATCTCTAGAGCTTATTACTTGAGATCATATGTTATATGCAGTCCATAGTGTGGTGGCATGTTTCTGTTCCCCCTGGTACATGTGCTTGGCACCTGGCAGAGTCCCTCCAGGAGGGGTCATCCTTTTCTGTTTTATGTTACAAAATTAACCTTAGTCTATCTCAGTAGGACTTAGATGACCTAAGTGTGTGAAATGTATCACAAAGAAGTTCTTAATGTATATAGGCAACAAGTTGTAGTCAACTCAGAAAAGAATACCTAGGTATGTTTCTACATAGATTTGTTCTCAGTTCTTAGCTCTCATTCCATCTCTTACAAATATTCCTTGTATATTTGAAAGGACACTTAAAAATATATTTATCCATTTCAGTAATCTCCAATATGTGTCTCAACATTGAATGTTCTCAGTTAGTTCCTAGCTCATTTTTATCTATTACATATATTCATTGCATTGTTGTACTAGTGAATATGCACAAATTCAAAACTTTGCCACTCACTCTTTTAAATTATGATTCTAACCTATATTATATTAAAGTAATAAATACTATAAAACTCATTTAATAATAACACCAGTTTCACCCTAGCTGGTTTTGCTCAGTGGATAGAGCGTCGGTCTGGGACTGAGGTTCCCAGGTTTGATTCATGTTGGGGGCACATGCCGGGTTGTGGGGCATGCAGGAGGCAGCTGATCAATAATTCTCTTTCATTATTGATATTTCTTTCTCTCTCTACCTCTCCCTTCCTCTCTGAAATCAATAAAAATGTATTAAAAAAAGAATTCTAAAAAAAATAATAACATCAGTTTCTTTTACATGTTTTAATAGATGTAAGTTTTCTTATATTAATGTTTGTTATTCTGATGAAAATGTCACAGAATAATACCTGAAATTTCAATAGTGTTTTACAATTTACAATTTTTTTTCACATACAGTATTTAATTTGATTTTGACAAAATCTTCATGAAGTAGATAGATGTTCGTATTTACAATTTACAACTGGGAAAAGCAAAATGCAGAGATGTGAAATGATTTTAGACTCACCCTCTATTCAGTGTACTTCGAAATTATTTGATAATAAAATTAGTCATTTTGCTTTAAATTATTGTTATTAATTTGTTTATTTAAAATTTATTAAGAACCTAGGGAGGGTATTCTGAACTTCTCCCTGCATTTATCAGAATAGTGAAATTATTGAAATAGTGACATACAAATTTTATCTTACCTTTTACTAATAGCAGATTATTTTATTATCACAGGAGCTTCATTTCAAATATATTATATTTTTCCCAATCTGAAGCCTATGACATTTTTTTCACTTGAATAATAAGCCATGAATAATCACAAAAACATGGAAAAGTATTATACTCATACATTTTGATAAATGATTGAAGACAGTGGACTCCTGGTATATTTGTTTTTTCTGAGAGTAAACAGATTTATATTAGGGACTATTTTAAATACCCACTTATGCTTGGAGGATAATCATGCATTCATTTGGTTGATGCCAAACTGAAACACAGGGTTTCTGCAGTCACAGAGGTAGGGCAGACACTTCAGATCAAGTCAATGAGTTATCAAGTTTTGCTCACAACAAGCTAAGAGTTGAGATTTTTCATAGTTTCAGGTCATTAGGCGAATCCAAAATCTGGAAGATTAAAAAAATTGTGGGAATATGTTTTGGTCGGTAGATTAGGCTGGAGTCTGGAAACCTAAAGTTAAAAAAGCAAGGTAAACATAATAGAAAAATGAAAACAATGAAGATGCTGAAGAGGTTCAGAGTCTAGCTAGGTTTTTCAGTCTGCAAGGTCAAAGATGAATGTATGGGCAGTGGCCCTGGAGGCTTGCATAGGAGAGATACCACAAAAGTAAGTGTGTTCATGTGGCTCTTGTATATATTACTCTGGGAGAGTTTATCACTCTTCCTTTTCTTGTTTTACATGAAGAAGTAGTAAGGCATGTGACCTGGTGTAAACCCACCTAAGATTATCGAAGGGGATAGTAGTCCATAGCAAAGCAAGATCTATTTTGAATGTGTTACAGCTTCTACATGACTTGTTGCATTATAAATCACGGTTTAATTGACTGCGGCCATATTTTAATCATTTAAAATATTTTTTATTCATAGAATAGTGTCCACAAATACTTGCAAATTTTTTTTATTTATGTACAAGAATACACACACAGTATATGCACTTTAAGATCCATTTATGTATGATCACAAGACAAATGAATGTATCTTATAATATGCATTATTTCCTTTTATCTGCCCATGCTCTATTTCCTCACCATACCATAAATGTTAAAATTATAGCATTCAGCATGATATTACAATAAATGTGAGCATTTTGCAAACATCTGAAAACCTGACTAAAAATAGGAAATCCTTTATTTGCTCTTTACCAAAAAGCATTACTAAATAGAAACTCTATTATATATGCTGAATTGTTGTTCCTTCTTCATAAAACACATCTTGTTTAAACCATTTAAACATTTTCCTTATGTTAATTGAAGAAATATAACAATCCTGAAAGAGGAATGTTCCTTTACAGTGAAAAAAAAAATTAGACCCACAGATAATTTCTGCTGATTCTAATGGCTCTTCCCCAGGTCGTTGGTCAATATGACGTTGTGTTTGACAGTAGTCTCCAGTGTAGCACTGCCAGAGAAAGCTAGCCTGGGCACGCACCAGCCAAGTATTCTTCCACGTCCTCACACGCTGAGTAAATCTTTGCTTACTGGCAGCCTTGCCCCCTGGTTGGAGCCCTTGCCTGGAAAGGAGAAACAGATATAGATGTGAAAACTTGGGCTAGGGTGAAAGAGGAGAGATGGAAAAGTTCAGGAAAAAACAAGGGGGAAGGGTTTGAGAATTCTTTTCCATAAAAATAAAAAATAAAATTTTAGAATGATGAATCAAAGTGAGAAATGTTCATATATAATTCATAACCATGGAAATGTTGCTTTCTTGGATTTTTAAAACCATACACTGAAAAAAAGTGTTTAGATAAAAGTATTGATAGTGAACAAAATTCAACCAAGTACAAACTTAGGTCCACACAAAAAGCTGCACATGGGTGTTTATAGCAGATTTATTTATAATTGCCTAAACTTGGAAGCAACCAAGATGTCCTTCAGTCAGTGAGTGGATAAGTAAACTATGAACAATTCAATAAGAAAAGAATGAATTGTCTAGAGGGTGTTGGGGGAACTGGTTTTTGATATGAAAATTATAATATGCATTCCAACCTAACAACATTCACAGATGAATCTAGATTAACTAGAGGCCTGGTGCATGAAATTCATGCATGGGGGATGGGGTCCCTTCAGCCCAGCCTGCACCCTCTCCAATCTGGGACCCCTCAGGGGATGTCCGACTGCTGGTTTAGGCCCGATCCAGCAGTCGGACATCCATCTCACAATCCTGGACCGCTGGCTCCTCATCACTCATCTGCCTGCCTGCCTGGTCACCCTTAACTGTCCCCCCCTTGCTGGCCTGATTGCCCCCCACTGCCTCTGTGTGCCGGCCTGATCACTCCTAACTGCCGCCTCCCTGCCAGCCTGGTTCTTTCTAACTGCCCCCCCCCCCTATCACCTCTTTATTATATAGGATTAATGTCTAATGTCCTAAATATGAAAGATAAAATATGGAAGATAAGAAAACTAATAAAGAGAGCATATCTTAGTGACATAAAAGGAAAAAGGACTTCTTAAAACCAAATTGATTATCACAACCAAATTGATTATTTTAATCAAACCCAAATTAAATATTAAT
This sequence comes from Cnephaeus nilssonii, assembly GCF_951640355.1. Lineage (NCBI taxonomy): Eukaryota > Metazoa > Chordata > Mammalia > Chiroptera > Vespertilionidae > Cnephaeus > Cnephaeus nilssonii. The sequence goes on from NC_137089.1 coordinate 42,122,105, forward strand.
AATCAGGATGAGAGAAATTATTTTTAATGACTAGAATCTATAAGAGATTACTATTTAGAATATGCAAGAATCTCTACAAAAGTTTTGTAAAATACACCAATCTTAGTAGAAAAACAGGCAAAGATCAAGAGAATTTACAAAAGAGGAAATTCAATAGGCCAACAAAAATATGAGGACACAGCCTAACTCATAAGTGAGAAATACATATTATAAGAATAATGAGATGTCACTTTATACTTACTGAACTGGAAAAATAGAAAACTGGAAAATGATGTGTGTGGGCAGGAGGGGGATATGGACCTCTGCTGGTGCAAAGATTGACTATTGCAGCCGTTTTGTAGAGCAATCTGGCAGTACTCAGTCAAAATACGCATGTGTGAGCTCTAGCTGGTTTTGCTCAGTGGATAGAGCGACAGCCTACAGACTGAAAGGTCTTGGGTTCGATTCCAGCCTAGGGCACATGTCTAGGTTGTGGGCTCGATCCCCAGTAGGGGGCATGCAGAAGGCAGCCGATCGATAATTCTCTCTCTTTTATTTTTTTTTTAAAATATATTTTATTGATTTTTTTACAGAGAGGAAGGGAGAGAGATAGAGAGCTAGAAACATCGATGAGAGAGAAACATCGACCAGCTGCCTCCTGCACACCCCCTACTGGGGATGTGCCTGCAACCAATGTACATGCCCTTGACCGGAATCGAACCTGGGACCTTTCAGTCCGCAGACCGACGCTCTATCCACTGAGCCAAACTGGTTTCGGCTGATTCTCTCTTTTAAATTATGTTTCTTTCTTTTCTTTTTTTTTTTTTAAAAATATATTTTATTGATTTTTTACAGAGAGGAAGGGAGAGGGATAGAGAGTTAGAAACATCAATGAGAGAGAAGCATGGATCAGCTGCCTCCTGCACACCCCCTACTGGGGATGTGCCAGCAACCAAGGTACATGCCCTTGACCGGGAATCAAACCCGGGACCCTTCAGTCCGCAGGCCGATGCTCTATCCACTGAGCCAAACCGGCTAGGGCTATCATTGATTGTTTCTATCTCTCTCTCCTCCCTTCCTCTCTGAAATCAATAAAAATATATGTTTAAAAATAAGCATGTGTATACTTGACCTATTCATGCTTCCTTACAGATTTCTACATGCCTCTTTAGAATTGAAGTGTCTTAATTTGGTGCACATTATGAATTAAGGAACATTGCATATTTACCAATGTGTGTTTATTCACCTCCTCTTTTCTTTTTTTCTTTTTCCCCTCTTTTCATTCTGCCTACCAATAATAAGACATGAAACTTTTATATTCGTTTATTTTGCATAAATGTGTCAACGATAGTCATTGGCACAATTCATCCCCAACAGGAATCCTGAGTTTGGGGTGTGGTGAAGAAGGAAACTATTCAGTGCAAACAGCTCCATTGTGATACAGCAGGGCTGTGAGAATAGCAGGGGTGTGGAATGGCTGGTAGTGTTACAGCTCTATTATGAAGCAACAGGGCTGTGGAACAGTATGGCTTTGAGGCAGCCCTGGGGGGGAGAGGGAGGAGGGAGTAGTGGTCTAGGGAGAGGCAGCTCACTGGTGAGGCTAGATAGCTCTGCTCTGTCCTGTTCGTCTGCTCTGTTCCATGCCATTCTGCCCCACTCTGCCCTGCTCCCCTCTGCCTTCTCTGCTCTACTCTGGTCTGGGGAGACTTTTTCATTGTTTTGGCTTCATCCAGGGAAATGCAGTCTTCAGTCTTCGGTAGAAAGGGAAAAATGAGCTCTTCAACGCAGAGGAGGATGAGATATATAGACAGAAGTCCTTGCCCCATCCTTGATTGGTCTGTCTTATGAGAATTAAAAAAAAGGGGGGGCAAAATCCTGTGATCTACAGGATAAATGAAGAAACTCCTTGAAAATTACCCTCCAAATCCTTTCATTGATCCAAAAAACACTGTTCTGATTGGTCAGTATGAAGCTGCTATGATTGATTGGTGAAGCTGCTGATGGGATTATATTTATGTGGTTTCTATTGATGGGGAAATTCTCAGGCATGTTGGTTGAAATACCATTTCAGGAACTCCAGGAACTCTTTGATAAGGGCTGGCTCAAGGGTTAGGAACAGTGCAGGCAGACAGTTCAGCGTGGGAGGCAGGCAGTTCAGTGCAGGCTTCTCCCTGAATCACAGTCTGTGTAAGAAGCTCCTGTTTAGAAATGGCTGCTAGGCTTTGTTTTTAAAATTTGAGCCCAGTTAGGCATCTGGCATCCTTATTATTTCTTAGGATCCACAAATGCAAATTAATGTTAAACATTTGTTGGACGAATATTTTAAGTTTATTCTGGTACAGAACAAACCTGGTCAGTGGTAACAGGACCTTGTTGCTTGGCTTCAGATGAAATAAAAAAAATTTAAGGCGATTTAGATCATATGGAAACTATTTCCAAAGTCAGAGGGGCCACAAAACTTCAGTTTCTCTTTTGATTCAGCATGTATGGAACTATTTGCTGTTCCTGGAAGTTAAGAAGCTACAACTGTAGAGGTTGTTTTTATTTTGTTCTAAAAAGTAAGTATAAGTGAGCAGAGTAGATTAAGTGCTTAGATGCTTGCCTCATGTCAATTTATAGTCATATAATTTTTAAAAGAAAAATATAGTGCCTGTGACTATATCAATGCTGTTTTCACTAATAGTGTGTGGCCATCTAGGAAAGTAGTTCTGCCTCCTTCGTTCATGGGCCCAGGTACTGTTGAGACCTTGTTGTTTATCTCTTTTCTGGGATGATTCCCCATTGTAAGGTTAAACCTGTGTCCCTGCTGTGAACACATTTCAGCCCATCTGAAGCTGAAAGAACAAAGATGAGGATAAACAACCTGTCTTTCAAATGATAACAAGGACATTATCTCCATTACTGTTGTTCACATTCTGTTAATCTGAATGTTCTCTCATAGTATCCCCTAGCTTTGTGGAAGCTAGGAAATGGGATTTTTTTTTCCTCCTGAATGGCAGTATGCCTGGATAAATATTAGGTGTGGCAGAGACTAGTTAGCTAGTTGTTTAGCAAACCCGTTTTCTTTTTTAAAATCTTTATTGTTGAAAGTATTATATATGTCCTTTTTTTTTTTCTCCCATTGACCCCTTATATACCACCCCAGGCCTCCACCACCCTATTGTCTGTGTCCATGGGTTATGCATATATGTATACTAGTTCTTTGGTTGACCTCTTCCCACCCAGCAAACCCATTTTCTAATGTTTACTAATCTAGTGTGGAAAAGATAAAAACATATTGTAGATGTGGGCAGCTAGTAGTCTGAAATGCCTTACATTATTTATTGTGAGATTGGATATGAAAGCAAGTTACAACCATCTACTAAAACCCACCTTAAATATAAATACACAAATATATTAAAGGTAAATGGATGGAAAATATGAAAAAATGGGTGGATAACTAATCAAAAGTTAGCCAAAATAGCTAAATTAATGTCAGGTAAAGTAGACTTTAGAACAAGGAATAATAGTATTCATATAGTATGAAAGAGACATTTCATACTGATAAAAAAGTCAATTCATGAAGAGACTATATAAATTGAAAAGCTATATTCACATAATAATAAAGCTTCAAAATACATGAAACAAAGTCCAATCTAATTGTACAGAAAAATCAGAAATCCAAAATTATGTTTGGGAAAAAAAAAAGCATTATTTTCCTCTATGGTCAGGAGCAAGGCAGTGATATCTGCTCTTACTACTTCCATTCAACTTTTTACTGTTTAATGTTTTGGGGGTCCAAGGAGTTATTCCCCAAACCAAAGTCAAGAAGCCATGTTTTCTTCTTTCGAGTGGTTTTACAGTCTCAGGTCTTAGGTTTAAGTCTTTAACCCATTTTGAGTTGATTTTTGGATATGGTGTGATATAAGGGTCCAATTTCATTCTTTTGCATGTTGTCCTTAAAATAAAAATAGGGCAAGGAAAAGATGTAGAAGTCATCATATTTGAAAAAAAGTAATACTGTTTTTGTTCACAGGAGTCATGATCTGTGTTGAAAACAACAACAACTGTCTTAAGGATACTACAAAAAGAGCTAATATAATGGATAGTCTTATTAATCACTTGCACACTGAAAACTCTGCAAAGAGCATATTAAAGACCTAAGTAAATGGAGAGATGGATGCATCCATCCTCCCACGTGGTATGGTCCTCACTCTGGGATCCATGCTGCCATCTGGAACCTGTCTGCTGACCCTGCTTGAGAAGAGAGAGCATGCAGTGAAATATTTTGACTCAGTGCTTCTACTTACAATGTGACTCATGGTACTTCTGCTCACATTTCAATAGCCAGAGCCACTGGTCAAGTTTTTATTTAAAGGATGCAAGGAAATACAATCTTTCCCCAGGAAAGGCACCAGATACTTTGAATCGTAGTACAATCTATCTCAACATCCAAGTTATTGATTAAAATAAAAAGGGGAAATTGCTCTGGGATTTAAGGATTGCCTTTTTAGCACTGGAACTAGTAAGTGGTTTTTTTGTTTTGGGAAGCAAAATCCTCTAGGTTGAAATTAAGGTCATTTCACACATTCGGGTAATTTTCAAGGAGTTTCTTCATTTATCCTGTGGATCATAGGATTTTGCCCCTTTTTTTAAAAAAATTAGGTCATTTATTTTATTTTTTTGGCTGCTGAATTATTTGAGTTCCTTATATATTTTGGATACTAACTCCTTATCAGATTTATGGTTTGCAAATATTTTCTCCCATTCCCTAGGTTGTCTTTTTACTCTGTTGATCATTTCTTTTGCTGTGCAGAGGCTTTTTAGTTTAATATAATTCAATTTTACTTTTATTTCCTGTGCTTTTAGTGTTATATCCAAAGATTATTGCCAAGACCAATATTGAGAAGCTTTTTTCCTGTGTTTTCTTCTAGTACTTTTATAGTTTTAGGCCTTAGGTTTAAGTCTTTAATCCATTTTGAGTTGATTTCATATATGGTGTGAAATAAGGATTCAGTTTTATTTTTCTTGAATGTTGGATATTTAGTTTTTTTAGTACCATTTATTGAAGAGACTGTACTTTCCTTATTGTGTGTTCTTGGCACTGTTTTTTTGAAGATTAATTGACTGTAAATGTAAAATTTTTCTGGGCTATTTCTTCCATTGCTCTATGTCTGTTTTTATACTCATACCATGCTGTTTTGATTACTGTAGCTTTGTAGCATATTTTGAAATCGGATAGTGTGATGCCTCCAGCTTTGTTCTTTTTGTTCAAGATTGCTTTGGCTATAACGAAGGATAAAAATTACATGATCATTTAATTTTGTCAAATGCAGGAGAATTATTTAACAAAATTCAATACCCTTTAATGATTAAAAACAAACAAGACTCTCAACAAATTGAAAACTCTCAATATAAAGGAATATACTTGAACATGATGAAAGCCTATGATGAGTCCATAGCTAACATCATACTCAATAGTGAAAAGCAAAAAGCTTTTCCTCTAAGATCAGGAACAAGACAAGATGCTCACTCTTACCGCTTCTCTTCAATAGAGTACTGAAAGTCCTGGCCAGAATAATCAGGCAAGAAAAAAAAAAAAATAGAGGGCATTAAAATAAAAAAAGGAAGAAGTGAAATTGTCCCTACTTACAAATGATATTATATTGTATATATAGAACATCATAAAGACTCCACTAAACCACTTGAGAACTAATAAATGAATTTAGTAAAGTTGCAGGATACAAAGTCAACACACAAAAATAACTCACATTTCTAAATACTAGCAATGAACTATCTGAAAAAGAAATTAAGAAAATAGTGCAGTTTATGCTAGCATCAAAAAATATTTTGGACTAAATGTATTCCAAATGGGGGTGAAAGATCTGTACGTTGAAAACTCTAAAACAATGATGAAAGAAATTAAGAAGACACACATAAATGGAAAGGTATCCTATATTCATAAATTAGAAGAATCAGTTTTCTCTTAATCACTTTTTTTTAACTATCTTGATAGAGAAATGAAAAAAAAGTGAACAGATCTGCCTTATTTTTTATCTTCTTCAACCATTGGGTATTTCCTTTTCTTATTCATCTTATTTCTTAAAACATGATTTAAAAGTTTTCTTTTTTTGTAAGGAATTTAAAAAGTTAACCTTAGGTAATTCTATGTTAAATTTTATTCACAAAATTCTTATATGTTCACGATTTCCCCCAGTTTATCATAGTTTAAAGGTCCTCCTTTCTATCTTTTGAATACATTGAACTACATTTTTATTCTTTATTTTCTGTTCCTCTTAATAGCCAACAGCATTGTTTTTACAAATATAATTCACTTTTTGTATAAAATTTATAAAATTAAAACAAGTACTTATTCACTTCTTGAATTTGTGGCAGACAGGGTGCCCCAAAGGCTCTCTTTTAAAAAGTGAGGGGGGAGAAAACATTGGCAGGAAAGCCCCATGCAAAGCAATTCTTTCTTCCTGGAAAACTGTGGGTATTAGCAATTTCTGATATTTTCATTAGTTGAAAGAAAACACCAAAGTCATCTTTCTGTGGTTTTGTCTTTTTTAACATAAATCTGAGTTTCCATTTTTCTAGGCAGCAGTTTCTTGCTCCTCAGTACTTTCCTCTGGCAGGGACGCCAGGCCTCTGAAGAAAGTTTTGAATGAAACTGCTCTGGTGTTAGATAACCAGAGGGCTGCTAATCCTGTAAGAAAACTGATTCATGGGGGATCCTTTCAAACTATATTCCTGTCCCCTTCATAGTCCTGTTATCCTCAAGGCCAGTGGTTTTACTAAATCATAAATCACTTTCCTGCTTAGAACTCTCATGCTTGTCTATTGTCTACTGGGTATTCCAAGCGCCTCTCCATCCATGTAAAGGTCTCCATCTCCATGAAGTGAGCTCTTCCCAATTAGCCATCTCATCTACTACTCTGGCTTCAGAATATATGGTCAAATGGCATCAAAGTACCTTTAGATCTCCACTGTTTGCATGATGCTTTTCACCTCTGAACTTCTGCTTGTTGGTTTTAGGAAGTCTTTCCCATTGGAATAAAAAACAACTACCCACATATTCATTGAAGGCATCCATTTAAATCTACATGATATTAGAATGAACTTCACTCAAACCCACAGACCTACATTCTGTTTCTATATGTGTAAGGTCAGGGGCAGTATTTCAGAGTTTTCACTTAGACGGCTGTGCATTCGAATGTCTTTTTTTAAATGGTGACTTTGTGTGTGTGTTTTTATTGATGTCAGAAAGGGGGAGAGGGAGGGAGGGAGGGAGGGAGAGAGAGAGAGAGAGAGAGAGAGAGAGAGAGAGAGAGAGAGAGAGAAATAAATAAGGAGAGAGAATCATTGATCAGGTGCCTCCTGCACAGCCCCTACTGGGGATTGAGCCCACAACCCAGGCATGTGCCCTGACCAGGAATGGAATCTAGAATTCCTGGTTCATAGGTCAATGCTCAACCACTGAGCCATGCTGGTGGGGTTTAATGGTGATTTTGGATCCAGTTCAGGCCTTTTTGAATGTTCAATTTCACTCATGTGTCACTTCCAGGACTATTTTCTTTGCTTGGCTCCATATCAATACAGATGTGGAGGGGGAGGGGGCGGGGGGGAGAGATCACTTTTCCTGAGTTTCCTAAAAAGCTAAAAAAAATTGTGCATGTAGCAGACTTTATCTCAGTCTAGAAAAATGGAAAGCATTTATATCAAAACAACAAAAATGATTCAAAATTGATATAAGTTCCTGTCATTTATAGTTCTTTAGGCATCACATTATTTGAATTTCTCAATATGTGTCTTTTCCCCAGGGACTTCAACACCAGCCATTTGCTTTACACTTTTTAGACCTTGTTATCCTTCTAATCCCCATTCTAGGCTTTTTATTCTACGGGGAGACTCAGATTCTCTCACCTGCAAAAATAAAGCAATTTCCACATAATCCTTGACTCAGAATGGCTTCTCATGAGTTCATTTAATTAAACAGAATGGACTTAGAGGTTTTGAAGTTTAGACTTATTCCCCCCCCCCACCTTCAACAAATCTCCCTCTATGTATTGAAGTTTAGACCTATATATTAGTATTCCATTTGCTATGAATTAGGCTAGCTCTCATAGATGCATGGAGGAGAAACAGTATCTTTAGGATTTAAAACAACCAATTCTTTCTTCTCTTTCGAACCTTACACATACGCCCTCATTCTCTAAGCACACCGCCTCTGCAATATCTCTCAGCAAGATGATAAGCTTCCAAAGGCAGTGTGTTCTGTGTTTTGTTCACCATATTTCAAGTGATTGAATATTATATGATATATACTAGCAGTGGCAATAAAATATTTTAATTAAATCATATTTTGGCTAGTTGCTGCATTTTTCTGAAAGTTTTTTGCTTCTTAAAGTTATCTCAAAGCTCGGGATTAATGGCTATTTAATTGTATTGCTGAATACAATAATATATTTTATTTATATGTACCTAGCATTCTAAAAATACTCTGATGCAAATTAGTTTTGCTTAATCTTTACATGAACTTCGTGGGGTAGATAGACTAGGTAATATTATTCCTGATGTTTAGATCAAGACACTGAGACACAAATATATTATTGTTTTTCTGAAAAAAACAAAAAACACACACAAACAAACAAACATAGTAAGTTGGACTCCAAACTTAAATCAATGTCTTTGCGTAGTATTTTTTTCTAATAATAAAGGGTATATGCATTTTTTAAAAAATTGGAATGTCTTATTTTTGCCTATAAATTGCCTGGGAGATGAAGAAATTATAATCAGAGCTGTTTAATAAAAGCACACCACAATGCAGAATTGCTCTTTTCAATTAATATTTTAAAATCAAAATTTTCTGAGGTTACCAATTTTTAAAATTCATTGAGGTGAAAGTGACTTAACATAAATTTAACCATTTATAATGAATAATTCAGTAACATTTAATACATTCACAAAGTTGTGCAACTACCACCTCTATATAGTTTCAAAACATTTTCATCACCTAAAATAAAATCTCATACATATTAAATACACTATTTCTCCCCCTTTCCCCTTACCCCCGTCCCTTGGCAGCCACCAGTGTTCTTTCTGTCTCTAGGAATTTACCTCTCTGGATAGTTTCTATAAATGGAATCCTACAAGATGTGACCTTTCATGTCTGGCTTCTTTCACTAAGTGTGATGTTTTTAAGGTTCATGCATGTTATAGTATGTATCAACTTTTATTCTTTTTTTATGGTGAAGTAATTTTCCAATGTATATAGTTTCCACAATTTGTTTATCCATTTAACCATTGGAGGACTGTTTCCAACTTTTGGCTTTTGATAGTGCTGCTATGAACATATGTGTATATGTATTTGTTTGACTCCCTGTTTTTCATTCTTTTGGTTATGTACCTAGGAGTGGAATTTCTAAGTCATATGATCACTTTGTTTCTAGTTTTTTGAGAAACTGCCAAAGTGTTTTCCACCACACCTGCACCATTTTACACTCCTACCGGCAATATATACAAGTGCCAATTTCTCGTATCCTTGCCAATTCTGGCTATTTTTGTTTTTTTTTTTATTATAGCTATTCTAGTGGGCATGAAGTGGTATATCTTGTGGTTTTGATTTCATTCTCTAAATGACAGATGATCTTGAGCATCTTTTCAAGTGTGTGTTTGTCATTAGTACATCTTTCTTTGGAAGAATGGATATTAGTAAACACTTTTTTTGGAAAAATGGCTATTCAAGTCCTTTGCCCATATTTTAGTTGAGTTACATGCCTTGTGCTCATTGAGTTGTAAGAGTTCTTTATTTATTCTGGATGCCAGGCCCTTATCAGATAGATGAATATATTTTCAAATACTTTTTGCCATCTGTAGATTGACTCTTCCCATTCTTGATAATATAGTATATTTTGGTGCACAAAAGGTTTTAATTTCAGTTAGGTACAATTTGTTCTTTCTTTTTTTGTTCATAGTTTTGGTGATATATATGTATATATGTAGATGATAAGATGTGTTTAATTCATATAACACATATATATATGAAATATTCTTTGTATTAAACCTACTACCCTGTGAATTTTTTAATTATGTCTTTGAAGAAGTCATCCTATATAATATAAGCCTAATATGCTAAGTGCTTGGTCGTCTGGTTGGCTGTTCAACCAATCAAAGCGTAATATGCTAATGATATGCTAAGGCTGCTCAACGGCTCACTATGATGTGCACTGACCACTAGGGGTTAGATAGTCTAACGGTCAACCAGTCGCTATGACATGCACTAACCACCAGGGGGCAGACACTGACTTGTAGGTTGGCTTGCTGCTGGGGTCTGGCCGAATGGGACTGAGTGAGGCAGGCTGGACATTTCCTGGAGCTCTCCCATGGTCACTCTGCGGCTGGCCAACCTCTGCACCAATTGGTGTCCCTCCCCACCCCGATTGTGCACCGGTGGGGTCCCTCAGCCTGGCCTGCGCCCTCTCACAATCCGGGACCCCTCAGGGGATGTTGGAGAGCTGGTTTCGGCCCAATCCTGCAGTCCAGGCCAAGGGACCCTACTGGTGCATGAATTCGTGCACCGGGCCTCTAGTTTAAGTATAAATGGATATCTGCCCCCACAACATGAAAACACTTCCACAAGACTTTTTTTTTTCAAAAAGTCTCAGTTTGGACAAGGAGGAAGACTCTTGAATCATTATTTTGAAAAATAATTTCATTTTCTCCCTGAATTGTAAAGTCTTTCTGAGATTACAATAAAACACAGTCTTTTAAAGGCTATTTAAAAATGTTTCATTTTTATTTTGCAACATAGATAAAACAATAGTAAAACATCAATATTACATTAGCAGAAACATTTAACTAAGAAATCCTGCCTGGTTGGCATGGTTCAGTGGTTGAGCGTTGATATATGAACCAGGAGGCCACATTTAGATTCACTGTCAGGGCATATGACCTGGTTGTGGGCTCGATCCTCATATGGGGCATGCAGGAGGCAACTGATCAATGATTCTCTGTCATCATTGGTGATTCTCTATATCCCTCTCCCTCTCTCTTATTCTCTGAAATCAAAAAAATATATTAAAAATAAAGAAATTCAGGTATCATTACCCATCCTCTGATTATGATTTATTTATAGACACATAACTCAGATATTGAAGGTAGTGTTCAAAGGATCTGGAAGCATTTGTCTGTAAAACTCCATGAAATCACATAAAAATTAGCTGCTATGAGAACAAAAAAATCTACAATTCATTTCCTCCTGCTGCTTCATAGATTTCTTAGTATGTCTTTGTATTCATAGTGACTTATGGAGGAGGTATAAGATAACACAGAGCAAATCTGTTCTAAAAAGTCAAGCATATCAGCGTTCACAGTGGGTGTCTGTGTTCCTTTTCTCTGCTATGAAAGTGTTTATTGTGTAATTACTATGTAATAGGCAGTGTCCTGGTCCCTATAGGTATAGAAAAGTTCTTTTTTTTTCTTTGAGCTCTCATTATAATGACAGAATACACATAATAAATATATTTACAAAATATCTAAACTAGGTAAGAAGAAAATATATATGGAAAGTGTTCGATAGGTTGTGAAAATCAAAGTTCAAAATGAAGTTCACTTGGTCTCATTTTGAGGAGGAAGCTGTAGACCCCCTAATTCAAACCACGGTTGAACAACCTTGGTGACTAGCTGCTTTGAATATATAACTAGTCGTTTGCATATACTTCCTAAAGCAGAATTGAAACTAAGCAGCTGGCAAAGCTAAGGTGAGACATTATCGCAGACACAATGGCAAAGGTATCCCTTGGTGTTTCATCCCTGACACTGGTAACTTCTGGCCAAGGGAGTGGCATGTGCCTACTTAGAACTGAATCATCTTTTGTCAAGCTAGGAAAGAAAGCGCTGGTGCCACCAGGAGTTCCTCCGGGCAGACGTCATTTGGGTTCTCTAATTTAATAGGGTGCAAATAGATCCTAAAATTAAAAACCCAGTCCTCTGTTTATTTCTTCTGTTTGGGAAGCAGTCAGTAAACTCCACAAAACATGAGCTCTGTGCTGTGTTTCCAATGTCAGCTGCCCCTGCAGCCAACTTCTGCTTGCTATGAAAGGATTCCATTGACGTTTACCGACCAGAAACACAGAAGACTGACTATCCAGGAACCCCACTTTATTTTCAGTTATGGCTTCTTCTGTTTCCATATTTAAAAACAAAAAGTCTTTCTTACCTCTGGTTTTCCAGTTTAGCCAGGTCTTCAATTTTACTAACAACAATGTGTTTATATGGTATTTCAACCCAAAGGAAGCCCAGTTCCTTACATGAATATATACATAGTCTTTCCTTCTCCTCACCTTCCCATCCCACAGCCCTATAAACACAAATCATGTCATTCATGAAATATGAACTCAAGGGTGGAGTATGCTTGATGCAGAAACAGCATATAACATTGGGTACTATGATTGACTTCATATGGGGTTGCTGAAAGACCAGTGTGTATGTGTGTGTGTGTGGGGAGGGGGGGGGGGGAGAGGATCCATTGGAAATAGAACAAAACTTGGTATGAGGTATGAAAAAGAAATATATTTTAGGATTCAAAGAGAAAACTATTAGCTAAGGATTAAAGATATGAAAAGAGGAAATCATATTAATTGGCAAAAATAACATAAAAACTATCTATAATAATGAAAGCATAATATGTTAATTAGACCAGACATCCTTCTGGACGTCCTTCTGGATGACCTTCCAGATGAAGCCGAGGCTGTGAGGGAAGCCTGGGTCCTGGGTGCCTGCCGGGGGGCGGGGGGGGGGTGCTGGAGGGAAGTGGTACCGTCAGCAGGGGGAAGGAAGGCCTACTCTTGCATGAATTTTGTGCATTGGGCCTCTAGTACTTTTATAATTATGGCGTGCAATATCAAATTTGAGGAAAATACATTATAATGATCACCTGTGTCTTTTGGAACAGTAGATTAAGTAGATAGGTACTTTGTCTGATGACTATTAAAATAGTTGAGTTTTATTCTGATTAGAATTTTAAAAACAAGAGCAATTATTAAGAGCTAACAATCCAACCAAGTGAATTTTAATGGTAACAGAAAATTATGTTGGATTCCTAATTATAATACTGAACTTGAATTGGTGTAGTGAAGGCATTAAAGTAAACATAAGCCCTTCTGACAATTTTAGGAATAAAGATTCTTAGGCCACACACACACACACACACAAACCACAGGTATCAAGCAAACACTTCTAAAAAGGAACAAAACCATAAGGAGAGATCATTCCTGTACCCCTCCAGGTTCAATAACATAAACAGAAATAAAATGCATCTGCTATAACAGGAACAATGGTGAAAAAAGAAATTTAGATTTATCTTCCTTAACTATTCCCAGTTATATCCATATGCTTGTCAGAAACATCAGTAACTACTTAGTGTATATCCAAATGAATGGCATATTTTTATTCTAGCAATTAAGCTTTCTCATATCAAGGCACAATTTATTTTTCTTATATTATCTTCCATTCTTCTTGATACCCATCATGCCATTAAGAAGAAAAAGATCTTGTTAGGACAACATATGGCAAGTCCACTCACCATTCCACCCACACACTTTGTTTCTGATTAGTTGCTGTCTCATCATTCAGTTTTGCATCTGGTATCTAGTTTGTTATACCTCTGCTGAAACTTTTATTTAGTAGTTTAACATGAACATTTCGAAAGTCACAGACCCACAGCATCTTAGTTCTTAGATGTACACAGAACTTAGAGGGCATCCCGTTCATTTCCCTTGTATGACAGGTGAGTAAAGATCAGAGAGGGCGAAGAACTTTTCCAAGTTCACACAGTAACTTAGGGCAAAAGAACAGCGACAAAGCCCACATTTTCTGTCTTTCTATTCTAGGCTCTTTGCGAGACACATTTGATGTGCCCATCAACCTTTCTTTTTATAGAAGTTTATGGAGAACCAATATGAGGACTAAATCAATCTATAAGTAGATACACTGTTATTTATTAAGTAGCCAATATAATGTACATGTGTGTGTCTACATGAAAATTTATTTTATCTGAACCGGATATAATGAATAATTTTGTATATTCTTCTTTAGACTCTTCTGTATTTCTTAGATTTTTTAAAAATCACAGAACCATTATTACTTTTAGATTTGAAGAAATAGAACCTTTAAAATGATTTTTTTCTTCAGCAGGCTGAAGCTTGGGGACAGGGTGGGGCTGGAGGGTGGAAAGATGGAGCAAAAAAGAAAAAAAAAAGAGAAAGAACTCATGGACATGGACAACAGTATGGTAACTGTAGGGGGGTGGGTAGAAGTGGAGAGCATGGGGGATAAATGGAGATGGAAAAAATAAAATAAAATCATGTATTAAATAATTTATTAAAATAAAATATTTTTTCTTCATTCTATAATATGGGAGAAACAGCTAATAGGAATAGTAAAGCTTGTTTACTGATGAAAGAAATAAATTATTTTTAGACATTCTATTTAGTGTGGATATTTTCAAAATTAGTGTGTTCTTGGCGTTGGGTCATGCAGGGGTTTTACAGTAGGCCAACACAAATAGGGAAATAATCTGTTTCTCTAGCACAGGAGGAGACTCACACGGGGTCGGGTTGACTCCCATGAATTGGAACAAAGTCCCAATCATAATGTGCATAGGACTGTGGCAGACTCCTGTTTGAACAGGGCTGAGATGGAGAGCCACTGGGCCCTCCTTAGGTTTAGAGTAGCAGGAGTTCTGAGCTGCAGTGATACTAATAATCACAGTCAACACAGTCCTGACTCCAGGCAAGTCTCTCTGGGTTAAAGCAAGACTCAACCACTGACAGAGGAGAGGCAGGCAGTAGGACAGGGGAGAGGATAGTAAAAGTAAGGTGGGGAGATGATGGGAAATATGGAGATGTGTAGCACTGTTCTCCCTACCCCTCCCTCCTGAACTCAGTCTCTCCATCAGTGCAAATCATGGGTTTAGGACAGGAGTCCAACCTCAGAGGGCAGAGAAGTCCAGAGGTTTGGACAAACATTAAGAGGTGTGGGGGTAGAAAAGGATTTGGAAGGAAAATCCAGGTCAGGGAGCCACACTGGTCGTGCCAGGTAGTAGAATTCAGTGCCAGACCTCACCTGTTGGCGGGCACACACGTCCTTTTGTACTGGCACGCAGAGTGACTTTGGTTTAGGTCCTGAGCAGAGTTTTGCCTGCAAGTTGAAGAACTTCAGGTCATGTATTTCGACAAAAATGAGAAGATAGAGGCCTACAGGTACAATATGATGGTTTCCTAAATGCAAAGGCAGGTTAGCCAGTGACTAAATAGTTTTTTCACTATTGTATAAATAATAGTAGACCATTTAAGATGAACGATCTTCCTTAAAGCTGTCTTTTATTGAATTCATGTTGTGTCCACCTCTATAGCATATAATATACATACAGGTGTTGTAATATAGATTCACCCAAAAGAACTGGTCTCTTGGCAAATGTATTTCTGTTTGAGGAGTCAAAATAAGTAGTTACTGAAAATATTTATTTTGCCTGAAAAAAATCTTTCAATCTAAGAGTATTATAATCACAAATCATATTGAATGTGATATCACCAGCAAGATTAATAGCTAAGATTCTTACTATTCTAACATTTATTTTACATGTTTGTACATATTAATCCATATCTTTGCAAATATCCTGAGGGTAATTATTAGTATAGTCACTTCACAAGTGAGGAAACCAAAAGTTTGAGAAGGCAGGGGAGGGGGGGTTGCGGTTCAGAGATCAACCAAAGGACTTGTATGCATGCATATAATCATAACCAATGGACACAGATACTAGGGGGGTGAGGGAATGTGCTGGAGGTTGGAGGTTGTCTGAACCCCTCTCTGAACTACCCCCTCAGCTGAAAAAATAAAAAAATTTAAAATATATTTTTATTAATTTAAGAGAGGGAGAGAGAGATAGAAACATCAAAATGAGAGAGAATCATTGATCGTACTGGGGATCAAACCCTCAATCCAGACATATGCCCTGACCGGGAATCAAACCATGACCTCCTGGTTCATAGGTTGACGCTCAACCACCGAGCCACACGGGCCGGGCAGGAAACCAAAAGTTAAAGAAGTTGTTCAAGATCATACAACCAGTTTATCTTGTATTTTGAACTTCAACCAAGTTCTTTTGCCTTTAAATAACAATGTAACATAAATAATTGATCTTTCTAGATAACACAGCCCTTCCTAGCTTTTCCATTCCAGATAAAAGAATTCATGAAAAACAGAGGAGATTTAAACATTTCTTAATAAAAACAAGGATATTTCCATCTTTGCTTAGTTCCTAAAACTCAAACAGGTCATTCGAGCAAGGCAACTTGAACCTGAATGGTGTGAGCTTCACCACATTGTGGGTACACATGAGCCTCTGTGCACAAGATTTCCTTGTTGATGATTCCTCTCGTTTACACAGCTTCTAAGTCATCAACCCCCATCCACACGTTGCTTAGAAGTTCCAGAAATATATTCATGGACAAAGCCCCGCAGATTTGGTACTAAAATCCTCTGAGGAGGATGACTTGTGCTTTTGTAAATTTGAGCTGGAATCTCAACTCCATCCTAGAGCTGCAATGAACCGTGAAAAAAGAGCATCACCCTTGAAATCAGGGAACCCCAGGTAAATTTCCCACACTCTTCCCCGTGAGATTTGAGGCAAGATATTTTATCTCTTTGAGCCTCATTGTATAATATTGGCAGTATAACACCAATCAAAGGAGATGACTTGGGGGTTTAAAATACATAAATGTGGGAGAGCTTGGTTTACTATCCACTTTGATGTAGGTTTAATGCATTAGATGGGGCTCTTTTGTTTCCCAGGAGCAGAACACATTTTATTGTAACTGACACAAAACAATATGCATTGCGAGTCTCAGTGCGGCACACCTGGATCTGACGCTGGCTTTGACTCCGTTCCCCGGTGGGCACGTCTTGCCTCTCTTCTTGGCCCTGCTCTGGTGCTTTGCATGCGCTCTCCCCACACAGAGGACAAGGTAGTAGCCCACAGGCATACAGCTTGAGATCTAACCAGAAGAAAACTCTCTCATCCTGGGTTTAGGTGGTACGTTTCAAGAAAAGGTTCTCATCAGCTGTAGTTGAGTTGTGTGTCCAATTCTTTGATTTCTGCACACAGCTTGGGTCACATGGCTATGGTTAAGGGAAGGCATCCCAGAATCACATGGGCTAAGGGAAGGGCAGTTCTGCTCTGGAAAGGGGGATGCTGGGCAGAAACAATACAGTTGCCTACCATAACTCTGCAACTGGCAGATATTAAAACCCACATCTACCACATAACTCTTTTTTTTTTTTTTTACTTCTTTAACCTTCATTATTCTTGGTCTCCATTAATGGCATTCAACACTAATCTATCAAACACTTTTTGAGCTCCTGCTCACCGCCTGTGATGCCAAGTACTGGGAGAACAAGATAGACATGGCCCTCAATATCTCTGCCTAGCTTGGGAGACCGTGGTGATACAGTGTGACCTCCCCTATATTAGGAATAACCATAGAGTACAATGAAATACCATCTAGTGCAGTGTGGGCCTGGGTTGAGGGAGGTGTGGCTGGTTGGGCCACACTTCATGAAGGACCAGTGTGTAAACGGATAATAATGAGCTGGGCAAAATGGGTGAGAAAGAACATTCCTGTACCATTGGGCCATCTGGTATTCTGTGCTACATATTTTAGCCTTCTCCAACTTTGATTATACATTTCTTTTTTAAAAATATATATTTAATTGATTTTTTACAGAGAGGAAGGGAGAGGGATAGAGAGTTAGAAACACCCATGAGAGAGAAACATTAATCAGCTGCCTCCTGCACACCCCCTACTGGGGATGTGCCCGCAACCAAGGTACATGCTCTTGACCGGAATCGAACCTGGGACCCTTCAGTCCGCAGGCTGATGCTCTATCCACTGAGCCAAACTGGTCAGGGCTATACATTTCTTGATAGTTATCACATCTTATAATTCTTCTGTACCATTGGCAGTGCTTACATAGAATAGGCTACCTTCCTGACTCTTGCTGTCTAATATATTTCATGTTGGTGAGCGCTCATTTTCATCCCTGGCCATCTGGAACATTGATTCTTCTTTCCTTAGGAAAATGAGCTAATCATTAATAGTAATGGAATGGCTATAAAATAGATTGTCAGTTTTCCTGGAGAGTTTTTCAGATTTTACCAGGTTTTAATTTTTCTCTCTCTCAAGGATTTTTAATGTTACTCTAGTAGTGCCATTTTAGCCAACATATGAACCTACAGCCATTCATACATGACAATTCCAAGTGATGCCTTCTCTGAACTACCCCTTCAGCTGAAAAAATAAAATTTGATTTTTGCCAACTGCTTTGGTCAAACTTTTGTTAAAAAAAAATCTTAACTTAGGAAAATAACATCATGTAGCTCTGCCATGCCAGTCAAAATACCACCATGTCCAGAAAATACACTCGTGGGTGGCTTGATTTGCCTAGAACACCTAATTAAATTTTCTCTTCCCTCCCCAATGACATACTCACATTCATCAATTGGTTGCCAGTAATGCATGAGTGTGTAAAACCACTGATCTTGATTTTAAGTCCCATGCAAGACTTAGATGCAAGAAAGAATACTGATTTTGAGGGAACCCAGAGTCAGTTCTCTCTGTACATGTGTATCTGTCTGCTGTTGGTGTGAGTGGCTTTAGGTATATGCATACATAGGCTGACCAGAATATTTATTCTTAATGTATCATATATTAGGAATATTCATATATTTAACTATATCAGTTCATTCAATCCCCTCATGTGGTTGAAGAAACACAGATATTTTCTCTGTGAGTGTGAGGTAATTGATCTTTTTTCTTTTGGATATTGGATATGAGAAGATACTGCATATTGTTGACATACTGTCTCTGGAAACTGTCTATCAGCACTTTGCCTTTTTCAGGCCCACTTCACCAATTCCACTTCCAATGCTGTGAATTTGTTTTATGCACTTGCTTTTCACAGAAAGAAACATAGACATAGCCATAGTCATCGACTCCAAGAAGTCATTGGTAGCAACATCTCTCTTTGAAACCATTTAGTTCAATGACATCCAAAATATTTGTGAAAATGTTAAAAGAAGTCTTTTTAAACACACACACACACACACACACACACACACACACACACACACTTCTCTTTCTGGGGCAAATAGGGGGTCCGATGGTCTTTCCTTGGCTGGAGTGTGGAAATAGAGTGACACTGACCTGCATGGCATGAGCACACGGGAACCCAAAAATAGGTAAATGAAATGTCCTTGATTTAAAAAAACAACAACAGAGTGCACAGGACCCTGGGGCCCAAGATAGGATACAGGAAAACAGAAGTTCGAAGACATGGGTACAGACTCAGGTTCAAGTTTCTAGCTTGCCTGGAGTGTGACCCTGAATTAAGAGGAAGGTGTGAAGAATACTCTGGTGGTACAGACATTTCTATGAATTGTGGGAAGTCAGGTTTCTTCACATTGACACATGCTTTTAATGTGCTCGGCATTGCTCTCAGGACAGAAAGCCTGTTCCCACCATTGCTTCCCTGGGCCAGGCCTGCTCCAGTGGACCCAGAGGATGCTTCACAGAAGGTCCCTCAATTTGATCTCCAGGAAAGGGCCCTGGCACTCAGAGTGAAGAGGGGAGTCTCTGTGGATTGAGAGCAAAAGGCAGAATTGAAGTATCTAATTTATTGCCTTAAATGGAGATTGAAGAAGTCTGAAAAAAGCAAGAGAAGGACTCATTACAATGAAAAGGTTCTGGGAGCTATTCTACTGCTTCTCACTAGTCAGATTGCACAGGCAATGTAGAAAGGCTCAGATGGCACCTTCCCCCTAGCTGTCTTCCCGTTGGCCTTGTGCCAGTCAGTGTGCTTATGATAAGCTGTTTGCCCCCACCCCCTACCCATTTTACAGAAATAGTTCTGAGTGGCCTCTGTTTTGCTTGGGTATTGATTAGCTGTTAGTATTTTAGGGCTCCTGGGGAAGTTGCATGATTAAACAGACATATTAGATGGAGAAGGACAGTAAGACAAGGCTAGGAAGCTGGAACAGTTGTGCTTTTGATGGGAAAGATGTTCGTTCGGCACAGGGATGGAGTTCTCTGTTTTGACATCTGTATGTGGACTGTGGGCAGTGGAATGTGGACATGGACTTGGAAAATATGAACTTCCTCCAAATGCAGGAGCCTGTTGAGATCTATGGTTGGAAGTAGTGATTATGGGAATGGTGAGTGTCCTAGATAGGGACTAGGTGGGATTAGGGTGGCCATCTCCCGAGTAGCTCATGGACCTTCCCTTACGTTTGTGTCTTGGCTGGAAGCTTGGAAAGGAAATGTTTTGTAGGCACCGAGCCCTTGGGACCAATTTAATTGCAGTCTTCCTCACACAAACATATCACAGTATTTGGCACATCGATATTTGTTGAAATCGATTAAAATTAAATGGGAATTCAGACATTTTACTCTTAACCTTATGTTTATTCCAGCACTGATGCTAGAGGCTCAATGATGCTTTCCATCACTCTTTCCATCTATGTCTCACATTTACTTGTCTATGAAGCTGTTGGTAAAGTAGCCTGATTTCCTCCTATTGTCTTATAGCTGGGTGATGTGTCAGCAAGCATCTCAGGCGTATTTCCTTCAGCACACTGGTCCCATGGGGAAGAGAGCCTTCTCTGCCATCTCTACTGGAATTTTTCCGAGGGTGGGGGGTTACTATTTGGATAGACGGGCCAATGGCTATTCCTGAACTGGGCATACTTGAGCAACCAAACTTAAGTAACCCACCCATTGCCATGGTTTCTGGGGAATGGGAGGTATGTTACTGTGATTGACAGCTCTAGTTAAACCTCATGGCATGGGGGAAGAGTTCTCCAAAAGAAAGAGGTTCTTTTCAGTAGGAGGAGAATGATGTGGCATCCTGGGTAGATAAAACAAAAGCCACCATAGTCTACTACATATGTATTTTCCTTAAAACAGGAAACTTTATATTTAGAATTTTTTAAATGAGGTTCTAAAGTTCTCTTTATGCAAATTCTAGTATAAGCTAATTCACTATAGTCATGCTCCATTGAAGAACAACCTCGATATGTTCTGAAAAGGGAGTTGTTAGGTGATTTCGTCATTGCGCAAATAGCACAGAGTGCACAGACACACACCTAGATGGTCTAGCCTACTGCACACCTAGGCTGTCTGGTACAGCCTATTGCTCCTGGGCTACAAATCTATTCAGCATGTTACCGTACTGAGTACTTATCGGCAATTTTAACACAATGGTAGGTATTTGTGTACCTAAAGATATATAAGTAGAGAAAAGATACAGTAAAACTGTGGTATAAAGATAAACTATGGTGTGCCTGTATAGGGCACTAACCCCACAAGACTGTAAGTAGCTTTGGGTGAGTCAGTGAGTGGTGAGTGAATGCGAAGGCCTAGACAATTACTGTACACCACTGTACACTTTATTAACACTATTCACTTAGGATACACTGAATTTATAAAACAACATGAGATCAAATCAAGAACAAAAAAATGATGCAATCAAGAGACTGGGTAAACCCAAGATATATAAAGCTACTGCTGGCATAACATGTCATACTGTTTTGCAGCAAACTATTTTCTTTTTATAAGTAGAAAGAGTACACTAAAATAGTGGTGAAAAGTATAGTATTGTAAATACATAAACCAGCAATATAGTTGTTTATTATCATTATCAAGTATTATGTACTGTACACAGTTGTGTGTGCTGTACTGTTATATGCCTGTATAGCAGTAGTTTTGTTTACACCAGCATCACCACAAACATGTGAATAAAGCCTTGTGATGGGATGTTGGGATGGATATGACATCACTAGGCAATAGGAAATTTTTAGCTCCATTATAATGTTATGGGACCACCGTTGTATATGAGGTTTGTCTTTGACCGAAAAGTCAGTATGCAGTGCGTGACTGTGTTGTATATTTCATCCCAGCCATTATAGGCAAATGACAATTACTGGTAATGCTTTTCAAGACAATTTAAATTGAACTAGAAAAAAGATAAAGCCAAAAATTATAAGAATATGGAAAAGGTTAATAAAATAATGGAAAGTAACTCAGGCTTTGCAATTGCACCATATAAAGACCCAGGATCTGGTGCCTCAAAAGATGTAGGAAAATAGATGGAAATCGGGTGAGCAGCTGGATTGTGATGGCAAGCGAGTCAACAACTGTTAAGTCTAACATTTCCCTAGTTCAAAATCTAATTATCTTTCACATTGATGATGGAAATGGAGCTCTAAATAGTCTCCTTGTCTTGTTTGTCCCTTGTCCTTTGTCACTGTTACAAATTTATGATCATTATAGTGTCTCAAAAGGCTGTGGGGATGGAAATACTAACCACAGTGAGGAATATCAAACTGGTGTGTCCTAGAAACTGGCTCTGCATGGCCAGAGAGCTCTAAGGTCAGGCAGAGCATGGAATTGAGATGACTGGGCTGAGACACAGTCTTTCTAAGGCAAGTAAGTGAAATAGGCAGGACCAAAAGATGAAGATATCAGTGGGGATATTGAAGCAGGAATATTAAAACAGTGTGCCACAGGTATCAGGTATCATAATCTTGTGTGAAGGTGATCGTTACAGATAATGCCTGAAGCAGGGTTCACAATCCATAGAGTGTTCATTGAGAGAACTGAGGGGGGTCAGGAAAGGTAGTAAGGCAGAATATAATGCAGAGGTGGCCCATAACTTCCATCAGTTTCTTAATGCTCCATATAAACCCCCAAATGTTGACACCAAAATCAAATTTTTCTTATTCTATTTGCTTTTAATGTATAGAAGTTATTTGCTTTACTTATGGAATATTTAGAAAAAGGTAAAATTCAAATTACAGACATAATATTTGTTCAATATGTATATGTGATTTTTAACTCAGAATAAATTTTTGAAATTTGATATTCCAGTTTGAGTGACAATGATAATTTAATACCATGGATGTTTTTCCCACTCTGTATTTTGCTTTTATCCTCTAATTTTGGTTTATTTGGAAAATTAATCATGTTATTTTATTGTTTTTCATCTTAAAACATAAACATTCTAGAAGACATACTTTTTCTTATGATAATAAGATATTATAGAGAAAAAATGCACCTTTTGAAATTTTTAACCTTCAATTTATTCCCTGTGCCAGTGGTTTTTTGCTGGCTAGGATAACAGATTCATCTTTTTGCTTTCACACTCCAGTGGCTAACACAATGGCTGGCCTGCAGTTGCTTCTCAGTGAATATTTGTGGAACTGAAATGAAATGAATCAAGTTGTTAATATTTTCTGGTCACATGAGTGAAATTTAGAAATATACAGCTTTTCTCAGTTGAGTTTAGGAGGCATTCTGATACCAATAATTAAACATTTGCCTTTGGACCAGATTTGAAATTTGAGTTGAGATCACTAACCACACATGACCTGTTTCTTTCTGGAATACATGACAAAAATTTTCAACTCCTTGCCAATTCATTTTTGTAAAGGAAATGTATGGATTAATAAATGTAGAGAAAGCAGTAATATGCCCATTTTCAAATGGATTCCTAATTACAATTATTGCAATTAAAATTTGTCAGTGTTTAATCACTCAGTACAATGACATGAAGCAGTAGGTGGAAGACATAAGAATTCTTAAAATGGAAATGTTGTACTCTACTGTGGATCAAAGATCATTTACTCTTAGGAGTGAAGCACAGCCCAAGTACATCAGTCTCATTTGTTCGGATTCTGTGGTCAACAAGCAGCCTTAAGTTTACTCATTTTGTTTCTTAGGCATTTAATTGATGCTTTTGTGAAGAGCTGTATTTCACTATAGCAATAAATATTCTGATCATTAGTATGCCATTATGATTGAGGAAACTAAAATTCTGTCATTTTATTAGTTTACTGTGAAAATGTTATATGTAAAAATATGATCACCTGAGATGTGTCATCTTATTTGGGAAAAGAGATGAAATCTATGAAGCTGAGGATCAGTTCCTAGAGGAGTAGTTAGCCTCTGAGACAAAATCACTAGGAGAAACAGAATTTGAAGAGGCTTATATTCTCTCTTGATATTCAGTTATAAATTTTTTCTTATAGAATAATTACTATCAAAATTTGAAAGTTAAGAAGGCCAAATATCAGTGACGAGTTCTTTTTTCATACGTGTCCATACTCAGGTTGATGAATTGGGGGTGAAGCTTTCTCCTGGGAAATGTTGATAAGGGAATGCCAAAAACTTAGGCTATATTGTTATCAGTGAAACAATTTTAGATGAAAAACTTAATCACAGCCTTTCAGAAGAGCACTCAAAGCCTTCACATGTCTATTCTCAGAACATAAACAGCTGTACAGTCTAAGCCGAGTGCTTCTCCAAGTCAGCCTCTGAACTCAATATACCTCACATGTGGAAAAAAAAATCCTTTTATTTACATGGGGCAAGGAGTAAAGCAGCCTAACACAAAATTATAGAATGGAAACCTTGTAATAGCCTCGGCTTTCTGCTCCACCATCTTGGCATGAGGTCAGCCTTGCTTATTATGATTGGCGCAGGCCATAGACTGGCAAGTTAGCCTAGTGAGACTGGAGTGAATCTGGCTGTTTACATCATTAAATTTTGAATGATGGCATATTTTACTTTTTTCTGCCAACTTTACCGTTGATAAATAAATCTTAGGATTAATAATTCGTTAGCTGTGACAATCAGGAATGAATCCAGAGAAACTAATTCCATATTATTTATTTAACACCAAGTTCTCCAGCTCTCCTAGGGGGACTCTGAGTTATTAGTGTGTATTAAGAGCAAAAGCTGAATACAGTAGAGTTCCAGTGAGCACTGAGTTCACTCCAAGAGCTTATATAAATGTTCTCGTTAAGTTGCAGCTCTACACTCCATTAGGGAACTGTTCTCTTCAATTTCAGCACAACCTTTCCAGTGGTTGGCATATCTATCCCCGGGCAAAGGCCTTGAGGTCAATTTTATACCTTTAAAAACATATTAAAAGGATAAAATGAACCCCCTCCCCTAATCATTAATTAAAACATTCCTGTAGCAACTTTAGATTAGATTGGTACCCCCAAGGTGAGTTTAACCAAAGAGAGAACTGGAAACACCCCCTACATTTCACAAATCTCTTTGGAAAAATATCATTGGCATTAAAATCAGATAAGTGGAGGTTGGAATGCTGGCCCTGCTACTTCTTGGCTGTGTAAATCTGAGCCTCCGTTTTCACCTCCCAGTGATGTTCTGAGTAGAAGTGAAACAGAGGAAGAAATTGCCTGGTAAGCAGCATGGCATAGTGTAGACATTCTGCTGTGTCTGCTGTCAGTTCTTTCCCCTGGTAATATGAGTTACTTGAGGACAGACATTTTCATATTTCTGGTTAAATGCTATAACAATGCATGAGCCATACTGCCACGAAGGAATGCTCAGTACGTGTTGAACAAGTCTTGGTTTCTTCATTACTAAAATGGAAGGAGGAAATAATTCTCTGCATATCTTCTAATTTAAAGATATATCATAATTATCTTTTTCCTATTATGAGGCATTTAATTTTTAGGGTGTGTGTGTGTGCATGTGCATATTCTGTGACATAAATTTTTAAATTTGACTTTAGATTAAAACCTAAATAAAAATTATTTTGCATAATTTTATTGCATCAGAATGAAACAGTATTTTGCCCTACCCAGTTTGGCTCAGTTGTTAGCCTGTTGACCAAAGGGTCTTGGGATTGATTCCTGGTCAAGGGCATGTACCTTGGTTGCAGGCTCGATCCCCTGCCCGGGTCTGGGCATGTGCGAGAGGCAACCAATTTATGTCTCTCTCTCGCATCCTCACATAGATGTTTCCCTCTCTCTCTCTCTCTCTCTCTCTCTCTCTCTCTCTCTCTCTCCCCCTTCCATTCTCTCTAAAATCAATGGAAAAATATCCCCAGGTGAGGATTAAAAAAGAAAAGAATGAGACAGTATTTTAAAGCTCTTAATACAAAATAAGGCTCTTAATAACAAAAATATATACATCTGGAATGAAAAAAGACCCTGAATAGCTGCAGCAACCCTGAGAAAGAAGAACAAAGTAGGAGGGATCTCAATACCAGATATCAAGCTGTATTACAAAGCCACTGTTCTCAAAACTGCCTGGTACTAGCACAAGAACAGACATATAGACCAATGGAAGAGAATAGAGAACCCAGAAATCGACCTAAACCACTATGCTCAATTAATATTTGACAAAGAAGGAAAGAGCATACAATGGAGTTAAGACAGTCTCTTCAATAAATGGTGTTGGGAAAATTGGACAGATACATGCAAAAAAATGAAACTAGATCGCTAACTTACACCATACACAAAAAATGAACTCAAAATGGATAAAGGACTTAAATGTAAGACGGGAAACAATAAAAATCTTAGAGGAATCCACAGGCAACAAAATATCAGACATATGCCAAAGCAATTTCTTCACCAATACAGCTCCTAGGGCAATGGAAACTAAAGAGAAAATAAACAAATGGGACTACATCAAAGTAAAAAGCTTCCGTACAGCAAAAGAAACCATCAACAAAACAACAAGAAAGCCCACTGCATGGGAGAACATATTTGCCAATGTTATCTCTAATAAGGGTTTAATCTCCAACATTTACAGGGAACTCATACAACTGAACAAAAGGAAGATAAACAATCCAATCAAGAAATGGGCAACGAACCTAAATAGATGCTTTTCTATAGAGAATGTAAGGCAGGCCAAGAGACGTATGAAAACATACTCAAAGTCACTAATCATCTGAGAGATGTAAATCAAAAAGACAATGAGGTACCATCTCACACCTGTCAGAATGGCTATCATCAACAAATCAACAAATGACAAGTGCTGGCGAGGATGCAGAGAAAAAGGAACCCTCATGCACTGCTGGTGGGAATGCAGACTGGTGCAGCCACTGTGGAGAACAGTATGGAGTTTCCTCAAAAAACTGAAAATGGAACTCCCATTTGACCCAGGGATCTCACTTCTAGGAATATATACCGAGAAACTAGAAGCATCAATCAGAAAGGATATATGCACCTCTATGTTCATAGCAGCACAATTTACCATAGCTAAGATTTGGAAACAGCCTAAGTGCCCATCAGCAGACGAGTGGATTAAAAAACAGTGGTACATCTACACAATGGAATACTACGCTGCTGTAAAAAGGAAGGAACTCCTACCATTTGCAACAGCATGGATGGTTCTGGAGAGCATTATGCTAAGCAAAATAAGCCAGTCAGAGAAAGATAAATATCACATGATCTCACTCATTTGTGGAATATAATGAACAACATAAACTGATGAACAAAAACAGATCCAGAGACAGAGAAGCATTGATCAGACGGTCAAACCTCAGAGGGAAGGTAGGTAAGGGGGAGAGATCAATCAAAGGACTTGTATGCATGCATATAAGCATAACCAATGGACACAGACACTAGGGTAGGGGGGTGAGGGCATGAGCAGGGTGTGTGTGTGGGGGGGACAAGGGGGAATAAGGACACATATGTAATACCCTAATCAATAAAGAAAAAATATTGTCAGAATAAAAAGAAGTCATGTGGAGTACTTGCTTAGATTTTACCATTCATGTCAGTAAAATAACTTCTAATAATACCTTCTAAATTCAAAATCCTTATCATTTTGTCCTGCTCTTTTCTTTCTCTATATCTTGTCAAAGTAGGTTTTATGTATTCAACTGTCTGTGTAGTTGAAAGTGTGTAATTAAGGAGGAGTGAATTTCAACAACTTGTCATTTTTAGGGAAAATCATTTTTAAGCAAGTTTACTGTACATGACTGAATAAACATAAAAGCAGGATACATGGTGCTGTACAAAAACATATTCTGTGAGTTTGTAGGGTGGCCACACAGGTTGGCCTGCCTTAATTGACTGGAAAATAAAGCCTTCTTGTTTTGAACTGATCCACATTGCTTTGGGGGTAATAAACTCAGTGGTAGTATTAAAAAGCAGAATGGGCTTTGCAATCCATCACCTAACTTGATTTCAGGTTTCCTCTGCTTGATTTTAACCTCTTGGGAAGGCTCCTTCGCTTTTGATGACATTCACGTCCCTTACTCTCAAAGAGATGTGAATAAGGACATTTCTGTACTGCCTTTCAAATAAAGAATCCCGTGAGTCACA
Organism: Cnephaeus nilssonii; assembly: GCF_951640355.1. Classification (NCBI taxonomy): domain Eukaryota; kingdom Metazoa; phylum Chordata; class Mammalia; order Chiroptera; family Vespertilionidae; genus Cnephaeus; species Cnephaeus nilssonii. The sequence continues at coordinate 42,150,270 of NC_137089.1, forward strand.
CGTGAAGTACTCATAGGCATCTCTTATAGTTCAGGAAATGCAATCAAGTGGAGAAGTTAAGGAAATTGCTCAAGGGCATTCAGCAAGTTTGACTCCAAGCCAGGAACAGTAAACCGACCTTCTCACTCCAAATTCTTAGCACAAATGCCAGATTTCATCATTCATTTCAATTGAAAGCATAAGAAAGCAACCGTATAACAACAGGTTTTAAAAGGAAATATGGTTTTCATCTGAAACTAATATAACGTTCTACATCAATTATACCTCAATAAAAAAGAGAATGAAACAAAAAACAAACACACAAACAAAAGAAAAAGGAAAATAAAGCCTACAGCAGAAGATACCATTAAACTTGAATTTAATTCATACCCTTCTTTAATCTCTTCTGATGTTCTAAAAAGTCTGTTACAAGAAGAAAAGGTGAAAATTTTGATCAAGAGACAATTTGGAATGGTGTAGGTCAGTGGTCGGCAAACTGCAAGCCACATGCAGCTCTTTGGCCCCTTGAGTGTTGCTCTTCCACAAAATACCACATGCGGACGCACACGTACAGTGCGATTGAAACTTCGTGGCCCATGCGCAGAAGTCAGTTTTCGACCTGGGCAAGTCTATTTTGAAGAAGTGGTTCTAACGCCGAGCCACACTCAAGGGGCCAAAGAGCCGCATGTGGCTCTCGAGCCATGGTTTGCCGACCACTGGTGTAGGTGTTATGGTAATAGTAGTACTGCATCAGTATTATTATTTACATTATTCAATTCAGTTCAACGCAAATGCCGGAAAGATTCACCCAGGAACTGCATGAAAGCTACAAACATTTTTTTTTATGTTATCCTTGTCTTTGAGGATATGATAGTCTATTAGGAGAGATAGACATATAAACACAATAAAGTCTATGAAGTATTAATATCAAGGAATGTATAGAGCATTATAGAGGCTTCAAGAAGGAGTTCAGACCTTAAAATAAACGGTGGGTACAGGAAATACTCTCTTAGGAAAAGAATGATTGGTTTGAAGTTTGAAGGACTCTAGTCTTAGACAAAAAAAAAAAAAAAGAAGAAGTCAGAAGGGAATCACAAGCAAAAGGAATAATATTCATGAATGTAAAGAGATGTGAATTACAGATGTCATGCAAGGGAGTCATGATTGCTGAAACTAGAGAGGCAGAAAGGGAGTACAAAAGACAGTATGAGGTGCTAAAGATGTTACTAAAATATTTTTTAGGAATGGGAGTCAGAGGAGGCCTTAAACAGCCATATGGTATACTTTGCTTGTTAGATAGCTTATCCTGGTTGCTGGGTGAAAGATGAATTTAAAGAGGGCAAAATTAAGTGGGTGATGCAACAGTTCACCTAATTGCTGATGAGACAATAAGAACATTGTAATCAGGATGGAGAGAAGGTAGATAAAAAAGAGATACAAGGAATCTGGACACATCTTATATTCTTCACAAGAATTAACTCAAAATGTATTATAGACTTACGTGAAAATGCAAAATTATAAAATTTTGAGAAGATAACATAGGAGAAAATCTAGGCAACTTTGGATATGGTGATAACATTTTTAGATACAGTATCAAAGGTACAACCCATGGCAGAAAGAATTAATAAGCTAGACTTCATTAAAATTAAGAAGTTCTGCTTTGTGTAAGACAGTGTCAAGAGAAAGAAGATTGGGAGAAATTACCATTATTTTGCAAAATGCACATCTGATAAAAGTCTATGATCCAAAATATACAAAGAATTCTTAAAATTTAACAGTAAGAAAATGAACAACTTAATAACAAAGATTTGAACCGTTACTCAAAGAAGATATACAGAAGGCAAATAAGGATATAAAAGATGCTCCACACCATAGGTCATCATGGAACTGCAAATTAAAACAACAGTGAGATACCTCCACATACCTATTAGAATGGCCTAAATCCAGGACACTGACAGTACCAAATGCTGGCAGGGATGTGGAGCACCGGGAACTAACATTCATTGCTGTTGGATGAAAATGGTATAGACAGTTTGGAAGACAGTTTGGCAGTTTCTTATAAAACTAACATACTATAACCAGACATACTAGCAATTATGCTCCTTGGAATTAATCCAAAGGAGTTGAAAACGTACGTCCACAGAATAACCAGCACAGAGGTTTATAACATCTTTATTCAAAATTCCCAATGCTTGAAAGCAGTAAACATGCCATTCAGTAGGTAAATGAAATATGATATATCTAGACAATATAATATTACTCAATGCTAATAAGAAATTAGATACTGAGTCATGAGAAGACATGGAGTTTTCTTAAATGCCCATTGCTAAGTGAAAGAAGCCAATCTAGAAAGCTTGAACAGTGTGTGATTCCAACTCTATATAAAAGTTTTTGGGAAGAGGACAAATTAAATTGGGATTTGGGAAGACATACCATTGACTATATTCTCTAGGTAGCTCCAGAGACGTGACTCTGAACCTCAGAAAATACGTCAGAGCTGGAAATATGCCAGCTCTGAAGAGATAATCCAGGAAATGGGTCTGAGGAAAACAAATCGTGAAGCCGGAATGAACCTTGAGATGCAACTGGTATTAAGGTTCTGGCAAAAAAAGAAAAACATGAAAGAGTCAAAAAAGGAATGGTGAGAGATGAGGGTATACAAATTACTCACTTAAGTAACATAGAGTGATTGTATAGTAATTTATTTTTCCAAATAACTTTTATCAGAAATTTTACTTGCTTCTCAAGTTGAACATAGGAGAAGCAAGGTGCCAGTTCTTACAGTTTTTACTCCTTTTTAAAAATTAATAAACTGATAATTTCTTCATAATCTCCTTCATAGGTTCTTTTTATTTAGTGCAATCATGAATGACAATATCATCTTCATTGTGTTTTCTACATCATTCCTAAATTGTTTTCATCTATCCTAATTGTTTCCATTTCTTTTATAAATTGCTTACACAAATCGTTCTTCTTAGTATCAAGATTTGCATATCCAACTCTGTATTGAACATTTTCATCAAGAAATTCCATAAACTTCTCCTCCTGGTTCATCTCTGTCAATGGCAACAGCATTAATCCAGTTACCAAAATCCAAAATTAAGAAATTACCATTGGCCTTCCTTGACCTTCAGTCCCTACATACAAAAAGTCATCAAAGTCTATTTCTTTTCCCTCCTACCTTTCAAGTCTTTCCACTGTTTTCATTCCATCAATGCCTTTCAGATTAGGATACCAGTTTTCTTCCATAAACCATTATAAAACCATTTCCTGATTCTGCTTTTAGTCTTTCCCCTTATTTAGTCCATTGTCAACACTGCAGACAATTGAAGCATTGTCATCTCCCTCCTTGTTTAGAGCCTCTCCATTTTCCTGCCTAGGTCCTTGATAAATGCCAAAGCTCTTTTAGGGCATATATGGCTCTTCAAGATGTGGTAACTCTTAGTCCAAATTCATAACTTATCTCTTAACCATATTTTATGTTCATACCAGGTGAAGCTTATGTGGATCCCTGAACAAATATGTTAGTTCTGGGCTTTCCATTCTATTTGATTGTCACACCCCTAGTCTTTTTCCCTTTTGTAATTTCCATCATGTACACACACACACACACACACACACACACACACACACGCACACACACACACATTCTAGTAGTGGATGTGATACCGTTGTAATAACCTGGTTATTAATCAACAGGAAAGGAGTAAAGGGAAGGCCAGATAATATAGGCATGCCATTTGTACAACTTTTCCAGGAAGCTTCAGTTTAACACTCTCCATGTCTGGTTCCCACAGAGCATGGGAAAGGGACTGCACATGCCCAATAAGGTCTGAGTGACCTGGGAAAGTGCTTGCCTGTCAATCATACCTGGAAATAGGGCATTGGCCAGAGAAGGCATGGAGGCATGGGCAACGCAAGCACGGGAAGGTTTGATATTTACACTCCTGAACAAAGGGAATCCCCTCCCTCCCTCCCTCCCTCCTGGCCCTCTTGTGCTCCTGGCTCTCTTGTTGCAGTGGGGGCATACTCCCTTACATTTGCCTGTGGATCCCACCCAATGGACTAACGGACTTCAACTAGCCTGATGCTACATCCGACCCAGCTCCATCCTGGAATGGAAACTCTGGACGCTGTCTATGCTTTTAGCTCTATTGAAGGCCCGGCTACACATTTGCCAGGACTAGTTTAAGGGAAATGGAGCTTTTAAAACTGAGGGATATAATTTCATGGGACTAAACCTTTCTACCACATCTCGTCCTCCTGTGAGTCTTAGAAAATTCTTTTTCTCAAGGTATCTCAAGAACCCCACTCCCACTCCCATTCCCACTCCCAACTTTACCATGGCTCTATAAATGACATGATGCTTTAACCTAGAGTCATTTAACCTAGAATATTGTTGTGTGGCCTATTTTCAGTGTCCTGACATACCAGACCTGGCTATACTAATCTCATTCCCTGTTTTTCACCCTCAACAAACCCATTTTTAAACAATTTTTAAAGAGTTGTAGAAGTAGATTGAGAAACACGTGGTGATTACACTGACTTCTTACTTACTGACTCAAGGTAGTTAAACTATTAACAAAAAAGCTGCACATACCATCTTTGGAAACAATTACAGAACTATATACTTTCTTTATGGTGAAGCTTGATTATGTTTTAGCAACTGCCTTATTTGCCCTTGGTCTAAAGACTTGTCGATCTTCTCATTTCTGCCTTGGACATTATTTTTTAGCTCCCCTTTTAATTGTCAATTTTATAGTAATATTGATATTTCAAGTATATATGACTAGACTGAAAATGATTTTTTTAAAGTGGTTCTACCCTGGCTGGTGTGGCTCAGTTGGTTGGAACATTGTCCCATGCACCAAAAGGTGACAGGTTCAATTCCTAGTCACAGTACATACCCAGGTTGCTGGTTTGATCTCCCATCAGAGTAGGTGGGGGAGGCAACTGATCAATGTTTCTCTCTCATACTGATGTCTCTTTTTCTCTCTCCCTCTCCCTTCCTCTCTCTCTCTAAAATCAATAAAAACATATCTTTAAAAAGTGTTTTTTTTCCTGTTTGCCTTTGTGCTTGGCTTAATTACGTATATGCATATGCTAGTAGTTGCTTAAAATACACTTGTTGGCCCTAGCCCATTTTGCTCAGTCTTTAGAGCATCAGCCCACAGACTGAAGCATTGTGGGTTCGATTCTCAGTCAAGGGCACGTACCTGGGTTGCAGGTTTGATCCCTGACTCCAGTCAGGATGCAAACGGGAGGCAACCAATCAATGTGTTTCTCTTACTTTGATGTTTCTCCTTCTCTCTCTCTTCTCCCTCCTTCCCACTCTCTCTAGAAATAGATGGAAAAGTATCCTCAGGAGAGGATTAAAAAATATACACTTGTTGGAATAATATGTGAAATAGTTCATTATTAAGCGGCATAGTGCTTAAAAAACAGTTAACACAGTTAAGATCTTGGAAAGTTTCCAATGTCCAATGATAAATGGACATGATGAAAATGGAAATGAAATTGTCCAATGATCTTGTTGTAATGGGGCAAGGCAGTAGTTCCCAAAGCATAGTTCCCAGACCAGCAAAACTATAATTTATATTCAATTAAATTTACCAACTTTAAGTCCAGCATGTTTTTACAAATGTAAACAGTCGTAGAAAATACTACTACAATCAAGACTACTACAATGGGATGGTTCCGTCATCTCAGTGAATTCTGCTGTATCCCTTTAGCTGGTTTCCTCCCTGACCTCAATCTCTGAAACCATTGATCTTCTGTCACCATAGTTTACCTTTTCTAGAATTTCTCATCCTTGGAATCAAATAGTATGGAATCTTTTGTGTCTCACTTCTTTCACTTTGCATAATGCTCTCAAGAGTCCTTCATGGCTGCATGTATCAGCAGTTCCTTTTTGTTAATTGTCGAATAGTATTTTACTGTATGAATATACCACAGTTTGTTTATCCATTCACGAGTCCATAGATATTTGGTTTATTTCATGTTTTGGCTACTATGGAAAAAGATAGTATATTGCATACATTTTGTGTGAATATGTTTTAAGCTTTCATGCTTAAATACCTAGAAATGTAGTGGCCAGCTTACATATTAGGTATATATTTAACATTTTTAAGAAACTGACAAACTTTTCAAAAAATCAGCTTTACTATTTTGCGTTTTCAATGGCAACATCTGGGACTCTCCACATCCTCACCAACTCTTGTTAATTTTAGCCATTGTAGTGGGTATAGTGAAAACTTCTATTTCCCTGTTGATATTTCATGTGCTTATTGGCCATTTGTGATTTTTTTTTTTAGTGAAGTGTCCAGATCCATGGTCCATTTTTATTGGGGCATCATTTTTATTGTTGTGCTCTAATAGTTCTTTATATATTCTGGAAACAAGTTCTTTATCAGATATGTGTTTAGCAAATTTTTTGTCTCATTTAATTTTCTTAAGGGTATTTTTCAAAGAGCAGATTTTAATCTTTTTTTCAATCCCTTCTGGTGTTGAGCTGGGTCTGAGTTTGTTGGTTTAGTTCCCATAGGTGACCCAGGAGACTCAAATTCCTCTAATGGTGGACTGAAGCCACATGGTCCTCAATGTGAGGGCCAACATGCTGGAGTGTTTCTCAGTGTTCCCACTACCCTTCACCTCTCAGTAGGCTCACCCACCACCTGTGCCACCCAGGGCTCTGTGCCATCTTCCTCCTCCCCCAGTGACAGTCAGCTGTTAGTTGTTCTTTGGCGTAAGACTCAAGATGTGGTGCCCGTGTGTATTCCCCGTGCCTGCAGGATGTCTCACCCTGGGTCACCACCGGCTGAGGGGGTGGGGAAGGTTTTCTGCCCTTTTCTGCCACAGAGGCAGCCGGCGTTCCCGGGGGTTGGGGGCCGGAGCCTTTCTTGTCCTTCTCCCGGTGGCAGAGGCTGCTCCTCTCCAAGCATTGTTAGGTCGGCAGTGGGCTGCTTTCTTACCCTTCCTCCAAGAGCAGGGGACTGTCCCTTTTTTCCAAGAAGCATCAGCCCTGCAGGAGGCTTTCAAGCCTGCAGATTAGCCTCTGACCTCCCCTTGGAGCTCGCAGGGCCAGTTTGAATGGGCTTCTCTGGGTCCACCTACTCTACTCTCCAACCTTGGCAGGTCTTGCCCACCTGCACCACCAACTCTCTCTGGTTCTGTCTTGCCCCACCTCCTCCCAGGCTCCTGTGGAGCTGCACGAACAGGTGGCAGTGGTATGGACTCCCTTGGGTCTTAGGCTCTAGGGGCTTCTACATTCCCATGTGTGCCAGCACTCAGCCTTTAAGAAACTGCTTAAGCTTTTATGTTTTTCTTCTTTTTTTCATGATTGACTTCTCTTCCTTTCCCTCATCGAGGTACTTGTCATGTTTTGGAATTCACATCACTTGATTGATTTGTGACCTCTGGTCTCTGATAGGACCCCCAAAATTATGATTTTGGTGACTATGTACATTTTTCCTTAGAGTAGGAGGGACATTCTCAATGGCTATTTATATCCTCAGTCCCATTTTCTTTACACAAGTATCTCCTTAAAAAAAATTTTTTTTTCAAATTTTGTATCTTGTAGCGAATGACCTATATTTCTCACCCCCTCACAACCGTATTTAAAAAAAAAAAAAACATTTTAGGGAGATTCAATTTGAAAAAGTTTGTAAAAATCTAGCAAACAATGTAGCTTCCATAGCATATCAAGTACTAGGTTTAAACAAACTAACCCTACTTATATGGTCTTCCCATTTCAGAACATAAAATCATCTTTGTTAAATTAAAAAAATTTTTTAGTACTTATACAGATCATTAGATTGAAATGTAAGCGTACAGGAAAAAGTTAGTTCAATCAAAAGTAGATGATTATACTTCATCTTTACAATCAGACATCATCTGGTATTGTTAGGTAAATATTAACAATAGAAAAATATATGGCTCCAATATTCATATTGATCAAAGATGTAAAACTTTTTTAAAAAGTTTTTTATTGATTTCAAAGAGAGAAAGGGAGAGGGAGAAACATTAATGATGAAAGAGAATCATAGATCGGCTGCCTCCTGTATACACCCCCTACTGGGGATCCAGCCTGCAGCCTAGGTATGTGTCCTGACCAGGAATGGAACCATGACCTTCTGGTTCATGGGTTGATACGCAACCACTGAGCCACACTGTCTGTGCGAGATATACACTTTTTAAGAAAAAATTTGTTCATGTATCTTAGGACATAAGGAACATATTTCAAAGAGGAGCTGCAAAATTTGCAGAATTAAAGATGTGCTAAAGTAAAATATTCTTTAGAATAAAAATCAGACTATCTCTAGGAACAATGCTAAATATGAACTAATAAATGCAAATTTTATATCTATAATCCATTCAAGATTTGGAGGTTTGGTTTGGGGAATATTCAATTGTTTAATTAGGAAAGAAAATTTTCAAACATTAGCTTTTTTTAAAATAACCATTTCTATTTCATTTGGCAACAGGAAACATATTTTCCTTTTTACCTAGCAGCTAAATCTGGTTTCCAAACTTTATTCCAGAAAATTATTTTAGGCATAAATTCCTGTAACTTTTAAATTCTTTTCATGAAAAAGTCTCAATTCAAGCCTAGAAAAATTCTTTTAGATTTAGGTTTTACATATAAATCCTAATGGATATCTCTAAGGTTTTGAATGGTCAACCCAAATCCCATAGCTCTTAGTTTAGAGATGATTGTCTTCTTTTGTGGAAATTATTATGTCTCTCAAACTTGAATGGAATTATAGCGTGCTAATTTATTGAAGGATAAAAGTAATTAAACATACAAATTTTACCTGTAGGTTGTAAGAAGTATTTGAGTCCATTACATTTCCATCGTGTCAAAGTAAAACTATATTCAAACTAGATACATTCCTTAAATGACATTTTAAAAAAGAGAGTCCATGTGTGTATGACTTTTCATAAACTCTTCTTTTCACTTAGTCATTAAAATAGCAAGAGGTTAAACATAATGCCCCAAATAAAGTTTTACATATTGAATGAAAAAAAGTTTCTCACTTAGAGCTTTCATAATATTTATGAAATACATTTTTAAATAGGTTGCTTTACATTTTTTGTTTTTCATGTTGCTTTCCTCAAAACACTAAATTTAGATTGCATTTAACCAGTTTTGACCAAATTTTAAATTCTCAACCAGTTATAACTGTTAGTGAGAATTGATATTGGAACATCATATTATCTCTAATATTCATTAGGTTTGTTTCTATTATTCGTCCATTATAGGAAAAATCTACCTTAAAGTTTCTTAGGTAGGATTCCTATTCTTATTTTCTTCATCCAATTAGAATTCCTAATATGTTAACCTTCTTATTTTATTCACTCTTAATTTTCAATAGAAATTTTGACAATAAGTTAATTGTATCCATAGGATGCTAATATCAGACAATACTGTAGAAAAGAGAGATAAGGGAGAGAGCAAGAATGAGAGAAAGAGAGAAAGAGAGAGGGAGAGATCCAGTTATATCAAAACATTCTCTGTAAGCATATGTAAAACTAGTTTTATTCTGATTGTTTAGAACTAAATCATGCTTCTTGGATTTATTTTGACTTTAATTTAAGACTGTTTACTTGATATTTAAAATGTGAATAGGTTTATGTTATTCAGGGATTTTTAATACATTTAATTTTTATATTCTTACAAGTCCATGTTGTGACAAATAGTAGAATTTCTTTCCATTTAAAGGCTGAATAATACTTTACTGTATGTATGTACCACATGTTCTTTATCCATTCATCTATTGATAGACCTGGAAGACATTATGCTAAGTAAATTAAGTCATTCACAAAACAAGTAGGGCATGATTCCTCTAATATGAGTAAAGGTTTAGAAGTAGATAATAGAACAGTGATTAGCAAGGATGAAGTAGGCAGGTATGGGAGTTGTTCAATGTGTGTAAAGTTGCAGTTACACAAGATGAATACGCTCCACAGATCTCCTGTACAACATAATGCCTATAGTTAACAATAGCGTATTATATCGTCAAAAATTTGCTAAGAGGGTAGGTCACATTTTTTTTAATGTATTTTTATTGGTTTCAGAAAGGAAGGAAGAAGGAGAGAGGTAGAAATATCAATGATGAGAGAGTCATTGATCGCTGCCTACTGCAGGACCCCGCAACCTGGGCATGTGTCCTGACCAGGAATCAAACCCTGACCTTCTGGTTCACAGGTTGATGCTCAACCACTGAGCTATGCCAGCTGGGCATAGATCACATATTAAGTGTTTTTACCACAAAAGACACACAAACAAAAAACCAACAAAGAGATATAAGGAAACTTCTGGAGGTGATGTATATGTTTATTACCTGGACTGTGTTGATGGTAACCTGAGTGTATACATATGTGCAAACTTACCAATTGTATACATTAATTATATGCAGTGTTTTGCATACCAGTTATCCTATCTAATAAAGAGGGAATGTGCTAATTGACCCTTTTGCTGTCACAAAGGTGGCAGCGCCCACAGCCAATAAGGAGGGAATATGCTAATTGACTGCCCCACCCTCAAAGATGGTGGTGCCCACAGCCAATAAGGAGGGAATATGCTAATTGACTGCCCCACCCTCAAAGATGGTGGTGCCCACAGCCAATAAGGAGGGAATATGCTAATCAACTGCCCTGCCCTCAAAGATGGTGGCGCCCACAGCCAATAAGGAGGGAATATGCTAATTGACTGCCCCGCCCTCAAAGATGGTGGTGCCCAGTCCCCTCAGCCCCACCGGTGCAGCAGGTATGTGGCAAGGCTGGGCCCGCCTCCAGGTGGGCCCGGCCTTGCCACGTGCCTGCCTCCGGAGTCCCCCAGTCCCCTTAGCCCCCCATCTGCCCAGGGCTGGCCCGAGGAATAGGCAAGCCTCGGATGTCGGCTGCCCAGCCACCCAGGGCCGCCCGAGGCTCAGGTAACCAGGGCTGGCCGAGGCTTGCGCTGCCGGCAGTGGCAGCAGCAGAGGTGTGATGGGGGCATCGCCTTCCCCTGATCGCTGGGTTGCCTCTTGCCCCTGAGGGCTCCTGGAATGTGAGAGGAGGCAGGCTGGACTGAGGGACCCCACCTAGGGTGCATGAATTTTCATGTACCGAGCCTCTAGTATCTTATAAAGCTAAAAAAAAAGTTACTTTTCTTAGACTCTGGAACACCCACTGCATACCTATCACAATGTGAATATTAGACCAGAGGTTTTGAGATTTGTTATTCTCAATTTCTCAGAAATATGTTAATGCAATTCTTTGATTAAGGTTTTTATAAGGAAAACAAACATTGGCTATCATTTGTTTAACCAGCATATTTTAATTACTTGTAGTGGGCTGGAGGTACAGGCATGGATCTGAGGCCCTGAAATATATTCAGAAAAAAAAATGCAGTTATCATAGTAGATGGGTTATTTCTCTGAGCCTTGAATTGACATTTTATGAAATAAAGTCTCTATCTGGTCTTGGACTAGCTGAATTTATTAAATCCAATTAGTCTCTCCCAGTGGACTGAGGCTTCTATTATGTATGATTCATTTTTGTACAGAGTCCCTGAACCATTTTTGTATAGTGATTCTTACTAGTATACCTTGACTTATGAATGTACTATAGCAAAGTCTAGGATCCCTTTGGTCGAGCCTGGCCTGGATAATAACTCCAATTATGAGCTCTTTCCTGTGACTTTCTTACCCCACCAGCACTGTGGAGGAATCCTGGACTAAGACTCTGCTCCTTTACATAATGACCATTTTATTTTATTTATTACTAGAGGCCCGGTGCATGAAATTCGTGCAGGGAGGAGGGTTGTCCCTCAGCCCAGCCTGTACCCTCTCCAATATGGGACCCCTTGAGGGATGTCCGACTGCCCGGTGGGATCGGGCCTAAACGGGCAGTCGGACATCCCTCTCATAATCCAGGACTGCTGGCTCCCAACTGCTTGCCTGCCTGCCTTCCTGATTTCCCATAACCGCTTCTGCCTGCCAGCCTGATCACCCCCTAACCACTCTGCTGCCAGCCTGTTTGCCCCCAACTTCCCTCCTCTGCCGGCCTGGTCACCCCTAACTGCCCTCTCCTGCAGGGTTGATCACCTCCAACTGCCCTCCCTTGCAAGCCTGGTCCCTCTCCACTGCCCTCCCTTGCAGGCCGGGTGCCTCCCAACTGCCCTCTCCTGCTGGCCATCTTGTAGTGGCCATCTTGTGTCCACATGGGGGCAGGATCTTTGATCACATGGGGGCAGCTATATTGTGTGATGCAGTGATGATCAATCTGCATATTACTCTTTTATTAGATAGGATAGAGGCCTGGTACAGGGGTGGGGGCCAGCTGGTTTGCCCTGAAGGGCATCCCGGATCAGGTGGGGGTTTCCTTGGGGTGTGGGGCGGCCTGAGCGAGGGGCCTGTGGTGGTTTGCAGGCCGGCCACGCCCCCTGGCAACCCAAGGGGAGGCCCTGGTATCTGGAATTTATTTTCCTTCTACAATTGAAACGTTGTAGCTTGGAGCGGAGCCAAGCCTGGGGCTCCCTCCGAGGCCGGCAGCCATTTGTGTTGGGGTTATAATTGAAACTTTGTTGCCTTAAGCGGGTGGGCCCGGCCAGGGTGTGCGGAAAGCTTTGCTTCCCCTGTTGCCGGCGGCAACCCGGGCCTGCTCTCTCAAGCTCCATTCTGCCGCCATTTGTTTGAATTTGTTTACCTTCTATAATTGAAACTTTGTAGCTTGAGTGGAGGCTTAGGCCTGGCAAGGGCAGGGGGAAAGCTTGGCTTGCTCTGTTACCTAGGAAACCTTGCTCTCTGTGGCTGTAGCCATCTTGGTTTGGGTTAATTTGCATACTCGCTCTGATTGGATGGTGGTCGTGGCTTGTGGGCGTGGCTTGTGGGTGTGTCGGAGGTATGGTCAATTTGCATATTTGTCTATTATTAGATAGGACTAGAGGCCCAGTGCACGAGTTCATGCACAGGTGGGGTCTGGCTGGCCTGCACCAATTGGGCCAGGACGGCCGGGGGAAGAGACATGGGAGGTTGGCCGGCTGGCTCCACCCCCGATTGGGGTGGGGAGACCTATCACGGGTGGGGGCGGCTGGGAGGATGGTCCCCGGCAGTTGGCAGGCCAGCCCCGCCCCCTGGTCAAACTCTGGTTGAACTCCTGGTCGAGGGGACAATTTGCATATTACCCTTTTATTATATAGGATTATTTTAAAAAATATTTTTATTGATTTCAGAGAAGAACGTAGAGGGAAAGAGAGATAGAAACATTGATGATGAGCCCTGGCTGGTTTGGCTCAGTGGATAGAGCGTCGGCCTGTGGACTGAGGGGTCCCGGGTTCGATTCTGGTCAAGGGCACATGCCCAGGTTTCAGACTCGATCCCCAGTGGGGGCCGTGCAGAGGCAGCTGATCAATGATTCTCTCTCGTCATTGGTGTTTCTATCTCTTCCTCTCCCTTCCTCTCTGAAACCAATAAAAATGTATTTGAAAAGAGAAAAGAAACATGGATGATGAGAAACAGTCATTGATTGGCTTCCTCTTGCACACCCCCTACTGGGGATCAAGCTCACAACCCGGGTATGTGCCCTGACCTGGAATCAAACCCTGATATCCTGGTTCACAGGTTGATGCTCAACCACTGAGCAACACCGGCCAGGCAATAATGACCATTTTATATTTCTTTTCAAAATGGAAAATAACAAGATCTTAGCATCAACAACAAGGCAAACACAGTAATATTGATTGGAATATGTGCCCTCAGCTAGTTCAGAGAGGGCTTAATGACAAGAAGTGGAAGTGTATTTCATCTGATCTGGGTGAGCATTCTTGAGGAGAAAGTCTATTTCAGAGCCTTGAAAGTTGTCAGAGATGTTTTTACCAAAAAGTAGGAAAAGAATAAATAATGTTGTAGAACTGTTAAATCAATATAAAATTTTCTTTTATGCTATTCCATTTGCTTATTTAGTAAATTTTTCAAACAATCATTCAGGGCTCACTAGACCATGACAATTTTTTTGGGTCATTTTCATATATATTGCATTACTTTTAAAAAAAATGAAAGTTAACTGTTGGTTAATGGCCTGTGAAGGAAAATCTGAACACTCCAGTCTTACCCCTGCCACCCACAGAAGCGGAAAACATTTGGATATTTTCTCTATTTTTTTCCTTCAGAGCTTTTAATGTGGTTACTTCATCTTTGACTTACATCTTAAATAATTTTTCACAGCAGAATTACTTTGTGATGTTCTGATTTTGGAAGAAGGAAAAGCCCTGTTGTTTCAGTAGGTATTGGCTTCCACATAAATCTTCTGTATGTAAAAGCTTGAAACAGAATGTCATAGATTCAAAGTACAGCAACATTAACAGTTAATTTATTCATTAAAAATGCTTAGCCAGTCATTACTGAGATTTTTATATGCTAGAAAGGGGCAAACCTAGGTTTGTGGAGCTTGAAGCTCATGCTGTTTCAGTTGCCTTTATAAGATAAAGGATGTGCCCTAGCTGGTTTGGCTCAGTGGATAGAGTGTCAGCCTGTGGACTGAAGGATCCTGGGTTCAATTCCAGTCAAGGGCACATGCCAGGGTTGCGGGCTGGATTCCCAGCAGGGGGCCTGCAGGAGGGAGCCGATCAATGATTCTTTCTCATCATTGATGTTTCCATCTTTCTCTCCTCCCTTCCTCTCTGAAATCAATAAAAATATATTTTAAAAAAAGATGAAGGATGCAAAAATATGACTGCTAAGTTCAACATAAGAGGAAGTGTTTCATGTTGAATAAAAATCATGTTACAATAAAGCCAAAAACTTACTCATGCCTCAAACATTACAACATCCAAAATATAATATTTTATGTATTAATTAATTGCATAACACGCCTCTATAATAGTTTTCTTATACTTTTAACTGCATGCACTCTGATGGACTCTTTATATAGCAGTTGTTTTATAATATTTCAGTAGAGAAATGGATATAGGTTTATTTTTTTCTTCTAGCCTGGTGCAACAATTCTTTTAAATCATCCTCAATAATTTAGAAAGGTTTATTTGGCCCTCAGAAATCATTCTGAATAATTTTGTAGATAATGTTATAATTGTTGTCAGCTTTGGGAAACCACAATTAGGTTTCTTTCATATATATCCCACTAAACCCAGACTAAATGTCTTTCCAACTCAAGTTCCATTAGGAAAATTAAAAAAATATAGCCACAACTTGACCAAAGAAGTGTAATGGAGAAGTCAGACTGAGACGAGACAGTGTTCTTAACCAAATGTAGTTAAAATATCTTCGTTTTGAAAATTTTACAGAAAAATATGAATGTGTGGACACATTGTTAGGGCCCTTTCCATTGCTCCTCCAGGGCCATGAATACAAGTTTAGGCAGGAGAACAGCATCCTTGTCTTTTTCCAAATTAAAGAAAAAGAGTTGACTATTTCAGCAGTACATGACATGGTATGGAAGTTTTCGTAGATATTATCTATCAGAATAAGAAAGCTCCCTTTCTATTTCCAATTTGTTTATTTTTTTTATCATAAATGGGTCTCATATAAAACTGGGGAAAACTTCATTCCCTGTGGCTATTAGCCCAGTTTTATAGATATACTAGAGGCCTGGTGCATGACATTCATGCAGTGGGTGGGGGACAGGGGCATCCCTCAGTCCGCCTGCGCCCTCTTGCAGTCTGGGACCCCTTGGGGGATGTCTGACTGCTGGCTTAGGTCCTCTCTTAAGGTGGCATTCGGACATCCCCCAAGGGGTCCTTAGCACTGCCACAGAGGCGGGAGAGGCTCCTGCCACCACCACTGCGCTTGCCAGCCGTGAGCCCAGCTACTGGATGAGTGGCGCTCCCCCTGTGGGAATGCACTTACCACCAGGGGGCAGCTCCTGCATTGAGCGTCTGCCCCCTCATGGTCAGTGTGCATCATAGCGACCGGTCATTCCGCTGTTTGGTCTATTTGCATATTAGGGTTTTATTATGTAGGACTAGAGGCCTGGTGCGTGAAAATTCATGCATTGGAGGGGGGCGTCCCTCAGCCTGGCTTGCCCCCTCTCACAGTCCGGGAGCCCCCAGGGGCGGGAGGCGACCGGCGATCAGGGGAAGGTGATGCCCCCATCACACCTCTGCTGCTTCCACTGCCGGTAGCGCAAGCCTTGGCCAGCCCTGGTTACCTGAGCCTCAGGCGGCCCTGGGCAGCTGGGCAGCTGATATCCGAGGCTTGCCTGTACCTCGGACCAGCCCTGGGTGGCTGGGGGGCTGAGGGGACTGGGGTACTCCGGAGGCAGGCACGCGGAGCGGCTGGACACACCTGGGGGCTGGCCCGGCCGTGCTGTGCTCCTGCCGCCCCGGCGGGGCTGAGGGGACTGGACGCTGCCATCTTGTGGCTGTGAGTGCCGCCATCTTTGAGGGCATGGCAGTCAATGAGCATATTCCCTCCTTATTGGCTGTGGGCGCTGCCATCTTTGTGAGGGCATGCTGGTCAATTAGCATATTCCCTCTTTATTAGATAGGATAATTGACATATAACATTGTGTATGTTTAAGTTGTAATGTAATGATTAGATACATGTATATGTTGTGAAATGATTACCAAAGTAATAACAGTAGTTAATATATCCATCACCTCAGGTAGTTCCCATTTTTGTGTGTGGCAAGAACATTTAAGATCTAGTCTCTTAGCAATTCAAGTATTTCATAGTTTTGTTAACTGCAGTCACCAGAAAGTAACTTAGTAATAACATGAAGTCCTTTGCATAGCTGCACCTCCCCAAGAGTTAGCGCAAGCAGAGTAGGTTGATGCTACAGGCCAGCAGTGTGTTAAACCTATGCCATGAGCTTGCTGGTGGAAAAATGCCTTTGCTTGTTCCCAAGCCTGGGAGTTTCTTTCTGGGGTTCCACTGCCACTCGTCACATTAATGGACTCTGTCTCTTCCTGGATCTCCTCCTCCTTTACTAGTCTGCCACTGCTCTTTTTTTTTTTTTAATGTTTTGTGTTTTTTATTTTCTCATCTAAAATTTGTCAAAGCTCTCTTACAGCCCCCTGCAGAAAAGGTGGACTGGTATGAAACTCCCCGAGCAATGAGAGTGTCAGTGTGAAGGAGTGTCTGAGAATGAGACTGAGGGAAGGTTTTTATTTGGCTTTGAAGGTTGAGTGTTAGTCACTGGATGGTGGTAGGGCAGACATTAGGAATAAAGATCTTCTAACTAAGAGACTTGCTGGAACAGCCAGTGGTGTTGTTTTTGGAACTTGTGTGTCCTCATAGGATAACTCTGAAATCAATTTGTTTTTGATCTTATACTGGAACACAGGGGTCTGGAGTAGCTGGTATTAAACAATGTTAAGCTTTTGACTCTCTACTCCAAGCTATTCCAAGGTCTGTTTTGTAAATCCAAAAATGCTTTTAGGGACTTTCTAAAACCAAGATCACTCCCTTTGTTTCTTCACACTTTACTGGCATAAAGCATTTCCACAAGCACTGAAATTACAGCCTTTCCTTAAAGTAATTAAATTCTTAGCATCGGTGTCCCTCTCCTGCAGGGACATAAAATGTATGCTTCCCTATTGGAAGGCAGAATCACAAGAGTGAGATTCTTTGGTTTAAAGTCACACAATTAACTTTCTGTAATATTATGAAATGGGTTTTATTGTCTTCATTATTCTCAACATTCAGTTGAGGAAACTGATGCTTATGGATGGTCAGTAACTTGCCTAAGGTGTAACATAGGGTTATGATGTCTTTGATGTTAGAGCTGTGATTTGTTGAGAACTTTCTAGGAGAGGCACACACATGTGAATCCCTGGCACACTCTATTCCCTCATTTCTCCTGGCTTTTCAATATTTTTAATAGATAAATCATACCATGGATTTTTGCTCATGTCTTTTTCAGGGCAAAACTGCAATTAATAATAATTCTGAAGTGTGAAAGTCTTCAGCATAAAATGCTTCCAGGAGTGAACTCTTCTACCTTTTGCCTTGGGGGAAAGAAGTGACCCATAGTTTGTCCTGTTGTAAGGGGCTGATGAGACCAACTTCTGCCTAGATATCCACTCTCCTCACCCACATCTGTCTATCCTGCACCCCAAGGCTTGTGGAAGAAACTGGGACCAGCCCCTGAGTCAGTAAACTCAGTTGCAACAGGACTTTACTGAATGTTGACATTGTTGATTGGCACACTGCTGGAACCTGATTTCTTGACATGTGTTCCCACCACATCTGAGTGTAACATGCAAGTGTAATATATTTGCAGACAGAACACAACCAGCTAGCTTATTAGGAACACACTTGGAGGCCAGTGAATGTCTTAGAACTTTGTTATTGTTCCAATAAGATTTTCTTCAGATCTACTTGATATTAACATGGGTATCTAGATGTCTATTATGTGTGTGTGTGTGTGTGTGTGTGTGTGTGTGTGTGTGTGTGAGAGAGAGAGAGAGAGAGAGAGAGAGAGAGAGAGAGAGAGAGAGATTTGTTGCTGATAGAGGGAAATAATCTCTTCATTACATGTGGAAGGCATCTTTCTTACTCACATTGATCACCTCTCATAGCATCACTTCAGCCAACCAGGGTTGAGGATAAAGTGAAGGTCACACAGCACAGGGCTCCTATTCTGCTATACTTACATAATCACAGTTACTTTTTACAAAAACTCCATGAACAGATATGTTAATAATCATCTTACAAATGAGGACACTGTTTTAAGAGAACAATTAATTTGTCAGAGGTAGTACAACTGAAAATTGAATTTGGAGTTGTGTCCAGTTAGATTAAGTAAACTGGCCAAAGTTGGTGTGCTAGGGTTGACTTTGGAATCAATCTAGGTCAGTGTAAATCCCAACACAAGGTTTATGTCCATAATGCTCTACCTCTTCTATGTATTTTAAAATGAGTTACCACATGGCTTCTTTCATACCACTGTGCTTATTGGAATTCAAGTGTTTTAGGGTTTCTTTCCTTTATAACTAGAGGCCCATTGCACGAAGAGATTCGTGCAATAGGCCTTCCTTTTCTTGGCTTCCAGCACCAGTTTTCCTCCGGCACCTGGGACCCAGGCCTTCGCTCCGGCCGGAGTCTGCCATCTTCGCTGCAGACTCAGGCTGGAGTCTGCCTTCTTCGTCTTCACTGCAGACTCCAGAGTCTACAGTCTTCGTCTTTGCTGCGGCCAGAGTGCCGCTCCTGTAGATCCCTTCGCACACACCCCGCCGCCGCCCTCCCTCTAATAGCAGATGTCCTGCCCTGCCTGGCGGCCACTCCGCACCTGGAGCAGCTGAGCGGCTGCCATCTTTGTCCTTCTAATTTGTATATTCCTTCCTGATTGGCTGGTGGGTGTAGCGGAGTGATGGTCAATTTGCATGTTTCTCTTTTATTAGTGTAGATGTTTAGTAATGATTCATACTAACCTAGCAATTATGTGAAAATACAAGCATCAGAAGCCAAAAATTAATGGAAGTAAATGTTTTTCATTTCTGGATAAATTCATATTTGTTTAGTAATTTTTGTTTAGGTCAAATAACTTTCTTCTATGCTGCTTTTTCTGGGTTGCAATGCCCTGTATTATCTCCTATCATACCTCCAATTTCTCTGGAAGTTCCCACATGTCCACATCTGTTTACAAGGTAATAATGAGATTTACAGACCACAGAGAAAGGGAAACATCTGCTCTGCTATCACTGATGGTATGAATCAGTTCCTGGGACATAGCAGCTAATCAAAGGCCTATTGAAACTTAAAATGAATAATTTAAATCACTATATAACATTAATCATGATCTTGAAATTCTCTGTTAATGCTCTCGAGATTGAATGAAAGGCTCTGCTGTCTTTAATCGTATCTAAAGGTGGCTCTTTCTTATTTTGAAAAGTCAGGCAGATAATATTGTTAAAATTTAGTCCCTCATGAGTGGGTTTACCATGTAAATATGTGGGTCATATAAACATTGTTTCTAGCTTTAAAAAAATATTGAGGACTTCACTGTTTCCAATTGGAAAACAGAGCCAAGCAAATGGACATTGGGAACAAGATTATACAAAACACAGTGTTCCCTTCAGCTGGCTTCTCCGTTTACTCATTACAGCCATTATATTTACAGAACAATGAAAGGAAGGAAAATGATCACCAGCAAACCGTCTAGACACTCTTGTAATCTATCATTGAATCCAAGAGATGTGATTGTTACTCTCATTACCTACGAGGCAAGAAAACAAGCTGAAGTTTACACATGTTTACAAAAATCATGGCTTACTTTATCTAGTAAGTAAAGAATTAATTATTATTGTCTAGTAGATACAAAAGTATGTCACTAGCAAGTTAGCTAGCATTTTCTGTCTGCATACATCAAAGCAATCCGTGTACACAGCTTGGTGCTAGGCCCATGTTTCTCCTGACGGTAAAGCAAAGGTCACAGAGCCCTGGCCCTAGAGAATCCGGTTCAGCAAACCCGAGTCTGGGCTGGAGCATTTGTAATCACAGTTTCTAAAAAGTTCCTAAGTGTTGCTGGTGCTGCTGGTCTGGGGTCTACATTTGGGTAACCACTGTCTTAAGCTGTGAGGAAACTGTTAAGAAATAAACTATCATTTACAAATAAATATTTAGTAATTTTTCGGAGAAATAATACTGCTTCCACATTTTCAAGTAGCTGCTTCATTTCTCATGATAGTGCAGAAGATGTCCTACACCCGTGGTCGGCAAACTGGGGCTTGCGAGCCACATGCGGCTCTTTGGCCCCTTGAGTGTGGCTCTTCCACAAAATACCACGGCCTGGGCGAGTCTATTTTGAATAAGTGGTGTTAGAAGAAGTTTAAGTTTAAAAAATTTGGCTGTCAAAAGAAATTTCAATCATTGTACTGTTGATATTTGGCTTTGTTGACTAATGAGTTTGCCGACCACTGTCCTACACCTTCTCGAATTTATACCAGAAATCCTTACACCTGGATGGGCTCTTTAACCTGAAGAAGAGAGGATCATGAGAATCAAGGTCTTGGGATATCATAGAGCAGAGAGAATGGACTGTTTGTGTTGTACCACAAGCAGAACTACAATAAATAGAGATTAAGAGGAGTCGGATTCCGGCATCCATGCACTGGCTGACCTCATGGCATGGGTTTTCTGCCTGTAGGAATATTCAGTCAGCACCTGAATGACCATCTTGCAGAAAAGTCATTGAGACTAACCTCCTTCTTACTTTCAAATATAAGAGTCTATACGTTTTGATAAGTCATGTAGATTTTTTAAAAAATGTAGGTGAGAAGTTCAGCATCCAGAGAAATAAACCCTTCATGCACTTACACCCCATTTATAAGAAGTGTTTAGACACTCAGATGTCCTACACGGTGCCTCCACCCAGGACTAAGGAACTCATTTCCCCAGCTGCTGGGGTGCTGGTGGCTGACAGCTCTCAGCCAAGTTAGAAAGTTTTCTTAAGGTCTTGCCTGAGCCCAAGAGGGGCATGGCCCAGCCTCCCTCTGGGAGGATTTCAGTTCACATCCAGTCACTAGTTGGTGCAAGAGTATACAAGCCCGTCACTGTCCTCAGCTCTGGACAACTCGCAAGAACCAATCTAGCTCTAGAGCTTCCTCAGTCTGAGCAGCTGATGGCTTTGCTGCAAATGCATCCTAGTTCAGCTCCCCTCACTGCCTAATCCAGGTGTTGATTCCGAGAGCACCTGCCCATGAACTAACCATGCAAACCTGTGTCTTAGAGTTCACTACCTGGGGAACCCAACAAGTGAACTTTCTTTGTAGTGTTGGTTTATTTTAAAATGTATTTTATGTTTCCTTACAACTGTGTTCACTCAGTCAACAAAAAACTGAACGTCCCAGAGTCGGTCACAAAGGAATCGTGAAAGACAGAAACCAATCTACTTTCAGCAAAAATGGATTTAATATGAGGCATTGGGTCCTTCCAAACTGTTTGAATGGCTGGGCCCCCATGACTGACGGCCATCTGTGCCACAACCCAAAAGATGGCAATGAAATCATGATGTTGTATACCGTACATATATACAATTTTCATTTTAAAAGATTTTTTTAAAAAAAGAGAAGGTGTGGAATCCAGAAGACTTGTCTAACTGATAAGTGCAGATCTCAGCATCTTGGATGCAATTCCAAGATCAGAAAGCAATGGCTGGAACCACTGGTTCCAAAGCCCCATCAGGCCTGCTAGATCCGTCTCCGCAAACTGGAAGCCTTGTACAGTCTCTGCTTCTTTCCCCATCTGACATAGTTCTAGATTCAAACAGATGCAAGCATAGGATTCAGGAACATAGGTCACATCTGGAAACTTACCTGGAATGTGTTCTGGAAAAGGTTTGTCTTTGGCTCTCTGGCTTTTGTAACATAGGAAGTCACCTCAAAAGGAAGTTGGGGCAGATGAAGTATGAGCCTGTCTGCTGTATCTACCCCACACAGTCCTGCCTTCACCAGGTTTACATTTCCGACAATAGGAAGACAATAAATAAATAAATAAATAAGGTGGCTTAATTAGTCTTAGATAATGTTTTATTATAAGATTAACAAACTTTAAAAGTAAAAAAAAAAAGTTTGTTTGGCAAAAGTCAACCCAATTTATTCCTTATAGCAATTCATATTATAGTGTCCACGTTGTACGGTTAATTGGAATATGCCATTTGGTAATGTTTGCATGGAATGCTTTGGGCCTCGCAGGACAGTGTGCAAATTTAGACGTGTGTGCTACCACTGGTAAAAGAATTCTACTGGACTCAGCAAAACTGATTAATTAAATTTGGAGAGTTTGTGCTGTGGAAATTAAACTTAATTTGGGCTTGACCTAACTCAGATGTCTCTAGATTTCCAATGTGAAAAAGGTTAACATTGAAGAGTACAGAATACAGGTTATTCTATCCAAGAGTTTCATATTTTGACCCAAAAAAGTAAAGAAACTTTTTGCTGAGTGAGCCTGAGCAAATAATACAAAATTGAGTATAAAACATTGTTGCTTACGCTGTTCTTGATGAAAGACAACTTTGAGAATCTAGGAAAAGCTATAAACATTATATTGCAGAAATGTACACATATGTTTATATACTGGATGGGGCAAAAGTAGGTTTAAGGTTGTTCGTATGGAAAAGAATACAATGAATAATAAATAACACAAGAATAAACTTTGTGTTTTGCGTACTCGCACCTGTAAACCTATTTCTGCCCCACCCTGTACATGTACATACACAAATATCAGCTGGTTCACAGGCATTTTGAACTCCTGAGTTTTAAACTCCTGGGTTCTTGGCTTAAGAAGTTCTAGTCTAGAGTGGAATGCTTTCATAATTTCTGAGGATTTTGTGAGTTTTCAGTTCTAATGTATACATATATCGTGTAAGTACATGTACAATATTTAATATGTACATACAGTTATCCCTTAGTATCTAAGGAGGAGTGGTTCCAGGACCTCCGTGGGTACCAAAATCCGCAGATGCTCAAGTCCCTTATATACTACAATGGGGTAGTATTTGCCTATGACCTACATACACTCTCCTGTATACTTTAAACCATCTCTAGACTTTATGGTACCTAATACAATGTTAATGTTATATGAATAGTTGTGATGCTATATTATTTAGAGAATAATGACAAGAAAAAGATGTCTGTTTATGTACAGATACAACCATTGTAGGCCTGACTACCTAGTCCACGTCAGCTGTCAGCAACAACGTAACTTTTTTCTTTTCAAATCTTTCCATCCACCATTGGTGCAGATCCATGGGTACAGAACTGTGGATATGGAGGTCCAACTGTATGTCCAACTGTACATTTGTAACACATATGCATGTATACAAATGAAATATATCCTCCTGAATTTCATGCTGGAAAGCAAGTGTAGGCTAAGTCAGTTGTCTCAAAAATTGTTACTATGCACCCTCCTTAGTAAACTATTTTTGAGATTTTTTCTGCAACCAAGTTTCTCTGTCTGTCTGTTACACACTAATAAAATAGAGGCAGGTCACTTAATGCCGACTGAGTAGGGGTATCATCTTGAGCAAATCATGCATCTTTTAGTCTTTGTCTTTATAAATTTCCTTCATAATGAGATTTGTATCCTGTTCAGTGCTAATATCGGTAATTATTTAAATTGCTACTAAATTATGGGATTATATTTATTGGATTGTTTTTGATAGGCACAGACAATATGGATAAGAGCAGGTCGTGCTTGTACATTATGCCTCAACAATATAAAATACTAAACGGATGCAAAAGGGAATTTTCTTACGCTCTAAACCTAATGGACAAAATGAATGAATGTACTTCTCCCTTTTTTAAACATAATGTTTTTATTTATTTTAGAGAGAAAGGAAGGGAGAGGGAGAGAAAGAGAGAAAAACATCAGTGTGAGAGAGAAACATCCATTGATTGCCTGTATGTAACCCAACAAGATCCAGTTCGCAACCTGGGCATGTGCCCTGACCCGGAATCAAACCAGTGACTTTTCAGTACACTCAACAAACTGAGCCACATGGCTAGGGCTGAATGTGCTTTGCTTTTTAAAAAATATATATTTTCATTGATTTCAGAGAGTAAGGGAGAGAGAGAGAGAGAGATAGAAACATCAGTGATGAGAGAGAATCATTGATCAGCTGCCTCCTGCATGCCCCTTACTGGGGATCAAGCTGGCAATTTGGGCATGCGCCCTTGACCAGAATCGAACTCAGGACTCCTCAGTCTACAGGCCAATGCTCTATCCACTGAGCGAAACCGGCCAAGGCTGAAAGTGCTTCTCTTTAGGAATAAATATAACTTTAACACATGATAATGAAGTTATCATGGGGTCTGTGACCTGAGCCCCAGGGTACTCAGAGCAGCATAGACAGTGATAATGCTTCATAGGACCCGGTTTGTTTGTCTGTCATCCTAAATTTGCCAAAGGAATGTGGTGGGTAAAGGACTGAAGTAGAATGCTGTGGCTGATGCGCTTAGGCCTGGGGAGGGTCCTCAAAGGCACCGATTAGCCAGAAAAGTATTAAATAATGAGAGTGGCCATCATAACATTAGCTCAGGGCATGGTGTGCAAAGCTAAAGAATATCTGTGCCTGCATGTAGGGAGCAGATTTAGAAAACTTGATTTATCTTATTATTATTGTGGGATAGAGTGCCTGAGGTGAAGGGCTAGGTGGCTGACTAAGGGGAGGTGCTGGAGTGGGGAACGTTATGGCATCTGATAGCAGGGCCCTGTGTTTACGTGGGAGGCAGCTGTATAATTTGCTGTTTCATTTCTGTGTTTGGCTCCTGCTGCAACCAGCTGACAGGGAGGGCCCCTCTGATGTTTTGAATCAAGAAGAGGATAAGACTCACTCTGGCTTCATTCAGATAACCTGAACATTTTGAGTTTGGTTCTTGGCAAGAGAAATGTGTACTTTGGGGTTTATTTTTTTTAAATTGTGGTGGTATGTTGGCTGAGTTGGTCTCCTTTTAAGACTTGGGAATTTATTTATGAAGTAGTGCCTGGACTTAAGAAAAGCAATATCTACCTATGGAAGGAACTCTCTGTCTCATTTGAAAACAATTGGCATCTATGAACAATGGTTGCTTAATAAGAAAATAGCTATAGGCAAGTGATAGAAATGACTAGATATTGATTGACATAATATGGGTCTTTCTTTTAGCTTCAACTTGATCAACTAGGATTTGTTACTTGAATTTAGAGTCATTGTCTCAATCATGAAAAAGAGAAAATGTTGTATGTCTTTTGTCTTTGAAGTAATCTACTTTTTCTTTAATTTTTCTATTGATGTGCATTGCCTTACTAATACATTTATCCTATATAATAAAGAGGTAATATGCAAATTGACCATCACTCCAATACACAAGATGGCCGCCCCAATGTGGTCAAAGATGGTCGCCCCCATGTGGACACAAGATAGCCGCCACAAGATGGCTGGCAGGGGAGGGCAGTTGTGGGCTATCAGGCCAGCAGGGGGAGGGCAGTTAGAGGTGATTGGGTCAGCAGGGGAGGGCAGTTGGGGGGACCAGGCCAGCAGGAAAGGACAGTTAGGGGCAACCAGCCCAGCAGGGGAGGGCAGTGGGGGTGATCGGGCCGGCAGGGGAGAGCAATTGGGCTGGCAGGGGAGCAGTTAGGCATCGATCAGGCTGGCAGGGGAGTGGTTAGGGGGTGATCATGCTGGCAGGCAGAAGTGGTTAGGGGCAATCAGGAAGGCAGGCAGGCGAGTGGTTGGGAGCCGGCAGTCCTGGATTGCGAGAGGGATGTCCAACTGCCCCTTTAGGCCCGATCCTGGGATCATGCCTAAATGGGCAGTCGGACATCCCTCGAGGGGTCCCAGATTGGAGAGGGTGCAGGCTGGGCTGAGGGACACCCTCCCCCCCAACTCTGTGCACAAAATTTGGCCTCTAGTTTATGTATAAAATCTTAGGTGTTCAGTTCAATTATTTTTACATGCTGGTCACACCTTTGTAACCACCACCCACGTCAAGATGTACACTATTACTAGAAGTTTCCCTTGTGTTCTCCTAACCCTCACCTTCCCCTGATACCCCCAAAGAAAACAACTATTTTGACTGCCATCACACAGATTGTTTTTGCCTGTTTGGGACATTTATAGAAGTGTAATCGTAGAGTATATATTTTTTTGTGCCTGGCTTCTTATACTCAACTAGAAGCCTGGTGCACGAAATTCGTGCACGGCGGGGGGTTGTCCCTCAGCCCAGCCTGTACCCTCTCCAATCTGGGACTCCTGGAGGGATGTCCGACTGCCCGGGCAGTCGGACATCCCTCTCACAATCCAGGACTGCTGGCTCCCAACTGCTTGCCTGCCTGCCTTCCTGATTGCCCCTAACCACTTCTGCCTGCCAGCCTGATCACCCCCTAACCACTCTGCTGCCAGCCTGGTTGATGCTTAACTGCTCCCCTGCCAGCCTGTTTGCCCCCAACTTCCCTCCTCTGCCAGCCTGGTCACCCCTAACTGCCCTCTCCTGCAGGGTTGATCACCTCCAACTGCCCTCCCTTGCAAGCCTGGTCCCTCTCAACTGCCCTCCCTTGCAGGCCGGGTGCCTCCCAACTGCCCTCTCCTGCTGGCCATCTTGTAGTGGCCATCTTGTGTCCACATGGGGGCAGGATCTTTGACCACATGGGGGCAGGATCTTTGACCACATGGGGGCAGCTATATTGTGTGTTGCAGTGATGATCAATCTGTATATTACTCTTTTATTAGATAGGATAGGGGCCTGGTGCAGGGGTGGGGGCCAGCTGGTTTGCCCTGAAGGGTGTCACAGATAAGGGTGGGGGTTCCCTTGGGGTGTGGGGCGGCCTGAGCGAGGGGCCTGTGGTGGTTTGCAGGCCGGCCACGTCTCCTGGCAACCCAAGGGGAGGCCCTGGTATCTGGAATTTATTTTCCTTCTACAATTGAAACTTTGTAGCCTGGGGCGGCAGCCATTTCTGGGGCGGCAGCCATTTCTGTGGCAGTTAATTCACCTTCTACAATTGAAACTTTGTAGCCTTAAGCGGGTGAGCCTGGCCAGGGTGTGGGGAAAGCTTTGCTTCCCCTGTTGCCGCCGGCAACCCTGGCCTGCTCTCTCAAGCTCCATTCTGCCGCCATTTGTTTGAATTTGTTTACCTTCTATAATTGAAACTTTGTAGCTTGAGTGGAGGCTTAGGCCTGCAATGGCTATGGAAGGCTTGGCTTGCTCTGTTACCTGGGAAACCTTGCTCTCTGTGGCTGTAGCCATCTTGGATTGGGGTTAATTTGCATACTCACCCTGATTGGCTGGTGGGCGTGGGTTGGCTGGTGGGTGTGGCTTATGTAGCGGAGTGATGGTTAATTTGCATGTTACCATTTTATTAGAGAGGATGGTATGTCTGTGAGTATTAATGTTGCTTGTAGAAGTAGATTTTTTTATGTTTGTAGCCATGCAATATTTATATCAATATTCTTTTTTAAAATATATTTTTATTGTTTTCAGAGAGGAAGAGAGAGGGTGAGACAGATTGAGAGAATCAGTGATCAGCTGCCTCCTGCACATCCCCCACTGGGGAATGAGCCCACAACCCAAGCATGTGTCCTTACCAGGAATTGGATTATGACCTCCTGGTTCATAGGTTGATGCTCAACCACTTAGCCACTCCAGCAAGGCTCAATATTCTAAAATGATACACATTTTTCTATTCATGGATATTTGGGTTGTTTATAGTTTTTCACTAAATCAAATAATGATATTGTTCATTTTTGCACCTAACCTTTCCTTGCACATATATACACATTGTTGACATCTAGTGTACTTGCTGTGTCATAAGGTGTTTGTATGTTTTGCTTTAGGAGATATTGTCACACAGCTTTCCAAAGAGATTGTCCAATTTATACTCTCACTGGCCGTACTTTCCCCCAGCATTTCGGGATTTCTGGTGGAGTATAGTGGTGACAAAGTGTGTGTGTGTGTGTGTGTGTGTGTGTGTGTGTGTGTGTGTGTTTCAATTAATCTTTTTTTTAAGACTTTACTTTGTTTAGAGCAGTTTTAGGTTCACAGCAAACAAGAGAAGGTACAGAGATTTTCCATGTACCCCCTGCTCCTACACATGAATAGCCTCCTCCTTATAACATCTTCCAGCAGGTGTTACAATTATCACTACTGAAGACCTACACTGACATGTCACAGTCAGAGGCCACTGTTTACATTAAGGTCACCACCAAGAGTGGGTTTGGGAAAGTGTATAATGACATGTATCCATCATTATATCATACTACAGAATATCTTTCACTGCCCTACAAATCCTCCGCCTGTTTCCACAGTTTTGCCTTAGCTAGAATATCATGTAGTTGAAGTCATTTAGTATGTAGCCTTTTCAGATTGGCTTCTTTCACTTAGTAATACACATTTAAGGTTCCTCTCTGTCTTTTCATGGCAGGTAGCTCATTTCTTGTTAGCACTGAATAATACTCCATTGTCTGGAAGTATCACAGTTTATTAATCCATTCACCCACTGAAAGACATATGGTTGCTTCCAGATTTTGGCAATTTGGAATAAAGCTGCTGAAAACATCTGTGTGCAGGTTTTTGTGTGGACATAAGTTCTCATCTTCTTTGGGTAATTACCAAGGAGTGTGATTGCTGGATCATATGGTAAGAGTATAGCGTATGTTAGTTTTGTAAGAAACCACCAAACTGTCTTCCACAGTGTCTGTACCATTTTGCATTCCCACCAGCGATGATTGAGAGTTTCTGTTCCTCCACATCCTTGCTGGCATTTGGTGCTGTCTGTGTTCCAGATTTTGGCCATTCTAATAAGTGTGTAATTTTAAAAATGTTGGTTTAATTTGCATTTCTCTGATAACATAGGATCAGGCATCTTTTCATATGCTTACTTGCCATCTGCATATCTTTGGAAAAATACTTGTTCAA
Organism: Cnephaeus nilssonii; assembly: GCF_951640355.1. Lineage (NCBI taxonomy): Eukaryota > Metazoa > Chordata > Mammalia > Chiroptera > Vespertilionidae > Cnephaeus > Cnephaeus nilssonii. The sequence continues at coordinate 42,179,578 of NC_137089.1, forward strand.
ATGTTTGAGCCATTTTTAATCAGCGGTTCATTTTCTTATTGTTGGGTTTTAAGAATTCTCATTTAGATCTCTACACCATCTGGAATCAATTTTTGTGTATTGAGGTCATGGGATTAAGATTCCTTCTTCTTACTTTCCCCCCACTGCAGTGCAATGTTACCTTTATCATAAGTTGATGGCCATACATATGACTGTTTCAGGACTTTTATTGTATGCCATTAATCTGTTTTTTAAAATTCTTATGTCAATATCATAAAGTCTTAATTACTGTTATTTTTTTTAAAAAAGTCTTGATGTCTGACTTTTTCTTGTTCAAATTAACCATTTTGTATTTGAATATGAATTTTAAAATAAGCTTATCAATTTTTAATAAAAATAATGCTGTGCTTTTAATTGGGATTACATTGAATCTATATGTAACTGGGGGAAGAATTGATATATTTACAATACTTAGCAAATTCATCTATTTATTTAACTGATTTTTCTTAGCAATATTTTATAATATTTTTCTTTTTAAATTTTATCTTTATTGTTTAAAGTATTACAGATGTCCCCTTTTTTCCCATTGACCCTCCTCCCCACACTTGTCCCCTCCCCATAATTTTATGTACAAATATTTTGCACAATTTTCATTAGATTTATATCTAAGAATTTAATGTGCCCAATGCTAAAATTAATGCATTTTTTGTCTATTTTTATAGCAGTCATGCTAAATATACTTATTGATTTTAACGTTACAAATTCTTTTGGATTTTTTGCAGGCACTATCATTTCATTTGCAAGTAATGCCCATTCATTTATTTTTTTCCAACCTTATAATTTTAATTTTTTAAATATTATTGCACAGGCTAGGGCATCAGGCATCCAGTACAAAGTTGAATAGAAGTAATTATATGAGACTTTTTTTTTATCTTGTTCCCTGTCTTGATAGGAAGTTTTTGATATGTTGTTATAAACTATATTTGCTATATTTTTGTAGATATCCTTAATCAGATTAAGAAAGATTCTCCTCTATCCCTACTTTGCTAAAAGTTTTTATCATGAAAGAATATTGAATCTTACCAAAAGCTTTTCCTGCATCTCCTGAGATAATTATGCCATTTCCCCTTTAATTCTGTCAGTGTGATGGAGTAGGTTGATTGCTTTCTCAAAGTTAAACTTCCCTTACTGACCTAAAGGAAACCCTCTTTAATGTTGTTGTAGGCTCTGTTTTATGATTTGATTTTCTCATATTTTATTTAGAAATTTTCAACCATGTTCCTGAAATAAATTGTCTGTAATTTTCCTTTCTCATAATGCCCTTTTCAAATTGTAGAGTAGAGGCTATGCTGACCCCACAAGGTGAGCTAGGGATTGTTCCTTGTTTTTCTCTCTCTGAAGTGTTGTGTGAAATGATTATTTCTTCCTAAATGTGTGGGAGAATTCAACAGTGAAGTCATTGGGGCCAGGGCTTCCTTTTTAAGTGAAAATTTTTAATAACATATTCAATTGTTTTAGTAGATAATAGGTTAATCTGAATTTCTTTTTTTTTTCGTCAGCTTTGATATATTTTACCATTATTTTCCCCCTGGGGAATACTTTTTCATTTTATTCAAATTAAAGAAAAAATAACTAGCACCATATTTTATTATACAAAGTAAATTTTTAAATAAATCTTATCAATTGCATCAAATGTATTAAAATATATAATATATAATATTAATACGATATTTTACCAATAAGCTACTTTGATCAAATGTCTGTTTCCCAGTAAGATATTAGATTAATTAAAATAAGATGTTTTTGATTAATATAATGTCTTCCACATTTCAAAAAACTGTAAAGCCCCCATAGTTCTAACAAAGTATTTGTGTTTGCTATTCACTGGTCTTAAGAGTTTATTTAAATTTCCTTGATCATCTTCTTTTTAAGGGTAAAGTGCTTGCTACCATAAAAGGCTTCTTAACATTTAAAGATGAATTGCATATAAAATTCATTGTCTGTCAATACCATTAAATATACTATATCTATTGCCTATATTCTACCCACTGTCTAGAAGTTCAGATCATTTTTATTGCATGTGCATTTTTTTCTCAAACATTTAGATTAAAAAACAACAACAACACACACACAAAGGCTGTCAATTTGGTCTAGTATTTTCAAGAGAATTAATGCAGATTCCAGTCCCTCCAGAAATATCACCCTAGGTTGTAAAATCCCCTCCGCATTATTTACCTTTCTTTCCTTAGAAATGGGTTCAGAGTAGAGCAAACCACAGGTAAACTCCTAAGGTTTCAATAGGGATGGGGACATGAGGTGAGGAATAGTGAGGGCAACGTTCAGGATCTAGGTCAAGCATATTAGTGAGAGCCCCACCAATTCAAATTTAGGGTAACTTGTCTGAAGTCCAGAGGCAGGGACTACACAGGCTGCCTTTATGAGGAACTTGGTTATACAAGCTCTGGGTCAGCTCCCATTCTTTGTGGCTACCCAGGCCAAGCCTATTTAGCGGGCCGGGTGGACCAAGGAAAGCAATGACTACTGGGTGCTTTTCATTGCTAATCCTGGTCTTGACTCACGCTGTGACCTCTCTTGGTGTGTTTCTTCAGCTGGAAAGGGAAGATAATAATAATGACCTATTTAACAAGGTGTGTTGTGTGGATTAACAGCTAATAACATGTTTCACAGGACAAGGCAGCATTGAGCTTGTAAATACTAATAGAACGTTTCTCCATACTACAAAGTACATTAGTGCTTCCCTTGAAGAAAGCCCAATAGGCCAGAAAATGAACACACAAAGCAGTTGAAATAAGGTGAATTTTTACTTGACAGGAGTAACTTCATTTTCTAAAAGAGTACTCCCCAGTGTTTTTTTGATAGCTGGTTTACCCCTGTGCATTTAAAAGTTATTTTAAAATTCATCCATATCTAGTCTATTATTTTAGTGTGTAGTACTCTGAATACATTTTTTTCAGTATGCCTGGATATGATTTCCCCCCCAAATTTCAACTAAGTATAAGTATCATATAGTGTGTAACCTGTATATAATCATAAGGTTTCTGTAAAGTCAACTATACTTATGTAGGTCCTGTTGGTACTTTTGTTGCTTCATCATGGGGGATTCCTATATTATTTGGGGTAATTGTGTTAAACTTAATTATTTTGAATTTATGCATAGCTTTCTAGGACTTGGTAATATATCACATCAGGTACTTTACTTCCAGTCATTTAGCCTTGAGTCAGCTGTTAGCAGTTGGAATGATATACGCCCACCAAATTAATTCCCCATTCAATGCATTCCATTTCTATTTTGTTCGCTTTTGTTATTTACAAAGATGAAGAAAAGTCACGGATGCTAATGAAAAGGAAGTAAAAGTTACTTTATTGAGAGGAAATCATAGATAGTGATCATTTCTAGCCACCAAAAAGGATTTAACTGAATTTTGGAACTATTGTGACCATTACCAAGGCGGGGTCAAATACAAAGACAAGAAATTATGCTGCTAAATGAATCTGCAAGTAAAAAAAAAAATGAATCTCGTGTTTAGTAAATATTGTTAAAATAATTTGAAAAACATAAAAAGGAATGAATGACTAGGCATTTAGTTGAAATTTTGCTCAGGTTGTGGCCTAATGTTTTCTTACAGTGGTATTTATAATTATCTTTTTGTACTTTAGTGGATATTTTAGTAGGCATTTGAGAGGATTTATATAAGACATCTTATTTGATCTTTACAAATGAACTACTTTTAAACTCTTTAGTTCATTTCCTTATTTTCTTGAGTGATGTGAAGAGTACATATAATTTTTTCTTTCTATGGGAGGAAAGAGAAACTCAATTTGTTCAGTTATTCATCTATTCATTTTTCCAAAAAATATTTATGAAGCCTTACCTATATCTATGCAATTAGTTTAAAATTATACTAAATATGATTTATGCTATAATTATCTTTGAAATATCGAGTGCTCTTTACTATGCTATTTTGCTTCCATTTCTTTTACCATCTAGATTTAGATTATATTTGCTACTTCTTCAATCCTTCTGTTCTACTACATACATATCTAGATATAAGACAGAGAGAGAATTGCCTTAATATTGAAGTAGTTAGGAAATCCTTGTGTGTGCTTTTGTTGTCAGTTCATTAAAACATCCCATCTAGAACTAGATATCAATTTTCTTAAACAACGTAAATTAAGACAAACCACAAGATTATGGGAACTCTGTAATCTTGTCACCATGTACAATGTTTAACCTGTGCCAATGCAAGAGTCTCAGGATCAGGTCTTTGCAGAAAAGGTTCTGCCAGAGACTGTAACTATTGGAGATATGATTTGGAAATTAATTTCTTCTGTGAGGTAATTCTTAGACTTTGAATAAATGTAATATTCTACTCCCATTAGACATTAAACACTATAGACTAGAGACTTGGTCTTATTCACAACTGCTCTGCCAGGAGTCCAATATTTTCAACCTTCTTTCAGAGTGAGTCTGTATACAATTGAGGAGGTGAGGACTATTAGCACAGGACCTTCCTCAGGGAACACCACGCAGATTTCACCACTCTGATCCCAGGCATGTGTGGTCAGAGACCATATTCATCCGAAAATTCAAAGTATAGCCCCTGACATCAAGGAACATCTGTCCCAAAATGCCAATGGTGCCAAAGTCAGTACTTGAGAAAACCAGGTCTAGAGTAAAAGAGTCACCAATACTTCTTTTATTGATTAATAAAATATTTTAAAAAATAAATATCCTTTCAAAAAATTTTCAAGATAAACTGATTATCTGGTTTCTGTATCAGTTTCTGTTATGACGACAATTGTGTGATATAGGCATTTGAGGTGACTGTAGTTATAAGGCCACAAGTAGGAAAATGTCGTATTTCATTATCTTGAATTGGTGGTCATTTTTTGCTTTGCTTTGTTGGTTGGCATCATTGAAGCACTGAAGAATTTGGTAGCTTGTACTCCATCCAACACAACGTCATGTCTGAAGATTACCCATATCATAACGCCTCCCACACTAACCAGCAAAGCAGCATCGCAGACATGACCTCTTTGTGCTTCAGTTACCTCTGTAAAATGGACATAACACCTCGATTAAAGCATGCCTGAGTATTAGAGATAACAGAAGTAAAGAGCAAAGCACATTGACATACAGCAAGCACCTAAAATATACTAGCCACGATGATGATTTCCTATATAAGTTCTTTTTTCCTGTTATTAGTATTTTACCTGCAAGTGACCCAGATTTCACAGGATGTTGATGGTATTTGAGAATACACAAACAAATCTCAGAAAAACTGATAGGAATATACCAGGGATGTAACAATCCATCTGATAAAAAAAAAAACCAAACCCTTAATTACATATCTGAATAGCATCAAATTATATTCCGTAAGAATATCATATAAAATGAGAAATTGTCATGTTTTCTGTTACTTTGTATACCTTATATTAGTATAGTACATGCCTGCTCCGTCATTGACTGGGTTTCTAAGGACCGTGTGTCTGCAGTTGATGCAATTGTAACACTAGATGGCACTCTTGTATCTTTAAAAAAAAAATAAATATATATATATATATATATATATATATATATATATATATATATATTATTTCAGAGGGGGAGAGATACAAACATCAATGATGAGACAGAATCTTTGATTAACTGCCTCCTGCATGTCCCCCTACTGGGGATTGAGCCCACAACCGCAGCATGTGCCTTGACCAGGAATCAAACGCTGACCTCCTGGTTCATTGGTCAACGCTCAACCATTGAGCCACATTGTCTGTGTGGGTGGCATTCTGGTATCTTTGATTCAGTGAATACAATTACACTTTTCATTGTTTGCAAACAAATTAGGACCACTGTTCAAACCTTTAATCAACAGGATTTTTGCAGGAACATCTGATGCACTCTCATATTGTTTCTGTGATATACTCACTTAAGTGGAATATACATACCAAGAACTCGGGACACACATAGACTCTGCAGCTACTATTAAATTTACCAATAAATTCCTCCATCTATTTTTACAGTTTTAATATGACTGTACCACTAAAAACTTAGTTAATACACCTATTTGGAAAGGTATTCTTTCTTCAAGAAAGCTTCAATAAGAATTAGCTCTTTGTGTTTGTTTTCTCCCTGATAGCTTAATACCTTAAGATTTCGTATTCTAAGAGTTACCGTCAGATCATACAGACTATGGGCGCAGTCCCACAAGACGGCCGCTCCTAATTGGGAATGCCAGTCACAAGTTCCAGGGTGTCACCTGTACTTCTTACCTGTGGGTTCAATAATTTGCCAGAATGGCTCATAGATCTCAAAGAAACATTTTATGTGTTAGATTATTGGTTTATTATAAAAGCATATAATTCAGAAACAGCCAGAAGGAAGAGATAAATAGGGCAAGGAAAGTGAAAAGAGGCAGAGCTCCCATGCTCTCTGGGTCACCACTCTCCCCCCATCTCCACATGTTCATTAACCTGGAAGCTCTCCAAACCCATACTTTGGGGATTTTTATGGAGACTTCATCATATAAGCATGATTGATTATGAACTCCATTTCCATCCTGCTGTCCTCTGTGAAGAATGGAGAGTGGGGTTGTGGGGAGGCTGAACATTCCAAGCTTCTAATCATGGCTTGGTCTTTCTAGTGACCAGCCCCCATCCAGGAGCCCACCCACAGTTGCCTCATTAGAACAAAAAACACTCCTATTAGGCAGGAAATGCCAAGGGATTTAGGAGCTGGGTATCAGGAACTGGGGTCCAAAGACTAAAAACTAGGACAAAAGATGCTCCTAGATCTTATCGCACAGGAAATGTTGAGAGTTTTGGGGCTCTGTGCCAGGAAACTGGGGCAGAGACCAATATATTTATATATTTTTTTCCATTATCTCACAAGGCTCTACACATAGTAGATGCTGTAAGGTGTTTGTTATTTGCACAAATATACATAAACATATAATTTTAAATGGATATTGGAATGTCAGGCTAAGGTTAAACATTTTCTATTTGCAACTGCTTATTTTTTACAGATCAGTGTTTTCTCACATATTTCTAATGATTAAATAATTTTGAATATTTGGGTTTTTCGAATGATAGTGCTCTAAAATTAGGTCCAATGCATGTGCAAAAGTGTAGATTTTGCATCTGGATTAAGTAAACATGTCACTCATTCTTATATGTATAAACACTGAAATTGCATTGTCTAAAAAATATGGGCTTCATAAAAGTTCTTATATTTTGAAACATCAATTAGCACATTCTCTTTAACTTTCATTCATTGGGTTCTAGAAATTCTCAAATGTTAAGTGTGATGTGTTCAGACATCCATAAATTAAAAAACAATGTGCGTAATCCTGCTCTTGTCAAAGGTGTTTGACCTTGAACTGTACCACACAGAGCTTTGAAATTTTTCAGGTATAAAATATAACTTTTGATAGTGTGGGACTGTAATTTTAGTATTAACAGATCCCATCTGATTATCTTGGTTTGAGTTTTACTTTTTGGTTTTGTGATTTTTTAATTTTATTCCATGTATACTTAAACTTCAGAAAAACAGGATCTGCCTGAATATTCATAAGTTCATTATTATTGGTGCCTCTTTAAAGAAGTTGGAGTGATTTTCCCCCTCAGAATCTGAACCTGTCAATCACTCAACAGGCCTTTTTTCCCCTGTTCCTCTGTGCCAAAATCCACTACTTGTAGGTTGTTTGGCTCTCCGTTAGCCCTCACAAGCTGAAATCCGACACTGAATAAACCATCAATATTTTTATTATAAAGTCTCCTGCTTTTATATCAGAAAGGTGGATCATGTGGCGCTGAGTGAAATCTCAAGAACATTCATTAAATGTCAAGAACCCAAACCGACCTAAGATGCATTTTTCTAAATGGCACTCTTCAAGTCCTTAGAGTTGAATTCAATACTTCTCAACTTCTTCATATCTGTGACATCAGCAGCATTAGCTAGCATGTGAGCCCTGAATGGGCCATAGAGGAAAACATGGGCCACCACCAGCATCTTCCTCCGCCCAGAAGTTCATGGAGCTTTTGTTCTGCAATGCTCTGGAGCTTGCTATCCACATAAAGCCAAAGTATGCAAACAAGACCACTTTAATGGGCTTTGCTGGTTGATTTGGGGTTAGTTTCCCTTAGTTCATCATTTCTAAAATGTACTCGTTGAAACACCATGAAATTGAATGAATGTTTTGCTCAATTTTGGTTTAAAAGAGGTGGTTTACCTTAGGTTAGTGAGCCCTAACTAGATCTTAGTTAGAAGAATGTAAAAGTATATTAACAACAGACTTGCCCCGAGGTGAAACCTTAGCTTTTCTGTGTGTGTGTGTGTGTGTGTGTGTGTGTGTGTGTGTGTGTGAATGTGTTTAAATCTTTGTTTTTCCCAGGTTAAAAATAATTAACTGTTAATTTGCTACTGACTCAAATTATAATTTCATTACGGTATTTACATTTAACCTTCAGGTCAATTGTACTTCAAATAGTACATTATAGATATATTCTTGTAGAGATAATGACGATCTTGAACATAATGCTGGTTTAATAAAGGATCCCTAAATTGAACTAATAAACATGAGTTTGTCCTTATCAATTGGATAGATAGCATAGAGTTTGGAGATATATCCTCTGGCATTTATTTAATTTTTAAGATACACTAACATAAAAATCACATTTTCCATTATATTTTATTTATACTATTACCTATTCCTTGGAAAACATTCTATTTTTATATTGTTTATATAGTCTTTCAATATGCAACATATAGTATACTAGAGGCCTGGTGCACAAATTTGTGTACGGGTGGGGTTTCTCGGCCTGGCTTGTGATCGGGGCCTGATCAGGGCCGGCTGGCTAGAGGGTTTTGGGGGAGGGACTGCGGGAGGTTGGCTGTGGGAGTGCCCTGGCCACCTGGGGCAACTCCTGCATTGGGCATCTGTCCCCTGGTGTTCAGTGCACGTCATAGCGACGGGTCAACTGGTCATTCAGTCAACAGGTCATAACAGTCGCTTAAGCTTTTATATATATAGATTATATTTTATAAACATAAATTTATATTTTATTTATAAGAGATAAGCAACTTGTCTAAAATTGTGTGAATGCCAAGAATTTCTCTCACTCTGCTGACAAAATAGAGAGAGCACTCAAGAGTGGGGACATGTTGTTCCTAATTTTGGTTTTATGCAAAGCAGTTGCTGTTGGAGAGAAATTCATACCTCGGGATGACCGTCACCATGGCACCTTTGCTGGGGTCCGGGCTCTAACTGAATCGCCCTTCACATATGTCACCATCCATGAAAAGCCCACCCATCTGGTCTTTTCTAACTTGCTGCTCCTTTGATGTTTTTCCAGCTACTGAGCCAAACTTCTCTCTCCCTTGTACAAATTGATGGAATCATGACACGTTAATATCAGAAATATCTTACTAAATAAGATAGGACAGTTTCCAAGTTAGAAGTCATTCCATCCCTCCAGCCACCTCCACATGAGCCACTCAGACTCTGCTTGACTACTAGGATTGGCAAGTTCAGGGAATCAGCAGAAATCCCATTCTAATCTCGAGAAAGCACAACCATCAGGAACTTCATACTCAAGATACCCAAATTCTGTAGCAGAGCTGAAAGGAAAGCCAACATACTGCATAAGTGGAAACATGCAAATATTCAAGCCACATATATTTTTCTTTACATTAACAAATCCACTTTACTCTCCCCAGAGAATGTCTGCCTCTAGACCTCAAACATACCCCTTGTCTGAGAGTGCAGAATGTATTTGGCTGAAAGTCAAATAGGATCTTTGCACTGTAAGGAGGCATTTCCTCTCCTTCAGGGTGGGAGGGAGAGTTAGGGTAGTGGGGCACCTACTTACACACTTGCACACACACACACTTACACAAACACACACACTTATGCAAACTTACACACACACACAATCTTACAGTTACACACATTTCACACACCCTAGCACAACTACACACACACAAACACACACTCATACACCCTTACACAGTTACATACTTACACACATACTTACACATACTTAAACACACATGCACACACAGTTACATATGCACCCTGACACACACACACACACACACACACACACCCTTAAACCTACTTCCCTGCTGTAACCTTGCAAAGCCAGTCCAAGTTGTGAGGAGGGATGTGGAAATTAACCTATGAACTCTACTTTTATAAAATGTATATTTAGAAAATCATTTCTTGACAAATAAGAAAAAAAGATGGAAAATAAATTCTAATTGATGACAGAGTTTCTCCATGATAAAGAATGTTCCAGCATCTTTTTTTTTTTTAGATAGATCAAGTTCACTAATTCGCCCATGGTGTAGAACAGCTTATGTTTTATTTTCAGAATCCAACAGAAATACTAGTAAATCCAAAGTGTTACTTTTCTCCATTTCTTGGTCAAACAGATGGGAAAGTGGAATAAAAAAGGAAGTCTTTACTTGAAGAGATGAAAAGGAAAATATATCCATGTAACAGATATTGTGAAAAATTCTCTTTCAAATCTAATGTTATTTTTTGGTATAATCAAGTGCTATGTCCTAGTAAATTTTTCACAAAATATTTTAAAACTCTTGACTAAGGGATTTCTATTTGTCTAATTTTAGTAATTTTAATTAGGTTTTGTTTTCCCAAACCTTTATAGAAATTCCATTTTCTCCTGGTAAATTTGGAGATACTTTCTCCAAAAGAAAATCTGTTTTTTATTTTTATGAGTAAGCATTTTCTTGGGACTTTGAAAAAGGATTCCAGCAATACAACAAAATTACTTTGCAGGGAAAAGTGAACACATTGCAAATTAAATCATTAAATTAAATGCTGAGAAAAAGTCCTTCTGTCTTATTACTTATTTTATCTTATTTTTTTAGAAATATTTGCCTCTGATATAAAAACAAAGAAAGGAAGGTGTGTCAAAGAAATTTCAGGGATCAGCAAAAGTAGTTTATATTTGAGGATTTTTGTTTTTTAAAAATCAATACAGGATAAAAAATAATTTGCAGTCATCTAGCACAGTGGTCGGCAAACCGCGGCTCGCAAGCCACATGCGGCTCTTTGGCCCCTTCAGTGTGGCTCTTCCACAATATACCACGGCCTGGGCGAGTCTATTTTGAAGAAGTGGCATTAGAAGAAGTTTATGTTTAAAAAATTTGGCTCTCAAAAGAAATTTCAATCATTGTACTGTTGATATTTGGCTCTGTTGACTAATGAGTTTGCCGACCACTGATCTAGCACAATAAGAAAAAGTTTATGCTTTATACTTCTAGAAAAACTCTGATATACATACAGAAATATTTATTGCAGCATTCTTAGTATAAACAAAAAGGAGGTGTTATTAACTAAATGTTCATCAATAGGGGATTGATAAAATACGTTATATTTATAAGATGGGATATAGCCTATCAGTAAAAATGAATGAAACTAAAATCAATGTATCAAAAATAAGTCTCAAAGCACAATGACAATAGAATTGTAAAATGATAACATGATGCAAAAATGTATGGTATCATCTATGTATTTTTATACTAGAATACAAAAACACTGCATGCTGTTTAAAATAACCTATATGTAAATGCAAATGTTAAAAAGATTGCAAATAGATATACTAAGTTCAAATCCTGCTTCAAATCTTACTATGTAACGACTGCCTAATGTTAAATACACCAAATAATCAATAAAGGTTATTATCTTAAAGTAGAGGCCCAGTGCACAAAATTCGTGCACTTGTGGGGGGGCGGTCCCTCAGCCTGGCCTGCGCTCTCTTGCAGTCTGGGAGCCTTCAGGGGATGTCCAACTGATGGCCTAGTCCTGCTGCCTGCGGAGAGTGGGCCTAAGCTGGCAGTCAGACATCCTTAGCGCTGCTGTTGAGGCGTGAGAGGCTCCTGCCACCGTCGCTGCGCTCGCCAGCCATGAGCCCGGCTTCTGGCTGAGAGGCGTTCCCCCTGTGGGAGTACACTGACCACCAGGGGGCAGCTCCTGCATTGAGCGTCTATGCCCTGGTGGTCAGTGCGCGTCATAGCTACCGGTCATTCCGCCGTTCAGTCAATTTGCATATTAGCCTTCTATTTTATAGGATAACTAAAATTTTACTAAATTAATTTCCTGGGTTTTGTTGTGGTTATTGTTGAGAAATTCTAAAATAAAATAAAAATATTCAAATAAATATAATGCATAACCATTTACCCACCAGTGAGAATTTAACGTTGTTATAATTTGGTCACACCTGTTTTATCTGTTTTTATGCACTCACTGTCATACATTATAGGTAAATTTTAAGTCCATACCCCCATATCTAGTTACTTTCTCTTCTTTTGAGATAAATATTATTATGAACTTATTATAACCCTCTGTCAGGATTAGCTAGAGAAATTTAACCACCTAGGAAACAAGAACTAAATTAATTCTCTACAGAGGTTGACTGTAAAAAAAAAAAGAAAAAGAAATAATAATAAAACTTAGTGGATTCATTTAGGTAACAAAAAAGGAAGAAACATAACTCCCTACTCCTCAATCCACTTAGCAGGGATACACATGAGAACAAGTATATTGGCAGTAAAATGATAGTCAAAGAGTTTACAGGAAAGAACAAAATGTCATAAGGTAGAATTTATCAGACCACTCTTCTTTCTTAGCTCATGAAATCATTATACTTTAACTTAGAATTACTTAATTTTCCATTACGATAAAAAGATAATATCTAGTAAGTCAACTCAATATGTAGTAAGTCAACTTGTTCAGTTTCCTGAATATAAGACACTCAATAAATATTCATCATTTCTTCCATCCCTTGTGTAAACATTAAAGAAACACAAAACTTAAATTCTTTAGTGGAAAGAAGAAAAATGTTTTTTTTAAAGCTATGTTTAAGTACAATGAACATGGTTATTGTAAGAACTTGGGTGACTTAAACAACAAAGGGAAGTATGCGAAGAGGCTACAAGAGAGATCTCAGGTTATGTTTATGTGCAGGTAATGGCTATGTAAACATGTATAAGAATAATTTGAATTTCATGTGCAAAGAAATACTCTCTTGGAAGGATGTGAAAAAGGACATGATGTGGGCAAAGCATTGCATTTCAGAGATGATTTTGGCAGACGTGTCTGGAAGCGTGCTATGGAAACAACATGGGGTGGAGAGGTGAGACTCCGTATGTGGAAGTTTGGAGGCAAAATGCATTCACCCACATGTACAGGGTGCCCTTGCAGAAACAGAGGAGAGGATGTTAGGAAGGAAGAAACACTAACAGAATTCTTTCAGTTGGCATCTAAAATAATACCAAGTGGTTGATTTTAGAACGAGGAGTATTTAAAGAAAAACATGGGGATGGAAAGCTACAGAAGCAGAGGGCAGAAAGATACCAATGCCAACAGTTGGTAACATGAAAGAAATATTTTGAATAAAGTAGGTAATTTATTTACATTGTAGAAAATTTGAAAATTAAACGTGAGAAAAATATTAACTTTTCATTTTTCAACCCAAGATTATTAATTTTTGGCATGTAATTCACACACATCCATATAGTTTTTATATAATGTATATACATTTTTATTATATAAGTTTTAATTAGCTATGTTTTGACTATTTGCATAACATTAAATATTCTGCAACAGGATTTCTCATACATTATTCTGTTAACCTTTGTTCCATAAAATCCTAATAAATTATCTATAAAAATAGGGTTAAGTTAAATTTAGAAGCATTCCATACAATATCTCTTGCATCCTTCTACCTTGTGAAACACACTGGTTGTTAGATTATTAACATATATGAGGATTAATGACAGCTAATTTTATTTAATTTAATAGATTTTTGCACATTTATTTTTCATAGAATATATTCCAAGATTGAGTGTTTCTTAATAAAAGTTTGATAAATATTGTTATATTTTAATGTTGATAGTTTTATTCTATTCTGTAGATACAGTATATTTAATCAGTCCACTATTTTGGGAGTTTAAGATGGTTTGAATTGTTTTATTTACAAAGAGTCAAGATGGGATATCCTTGTATTTATACCTTTTGACACTTATTTGACTATTTTCTTTGGAGCTTTTCTATCAGTGTATACCAATAGCAACAGTTTTAAAGGTGTATTGTTATATCATTCTTCAGAGAATTTATACTACTTTATTTTCTTTTCAGCATTTTTTGCATATCTGCAAGTTTTTTAAATATATATTTTTATTGATTTCAGAGAGGAAGGGAGAGGGAGAGAGAGAGAAAAGCATCAATGATGAGAGAAAATCATTGATTGGCTGCCTCCTGCATGCCCACACTGGGATGGAGCCCACAACCCGGGCATGTGTCCTGACTGAGAATTAAACCATGACCTTCTCGTTCATAGATTGGTGCTCAACCACTGAGCTATACCAGCCAGGCCATATTTGCAAATTTGATAGTCAGTTACAAATTGATTTTGAAAAACAAAGCGCTTATCGAAGGTGTATTTATGGGATAGGTACAGCTGCTTTTACTTGAAAATTAATGCTTTAACATTAAATTTTTAAATTATTTTTTGTCTTAATAAACGAAAGTTTGGGAAAGTAGCTTCACACTTGGAATTAGAGCTGGAATAGGTTTCCCCAAAGTGACATAGTGAGTAATAGCACTGGATCTAGGACACAGGACTCTTTAGTCCCTGTCCTGTTCTCCAAACCACTAAACCTCACTCCCTCAAGACAGAATTTCCCTGTCCTTCACTCAAACCCTGCCAATAACAGGGAAAGTGCAAAAAATTAATCATCACACCAGTACAGACAAGAAATCTGGGTTTATTTCCAGCTCTGCCAGTCCCACCTTTGTGAATGTGAGCACTCAGCTTATCTAGAATTCAGCTTCCTTTTGTGTAAAATGGAGTGGGTCCCTTACAGAACAAACAGTTTATAATAGTGAATGTAAGAATATTATACCTCCCTAGATATAAATTTATATAGATGATTTATGACATCACTTCTGCTTTCAAATAATAGCCTTCCTTTCTTCTTTTTTCCCCCTGTTAATTCCTACCTGAGGATATTTTTCCCCATTTATTTTAATTTTTTTAGAGAGAGTGGAAGGGAGATAGGAAGAGAGAGAGACATTAATGTGAGAAGACACATCAATGGGCTGCCTCCCACACGTGTCCCGACGGGCTGGGGATCAAACCTGCAACCCAGGCACAACCCTTCGATCTATGGACCAACTCTCTGACCACTGACCCACACCAGCTGGGGCTAGCCTTCCTTTCTTTTTAAAATTTTGTATATACTTTCTCATTCTATTTACTGTAAATAATGTTTAACCCTTTATTGCAGACTATTATTAAGTGGCATTTTTTTAATATACTCTTTTTATTTTTTTATTCTTTTTTTTTCTTTATTGATTAGGGTATTCCCCCATTGCCCCCCACCCTCACCCCCAGTTCAAGCTCTCACCCCCGTAGTGTCTGTGTCCATTGGTTAGGCTTATATGCATGCATACAAGTCCTTTGGTTGATCTCTCCCCCTTACCCCCGCCCTCCCCTACCTTCCCTCTGAGGTTTGACCGTCTGATCAGTGCTTCTCTGTCTCTGGATCTGTTTTTGTTCATCAGTTTATGTTGTTCATTATATTCCACAAATGACTGAGATCATGTGATATTTATCTTTCTCTGACTGGCTTATTTTGCTTAGCATAATGCTCTCCAGTTCCATCCATGCTGTTGCAAATGGTAAGAATTCTTTCCTTTTTACAGCAGTGTAGTATTCCATTGTGTAGATGTACCACTGTTTTTTAATCCACTCGTCTGCTGATGGGCACTTAGGCTGTTTCCACATCTTAGCTACGGTGAATTGTGCTGCTATGAACATAGGGGTGCATATATCCTTTCTGATTGGTGTTTCTGGTTTCCTGGGATATATTCCTAGAAGTGGGACCCCTGGGTCAAATGGGAGTTCCATTTTTAGTTTTTTGAGGAAACTCCATACTGTTCTCCACAGTGGCTGCACCAGTCTGCATTCCCACCAGCAGTGCACGAGGGTTCCTTTTTCTCCGCATCCTCGCCAGCACTTGTCCTTTGCTTATTTGTTGATGATAGCCATTCTGACAGGTGTGAGATGGTACCTCATTGTCGTTTTGATTTACATCTCTCAGATGATTAGTGACTTTGAGCATGTTTTCATATGTCTCTTGGCCTGCCTTACATCCTCTGTCTAAAAGTATCTATTTAGGTTTGTTACCCATTTCTTGATTGGATTGTTTATCTTCCTTTTGTTAAGTTGTATGAGTTCCCTGTAAATGTTGGAGATTAAACCCTTATTAGAGATAACATTGGCAAATATGCTCTCCCATGCAGTGGGCTTTCTTGTTGTTTTGTTGATGGTTTCCTTTGCTGTGCAAAAGCTTTTTTATTTTAATGTAGTCCCATTTGTTTATTTTCTCTTTAGTTTCCATTGCCCTAGGAGCTGTATTGGTGAAGATATTGCTTCGGCATATTTCTGAGATCTTGCTGCCTGTGGATTCCTCTAAGATTTTTATGGTTTCCCATCTTACATTTAAGTATTTATCCATTTTGAGTTTATTTTTGTGTATGGTGTAAGTTGGTGGTCTAGTTTCATTTTTTTGCATGCATCTGTCCAATTTTCCCAACACCATTTGTTGAAGAGACTGTCTTGACTCCATTGTATGTTCTTGCCTCCTTTGTCGAATATTAATTGAGCATAGTGGTTTGGGTCGACTTCTAGGTTCTCAATTCTATTCCAATGATCTATATGTCTGTTCTTGTGCCAGTACCAGGCAGTTTTGAGAACAGTGGCTTTGTAATACAGCTTGATAATCTGGTATTGAGATCCCTTCTACTTTGTTCTTCTTTCTCAGGATTACTGCAGCTATTCGGGGTCTTTTTTTTTATTCCAGATGAATTTTTGGAGAGTTTGTTCTCTGTCTGTGAAATATGCCGTTGGTATTTTAATGGGGAGTGCATTGAATCTGTAGATTGCTTTGGGTAGTATGGACATTTTAATGATGTTGATTCTACCAATCAATGAACACGGTATGTTCTTCCATTTGTTTATGTCTTCCTCTATCTCTTTTTTCAGTGGCCTGTAGTTTTCCGAGTACAGGTCTTTTACCTCCTTAGTTAAATTTATTCCTAGGTATCTTAATTTTTTTCATGCAACGGTAAATGGGATTGTTTTTTTAATCTCTCTTTCTGTAAGTTCACTATTGGTGAATAAAAATGCCATAGATTTCTTGGTGTTAATTTTGTATCCTGTTACATTGCCAAATACATTTATTAAGTCTAATAATTTTTTGATGGAGTCTTTAGGGTTTTCTATGTATAGTATCATGTCATCTGTGAATAATGACAATTCTACATCTTCTTTTCCAATTTGGATTCCTTTTATTGCTTCTTCTTGTCTAATGGTTATGGCTAGCACTTCCAGTACTATGTTTAACAAAATCAAGAATGGAAAAAATCCTTTAAAGAATGTATTTACTAGTGGGAAATGAACTAGTGCAAATATACTTTATATCAGTTTTTCCTCATTCATTATTGTACTTGCATAGTGTTCTATCAAATGTAACATATAGATGTACCAGAATTTACTCAGTCACTCCATGTGTGGATATTCATACTGTGTCCAGTAATTTGTAATAAAAAAATAATGTTGCAATGAATATCCTTGAGCATATCATGTGTATTTTAGTTTTATTGAAGATGTATATTTACATAAATTCCTGAAATTTGAATTACTGAATCAATAAGTAAACAGGTAGGTATTTTTTTTTGGGGGGGCAAGGGGTGGATTTGGCCAAAGTGAAAATAGTATCTCAGTGATGTTTTAAATAGTTTTACTCTAATTATGTGTGATGTTGAATATGCTTTTATATGTTTAAGGTTAGTATTTTCAACTTTTTTTGAAAATTATTTATTTGTGGGTTTTTTGCCTATTATGCTTTCAGGCTTTTGTAATTTATCTGTCAATTTTTAGAAATATATTTTTATTGATTTCAGAGAGGAAGGGAGAGGGAGAGAGTGATAGAAACATCAAGTGACCTCCTGGTTCATAGGTCGACATTCAACCACTGAGCCACACTGGCTGGGCATTTCTCTGTCAATTTTTAAGAATTATTTATATAATAGAATGATTTAGCCCTATATCTGTGAGATGTGTTGAAAATATTATCTCCCAGTTTGTCAGTTGTATATTAATTTATGGAATTTTGTCATGCCAATTAAATATTTTATAGTCAATTATTATTATTTTTCATTTCCTCTTTTTTTTAGTCACAATTAGAAAGTTTTCCCCTATGCCCAAGATAAAGGATGAGTTACCCGTATTTTCTTTTGTACTTGTTAAATTTTCGCTCGTTATTAATCAGTATCACCTTATTTTTACTAAAGTATTTTTCTCATTTTAGCTATTAGATTTTAACTATACCTTCAATATTTTTCATCATTTTAGTACATTTGATACTCGGTGGTTTGCTGTTATGAAATATTGTGTTATGAAATATCTTGTTTGAGATATAAGAGCCAGCTATTAAAATTAATAATTCCTCACTATACAATATCAAAATTTTAAAAATTTAAGAGCAGTTTATGGAGCTACTAGTAAATAGCACAGTGTTTATAAATTCACAATGACTTGTAGGATATGAGCTTTTTAAATTAAAAATGGTAATAAAGGAATCTAAAGAAATATCTGATACCAAATCATTTAAGACCTTGTAAGATAGCCTACTTAATTTTTACTTATTCCTAAAAGAGGCAATAATATTTATATGCTTTTAATTACTTAAGTGACAAGTTCATTATTTTTATGAGATAATGACCTAATGTGAATAATAGATTAGAGAATGTATAAAGTTTAAGGAAAGGAATCAAATTTAGATACGAGATATGGTAGTGACTTGTTCAAAGGAACTAGTATTTTTGAGAGAAGTGGATAGATTTAAGATATATTTGGATGATAAACTCAACCTGATTTCACAGTGGAAGAATTTTGGTGTGAGTGAGATAGAGTAGTTTAGGATAAAGCTCAAAGTTTTTGTTTTGGTTGACTGCACGCATAGTTATAATGATCACTAGGTGTCAAAAACAAAGAAGAAACGTAAGGGAGGGACTGAAAAGGCTGGGGAGAGATGGTAGGTCGAGTTTTTGAAACGTTGAGTTTCAGATGACTGTGGGACCTGAAAGTGAAGGATTGGTAAGAAGTTGGATAAATGGATTTCCTAAGAGACTTTCCTTGGCCAAGGTCAATGATTTAAATATCTTTAACACAGACGAGTTTTCTTCAGTAATTTGTGAAAGTACTGTAATCATCATTACTAAAAGTGACATTGTAAGAAGGGAAATGGACAAATACTGAAAGAAAAGTTTCTTTCTCTATAATATTATATATACAGATGCATTTCAATGAACCTATTCATTTCAACAGAAACTCTGGGGATGTTGGGCTTGGAAAGAAAGCTTCAAACAGTTTGTGGGTAGGTGTAGCTTGAGGCCAGATTTTCTGGTCAACCAACTATGACAATTACAGATGCGAAGGTCTCCTTTACTGATGATTTTTCTACAGCAAGGCCAATAGGCCACAGGGTTTTCCCTACACGAAAACAATTCTTAACATGCCTTTTCCTGAAACCTTACAAAGCAACAATGTGGAGAGAGAAGGGAACAAATGCATCTAAATCCACACAAGACGAATGTCGATGCTAATGCAGGGGTCTGGCAACAGAGAGCTTCTGATCTACAAACCACAGCATGTTTTGAAATCCCCTATCTACTGAACTTTCGCGAACTTTGAAAACATGATGCAGTCATGTATTTGAGAGAGTTAATGAAGGAAGTCAAGAGCAATAAAAGATCACAAGACAAGGAGGTCAGTCTAGCCAAAGAAAATGGCGATAAATTGTAACCAGGTGTTTTTATTTCCTGATGCCTCAAGTACTGCACACTCAGCTTTCTCTGCTAGAAAGGGCGGCTTGTGAAATTCCATACTGCATTTGTCAGCTTCAATAGTTCCTTGCACGATCTCAGAAGTATTTGCTTAATCTCACTGGCCTAGGAGGCAGATGAGATAAACCATTTTGAAATTACATACATGATAAAATAAAATCCAATGTTCAGTGTGATGTAGGAAACTCATCAGAATACCTTGTTGGTGTCCTGATGACTGTCTGCTGTAACCATTGAGGACTAAGCAGGTCTAATGGTGTCATTTCTCAAGTGCACGGGCCAAAAGCCAACCTGTGAAGCATCCCATCCTTATATGCTGACTTTGGCAACACAAATACTACAATTTCCTGTGAATGTATCTCACACATTATTTATGTTCTCTATGAGTTTTTTCACAAGGCCAGCCTTTCTTTAATTGCACACTGGACTATTTGTGGTAATGTTTTTGTATTGGTCTTTGTTTCAGGCCGTATTATTTCTCTAGGTGACACAGACAGAAAAACACCCAAAGAGCTCTCCAATCTAAGGGAAGAGGATAAGGCAAAGCCTGAGATACAGGCAGAGGAACCACCTGTGAAGGGCAGACAAAGCGTGCGAATGTTTTCTAGTGTTGGGTCTAGAAGCAGACTGATGGAATGAGGCAAGAAATAGGTTCTTGTCACCCAAAGGGATACAAGGCAGGATTCCTACCTCCCATCCCAAGTTTGAAGAAAGGGATAAAAATGATAGAAAAATCAACGATGTTCCAAATATCAGTGCAGAAGAAGGAAGAATATTTTTCTTATTCTGCACTGCTAGGAGGTGTACCTTTCCATGTTATCATTTTCGTGGAGGTGTTCATGAAAATTTGGCTCCCAAATTTACTTTCTTCCAGATGTTTCAGTCTTTGGACATGGGGATTTAGGGAATGGGTTACCCAGAGCATTGAGTATTTTCATATCTGAAGGCAGGATATTTAATAGGAATATGACTGGAATACAAGGAGGGTCCATCGGTTTGATAAGCTGTATCTCAAGAATAAAAACTAATAGGCAGAGTTGAGTAAGAGCTTCAAGTTTCAATTTTAGAAAGGAAAATTAATTATTTTCCAGCAGCCATGAAGTAGGAAATTTATAATTTTGGCAACTTATGTCTATTTAATTTTGTGGTAGCTTGTTTTTTTTATCCTTTTAGTGATTAGCTATAAAGTCCAGTGGGTTGTTTATTTTCAGTGGCAACAAAGAAAATAATAAACAAAGTCAACAGCATCCTCATTTCACTTCGAGTTTGGGGAAAGAGAGATTCCCAAAAGATAGATTGACTGGTTGCAACGACTAATGTAGAAATAAAGGATAACTAGTCCATTTGGCAAAGTGGAGAAAGACAGAAAGGGGGATGGAGGTTGTGGTGGCACTGAAGATGGGCGCTGGGGCAGGGCGTGTAGAAGGCCTCTGAGCATCTGTGGAACAACTCATCATGTTATTTTCAGACAACACTAGTATCTTATAGACATTAGGAAGAAAATAAAATTATGTTTGTTTTTCTTGATGAGGATACTAGAAAGAACAAGCTAAGTGCAAGTGAGAACAACTTTTAAAATACACCATTTTGTATTATTTAGATAAGGATTATTTCCAATAATCACTATAATTTGTCACGGGTCAGGTGAAATGTGCAGTTAAACCTCTCACTACTTTTGTTTTTAAGCTGCACTGCGTGGCAAAATAGGATATATTGGTACTAAAACTACATCTCATTAACTTCTTTGCTTCAGCTATTGACATGACAAGTTGTTTTTATCTTGAAACTGTGCTAAAATATACTTGGCTTTGCCAAGTCTCTAAAATGGCTCACTGTTTTCTTGCCAGAAAACAAGAAACTAGCAATTTTTAAAATGGGTAATAATTTATGCTGTAATGACCTACACCTACCTCATTTGGGATAATATAATGCTGTTTCATTTAAATGTTTTAATGTATTCAAACAATTTATTACTAGTAAGAACTGCTCAGTTGACATTCAGAAAACTGAACTCCTTTGTCTGTGGGTACATAGCAGGTACAGCAGGGGTAGGGCTTGGTGGTGTTAAATGCTCTCCTTGATTGCACAGCACATTTACCTTGTATTTGATGGAATGGAAATCTCCAGCTTCAGGACTGGATATTATTTGTTTCAAGTTTCACTATATGGGTTATAGTGCATTAAAACAATGCTGATTTCATTCTAGTTATTATAATGTTTGTATTGATTTGGGGGGGAAGCTAGTAATAGTAAACAATTAGATAACATACTTGCTCAATGCACATAATTCAGTCTAAATAACAGGTATTAAAGGCATAAGCAAAGTAAAAATAAAAACTTAAATGAAAAAAAAAACTTGCAGGTAGAAGAAGACAATGATGACTGTCTAAGTTTGCATCTTTCAATACTTCCTCCTCAAACAATTAAAAACTATAACAAGAAAAGCAATGACACAACAATAACAGCAAAACAAGTATACCAAAAAATGTCTTAAGCATGACTTGAAGACAAAGAAAGAATGACCAAACTTCAAAATAAGAGTAAATTAAAAAAAGAAATCTAATCCCAGGAAATAATCTTCACATGTTGGCACTACTTCCAGTCTTTACAATGAACAAGGATAGGCCAAGAAAAGCTGCAGGGAAAAGAGAAGAGAGGGGGATTTGAAGGACAGTTGGGTAATAAAGGGGAAAATTTAGGGTCTTACCAGACAAAGAGAACCAAATGTCAGAAACAGATGACCTAGAGCCCAACCACAAAAATAGAAATAACAAGACTCACTAAAGGTCTGGATTTGTGTGTGTTTTTGGATGTACTGACCAACAGGATGCCATTGAACTAGACATTCTGTAAAGAACCTATAGTGCAAAACAATGAACAAAAGAAAACTCAATAAATCTATACAGAATTATTATAAAAATTAGAAAAACAAAATTCAATAAACTTTGATTTCTATATCTCAAAAACTAATAAAGAAAAACATATAACAACAACAACAACAACAAAAAACCTGTAAGACAACACTTTAGACTAAGTTACAAATACTCTAATAAGCACTTAGGGATATGAAAAAACACACCTTGAATTAGAAATTTAAAAATTAAGAGCAGAAAAATAGAAAAAGAAATGAAGGGAAGTCGATTAAATTCATTAAATAAATGGAAGAGATTGAAAATTACCTCAGAAATTAAAGCAAATACATGATGCCCAGGAGAGAATAAAATGAAAAATCTCATAATAATTTAGGAAAGGTGAGAGAACAACCAAGAATAAAAAAGTTAAAGTGAAAAGAGCCAATAAGAACCTGGTAGAAATAGAACACAGGAGAAGACCTAATCTATATATATAAAAGCCCAGCGACCAGAATAGCGGAACAACCAGAACAACCAGAATGACTGGTGGCTATGACATACACTGCAGCAGCCAACCAGCCTGATCCAGGCCCCGATAGGCCCCCCTTCCCCGGCCGGCCCGGCCAACCTCCTGTGGCCCCTCCCTCCCTCCAGCCTGGCCCAATGGGCCCCCATCAGGGCGGGCTGGCTGGACTCCACCTGTGCATGAATTTGTGCACCAGGCCTCACTCAAGACTACTAGTAAAATAGCACATTGACACTAAATTAATATTTATAATTGCGATGGAAGGAAAATTTCCAAAAATACCCTGAATCTACATATTTAAAAGGCTCACTGAGAAAATGGGAAAATTATCTAGAATCATCAACCTGAGAAATATGCTAATAAAACTATTGACAATAAAGAATAAAAATGATCAAGGATGGAACAAATTAGATCAAATAAATTTCAAGAAAAATAGGTATTTTGGAAGCAGAATTTTTGAAATCATGATGCAAAGCCTTTCTCTTTTTTTCTGAGAGTTCTTCAGTTTGTTTTGGAAAGTTTCCAGGAGTATTTGGGAGATAAGTTAACCTTAGTGACCAATGAATGTGAATTATGACATTGACTAAATTGGCTAAAATTTTTTGGTGAAGTAGACCAATAGAAGTGTACTTGATGGCAATATTGGGAAGCTTAAGTTCAGAAACTTTAAAACTCTAATAATGAAGGTGATGGTCCAAAGGATATAAAGTTGCCGTAAGAAAAGTCTGGCTTGCTCTGTTTCCTCTGTTTTTCCCCAGTCCTCTGACCAGCCCATGTCTCCTAACATCCAGTAACTGCCCCCGAGCTTAATCCTCACTGGGTCAATTCTCAAACATTCCTGTATTTTTCATACCCCAGGGCCATGTAGCTGAGGATCCAGACCAGGGTCACTATGATGAATTATAAATAGTTTCTAATGTTGCAAAAGAGAATTATAGAGTTGATTTCTCTTTCTTTCAAGTTACTTAGGTAATTGAAAAATGACTTCTTAATTAAATTATCCTTTTTTAGTAATTATTATCTGAACCAAAGAAGCATCTCTAAGTCAGAGAATTGCAGGTTAGGAGCTGGGGAGGACTTTGCTTTAGCAGTTTGAAGAAAATTGTTTCACCAAGATGTGGAGGATTATTTTTGGAACTTCTTAAATCACTCTCATCTGGAAAGTGTAAGTATTTTTATCGCTTGAGAGTGAAGTGTCAATGGGAAAAATAGATATATAGATCCTCATCTGGTATAAGTATTTTGTATTTTGAATAGTCGTCAAGGATCTCTATCTTTTAGCATTTCTTATTCTTATAAATTAAAATTCTTTTTAAAAAAACTTCTTCCCAAATCCCAAGTACATTTGTTGTAAAAGAAAATATGAGGACTGTATTGTTTATATATTTACACTAGAGGCCCGGTGCATGAAAATTCATGCACTGGAGGGGGGGGGGTCCCTCAGCCTGGCCTGCCCCCTATCACAGTCTGGGAGCCCTCAGGGGTGGGAGGCGACCCAGCAATCAGGGGAAGGCGACGCCCCATCACACCTCTGCTGCTGCCACTGCTGGCAGCGCAAGCCTCAGCCGGCCCTGGTTACCTGAGCCTCGGGCAGCCCTGGGCGGCTAGGCAGCTGCCATCCGAGGCTTGCCTGCATCTAAGGCCGGCCCTGATCAGCTGGGCAGCAGCCATCTGAGGTTTGCCTGAGCCTCGGGCTGGCCCTGGGTGGCTGGGGGGCTGAGGGGCCTGGGGGACTCCAGAGGCAGGCGTGTGGAGTGGCAGGGCCCGGCCTTGCTGCGTGCCTGCTGCCCCAGCAGGGCTGAGAAGACTGGGCGCCGCCATCTTGTGGCTGTGGGCGCCGCCATCTTTGAGGGTGTGGCAGTCAATTAGCATATTCTCTCATTGGCTGTGGGCACCGCCATCTTTGAGGGTGGGGCAGTCAATTAGCATATTCCCTCCTTATTGGCTGTGGGTGCTGCCATTTTGTGATGGCGTGAGGGTCAGTTAGCATATTCCCTCTTTATTAGGATAATTTGAAATAAATATATAACTTGAATTTATATATTTATTTAAAACATTTAGATAGAAATATAATTTGAAATACTCTGTCATTGCTCCCTTTCTTCTTTCCTTCCTTCTTGAAAATTTCAGACCAGTAAATACTCAGTAGGGCTGAGTAAGGTAGGTATTCCTACAAATAGAGGGAGAAACCCAGTACAGAATGTTGTCATCCAGTCATATTGGAAAGAACATCTACTTGGGAATGGGAATGGCTATGTTGGAGCTCCCTAGTTTGAGGTATTGAGGCCACAGGAGTGAGAGGAGCACCTGTGTGAGGTCTGGCTGCAGCAGTCACCCAGCAAAGTGTGTGGGCGCTGAGGAGGAATGCAGAAAGCATCTACGCTGAATAGCAGTGGCACTCACATGAGGTGTTTACATTCAGATGAGACTGATCACATACAAAAAATCTAGTTGGAACCAGATTTTTTACTAATGTCTAAGGCCCAAGAGACCTTGGGCATTTGGGTCCTCTGTACCTGCAAGGTCACCCGGAGTCCCCCATATTGAAGTGGTACCCACAGGTTGCCTGTTGAAGACAAAAATACCAAGAATGTGCAGGGAGAAATAAGAATGGGCCTTGTAGATAGTGCACACTGCTGGATAGTAGGCAGTGTGAAGGACAAGGTGTCACTTTGGTAAAGTTGCCACCAAAATGCTCAAAATGTGAATCTAACCACAAGAACACATCAGATAAATCCAAATTCTAGAAAATAACTGACCTAGAGTCTTCTCAGGTCAAAATCATGAAAGTCAAGAAAAAGTTGAGAATTGTTTCATATTGAATGAAGAAGGCTAAAAGAGACACGGCAACTCAATGGAAACGTGATCCCAGGCAGTAGAATTCCAGGGCATTATTGGCAAAATTGACAGGGCTCTGTATTTTAGAGGTAATAATGGATCATTGTTAGTCTTCACAAGTATTTATTATTTTTAGTAATAAATTTAAATAAGTTTGCCTTAATGGGATACATAAAACTTATTATTAATAAAATAGCATTAATAAAACATAATTTATAAAATTATAAGTAAAATATTTTTAAATGACTTAACAGGTAAATTATATTGCATTCAATGAGAGGAATTCTTCTGTAGCTGTATAGTCATTCTCTTCGGAAAATCTACTGTTTTATGAGATATAGAGAAAATCCGTGAAAACTCAACTCTTGAATAGGATTAAAAACTCAAGACTTTAGCGAAAAGTCAATTTCCCGAAAAGGTTTTGAGCTATAATTCTGTTTTAACTCTCATCACTGCTTGTTTGAATAAAAATGTTTTCTCTTATGTATCATTCATCTTCCTAAGAAAAGTAGAACAATTAAAAAGTTAGATTTAGAAAAGCAAACCAAAATATGTTACAGAGATTAACATTTCTTGTTCATGATTTCTGGACAAAAACTAGATCTACCCCCACCATTATATCTACTGCTGCCATTTGCAGAGACAGAATCTTCAACTGATTCCCAGAGTTCAAATTCGTGATCTTCACTGATCAAACACACTGATCTGTCAACGAAACATCTAAGGAGTGGTCTTGGTGATGGTGATAAATAGGGCTATTAAGCATAACCCATTTTCTTGTGCTTTTGCCTCTTCCCCCAATCAGTTCTCCTTCCTTCTGAATTTTGGTTTTTCATTCTCTCTTCTATTAACTTGCCACTTGGGTCAGAGAGACATATAAGTCCAATAGTTGTTTAATGCCAATATTTTCCTGATATATAGACAATTTAACCATAATCACATGCAGTAATGTAAATGGGGACATCTTCCCTCAACCCATTTTTAGGCAGATTTCTTCAGGGTCTGGCAAGGACTTCTTTATATAGGAAAGAAGTTAAGACAATCTATATATCACTTGTTTATAAAATATACAAGGACCACACAAAAGGAACTGAGAGCTGTATGGATGCCCTATTCCAGTGGTTGGCAAACTCATTAGTCAACAGAGCCAAATATCAACAGTACAACGTTTGAAACTTCTTTTGAGAGCCAAATTTTTTAAACTTAAACTATATAGGTAGGTACATTGTTATTAACTTAATTAGGGTACTCCTAAGCTGGCCTTTGCTAAAAACTCAAGGGGCCAAAGAGCCGCATGTGGCTCACAAGCCGCAGTTTGCCGACCACTGCCCTATTCTATTGGTCCTCTCAGTGGTGTAAATCAGACTGAATGCTAAAATCCAGACTTGTCTGGAGTCTTAAAATTTTAATTTCACTGAGATCCTCTGGCTATGTAAGTTACTTGCCCATTGTGTGGGAACTAAAAGTTTTCACATATACTGATGAGGACTCTCCTCCTCACTTGCAGGCAGCTGCCTCCTTGCTGTGCCCTCACATAGTTGTCCCATTGTGCTCGTTCATCCTGGTGTCTCTCCCTCTTCTTAAAAGGACACTAGTTCTAATAGATTATGACCTCACTCTTATGCTATCACTGTAATTTTTATTACATCCTTATAGGCCCTATATCCAAATATAGTTACATTGGGGGTTATTGATTCAAGATATGAATTTTGAGGGGACAAAATTCAGTATACAAATGAGCAAAATTCATAACACACATCATCATTTACAATCAATTTGGTAATAGGGACACTGACTTTGAATCCTAATTTAGCAAAATGTTATCCCCTCAAGAAAGAATTGTATTTTTTTTCATTAATAGACTTACATTACAAAAAAAGAAGCTGTACTCAATTATTATTTTTATATTTTGAATTTTGTCAATACAATTATTGTGGAATTTGTTTTCTCCTGTTATTAAAGTACCTACATTACATTATTGATTTTGCCGCTTGGCCTGCAAAGCCTAAAATACTTATGACCTGTCCCTTGACAGAAAAAGTTGTCCACCCTGGTGTTGCCCAAGCAGGGTTGGCTGATTCATTTCTAGTCTTCAAGCCTTTGTCTAAATTACTGACACCTGCCCAGGAGAACACTTGCTGCTTCAGACCTCTTAAGTTTTTGCTAGAATTTACTATTGTGCTTTAGCTCTCTCCCCACAGATCCATCTCTCCCATTAGCTTATTTTGTAGACTCTCCTGAACTAGTTTGACAGGCATGGCATCAGATCAGTACTGTTCTAAAAGTTTTAGGATTAAAGAGTTGTTACTTAAAAAAAAAAAATCCACAGGCTCAATTTATCAAGGGAATTTTCTCACAGTTAGCTCAAGGGGCCCCCAGGTCCCTAGATGCCTTCAGTACCAGGAATGTTTAATCCAGATCTGGGTGCCAGGCGCACAAGGGGAGGCCTGGAGCAGGAGCAGGCTGTTCTTTTTTACTGCATTCACCTGAATTTTTATAGACCTTGTAGATTCACCAGAATAGAAGGAATTGCGGTGGCAATGTATGCAAATTCCATATTCTGGTTATTTGTTTGCTCTGAAATATATTGGGAAATATATCCAGAAAATCTTGCTCCTGAAGGGACCCTGAATCCATGTGTAGTGTACCTTTGCCTTATCAAATATACTTGAACAATAATATAAACAAAATAATAACTGAAATTTAGCGAACATTTCCTATGTGATAGCACTTCTTAACAATATATTTAAGATGTAGATATTAACATTAACTTTACTGTACCAATGAGAAAAATGTCTTACAAGATATATATCTCTCCCACTTGGGAGAATCGTGTCTCAAGCCCTGGGCTGTTTGATATTAAATCTGTATTTCAACCACTCTATTTGATTGCCTCCATGTACACTTTCATACAAAAACTATTCTAAGCAAATAATAGAAAAGCAGTCATGTTTTCCCTCTATGTAGTAATAAAACTATGCTTTGGTTACTCAGTACAAATTAAAATCACTGTATACAATGTCTGAACTTCCCCAATGGTATCAAGCATTGTCCCTCCTAAGATTTAGCAAAGGGATTGTTCTTCCTGTGTTATGTCTATTCAACCAGGTTTCCATGTCCTGGAGGAAGCAATGCCGCCTTTATACCTGATCCACACGGTCATGTGTCACCCACAGCAGATGGACTCGGGTGTCATTCAGACACTTACCAGCCATGTGTGAGAATAATACCGTGTCGTTTACGGAGAGTTTTCTCTCAGAGATTCATCTCTCTTCTTTAAATGTGACCTCCATTGGCCTTCCTGGTATATTCCTGGATATCATGGTGGGAAGGTGCACTTACTTTTTGATCAGCAGGTATCCCACACCATAAAGGAATATGGATGTAAAATAATATATGAGGGAAGTGCTTTGCCTCACCCCTCATCAGTAGCATGACTAATTCATGCCCATCCAATGCAGCCTGTTACATAAGCATGAAGGAAGACATTTTAATGTGTGCCTAAACTATCATTATGGGCCTACAAACGAAATAAAAGGGACAGTAGTAATTAGTATTTCAGATTAAGTGTTATTATTCATTCTAATTGGGAGTATAGAAGTATTTTTAATTGTTGGGTCTCCCAGGCTTAGAAACAAGCATTTCAGATTGGCAAGATGAACTCATGCATTTATGTTGTTCTCTCCCAGACTGTCAATAGGATGATAATAAAGTTATTTTTAAGACATTAACTAAAAAAAAAAAAAGAAGAAGAAGAAGAAGAAGAAGAGAAAGAAAGAGAAATATATAAGCTTGAAAACTCCAAGTTAATAGCTAATTAGCAGACCCTAAGAAGCTGCCAGATTTTTAACCACCAAGGAGAAGACTAGAGTTGTTTCTTGATGTTTCTAACTCTCTATCCCTCTCCCTTCCTCTCTGTAAAAAATCAATAAAAAAAATATATTTTAAAAAAAAATGGCTACACAACTTAAAAAAAAAAGTTAAGGAAAAACATAATAGTAAAAAAAAGAGATGGAAAGTAATGTGAGGAAATACATAAAATAGATCAAATTGAAAAATGAGTAAAAATAGAAATATAAAAACATTAAAGAACCAATCCATGGTTCCAACATCTAAGTAATTTAAGTCACAAAGAGAGATAAACGTGGAAAACTGAGGCAAAGAAATGATGAAAAGTAATGCCATATTTTTTTTAGCATTGGCATATAAATATTCAGAAAGAAAATGGTCACTAACTGCCAAACAAAATGGATAAAAACCACCACCAAGACACATCAGTGTAAAAGCCCAGAATGCCGCACACAATGAAAAGATGATGTAAGTTTCCAGAAAAGAGAAAAAAAATCTTTCATACAAAATCTTGAGTGTCAGAAGGATGTTGCTTCTCATGAGCAACACTGAAAACTAGAAAACAATTTTCCTTTATAAATCTGATAAATGATATTCAACCTGGAATTCTATATCAAGCCAAACTATTAGTCTAGTGGAAGAGTAAAATAAATACATTTTTAGACAGGAAAGGGCTCAAATATTTAACTCAGATAGCTTTGTTTAAGGAAGAAAATCCTATCAAAATGAGAGAATAGGTCAAGAAAGAGAAAGACATGGGATCTAGAAATAAGAAGTATAATCAAAGGAAGAGACCTAAGGAGTAAACGGTCCTGATTGCAATATTAGGTCAGAAGATTTTTGATGATTTTCTTCAGGACGATGGAATTGATGCAACTGAAGAGAATATGGGTTTTATCAACTTACACAAAGTTTCCAAACAGCTTTCTAAACAGGAAAAAAGAAAGAAAAAAAGAGAGAAAGAGGGACAAGGGAGGAAGGGAAGAAAGAGGGAAGGGAAGAAGGAAGGAAGAAAGGGAAAAAAAAAGGAGGGAGGGAAGGAGGGAAGGAGGGAGGGAGGGAAGGGGAGAAAGGATCCAATTAGAGAAAACGAAATGAAGAATAGAAAAGGAAAAATAAGTATAATATTATTTATGACTTACCTGTGAAGTTTATTTCATAATAATAACATGCACATTATATTTTAAAGTATGAATTTAACCAGAGTTTAGATACAATGCTATTGGGAATATGGGAGAGTGGGAATTGAGTGTGGAAGAGGCAAAGCATAGAAGGGTGAAAGAGAATTAAACTGTCATCATTCACACTGAAAGGCAATCGAAAAGTTAAAATTGCAAGGTGTAGCAATACAAACCTTTATTAGAAATATGGAGGAAGTCACCAAGAGAAGTGGCAAAAGTATTGAAATAAATTGCTGTTTGAGAGTGAGTGATTGGAGGGGTAGATGGTACATTGCTCTTTTCCTTGCAAGACTTGTAAACTATATTATTTTCTAAATTGTGTTCATGTGTCACCTTGATAAAAGTGACAATCATATTAGAAACAAGTGAGTAGTTTATTAAAATACTGCTGCCATTGTGGACTTCCTGTGCTCTAGTGTGAGTCCTCTACAGCAAGCATGTCAAACTCAAAGGCTAACACGTGCCAAATAAACAAGGTTTAAGTTTATGTGGGCCGCACAAAACCAAAAGCTTCAATTTTCATAGAAACATAGGTTTATTTTGATAGAGACATGCTGAATACCAAGGGCTGAAATAAATGAGTAATTGTTAACATAAAATAATAGAACATTTTAATAAAAATTAATATTTTTTCTTGAACATTAACTTACCAGACACTGAATAACTGCACAAATTAATAAGTGTAACGCAAATAAACCTATTTTTCTTCTTCTCCAAAAGCGAAATATTTCCTGTTGCACACACCAAACAAGTCAGTCCAAGACTAATGACGTGGCAATCGGCTGCTAAAATATTTGCTGCTAGTATTAGTGGAGAGAAATGGTGCGCCTGCGTGCAAGGCGTGTAAGGGAAATGAATGCAACACGATTATAGTAATCAATCATTAGCGAATGTTGTAGTTCGTTATTAATAATTATGTATAACAGGATATTGTAAAAATTAAGTTACAAAATTTTTATTAAAACGTTTCTTATATACCGTTATATTGG
The DNA here is from genome assembly GCF_951640355.1 of Cnephaeus nilssonii. Classification (NCBI taxonomy): domain Eukaryota; kingdom Metazoa; phylum Chordata; class Mammalia; order Chiroptera; family Vespertilionidae; genus Cnephaeus; species Cnephaeus nilssonii. The sequence continues at coordinate 42,211,750 of NC_137089.1, forward strand.
CTGGGCCGCAAAAATATCCTTTACGGGCTGCATATGGCCTGCGGGCCTCGAGTTTGACATGCTTGCTCTACAATAAGGAAATCCACTTCAACTCTGCTGAACAGTTAAGGCGATATTAGTTGTATTTTATTGAAAGCATCCAAATTCACTACCATCCGCATCTCAAATATAGGTTTGAGAAGATAAAACAGAGGAACCTAATCTAATTTGAAAGATTATGAAGGTTTTTGTTTGTTTGTGTGTTTTTTTAAAGGAATATGTACTTTATCTTGCTGTTGAAGGATAAGAAATGTTAAGCAGCAAAGAAGGGAGAGATTAGCATGTGAAAGGCATCTGCAGAGAAAGAAAATTGGAACTGAATTCAGCTGCCATGGGATGGGGGATGGTGGGGAAGTAGAGTCAGGACTGATGGGGTATAAGGACCTGGGGGGCCAAGTGGCTCAAAATGAGGCTGGATGGTAGCAGAAACAAGATCATTTAGAGCCTGGAGGGTCATAAGAAGAATTTAAATTCAGAAAATTTTACAAGACTTTCTTTAAGAAGACAAACATGGTGCAACCAAGGAGAATATAGGTGAGGACTAAAAAGAAAAAGGGAAGGAAGAGAGAGAGAGAGAGAGAGAGAGAGAGAGAGAGAGAGAGAGAGAGAGAGAAGAAACAAACCAGTTATTAATACCAAAGCCAACAAAATGAAGCACAGAAAAGGAAAATTTTCATAATGCTATTTATGGCTTATCAATGTAGTACATTTTATGGTAATAACATAAGCAAGATTTTGAAACAACTCTTTTGAGGAGATTGAAGAAGACAGGTAGCACTGTTTAGAGATCAGAGAAATATTTTCACCATTTTCCTTGTGTGGATTTCTTACAGAGGGAAGCTGGAAAACTTGAAGGGAAAGTTCAGTGTGAAACATATTTATTTATATGCACATGTAATAGCCATAAGGGACATTATTTAAAATTTTGAAAGTCTTGCCAAAAGGAATAACCATTGTTAGTCTATGAAATATTTTACTTTCTTACACTATTTTCATTGTCCTGTTCTTTACATACTAGACTTCCCATAATGATATCCAGAATAGGATCAAATTTGCCCTAGGAAAGCAAGCTGACTTATAATGTCAGGAAAGCTTCCTTAATTATCAAACATTACACTTGGATTCTTTTGCAGAAAATTAGCTTTGGGTAACAAAATATTTAAGAATATATTCATGCCTATATTTTCAGTCAGGCTGTAAGGTTTTATATTATCTTTAAAATTTCACTTAGGATAAGCATTGAAGAACCTGTTTTCAACCAGATTGTCTGTTTTGGCCCCCTAAGTATTAAATGACATGTCTACCTGTGGGATGCAGCCTGGCACAGGTATTTAAATATAGCCCAAGTGAGTTAAAAAAAATCTGGTGGATTTTGTGTGTCAAACCTTTTAGTAAAACTGATAAATGCAATGGTTCGAAAAGCTGTGTCAAATAAGGAAGAATATTTTTAAAGTACTTCTTAATGGGCAATGACAATTTTAAGGTCTTTCTCAATGGAGAAAACTCAAGAATGGAAAACATCAGAAATGCAGTAGGTGGAATATAGATAGAAGAGTAAAAACAGCTGAAACACTGCTATCAATTAGCCAACTTTTGCCTCATGAATCATGGTCACTGTTGAAGTAAACTCATACCCGCAGCCCAATCCAGGAAACTCTTAGAGCATGCTTAACAGACTAGGGGAGACTTTGGAAATGTGAACAATGTTAATGTCGCATTCACACAGGATTTCTGTAAGAGATTCAGAAGTTTCTGGTTTAAATTTCTGGTACCGGTTGGAAAAGTACTCCTTGCTAATTAATTATTGTGATTTTGGATTAAATTCTGGACATCTCTCAAGTGTGTAAATTGTTGTGAGGAGGATCAAGAGAAGAGGAGTAAATAAGAGAATGAGAGGAAGAAAAGGAGGGAAGGAGGTAGGGAGCAGTGAAAGAGAGGAAGGGAAGAAGAAGAGAAGAGGATGATGATGTTGGTGATGATAATGATGATAATGATGATGATGATGATGATGATGATGATGAAACTGCAGATGAGCCCAAAGAACCAGGGACATCTGACAATCTCAGGCCTTTCCCAAGAATGCATGTTGTGTCATTGTCTGACAAAAGGTATTTCAATGCAGTTATATAATGGAGATGTAGCCTGGTGTCTGGGGCCACATTCCAGGGAAGATGAGCATAGTTTTCTTATCCCAGACTATTATTTATAATCCAGAGACAGAGGCCAAGGCAAAAATGCCACAAAGATAAACCCTAAAGGGTTAGGCACGCCTATTGCTAAGAGAGAAAGTGAATACTGGGCCCAGGTTTTAAAATTATCCTATACTAGAGGCCCGGTGCACGAAATTTGTGCACTTGTGTGTGGGGGGGGGTCCCTCAGCCTGGCCTGTGCCCTCTCACAGTCCAGGAGCTCTGGGGGGGATGTTCAACTGATGGCTTAGTGGGAGAGGCTCCTTAGCATTGCCACGGAGGCGGGAGAGGCTCCTACCACCACTGATACACTTGCCAGCCATGAGCCCGGTTTCTGGCTGAGCAGCGCTCCCCCTGTGGGAGCACACTGACCACCAGGGGCCAGCTCCTGCATTGAGCGTCTGCCCCCTGATGGTCAGTGCACATCATAGTGACGGGTCATTCCACCGTTTGGTAGATTTGCATATTAGCCTTTTATTATCCTATATAATATATCCTATATAACAAAAGGCTAATGACCGAATGGTGGAATGACCCATCACTATGATGTGCACTGACCACCAGGGGGCAGACGCTCAACGCAGGAGCTGGCCCCTGGTGGTCAGTGTGCTCCCACAGGGGAGCGCTGCTCAGCCAGAAGCCGGGCTCATGGCTGGCAAGCGTAGCAGTGGTGGCGGGAGCCTCTTCTGCTTCTGCAGCAGGCAGACACCCCCCAAGGGGTCCTGGACTGTGAGAGGATGCAGGCCAGGCTGAGGGACTCCCCCTACCAGTGCACGAATGTCGTGCACCGGGCCTCTAGTAATCTGATGCTATTCCTAGTGTTGGTTACCAATGTATTCCCTCCAAATAAAAATCACAGATGGGTAGTTATCTTAAAGGACTCATGGGTTTTTACTGAGTCTCATATCAAAAGGAAGGGGAGAAGACCATGTTTTGCTTATGCCTAGAAGCAATTTTTTAATTGAATTTATTGGGGTAACATTGGTTAATAAAGTGTATGGGTTTCAGGTGTACAATTCTATGATACATCATCTGTATACTATATTGTGTTCATCACCCAAGACAAGTGTACGTTCATCACCGTTTATCCCCCTGTTACCCTCCACGCCTCCCTCCTCCCTCTCTCTACCCCTGCAACCGACAAACAGGAAGTGTGCTACTCATTTTATGCAAGTCACATAAGCAGAGACATGTGCAAGTCAAGTCGCAGTTGCAGAGACAGCTTGTGGGAGTAACCTGCTGTCATGGGCTGGATCTGTGACCAGCAGTGATGGATCAGGAAGGTACTCCAATCACATGGAATTAGTACTTATTAGCCCTGTCCCCTGGGATGCAGGGTATGTCTTGGATCGTTAACTACTGATATTGGTTCCCCTTCTTACTTTTACTGAAATGAAAAGGTAGTTTTTCTTCTTTTTTTTATCTTCAACATCATTTTATTTCAGGCACTTCACGTGTGTTAAGAGTGATTACAGTTGCCTTTAATCACACAGGTTTGCAGAGTCACAGCCAAGTGTAATAGTTGAAAGGAGTGAAAATCATTAAGTCATCTCAACCTTGGAGCCAAAGGGCACAGCTAGGTGCAAATTTCAGTTGCCAGACTTTTTCTTTATTAATAAAACCAGCATTTGGTATAAGGCAGCAATCGTCCCAGCTGGAAAACCATTTCAGGCTTTCTTTGTAGGCCTCATCACCCAGTTGTTATAGTCTGGGGCAAAACAGCATGTAATCTGAAATTTGATAGCTATTTTCACAAAAAGTTTGCTTTTCTTATATTGGTTTCATCCTTCCACTTTTTCCTACTAGCATGTGTGGCTGTGAGGCTACAGTAGTAGAAGCCATTTTACAGATTCAAGAGATTCAATTTACAAACACATTAGAATGAAAGCCACAAGTTACAGATGGTAAAGAGACATACAGTGGAACGTAGGACATTGATGGCATCGTGGAGATGATATATTAGCACTGAATTGTCTAACTCTGGAGTCTTCATTGGGGAAGAAAAATGACCCACCATTATTAGGATAAACCGCTATTAATGGACTTTGTTAAAGCAATGACCTCACTGGAATTGTGAAAGGGCCAGGGGAGTAGGTCAAGTATAGTGTTTGTGAGAAGTGTCTGGAGTGTGTTCTCAGAGCCAAAAGTTGACTGCAGCATGCATTGTTTCCTTTCTCAGTGCCCTCTCTTCTTCTTTGAAAAACACTCCCTCACTTTTGAGACATTATTCTCCTTCCCACCATTAAAAATCCCACTTCAAAATATCTGAAGCCACCATTTCTTAAATAATTTGCTTTCATATTCATGGCGACTAGTGGAGTTGAGAGCCATGGAATGATATGGTTACATTCATAATACCTCCAGCCTCCAGCCTTGTAATGGATGCAAGAAGGAGCAATACTTTCAACAATAAAGAATAAAAAAATAAATTAAGATAAAATGAGGGGCGGGGAAGAGTCAGGTTGAGCATTCACACTCCATCCTGGGAATTTTCAAATTGGAGTTGAGAGAAGGAAGAGTCATTTCCTCGCTCGTCTGAAGTTTGAGGATATGGACTTAGAACTTATATAATCCTATGAGGAGAGGATATTAATTTAACCCAGTGAGAGAACCAAAGATGGGAGACACTGAGAATTCTACTGTGAATGAGTCCACGGATCCATTTCTCTTTGCTCTTGTTGTGGCTCCATGAGTCAAAGAATCCTCTGTTTGTTTAAGTTAGATCAAATTGGGTATACTGTACTTGCAGTCCAAAGAGTTTGATGCTATAAGGTAGAGGCATCAGGTTTTATTTCTAGCTATTTTAAAACACAGACTAATTTCACATTTGTGGTATTTATACTTAATAACCTAAGTCTTCATGTGGTTAAATGGCCTCTCATTGACTGATTTGTTACCCTCTGACAGAAATGTGCGAAGTTATAATCATTACTTCATTAAAAAATGTCCCATGACTGAAATCATAGCCAACTAGTCAACAGATTTAAATTCATTAGAGAACTCAGACACAGTTATGATTAATAGAACTTACTGTAAAACTATAACTCCTAGTGACTGCAATGACTTTGAAAATTAATATTTTTCCCTCTACCATTTGGATTTCTATTTAACAGTTCAGGGTTTGGATAGCCAGTCTAGTTATATTAAACAAACACAGTTAATTAAGTTCCTTCAAAAAGTTCGTGCCCAAGAACATTTTTCTTTTAAATAAAGTTAGGAGTAGAGTTCTTAAAAAAAGACTTCACTTTCTCTTTATTGTTGTTATAAATCAGAATTTTTTAAACTTCAGCAGCAACAGAAACAAGCAAACAAAGACCTTGAAAAGAAAACATCTTTGAATACCCAGTACTGGATAGAATATTTTTGTTTATAATATGTACAGAATATTATAACTACCTACACATTAATATGCACAAATTTTGTTCTAGGACACAAGGTCAACAAAATTCAAAATTTATGATATTTCAATAATAATATTTAATGTAATAGATCATATGCTGTTTAATAGAAAAACAGAATTAACTCTCAAAAATTGATATATGTCACTGACTGCTGTAGATCTTTTGTCATGAGTGTATTGCACCTGGGCTATGATTGACTCAGTTCTCCCTCTGTTGACATCTATCTGAACCATAAAAATCTTTATACAGGACACCAAGTCATTTTGATTTCATTTGGCTTGGCACATAATTTCTTTTGCATATTAAGCTTGTCTCTATATTTTGTCATTAATAATACATAATGCAATGAATGGTGGCATTCTCATGAGGTTAAAAACTGTTTAAGAAACTAGTTTATTCCATATAAAAGTATACATGGATTAAAATTATACCTGAAAAAATGCTTTTTCCTTATAATTGTAAAAAAGGTTCAGAAAAATGCAAATGCAGCTTTGGGACAATTATTACCATTTTGATTTTAGAACAATCTAAAATAATTAAGTGTGAAACATTTGGGGAAGGTGATAACTCTGTATCCACATTACAAACACAAATGCACAGCTGAGCCCCAAAATTGTATGGTCATTAAGTATTAGTGAATATGTGGAATACTATTTTTAGATTACTAGCAATATGTCAGCAAATAAACTCCATGTCCGGCCATAATGAGGTGAGACTCGTATTAGCTGCTATTGTAAGTAAATGGCAAATTGAAAAAAATTCAGAATAAAATTCTTTCAGACAGTGGACGAGAATAGCATAGGAGCTAGATCTCTGATAGAAGGGCAAAAACAAGTTAGCCCTACAATTTCCCCGAATTTCTGGCTGGAGGAACTTTTTATACTGCAGTACGTGAAGGGAGATCACAAAAGATTATGGCAGTTTTACCAATCTTGGGGGGAAATTACAACAAATCTAGAGGACTTATACTATCCTATTTCAAGACTTACTATTAAAGCTGCTGCAGTCATCTGTGCAATATTGGTGTCAGCATATGTTGGTGGATCATAGGAACCAAGCAGTTTAAAAGTAGAGCAAAACACAAACATTCAATTAATTTAAAAAGCATGCCTTCATTCTTAATGCTTTCAGTGGGTCTAGAACTTTGATTAATATGTGTTTTATTTCAACACTTTAAAGTGGTTGATGCACTTCTTTCCAGCCTTTATGATTTTTGATAGGAAAGTGGCTGGTATTCCTTTTCTAGTTCCTCTCTGTGTAATTGATGTCATTTTTCTTCGACTGCTCTCAAGATTTTCATTATGGTGAACTAATGATGGTTTTCTTTGATTTTATCCAGTTTGGGTTTACCGAGTTTAATGAATATAAATGTATGTCTTTAATTCAATTTTGGAAGTTTTCAGACATTATTTTTTCAATATATTTTTCTGCTTACTTCTTTTTATTTATCTTCTTATACAACATTGCACTTCTAATTGGGTTTTTGAAATTTTCCCACAGATCGCTGAGTACATGCTGATTTATTTTGTTCAATCTCTGTTCTCCCAATTGTGTAATTTTGATTGTTCTGTCTTCATTTACTCTTCCCCCTCTATCAGTCCCATTTTGCTGAGACTATCCAGTGAATTTACTACTAAAGAGTGTATATTTAAGTCTAAAATTTATAGTTTCTTATCTTTAATAATTCACATGTCTTTGCTGAAACTTTCTGCCTTTTCATTCACAATGAGCACATTTGCTTTTACCTCACTAAGCAGAGTTAAACTCTCTATTTTGAAGTATTTGTCATAAATTTTAGCATCTCTATTTCCTTCGGGTTGGCATCTCTGGGTTGTCTTTTCCCTTGAGGTTGGGTCCCATTGTCCTGTTTCGATTTGTGCTAAGTAATTTTCTTGTCTTTCTTGAACTTTGTAAATATGATGTAGTATGGATTCCCAATTATAAGTTCCAAAGTGTTGATATGTTTGTTTTCATCCTGCAATTAACTTGGTGAGACACAAATCCGGGCAGCAGCTCAAATACCAGCTCCGTCTTCAAGCCTTGGTTGTCACCTGCTGGTAGTTTGCCCCACACAGAAGTGGTTCAGGGCACAGCATGGACTTACGGTGAATTTAAGCATGAAATTAGGGACCTCTGGTTCTCTTCTCTGGAGCTTTACTCTCCATCTTTAGAATCTGTTGTTGCTATAGGAGTCTTTCTTCTGGTTCCAGAAAAATGGTGACATTTCCTATCAGAATCTGAGTCCCATGACATTACAGCAGGTCAAAGTGCACGAAAAAGAAAAGAGAAACTTACTGTTGCTCCAAGTTTTGCCTCCTTTCCACAAACAGCCTGCTTTTTTTTCATTCTCCGGAGCCTTTTTAAAAACTATATATATAATTTACCTCCTCCTCCCAGCACCTATCCACCCCTCTCCCCCAGGTCTTCAGCTATTTTTCTATTGTTGTTCATAGGCTGCATTTACTGGTTTGGCTGTTATTTATGGTAGAATCAGATTTTCAGGGGCTCCCCTCTCCAGCCCACTTGACAGTCTATTACTTACTAACGGAGAACAGCCCAGGCAAATGTCTGCTTCCTTTTTATATGCCTGCAGCATGTTCAAGTTGGGGCCCCATTGGAGAGTTCTTACATCTCACACTTAGAAAGGAAATATGTCCACCTGCAAAGCTTGAGGATTTTCCTGATTCCTTCATTTAAATGAAGTGTGAAGACTGGTAATGTGAGTCTTATGGCCAGAAGAAGAGGCCCAGAGCTGTGTGTTAACTCTTTATTGCCTGACAAGCCATGCTCAGTTCCATTGTCATGCTGCGCCCGGGGTCCCACCAGTTTCGTGGTTTTCCTTGGGTTTTTCTCTTTTTTTCTGGCAAATGCAGTCTTAATGTGACTTGATAGGGACAGTGACTCTCTGGCCAAACATAACCTGCGTCTTGCCAGGCGTTCTTCTGCTATCATAGGCTGTGTTCCAGAAAACCAATTTCTTTCTCCAACACCATAAATATCGCCGACTAGTCACTTCTCACATCTTCTCTCCTTTCTTCAAAATTATAAGCTGGAGGAAGAGATACAAATACACAGTGAAATTAAAGTCAAATTTAAAAAATTGAAATGAAAATGATTTAAATTTCTTATTCAGGGTTTTATTTTTTATATGTTTTTATTGATTTCAGAGAGAGGAAGGAAGAGGGGAAAAGGGATAGAAACATCAATGATGAGAGAAAATCATTAATCAACTGCCTGTTGCACGCCCCCTACTGGGGATTGAGCCCACTACCCCGGCATGTGCCCTGATCGGGGAATCAAATCGCCGCTCATTTTGCTCTGCACCATCTTTTAGAGTTTCATTCACTGGAAGTTCTCCATCAGAAAGAAAGGGGATGGCATTCTTTCAGGGATATCATGGAAGAGATTCCTCCCCTACTGTAAAGTTGGATTTAATATCTCCAAGTTCATTTTCAGCACCAAGGTACAGTGATATACTATGCAACGTATCACACCACATTGGAAAGGAGCTATTTGTTTTTTACGTAATTATGTATTTTAGAACTAATAAACCATTTGAATACATAGAAATTGTTCAAAGAATGATATACCTTTTCATAATATTCTGAAAATCACAAAATTAAAGGAACCTAGGTTAATAATAATAAAGGGCTGACTTTTTGCTTCACTACACAAGAAGTCTGCCATTAGCCTAACAGAGGCTCCACACAGAAAAATCATTCTGTAGGGGAAGAAGCCAAAAAGAAAATTAGCCCTATGCTGAAAGAGAACCCATTACGGTTGATTTGATGATATTAATGGCATTTTCCTCCCTTCCCATTATTGTAAAACCTAAACATTGTAGTGGCGCACGCACCCTTGCCTGGAAGGAAAAGATTACATTGCTCTGAGCCCTTTGTAAATTTCAGAGCGTATGTCATATAGTAATTTGATTCTCAGACTTTACTGAGTTTAGGGAGCTTCATGCCTTTGATCAGAAGCGGTGAAGCGAGAGCCACTTGGGGCTCCAATCCCGTCTGCCAACCACTGGCCTTCATCATAGTTCATGCTGCCAAGTGGACAGAGACCGATTATTTTCTGGTTCCCAGTTTCTGAGTCCTGCAGTGTAGGTTAGACTGGCCCATAAAGTTGACTCTGTGTATACAGTACTCTGAAATGGCATAATCAACACATTTTTCTTTCTGCACATGGCAGCATAAGAGAAGAACATGCTCTATTAATTGATCCGCTGAAACCTTGGTCCACAGGGAAATAAATCTTTCAACCCTTGAGTTATAAGAACTGTTTTTCCAGGGCAGTTCAGATCTTTTCATTTGCTTTTCTGTGCAAAGCCAAAGGTTGGTTTTCAGTCCTCCTATATATTCAGGAACACTAGAAATCATTTTTATCAACCTAATATGTTCATGCTTATTATACTTTCTAATATTAGATTCTCCTATTGTACATGGCCAGAATACATGTCTACTACAATGATCCCATTTAGAAGAACAGTAGGAGTAGAATAAGTGAAGGATACATCATTGTTCTCCAGTCTTAACCAACACACCAATTACTGAACCATTTCTAGTACTGAAGAACAATTGAAAACCAAATTATCGATAAAATTAAAAAGGTGCCTGTGGCAGACTGCATCTTCACTTTTCACCACTCTCTGTATTGAAACCCTTTGTCATGGAATGTTGCAAGTCTTCCCTCGGAAGGGTACCTCAGTTATCTCAATTTCTCCCCCTTTGGGTTTGGCCAATGGATATGAGTGAATGTAACATGGCTAAAGACAAAAAAAAAAAAAAAAAAAAAAAAAAGCATGAATGGGCTTGTTCCCCTGAACTTCTGCTATCAGGAGAAGAAAATGCAGCTAGTCCTCTGGATAAGGAGGCAGATGTACTTGGGAGAGAGCTACATGGCTGAGCTGGGGCATAGAGTCAGTCCAGGTCAGCTGATCCTCCACTGAGACATGAGCAAGCTTCGTTGTCAGTGGAGTGTTTCAGCCAGTTTTCATTCAGACACAGACTGGTGAACATTTATGAGGAAAATACCTTTTTCTTCTATGACTTTGGGATATTTTATTATAGAGAATATGTTTTAGGTGCTGTGCACTTTTAAATAGATATAGATATAGATATAGATATAGATATAGATATAGATATAGATATAGATATAGATATAGATATAGATATAGATATTTATATATATATAGATATATATAATTGATTTCAGAGAGTAAGAGAGAATCATTGATAGGCTGCCTCCTGCATGCACCCCCACTGGCGATCGATCCCACAGCCCTGGCATGTGCCTTGACCAGGAATTGAACTGTGACCTCCTGGTTCATAGGTCAGCACTCAATCACTGAGCCACTGTGGTCGGGGCTGTGCTGTGCAATTTTGATTAAAATAATTATCACAAGTTCACATTTACTAAAGTCCATGTCTTTAACTCATAGTAGATCTCCCTAATGATTTTTTCAGAAACTCAATTACCTTAATTACTTGTAATTCTAAAAATGTAATCATAAAGTAAAACTATAAATAATTATTAGATAATTAGGAGGCCCTGAATAGCTCATTTTCATGGAATTACATAATCATCCACTGAAAAGTAATTAAAACATTCAGTGAAAACTGCCATTTTAACATACTAGCAAAACTTGGTTTAGATGATAAGTATTAGTAATATGTCTATATAGTATACCTCATTCACTAGAGTTCAACATTACAGGTTCACATCAGTCCTTACAAGATCCCTTGTGGCACTGTATCTTTAGCTAGTGGGAGTCTCAAGGGTATGTGTTAATAACAGAAACAGTGGAAATGATGTTGGTGTTGACTATTAAATGAAAGCATTTCAAAGTTAAGGGGAAATTCTCATTTCTATAGGCACCCAAAAGTATTTATGACTTATCAATGTAATACTCAGAGAGATAAACATTTTGTTCTCACCCATTCTACTTCAAAACCCTTACTGCTTTGTCAAAAGTTTGTGCATCTGTGTATTCTATTTGGAGGGATCTGAGTTGGAAGCTCAATGCTTTAAATACCACCTGGGAGAGGCCATGTTGGATATAGTGCTGTCATCAGTGTCCACTGAACAAGCAAGTAAGTATTGCCTAGATCCGTGGTCTGCAAATTGCGGCTCGCGAGCCACGTGCGGCTCTTTGGCCCCTTGAGTGTGGCTCTTCCACAAAATACCACGGCCTGGGCGCGTCTCTTTTGAAGAAGTGGAGTTAGAAGAAGTTTAAGTTTAAAAAATTTGGCTCTCAAAAGAAGTTTCAATCGTTGTACTGTTGATATTTGGCTCTGTTGACGAATGAGTTTGCCGACCACTGGCCTAGATGAATGAGTCCTTTCGGGGAAGGCAATTGAGCAGCCATGGCAGGAAACTTCTTTTAAAGTTCTCTGGGGAACCAGAAGAGACACCGCCCTCATTCCCCCCCACTCCCCCGCCCCCTGGTAAATCTGACCAAGTTTTGTCTGTTGTGACTCACATGCATTTCCGCGATTCTCTCTCCAAACCCATTCTATGGAATTATTGCCAAGCTCATTCATAATCACGCTTTTAGTTTATGACATTTTCTGCATTTCTTGGTTGTTAGTAACCATCTCCAGGCCATCCCCCTGAAGTTGGGGACCCTTTGACAGGTAGTGTGATTACTCGTATTTTCTTCACTTACTTAACACTCATCTTCTCTCAATACTACTGAGGGAGGAACTTCTCTGTCTGTGGGTAAGTGTAAAGAATAGCTTTAGGTCAATGTTTAAGAAGAAACACTCAGGTGGATAGAACAAAAATGAGATTTCTGGCAATGAAGGAAATTGATTTAAGCAGTGATACTAAATGTTAAGACTGTGTCGCCCAGCTGGTGTGGCTCAGTGGTTGAGCATCAACCTATGAACCAGGAGGTCACAGTTTGATTCCTGGTCAGGGCACATGCTCAGATTACAGGCTTGATCCCCAGTAGGGGGCTTGTAAGAGGCAGCTGATCAATGATTCTCTCTCATCATTGATGTTTCTACCTCCCTCTCTCTTCCTCTCTCTGAAATAAATAAAAGCATATTTTAAAAAAATTATGATATGACTGGTTCTGGTGGATGACTGACGTTGATGGAAACCATAATTAAATCTGTTCAAGAAAAGCACTATAGAAATATTTTCTTCATTAACCTGACAATGGTACATATATTTAGCATTTGGGGATCTCCTAAAGATAAAAAATGTCTCAACTTTTTCCTGACCAGATATATTCTCAAAATCAGGAATGTCAATACCCTGGAATTTAGCCTTGCTATCAGATGTATTAATTAATTTAACATTGCCTTCTAGTGACTATTTTTTTTCTCTCATTAAAATTCAAATGTTTTATCTCATCCCCTAACATTGATAAAAAAACTTTCTCAGTGAAGTAACTACTAATTGGCATCTAATTACCTTAAAATATGTTCCTGGGAAATGTGGGCATTTCATGAAATCCCTGGATTTGTTATAAATTTTTGTTTATAATTCTAAATTAGTGCTACTATGCTCTTTAAGCTTTCCACTACTTTATAAACAATCTTGTTGGCCAAGGAGTATTTATAGTGTATATGCCAAACTTAATTCAACTAAGAGCCTGGATTTGTTTTTCAATGTTTTGAAAACTGCATAAATTTTGATGATTGACACTCAGGGTGTGATTCTTTTTCCTGGACTGAAAAATAAATTAAATCTTTCTACTTTTGAATAATAAACACCACAATTTAAACAGAGTAAAAGGGCTTTGGTTATTTGTTTTTCAAAGTACATTCACTATTAGAAAGTAGACCTAGAAGAAACAACCTTTTATATGAATTTGATTTAAAATTTTCTCAGGAAAGATAGTAGTAACTTCTGTTAATACTCTTATAGTTTCCCTAATATTATCAACGCATTTCTCTTGACCAGTTAAACTCAACATTATTAGTAGTGTAGCTGCAGTTTTTTTCCTGATATTACCCTGTGGTTAACTTGTCAAGTAAACAGCATATGCGACTTAGGCTACTAAGTTATATGTTTTGAATCTGATTCATACATTACCTCTTAGAGCATATTTCCATATGACTATGGAATCTTATCTATATAGTACTGATTGTTAATTGAATTTAAATGATTTTATTAGTACTAATAGCCTTTATTTCAACATACTGCAATCATAAAATATTTCAGATAATTTAGTAAATTTCTTAATTAATTTTTTCATTCGCAAACAGAAGCCAAGATTTTAATGATGCTTTAAAAAAATCCAGACAAGGCAGTCCATGAAAGCCATATGCAGTTTACGTAAAGCAGTAAGGACTGTCAAAAATAATGGAAAATCACAAATATTATGATAGTAAATCATGAAAAGAAATACCTGTTGGATAGTAGAAACTACATGTAGAAAATAAACCAAATTTCATTAAATAAAAATTACCCAGTTTTTGTTTTAGCTAGAAAGTTGACTTTTCATTCAGTCACATTATGTCTCCTTAGTTCAGAGTTCTAGTAACTGCCCTCAATACCCTTTCATTACTTTACTTTTTTTCTTTATATTTATTTTGCTTTTGCTTCTTAACAGTAATGTTTTTGTCCATCTGTTCTCTGAGTTTCCTCTAGGAATTGGGGGAGGGGGAGCGTGCTTGTAAAAAATCATCACTACTTTCAGTACAGACAAATTAGGATGAGCTAAAATGAGCATTATTAAGCTATTCAGTGAAAACAAAACAAAACAAAACAAAAAGGCCTAAACAAAAAGGAAAATGGAAAAATAATAAGAGCCATCCACCGTCATGACTTATCTGATCTCTCCTTCCTGGTCCTTGATTAGATTAATCTCAGGACAGTGAAGCTGGCAAATGGAGGCATCATTAGCTACTCCTCTCAGATAACGGCCTGGCCTCACTGGGTGTCCTCTTCACCTGCCTGTTCTGAGGTGCATCTAGAGTGTGGTGTGGACAGTGAATATTGGCATTAATATGGGTACCAGGTGACACCTCAGCAGTGTCACCGCAGGCTGGCCATGGTCTGCAGCTGAAAGTCACAGCCAGAGTCAGACATCTCTCTCAATTAGAATTCTCCCTTAACCAGTGCTCCTAAGCCTTCCCATCCTTATTCTTACATTCATTACATTGGCTCCCAGTCGTTTTAGCCCCTGAGGTACTGCACTATTCATGTGTTTTCCATAAAGTCTACCCCTGCCTTGCAAGTAGTCACTTTAAGAAAATCTCCTCAAACATATGTGTAACATTTATTTCTGACTAGGACCTTCACTGATACACAAGTAACAGACATCTAGGTATCTGGTAGCCATTCTTATGACCAAACTAGAGGCCCAGTGCATGAAATCGTGTGTGGGTAGGGTCCCTAGGCCTAGCCTGCGATCAGGGTCATCTTCTGCCCCCTTGCCAGTCCCCAGTCCCGCCCTGCCCCCCCACACCGGTTTGCCATGGTTCCCCTTTCGCCATGCTGCAATGGGAGCCTATGGGCCAGTCGGGGGAGGGACCGAGAGCTGGTCAATGCACCTCATAGTGACTGGTTGTTACGCTTATGGTCGCTGGCCTTTTATTATATAGGATATGAAAGTAATATATATAAGTAGCCACTCAAAATTTAGTCTATATGGAATGTAACCTAAGATTCATGGAATATAAAATAAGATACTCCATGCAAAAATTATTTAAGAAATACCAAATAATACTGTAAAAAAAGGGGGGGCAATAATCCTCTCTAGAATTTGGCTGACCTCATATTTCCTCAGTCTTCCCAGAGTTTGTCAAAATAATATTAAACTATTCATGTTTATAAAACTTTATTCAATGACCTAAATGAAGTTTGGTTAGAGGAAGCCTCACTATATAGACTTTCCAATTTCCAAATGAAAATTTATTTTGATTCTTAGCCAGTTGACTTGGCAAGTGAATAAAATACTTGGCCATTATCAGATTGCACTAAAATTTGAACTTTGCCAAAACATACATTTGTATTATTTCCTTCTTTAAGTTTGGGGTTAAATGAATATTTTTTGCATCTATTTTATCTTTACTTTCTTTAACTAAAATATAAGTGTGTGCATGTGTGTATGTGTGTGAGTTTATCTTTTTCTTCTTGCAGGTTGCTTTTCATTAATCGATGTCACTATATTCCTATAAAAGTACTTACAAACTTATTTATAACTCTTTGAAATCAGGTGCATGTTTTTTCACTTTATTTTATTAAGGATGAAAGTTCAACAGAAAGCAGCTGATTCATTGGGTTATTATTACTATCATCAGTCACCTCTCTGCACAGAAGTGCCTCTGTGATGCTCCCTGACTGTTCATCTGGTTTCTCCTTCTGAACCAACTCTCTCCTCGCCTGACCTTACAGAATAATCCTTGTTTTTATCTCTGCTTTAACTTTTCCACCAGTTACTTCTGAGATGGCTGGCTTGGACAGGGCCTTGAACCTGCCATTTGTCTGAGAGCAATCTGAATTTAAACAATCTTTAGTTGAGTATCTATGATGAGCTCGAGTAGATGTTAGAGCAGCATCCAAGCTAGTCTATTAGCATCTTTTTATAGTTCATAGAAGTGGTAAGATTTTTCTCTAGAGGTTAAAACTCTTCACTAGAGGACAGACGTTGGGTTTCAACCACTGGTCACCACCTTTTGGTCAGTGCACGTATAGCACAACCATACATGATCACCATACATATGGTTAACCTACACCGAGGATAAAAATAGGTAAACTAGACACTGGCTTTGCTTTTGAAGATTCATAACTGAATTGGGAAATAAGAATGTATAGGAAAGATGTGAAATAAAAATACAAAGAAGTTCATCTAAATTGCTTTGCTATTATTGACTGTTTTGTGAAGGAAAAAAAAATCTGCTAAAACTTCTTGGAATTGCCTTGATTTTGCAGCAAAACTCTAATGTAGTCTGTGTACACTGCTACTCTAGTTTTAAGTGTGTATGTGTGTGGGTGCTGATCATTTTGTTTTTTCTTTTGAGGTGGAGAAGGAAAACAATTCAAGCTGAGAAATTTATTATTAAATATTCATTGTTATAAATTATATTTAAAATATTGTTAAACCATAAAAAATACAAAGTCTGTAATTAAGGTTTGAAAAATATGTGCGGTGGAAACCCAATTTATTAAGCTATTATCTTAAAAAGTTAACAAACTTCCACAGCTCTTATGTAACAAAGAATAGCAAGCTTAGGGACTAAATTGCTGTGGTTTTGGAAAATGCGGCCCCACCAGACATACGTTTCCTGACTGACTTCTGTTTGTGAGTCCTGAGAACCATGAACTAATCTTAGCGCCCCCTAACGTGCATACGGTGTACAAAACTTCTGCTCAGGGCCAGAGAGAGCACACCTACTTGCACTTAGACCTTTTGTGCTAACAATAAAGTTTTCTTTTTTGCTCACCTGTAGTCTGGTAGTTGCACTCTAAGAACCCGAATATAACATTGCTTTGTTGTGTAAGTAAGGTTTTCACAGCGAAGATGTACTTTGCGTATTGCAGGATTTCAGGAGAAGCGGATAACGTGACAGGAGCTCATTCTATGGCCAATTGCTCTGACCAGCAAACGCGCAAAAGGATGCGGCATATTTGGCAGGTTGCCTTGACTTGGTGCAACCCAGAGTCTGCCTATGACAACTCAAGGGAAGAGAAGGTGAAGAGAGGTAAGTAAATAAGCAAACAAACAAAAAACATGGCCTTGTAAGGAATGTGGATTTTTCCTAAGAGGCGGTTGAGAACCAGAAGTCTTTAAAGAGCAGATGGACATAT
This sequence comes from Cnephaeus nilssonii, assembly GCF_951640355.1. Classification (NCBI taxonomy): domain Eukaryota; kingdom Metazoa; phylum Chordata; class Mammalia; order Chiroptera; family Vespertilionidae; genus Cnephaeus; species Cnephaeus nilssonii. The sequence goes on from NC_137089.1 coordinate 42,229,148, forward strand.
CAGATTTGGCTTTTAGGAACCAACTGGAGCAGTCCTGGGGAGGGCAGGAGAACGTGGAACAAGAATAATAGGGTGAAAACATACCTGAGGTGGTTGCCACATGTAAGTCAATGATTCTCGCCCTTGGATGATTTTGTCCTGCAGGGGAGCTGTGTCAGTGCCTGGAGAAAGTTGGAGGGGTTTGGTGGTGCTTCTGGACAGTCTAGAGGACAAGGATGCTGCTGACCCCCATAAATATATAACACAAACCCCAGCCATAAACTCTTCTCCTGACCAAAATGTCAGGGCCCAGATTGAGAAAACCTGCTTTAAATAGGGTATCACATTGAGAGTTGGATTTTGTTTCAATGATGCCTAATGATGTTGAGCGTTTTTTTCATGTGTTCAACTAATACTGTTGAGCATCTTTTCAACTTTTCATTGCACTGATATATCTTCTCTGGTGATGTATCTGCTTAAATCATTTGCATATTTTTAAAAATTGCGTTGTTTTCTTTGCTACTGCATTTTGAGAGATCTCTACATGTTTGGGATACCGACCCTTTATCACATATGTGTTTGGTAAATATTTTCTCCCATCCATTGCTTGTTTTTTCATTCTCCTAACCATGTCTTTTGGAAAGCAGAAACTTTTATTTTTCATAAAGACTAATGTCCCACATGTTTTTCTTTATGAATTGTTCACTTGACGTTATATTTAGGAAATCTATGCCTAATTCAAGGCCACAAAGATCTTCTCCTAAGCTGTCTTATGGTTTTAGGTTTTTTATTTAAATCATTGGTACACTTTGAACTAATGTTTCTATGTGGTGCAAGGAACAGATCATTGTTTTTTATTTTAAATTTATTTATTTATTTATTTATTTATGTGGATATGGGTATTCAATAGTTCCAGAACTGTTTGTTGAAAAGAGTACCCTTTCCCCCCTGAGTGCCTATGCAACTTTGTAAAACAACAACAACAAAAACCAATTGATCATATGTACGTAGAACTATTTCTGGATTCTTTATTCTATTCCATTGATCTATTTGTCTATCATTATGTTATGCCATTATCACTTTGTCTTGATTATGTGACATACTAATGAAGTCAGGTAGTGAAACTCCTCCAACTTTATTCTACTTTTTTCAAAGTCATATGTCTCTTCTAGGTTCTTTGCATTTCCATGTGAATTTTAGAAGCAGCTTGTCAGTTTCTGTAAAATGCCTGCTGATATTCTGAATGGGATTGCGTTGATCTATAGGTCAGCATGAGAAAAATTATCCTAAACATTTTGAGTCTTCTGTTTCATAAGAGTAGCATATGTTTCCATTTACTTAGATCTTTTAAATTATTTCATCAAAGTTTGCTAAATTTTAGTGTACAGATCTTTCCATGGTTTGTCAGATTTATCTCTAAATTTTTATATTTTTGGTGTTATAATTGGAATTTATTAAAATTTCAGTTTCTAATAGTTCTCTGATATTCTAATGAAATACAAGTTAATTTTATTTATTATTTATCCTGCCACTCTGAGAAACTCGGGTGTTAATTCTAGAAGCTTTTATGGAAATTCTTTATGATTTTGAACACTGACAATCATGTCTGCAAATAAAGACAGTTTGAGAGTTTCTTTCCAATTTGGATGCTTTTTTTTTTCTGGCCTCAGTGCACTGGATTGACTATGAATTGGTCCTTAGTTTCCAAAATTAGGCAGTTTTCCTTGTTTATGGCTGTTACTGCTATCTAATTTATTCACCCTGTGGGTAGATAGTATATTTTGTATAACATGAACTCTTTTATATTTATTGAGTGAGATTTGTTTATAGTCTCAATACATATGGACCATATTGTTATGTTTTTGATGTACACTTGAAACTATTTAAATTTACTATTTTCTGTATCAACTATTTGTGAAAAGAGTGTTGAAATATATGACTGTTCCTGTGAATTTGTCTATTTCTCCTTGCAGTTGAGTCAGTTTTTTATTTATATGTTTTCAAACTCTGTTATTTTATGTAAAACTTAGGATTATTATGTCCTCATGAAGAATTGACCCATCATTATGAAATTACCTAGTGCATTCCTAGTAATATTGTTTATCTAAAATCTTTTTTTTTAATTTAAATTCTTACGTTAGTCTCCTTTTCCCCCATTGACCTCTCTCCAGCCGCCCCACCCCCTCCCTGGCACATGCCCCTTCCCCCCCATCTGTGTCCATTGTTTATGCTCATATGCATGCATACAAATCCTTTGGTTGATCTCTTACCCCTTCACCCCCCGCCTTTCCTCAGAGGTTGGACAGTCTATTCGATGCTTCTATGACTCTGGTTCTATTTTTGTTCATCAGTTTATGCTATTCATTATATTCCACAAATGAGTGAGATCATGTGATATTTATCTTTCTCTGACTGGCTTATTTCACTTAGCATAATGCTCTCCAGTTCCACCGATGCTATTGCAAATGGTAAGAATTCCTTCTTTTTTACCACAGCATAGTATTCCATTGTGTAGATGTAATCCACTCATCTGCTGATGGGCACTTAGGCTGTTTCCAAATCTTAGCTATTGTAAATTGTGCTGCTATGAACATAGGGGTGCATATGTCCTTTCTGATTGGTGTTTCTGGTTTCCTGGGATACATTCCTAGAAGTGGGATCCCTGGGTCAAATGGGAGTTCCATTTTTAGTTTTTTGAGGAAACTCCATACTGTTCTCCACAGTGGCTGTACCAGTCTGCATTCCCACCAGCAGTGCAAGAGGGTTCCTTTTTCTCTGCATCCTCGCCAGCACTTGTCATTTGTTGATTTGTTGATGATAGCCATTCTGACAGGTGTGTGATGATACCTCATTGTTTTTATTTGCATCTCTCAGATATTAGTGACTTTGAGCATGTTTTCATATGTCTCTTGGCCTTCTGTATGTCTTCTTTCGAAAAGTGTCTATTTAGGTCCTTTGCCATTTTTTGATTGGATTGTTTATCTTCCTTTTGTAAAGCTGTATGAGTTCCCTGTAAATGTTGGAGATTAAGCCCTTATCAATGATAACATTGGCAAATATGTTCTCCCATGCAGTGGGCTTTCTTGTTGTTTTGTTTGTGGTTGCTTTTGCTGTGCAAAAGCTTTTTATTTGGATGTAGTCCCTTTTGCTTATTTTCTCTTTGGTTTCTATTGCCCTAGGAGGTGTATCGGTGAAGATACTGCTATGACAGTTGTCTGCTGTTTTGCTGCCTATGGCTTCTTCTAGGTTTTTTATGATTTCCTGTCTTACATTGAAGTCCTTTATCCATTTTGAGTTTATTTTTGTGTATGGTGTAAGTTGGTGGTCTAGTTTCATTTTTTTTGCATGTATCTGTCCAATTTTCCCAACACCATTTATTGAAGAGACTGTCTTGACTCCATTGTATGCTCTTGCCTCCTTTGTCAAATATTAATTGAGCATAGTGGCTTGGGTCGATTCCTGGGTTCTCTGTTCTGTTCCATTGGTCTGTATGTCTGTTCTTGTGCCAGTACCAGGCAGTTCTGAGAACAGTGGCTTTGTAGTATAACTTGATATCTGCTATTGTGACCCCGCCAACTTTGTTCTTCTTTCTCAAGATTGCTGCAGCTATTCGGGATCTTTTTTTATTCCAGATGAATTTTTGGAGAGTTCGTTTATTTTCTGATATAATGTAGCCACTCCAGCTTTATTTTGAATAGTTAATATGATGTATTTTTCTGTAAGCTTTTACTTTTTAAAAAAATATATTTAATTGATTTTTTACAGAGAGGAAGGGAGAGGGATGGAGAGTTAGAAACATCGATGAGAGAGAAACATCGATCAGCTGCCTCCTGCACACCCCCTAATGGGGATGTGCCCGCAACCAAGGTACATGCCCTTGACCGGAATCAAACCTGGGACCCTTCAGTCTGCAGGCAGACACTCTATCCACTGAGCCAAACCGGTTAGGGCAGCTTTTACTTTTAATCTATTGATATCTTCATATTAAAGAAGTTTTATATATAGTATATAATTGGGTTTTACTTTTTAAATTCAACTTGAAAATCTCTGACTTTTAAATGGAGTAATGTTTAGACCATTTATATTCACTGTTATTAATGAATGGTTGCAATTACATCTTCCACCTGATTATTGGTTTTCTATGTATTCTATCTGTTCTTGTTTCACTTTCCTTCTTTTATTCATTATTTTATTTCCTTTGCTGACTTATTAGATGTAACAATTTGTTGTTATTTTAGTGTTTGCTGTAGGTTTTGAAGTATCCCTGCTTAATTTTGTACCTTCATTTCATGTTATATTACTTTAGATAGATTAGAAGAAACTTAAGACAGTACATTTTCTTTTCTGACCCCTTGATCTCTGTTCTGTTGCTGTATGTTTTATTTCTAAATGTTATGCACATCACTGTGTATTTTATTATTTTTTCTTTGAATCGTTGTTAATCATTTCTTAAGATTCAAATATAGTAAGAGGAAAGTCTCAATTGCAGAGTTGGTTGCCATTTCTGGTGTTCTTTATTTCCATCTGGTATAAATTTCTTTCACTCCAAAGATATACTGACTGGTCAGAGAATTCCAGGGTGAGAATACTGTAAAACTGTTGTTCCCTTATAGTGTCACTTGCTTTGTTTCCAATGAAAAATCTGCTGCCATCTTTATCTTTGTTGCTCTGTGTTATATCATTTCCTTATAGCTGCTTTTACTATTTCTCTTCATCACTTCTTTAACATAAATTGCTTATGATATACCATAATATAGTTCTCTTCTTGTTTCTTGTCCTTGGGATTCCCCGAGCACCCTGAATTTACGGATTTATACCTATCATCTAATTTGCAAATGTTTGGCCTTGTTTCTTCAAATATTTTTCTTTTCTGTTTTCTATTCATTCCTCTCCTTCAGGGGTCTGGGGAAGAAAGAATACTCAATGTTTGGAAAGTACCCAATGCTTGTGAAGAAGAAATGGGCCTGGAGTTGAATCAGTAGAGGATCCTAAGAGGATTCCCTAGGGGGACTTGTTGACAGGTTTAGGGGGTTAGCCTGGGTTGAGCTGCAGCTGCCCATGGATCCCCTGGTTGCAATAGGCAGATTAGGAAACAGTTTTGTTTTGTTTTTTAAATACATTTGTATTGACTTCAGAGGAGGGAGAGGGAGAGAGAGAGATACAAATGCTAATGATGAGAGAGAATCATTGATCAGGCTGCCTCCTGCACGCCCCCTACTGAGGATTGAACCTGCCAGCAACCTGGGTATGTGCCCTGACTGGGCATCAAACCATGACCTTCTGGTTCATAGGTGGACGTTCAACTATGCACCACAGTGGCCAGGCAGAGGAAACAGTTTTAACTAGGTGGGCCTTACCTCTAATATACCACAGACTGTCCACTGGCCCTGGACTTCTGGAGAATACGCTCTGACCAATATCATCGCCTTATTTGTCTAGCAAAGTGACATCTATGAAATGGCACTGTGTACCTTTGTAAATTACCTAAAATTGCTTTTAATATAAAGCTTTGAATTTTATAATGAAAAAACATATACACTCTTAAAAAACGTGACTCAGTAAAAGTAGTAGGATTCTAGCTTAAAGTGGTTCCTACTTTCAGAAAACATAAAATCTAGTTTTACTTATCTCATTGATTTAGAGTTAAACACATTGCTATATTTAAAAACCTGATCTTGGAGGAAAAAACAACTTCTAAATACTGGCAGAAAAGTGACTTTTTAAGTGAATGCACACAATTAAATTAATTTTAAATATTTATATTTCAATGATAATGATTTAAATATAAATGGGGCTCCATTTTCTTATTTCTTAGACAATTTGTGACTGGACAATAATTCTTGGTTTACAGAAAAATGTGGCAGATGTTGTGTGCCCTCTAGTGGTCACAAAGTAGATCTTTACATCTTGCCATAAATTTCAGTGGTTTTGTCAAGAATGCGTTTCACGTCATATATTAATTTAATTTAACTAACATCACTTCTTCAATATCCCATTGATTCTCACGTGATCTTAACTGCAGTAGTTCAAATGCAAATTACAACCTCTTAGAATATAGGTAAACTTATCCTATGTGCTTCTGGAGAACATTAAGTTTCAAACCACATAAAATTTTGTTAATGTAACAATAAAAGCCACATGGAATAAATGCAAATAAAATTCAGATTAAATTTTCCTCAAAACATATATCTATATCTATATATCTATATCTATATATATGCCTATAGATATATATAGATATATATCTATATATAGATAGATATGTCTATAGATATATAGACATATATACCTATATATATATCTGTGTGTGTATATATATATTATATATATATATATATATATATATATATATATATATATATAGAGAGAGAGAGAGAGAGAGAGAGAGAGAGAGAGAGAGAAAGAGAGAGAGAGAGGGAGGAGTTATTTTAAGGAATTGGCTCACATGATCACATGATCCTGGTGAGTATGAACTCCATAGGATAGGCAGCAGTCTCTCAATTCATATAATAATGATGAAACCTAGAATGTAAGATCTACAGGGCAGGACAGAAGACTTGGACTCAGGGAGGAACTTTAGGCTGAAGCCTTAGATACAATTCCTGAGTAAAGATTCTAGTATCTCTATTTTGCCTGGTAATAACAGACTACTTGTAGTTATAATGTGCCTGGTATATATTTTTCCATCCATCCTTTTTATTTTATTTTAAATAGAATTAATTTTAGAGCAGTTTTAGGTTCACAGTAAAATGGGGTGAAAAGTACAGAGTTCCCATAGACCCCCTGACTCCACACACACACAGCCCCACTATCCACATCCCCCATCAGAGTGATACCTTTGCTATAGTTTATAAACCTACATTGAAACATCACTATCCCCACAGTCCAAAGTTCACATTAGGGTTCACTCTTGGTGTTGTGCATTCTCCGGTTTTTAACTGTGAATAATGACATGTATCCACGGATACAGTATCATGCAGAATGGTTGCACTGCCCTGAATATCCTCTGTGCTCTATTAATTTCTGCCTCCCCTCCAATTCTGGCAACCACTGATCTTTTTACTCTCTACATGGTTTTGCTTTTTCTGGAATGTCGTGTAGTTGGAACCATACAGTAAGTAGCCCTTTCTGATTGGCTTAACTGAGAAATATGCACTTACGCTTCCTCCATGTCTTCTCCTGGCTTGCTAGCTCATTTCTTTGGGGTTTGGGGTTGTTGTTTTCTTTTTCCATTTTGACATTTGTATTTATTAGATGCTTGAGGAATATATTTTTCATCTCCAAGCACTTTAGATTAGTGTTTAGTTATGAACGTTTTTCCTATTACTTAAACACCTTAGCATGTAGAGAATGATTTTGACCCTACAAGGCAATCACCAAAAGGGTTTCTAATAGGGTCTAGTTAATGAAATCATTTGTTTTAAAACCATCATTAAGATATATGTATATTTTAAGTGGTATGCTTGTGGCATATAATAGTATAATATGGATTTCTAAACATTACATGATTGAAAAATCTTTGATGTACTAGTACTAGACATTTTTGACACACAACTTCTGAAACTTGTTGAAAAAGTAAAAAGCTGAACTGTGTGGTATCTCTCTTCTTCTGACCAGGGAAGCCAGGATGCTGACACTTGGCCTAGATAGGGATTAAACATACTTGCTAGTAACTTACAATGTGTTCTTTAAAGTCCAAAACTTGCCAGGAGGTGTTACCAGATGGGGTCTGGGTCTAGGGCAAGTCTGCCCAGGGACTGTCGGTAGTGGGTGGGCTCTTGACTTTGTGTAGGAAAGATTTCACAACCTGAGTCCAGATGGCTTTTGAGATTATGCTTAGTAAAGCTGGGGACAGTGGTCCAATTGGAATGGTTGAGCATCAACCTATGAACCAAGGAGGTCACAGTTCAATTCCTGGCCAGGGCACATGCACAGGTTGCGCACTCGATCCCCAGTAGGAGGCAGCTGGTCAATGATTCTCTCTCATCATTGATGTTTCTATCTCTCCCCGCCCCCCTCCCCCCCCCCCCCCCCCCGCTTTCCCTTCCTCTCTGAAATCAATTAAAAAAAAAAAAAGATGGGGACAGTGAAACAAAGGAAATGTTTAAGATAGAAGAAACAATAGGAGAGGAAAAGTCAGAGAAAAGGGGGACTTGTTGACAGGTTCAGGGGGTTAGCCTGGGTTGAGCTGCCGCTGCCCACGGATTTCCTGGTTGCAAGTCTCTTGGGGTCTCTTAGAGTTAGGAGATGCATGCCTGTGGGGGAAGAAGACAGGGAAGGGAAAGGAGCGGGCCTGCTCCCACGGGGAAAACATGCTGTGGATTCTTTTTCTTGAGTATTCTGTGTTGCTATAATTATGTGTGCTATCATTTAGCATACCCCAGGTCATGACTGGGTAAAGTCATTCGAAGAATTTCCATCTAGCACGTCCAATTACAAACAGGATATAGAACAGATTTTTACAACTCCCCTTTCCCCAATTGTTTGAGTAAAGGAAGAGCTTCCCCTCCCTCCCATTCAAGACATCACACACATTCCAACAATACGTTCTGGTAGACTTGATGCACGACCATTAACAAATAAAACTTTGCTCATAAATTTCTAGTGGAAGCCATATTTTTAATTTTAAGTCATTGACAATTTACCACATCCCTATAAATTATTTATTATGCAGGCTTTTTACTTTTTATTAGCAGGTTTAGGTATGACAGTATACTATGAGCCAGTGTAGAACAATTCCAGTAAAATCTTTTTGTCATGACATTTCACCCACCCCAATGCCAATGCCCTGGAAACCCAGCCACGGAGGGCACCTCCCTCTCCACCCTGGGGCCAGCCTGACATACCTTCTTTAACTCACTTCAGCTCACATTGTTTTAATCAGTGCTGGTTATACAAAATTCATCATGACTAGGATAAACTGAACAAATATTTTTATCGTTTTTGGAATTTGTGGAGCAGCTGTACCACATACGCTCTAGCAAGCTATTAAATGTTTGGAGTTAGTCCATCTATCACTTCTATTGCATGGCATTTAACTTCACCATCTGAACACTCCCACCCACCATTTTGAGTTGTCCTGAGGTTTTTTTCATCTCTTTTCACCTCAGTGTTCCTTTGTCTCCCCAGATATCCCTAATCTTTTTTCCTATCACTTCATCCTGTAGGAGGGGTAGAGTCAGTGGATCTGTGATAGATTTTTCTCAAGTGCTTTTACCTCCAACAGCAGAATCACACAAGAATCCCAAACATACGAGCCCCATTTATCATATCAATAATTTCTTGGGTAAAAGGCCTAAAGTTGAAGCATATTTGATCATTATATAATCAATCTAAAGGCGCTTGCATTTTCAACATTCTAGTATCCTTAGGATTATTACATTTAGTATATAAGGGTGATATTATACTATTCCCCCCTAAAGGTATTTTTGCATTACCCTGCCTTCTACCAACTCAACTCATTAGAGCAAGCATGTTCAATTCATGGCCCGTGGGCCGCATGTCTTGTTTATTTGGCCCGTGTTAGCCTTTGAGTTTGACAAGCTTGCATTAGAGGATTAGAATATGCATACTTCTCCTGAACTCTTAGAATGGTCCCCTATTTGGGGTGTATCTTAATTCCCACCTTCCTCCACCTAGTATCCACCTCCAAGGCCTATGTAGAGTCTTTAGGATTATGGGTTAGCCAGGGTAACCTCTGATCAAAACAAGTATTTGTTCTGCTCCCTGCTTTTATCATGTCCGTTCCGTTACAGACAGATTCAGCGCTGGTAACTTGGCAGACCATGAGCCTCATGTTCTTTCTTAGTTACTCTCAGTTTTGCCAAAGCAGCTGAAAGCAGCCAAGGCACAGAATTCTTGACTGACTTCCCTTTGGTCTGAATTTCTTTTTTCATCCATTGAGGTATTTCTCTCAGCTCCAGATCTACCCACTCGGAGTGGATCTGTTTATCCTCCTATCAGTGGTCATAGTGTCACGCAGTTGTAGGCTAGCCTGGGGGGAACTAGCCTGGGGCACGCTAGCTTGGCATCAGAACCCATTTCCTCATCTTCCTTTCTTCCCCACAAGGCCTTATCCATCATTTAATTATACACCAGGATCACCTCAAGTATCCTGCTCGGGGCACCCTGAAACACAGGGTCAGATAATGAAAAGCACGAAATGCTACATGGTGCACTCATATAAAGCTTTAATAAAGGCAAAAGGATGTAGCAGGAGATTTTTAAAAAGCGCCATAGACAAATGTAAGAAAGAATGAAGATGTCTAGGCATAGCTTCCAGACTGTTTTCTCAGACAAGTTCATGCCTCATCTGAGGATCTTGACCACCAAATATATATTTAGGCATAAGAAAAGGAGCCCCTGGTATTTCAACTCTGTCTCTGGCATCATAGCTGGCACTATCTATATATATAAAAGCCTAAGCATCCCTTAAGACCGAATGACCAGAATGACCGGGATGACCGGTCAGTCAGTCACTATGACGAACACCGACCAACAGGGGGCAGACGCTCAATGCAGAAGCTGCCCCCTGGTGGTCAGTGCGCTCCCACAGCCAACCTCCTGCAGCTGGCCAACCTCCCACCATCCCTCCCCCTGGCCAGTCCCTCCCCCCGGCCAGCTGGCCCTAATCCGCCCTGATCATGGCCAGTCAACCTCCCATGGTCCCTCCCCCTGCTCCTTCCCTTGCCAGCAGGCCCTGCTCTGCCTGACCCCAATCGGTCTGACCCTGATCCGGATTGGGCGAGATGGCCTCGATTGGCCCTGATCGCAGGCCAGGCCTAGGGACCCCATCTGTGCACGAATTCATGCACTGGGCCTCTAGTGAAATATAAAAGCGAAAAAGAAAGGAGGGAAGTTAACAAGGGGACTATTGTAGGTAGTTATTAGTCATCAAAGCAAATAGAATTTGAATGACTTTATATTAATTTAGGAAATGGCATGCTGGGATAATTGCAGCAGATTGCCCTGTTTTGACACCTTATGTTCATAGAGAACTGTAAGAAAAGTTTGACTGTGGACCTGGGCATGAAGTCAAGTTAGGCCAACCAGCTGTGTGGGTGTTCTTACTCAATGAGTTCCTTAAAAAAAAAAAAATAGGTCATATACTCGGCAAATAGACATAAGTCATAGCAATTAAATATCAGGAATGACACTTGTTTGGATGAATGTCTGTTTTTAAAAGTAACCTTCCCACAAGTCAATAATACAAGATACGGGAAAATGTAAAATTTAATGATTCTACTTAGTTTTACTGAGTGTCCAATCAACAATTGGAACAGTAGAGATGAATGTGGCAATTAAAACATTTTATAGATAGATTGAGATTTAGGTACAGATATATCTTGCTTACAATATAGTAATCAATCAATTGCAGAGTACACACACAGGCTCCTAAGTTGGCTCTGAGACAGACCGAAAAGCAATACCAGGGGCATTGAGCTTTTATTAAAAAATGTATCCCTACAGAAAGCCTTTCTGCTATATTGTCATTTGTTTAATATATGGCCTAGTCAAAACTTACTTATATCGAAATTAAATGGCAAGGTTTCTTTATATTCTCTGTGATAGAATGACATTTATCAACATATCAAAAGTTGGTTAAGGTTAATATTTGACTAAGAATTAAAGGGGAAAAATAAGTAAACCCACTGCGCTAAGGCTATTTCAATGTCCCCATTCTTGATTATTAGTGCATCAGATAGAGTACTGCTGGTTTCTCGACTCAAAAGGCATTGTCGTCATCCCTTCTTCATTTCCATGACAATAATAGTAAGTGATGTAAATTTATGAAAAACCTTCAAATGTCAGTTCATTCAGGCTATCACTGTCTCAACAACCTGCCCCGTTTTTCCCAGTGAGGTCTCAAAATACTCCTCTCCCTGTGGCAGACTCAACTGAATTTCATCGGTTAGAACTACTGAGAAAATTGTTAAATATTCGGATGTGATTAAGAATATATTATAATTTCCCTATAGGTAAAGATTTAAAGGCAACTCATTATATTGTATTTCTCTTCAGGTGTAAATGGGTCTAGAGCAGTAGTCAGCAAACTCATTAGTCAACAGAGCCAAATATCAACAGTACAACGATTGAAATTTCTTTTGAGAGCCAAATTTTTTAAACTTAAACTTCTTCTAACGCCACTTCTTCAAAATAAACTCGCCCAGGCCGTGGTATTTTGTGGAAGAGCCACACTGAAGGGGCCAAAGAGCCGCATGTGGCTCGCGAGCCGCAGTTTGCCGACCACGGGTCTAGAGCATCATTGCAATGTTAAAAGATTTCCCTGCTACCTCCCTCTTATCCCCATCCCCAGTAGCAAATGTGTGGATCAGGAACTGTTACACTTTTATATGCTGTACCACATAAAAAGAGACACCATGTGTTAAAGCTTGTAGTTCAGTACAGAATTACCTAACATGTATGGATTCCTGAAAGCTTTAGACATATTTAACATTTGGAGCAAGTGAATCTGTTATAAATGGCACCATTTGAAAAAGCAAGACTGTTTTAAGAGTATGCGAATGTTGGCTTTTAAATATACAGTTCTTCAAAGAAGAAACATTTTGGAAATAAGGAAAGTTTATATTTTCAGTAGTGACTTACAGAGTGTTGTTTTTTCCTCTTTAACTGAGAACAGCAAAGGTGACTGAACGTTGTAGGAAAAACTTCCTAATAGAGCCCTGTCTCCTAACCAAACTTCTTAGTTTTCAGATCTCACTCTGCCTAGTTCAATATTTCTCTATTCATCAAAGAATAGCTTTGAATAACTTGATTTATTAGCATTATGAAAAGATTTTTTTCCTTCCCCCCTTTTTAATTTACACCAAGAATAGTAAAAGAAATAGCTGCTTAATCCTTTTCAAAAGAAATGTCATTATTTCTTTTCAAAATATTTGATATAGTTTATGACTCAGCCATAAATCATCATGCCCAATGAACACAGGAACACTATTATGGGTAATCAAGAACAGTTGCTGATCCAAAAATTACAAATAAATATTTTATGTACACGGTTTATGTTGCAGGGATCCTAGATAAGAGAGTGTCATTGATTTTCCCATCTTCCTCAACATCTGGAAAAGCCCTACTCTAAGGAGTACCTTAGAGTACTTTAAGGAGTACCTTGTTTGAGAAGCTGACCTTATTCTTGCAATTAATTGTTCCCTCTGATTATTTCATAGTACTTTGTAGATTACTTTGTATTATTTATGTCTGATTTATTTTAACTCATATCTAAACTGTGAGCTCCTTCAGATCAATGGTCCTATTTTACTCTTGGGTGCATTTTTAACACCCATTAATTGATTCCTTCATTTGACAAACATTAATTGAAGATGTTTTATGTGTCAGGCACTGTGTTAGACACTTAATTCAAAACTGTGTTGAAAATATGATGGTTCCATTCTTCCTAAAGCTCTATTCTAGTGGAGAGGGCAGACATAGCATATGTTTGTTTGATTCTTATTAATAACTGATACCTTAAGATGAAAATATATTAGTATGTGATGCTATGATAGCAATAAATAGACAGATGTAAGCTAACAAAAGGGTTAGGCCTGAGCTGACATCTACTAGTGTAACATGAGAAAAAGTTACCTCATCAAAATGATGGCAGGGTGATATGAGGAAAAGTTTTAGAAATTGAGAAAGTGCAGGAAAATGTTATGTGGTGAGACCAACCATGGCTAGTTGAAGGGTCTGGTCCCAGAGAGATCAGAGCACAAAATGAGGGTTTGAGATGAGGAGAAGCTGAAGAGGGGGGTAAGGCTAAGCCCTTTAGGGTCTTGTTGGCCATGTCAATGATCTACTACATTATCCTCCAAGCAATAATAAATCACAGAAGTGACCGAAGGAGGCAATGATTGAATAAGATGTGCCTTCATTCTAGATTTTACATGTATGGAGAGTTGCAGTAGGGATACCAGATTGGAGCAGAATAGGAATGGATGGCGGAAGCTGGTGAATACTGACCTTAGTCCAGGGCTTACATGACCAGTGAATCGTTACATTATCCCCAAATAATCTGAGGGTTTACCCCTACAGATTTTTATAACCAAATGAGAAGAATCTCAGTGGGGACCAAAAAGAATTGCATTTGCATTTTTTATTTTTTAGTCTATAAGTAATTCATTGAGATTCTGGTAGTCAACAGAATTTGAAGAAGTGACAATGATTGTTTAAAAAGATTATTTAGAGACCATTAATTTAATTTCACTAATAGATGTGTAGATATGTACTGTTTACCCATCTTTTAAAAGCTGCTCTGTCAGTTCATTTGCTTTGTATATAGTGCAACTGAATGGACAATGGCCAGAGCATATATCAGACAGAACTCTGACCCACACAGCCTGCAGCCATAACCCAGGAAGCCAATCCATTACATAAAGTAACCTGCCCAGGAACCCAATCTGTTATCTATATATCAAACTTGGGAATCAGAATGCTCTCCCTAGTAACAATCCAAGAGTCTGATAAAAATCAGGCCAAAAAGACTAGATTTGATTAATAGCTAAAAGTTTCCATAATTTCCCCCAGATTTCTACTACCAACCAGAGAAAGCAATTACATACCCCTAACACAATCACATAAGATGCCCAGCTTCTAGTTAACCCATCTACCAACACCTACCTGTTCTCTCTGCCAACACCTACCACTCAGGATATACCTGAAGACTTTCTTTAATTGTATACCTCTGCCTGCTGTTGAATCTGTCAAACACATAAGTGATTATGGCCTTTGCTTCTTCCCTTTTGGTTGGTCTTCATGTATTTACACAATAGTCTCTCTCTAGTATAGAGAGGTCTATTGCAGAGCTAATGTCTGTTTGCTAGTTCTAGCAAAGCCACTTCATCAGGATCTGAGATAGTGAATGGATGGCTCATTACATTTTGAGTTAATATGTATGCATGTGAGTGTACGAAGGGAGGAGAGAGAGAGAGAGAGAGAGAGAGAGAGAGAGAGAGAGAGAGATAGATGAAGAGAGTATTTGTGTGTCATGTTCGATACATTTATATTGAGTGACCACAATGTGTCAGGCAGCATTTAATGCCCTTTTAATATATAGAGGACAAAGCAAAGATCCTTGTCCTCATGGAGCTTACATTGCAGGAAGGAAACACAATAAATAATGAATATAATAAATAAGTTTACGAGCATTTTAGGGAATGCGAGTGCTATTTAAAGAATAAAGGTAAAGGGATTGTCAGGGGTCTGGTGAAGAGAAAGTTAAAGAGTTAGTCAGGAAAAGCCACCCTTCTATGAAGGGGATAGTTGAGCAAAAACGTGAAGAAGAGGATGAAGAGTGAAACAAGCAGCTTTTTCAGCTGTGAAGAGCTAACACAAAAGGGCCTGAAGATGGAGAGGTGCCTGGTGTGTTCCTGTAATAGCAGACAGGTGAATGTGGCAGCAGATGAATCAGTGAAGGGAAGGGAGTAGGTGATGAGGCCAAGAGGTGGTGGGGGCCAGCTGGGGAGAGGGAGAGAGAGCTCTTAGGCCATCACTGGAATGTTTGCTTTTTAACTGAGTCCGGTGGGGAGTAGTTGCAGAGTTCTGAGCAGAGGGATGTCAGATTTCAAACTGAAGCTCTGCAGCTGCGTTCAGAATATGAGAGAGAGAGAGAGAGAGAGAGAGAGAGAGAGAGAGAGAGAGAGAGAGAGTCCTTAGAGTAGTTTTGTGTTTACATTTAAATATTAGTGTGGTCAATAAGATAGACATTCACACAGTGGCTAAAAATATAAGCAGACAATTCTGGAAACACCAATTCCAAAGGTGTTAGGGACCTGGCGTTCTTACAGTTTTCTCTTCCTGTCACCTTCTCCCTGTTCCATCCAACTAGCGACCAGGCCAAGCCAAGCTACCCCTTCTCTCTCAGCTTGACTACTCTAGAAATTAGGTGAGCCTGAAAAAGGACACATGGCCTCAAATAAACTTACATTAAAGCAAAAACATTCCAGCAATATCCCCGAAATTTAAAGCTCGGTTCACGAATCAAATGATGCCTGCACCCACTCCCTCTATAATTTTCAGTCTATATGACAATTATATCCAATATCACCCCACCATAAATAATTCAACCAGATGCATTAGGAAAGAATGAGAATCATCAGAGGAAATTAAATTATATACATTCTGCTGTAATTGTGGTAACTGCTAATTTGTAAGAAAAGAAAACTAGAACTAAAAAAAAGTGATTTCAATTTTAACATCAATTTTAAACCCCAAGGAACTTGCTCCCTCAGAGTATAGCCCAGGGACCATGGAGCCCAGACAAATCCTTGTAGTTTCATGCTAAACTGATGCTTAAAAGTAAGATATTAGACTGACACCAATAGAAAAAGCAAACACACATGCACAGAAAACTGACCTGTACCTAAATGAAAACCAGAAAAAGTGTGGTTCAGGGGAATTTATTACCTGAAAAGTCAATCTGTTTTCTAACTAATCTCATGTGAAGACAAATTTGAGGTGGAGAAATGTGAAATGGCTTAACATTTTGGCATCAAGATGCTATTGTGCCTCTTTGTATTTTCATTGAAAAGAAAAATGCAGGAATCCAGAAAGAATGCATGTCCCTTCGGCCTGGTTCTGGCCCATTGGCAAGGCATTCCTTTCTAACCATAAAGGTTTCCTGGTGATTGAGGACTATTCCATGAGCAGACCCCATTTAGATATTTGAGTTAAGTGAACAAAGAGTCATTTTCTGATACCAGCTTATCTACACACTTGTGGAACACAAAATTGCCATGATCAATTTTGGTCTTTTCCCACCAACATGTTTAACAGCGCTGAAGTTATTTACTTAAATTTCAAACTCATGAATTTCAACTAAACATTGTAAAAATAAAAATTGATGTTATAAATAACCCTCTAACAATTAAACTCATGCAATATACAGGTGAAAATCTATAAAAGTGAGATCCAAGGGATTAAAAACTCCTATGTTAAAATTATTGATTAAAATAATTCAATTCTTAAATGGAGTTTGAAAATCTGATTATCTTTCTGCCTTAGTTTTAAGTCCTTATATTGGAAACAGAATTAAACACACAAATGGAGACTCTTAAGGCACCATTAAAAGGATCTGAAATTAATTTCCATTTTATTGCAGAGAATGCATCTATTCTTTTTATTATTATTATTAACCTAATTCTGTCTGTGGCATATGGCTCTCAAAATGAAGGCCATATTTCTAAATCTGTCTTGCAGTCAGGTGTGTCCATGCAACTAAGTTTTCACCAGTCCTTTAAACCACTATTTTGGTTGTCTCTGTCTCCTAGCAGAAATCATATCATCAATAACACACATTATGAAAACAGCTTGTGTATCTTGAGTAGAGATATATGAATAAGTCTGCTGTATTTGAGGGCATATGGAATGTGACATCAGTGTACCTAAGTTCAAGTCCCACTGTAGTCACTTTCAGTAGTTACTAACTTAGGGCGAATCAGTCAACTTCCAGAGCTTTGGTGTTCTCATCTGCAAAGTGATGATAGTAAAAGTGATCTCATAGTTTTGATGGGTGTGAAAATGTCTTACAAGGTGAATCACTCTAGAAGTTTTAGTTACTATAGTGAATGCCTATCTTGAATATATAAATAGCCCTGTCCAGGTGGCTCACTTTGTTGGAGCATTGTCCTGTGCACTGAAAGGTTATGGGTTCAATCCCTGGTGGGAGCATGTATGTATGTATCAGAGGCAACCAATCAATGTTTCTCTCTTTCTCCCACCCCCTCTCTCTAAAATCAATAAAACAAGCAGATATATCATCAGGTGAGAAAGATAGATAGATAGATAGATAGATAGATAGATAGATAGATAGATAGATAGATATAGATATAGATATATGTGTGTTACATATATATTATATATATAAATTAAAGCATAAACTATTTACATTAACTTTATACTGAAAATATATATCTTATTGATGATCTAAAATTGATAGTCTTGTAGAAAGTCATTTTTGTTTGTTATTAATTGATTGGCAAATGATAGGTGGTAAAGATGAGAAAAATGAGTGTGATTTCTCTTTCAGTGTTTAGCCAACAGATACCTGGAATACAGGCATGCACGCAGCCTTCTATCGTACGAAAGCGAGGGGGTGGGAGGAACTTGATTGTGCTGTTTGTGGTGAGATTCTTCTGTGCTGTCTCATTTACTCTTTGTTATAAGCAACATACCTGTAAATGTTGACTCGTGCATCTCAGTTTTGATGTATACAACGTGTCTGGAGGGTATCAGAACAAGGCAAGATTCATTTAGCCAAGAAAACAGAATCTAATAAAAATCAAGGCAGCTTCCCTTAGTCTCTCGAGTCCTTCATCGGAGCACCCCATTGCCGGTCACTGTCTCATAAAAATAAGGTCTGGCCACATCCGAAAAGGCCAGTACTTGCCACTGTGTATTCCTTTATACCATAGGCTTCTACCACTATTGTGAAAGAATGTGCATAATGAATTGCATGCTTCTGTTTAGGGAAACATTTGTTCTGAGCTCTCTTAGGTTTTGAAACGAGCACAGCATCAAAAAGGTCTTGTTCTTACTGGGTGGGAAGAGGGATACGAATCAACTGCAACTAATCCCAAAGAACTGGCTCTCCTTCCAGATTCCCAGCCCACTACCCACTATTGGCGTATTCTTACATACATATGCTTGTGCAAACGTGTTTGTGTAAGCCTGTGTATACATTACATTAATGACATGTCACAATCGGCTATGTGCGTTAATGAAAACATTTACATCTAATCTCATTTCCTTTTCATTTATATGCATAATCCCTTTTGATGGATCCTACTAGTTGACTTGAGGTTCAGTAAAAAGTATAATTTTCTAGATTGGACCACAACTACAAATGAACCAAATCATCTCTCAATCTTGAATGAAAATGGAGGTAGATAATCATGAAAATACAGAAGTAATTTCTCTTTAAGTTTGGAGTTCATTTCCTTTACTTAATGTGCAAATGTACATCTTTGTAAAAGACTGAACTATCATGGTACTTTATTTCAAACTTATTAACAAAAAAGTAACCATGAAAATCTAACTCAGAAGAAGCTCAGAATTCATCTTACTTCTCTTTACTGGAATTCAAGAGCCACACTCTGACCTGGGACACAGACCAGGTCCCCTGACAGTATATAACATCTCCTGGGAAGGAATGTAGCAAAGAACAATATCAAATCTATTGAGGCACTGTTCACGCCCTGGCCTCAGGAGGCGGACAGCAGTGCAGGTATGCGTGAGGAACAGGACAGCAAGCAGGGAAAGAGATGTGACTTTCTCATGGCCTCCACCCCTTTACACAGACCAATTACTTAAGATTCTTGTGTTACTCAACAAAGAAGTCCTCCTAAAACAGGCTTACATGCTGACCCAAGCAAACAGATTAGAAAAATGTGCTTGGATCAAGAGGTGAAAATAGAAAGGTGTTATCCGTTCCCATGCTTCATAAAAATATAAATATGTATTTACATTTAATCTGAATTAAATATAAATATGTTGTATATATATTATATAATATGAACTATCCCTCTGTAAGTTTACAATGTTTGGAGTTCCAACCTTTACAGGTTGGATGATGGAGTGTCAATAAAGCTAATTAAACATTTCCATAGACCACAAAACTGAAAGGGACTTTTCATCTACCGTGCAAAGTGGAAAGCGAGATTTGCATCCAACAATGCCACCTGGTTCGTCCAGCAGGCTTTATAAGCTGGCAAATTGTTCTTGTGCAATAGCGGATTTTTATGAAATTAGGTGGATATTGTCAGTGTTACAATCAGCCACCTTTTTTCTCATCCCCCTCACATTGGAGCTGCTCCATTGTCACAGATGTTTCCCTCCTTAGTGCAGGGGTAAAACTGCCTTGACACAGGCAGGCAGCACTTGGCTCTGGAACAGTAAGTCCTCCACCAGGTTATTCCCTCAGTTTCAGTCATTGGCTTAAATAGGACTGTTTCTTCCAAGCTCAACAACACGGTATCCAAACACTCTTTCTCCATTAGTCACCTGGTTCCACACTCCAAAATGCAATTCAGACTTGGAAACAAGTGTGTATCCATGACCTTTTAGGTCTAACATGGTCTGGTGGAAAACATATTGGAAGAGTGTTAGTTTCACTAACTTGCTAGGTGACCTTTGACAAATTACTTGACCCCAATGTGCTTCATTTTCCTTTTTACACAGAGAACATGGAGGCAAATATATATAGCTACCTGCCCCGCCTGACAGGACTTTGTAAGGTTAAACCGAAGTAACTGTTTGTTTACATTGTATTTTGACATGTTGATGCTGAAATGTCCTCCCTTTCTATGCTGGTAGAAACATGTCACCACGTTTATAATAAAAATTGCTGAAAAGGGATTTGGTAGAAACACAACTTACTCCACTTTTACTCTCTAGAACACATTTATTCCATTAAAGATGATGCCTGGTATGTTCTTGAAAAATGGTAAAAGCACAAGATTCAGAATTCAGACCTACTAGTAGATTGAAGTTCTGACACAGCTGCTTAAAAGGTCTCTCTTCGTTTCCAGAGACTTTGTCTCACCTAGTGCCATGCATCTGGGCTCACCATGCCCTGCCACCTATGGGCAGCCCAATCCAGTGTAAGCGACAGTCTTGGCTGAGGTAGGGAGCATTCTAACAGCCAAAGGCGTATTTTTACTCCCCAAATTCAGTGACTCATAGACATCTGCTGGGCTCCCACTTTGTTCAGTTTGTCTATCTCCTTGCAAATAAGGTCCAGCAAACACTATGACCAGTTCGTGTAGCCAGGGTGTGTGCACTTCCACTCCCTGCTCCTCCAACCCTGAACCCCTCCGGAGTGAGTAGTACAAGTTTCCGTTCAGGTCTGGAATTCTGATCAAAACCCCACCCTCGCATAGTTTCTGGAAAACAGTAGGCAGTCAACATTTCTGAATAATTATGGGACTCTCTCCTCTGCTGTTGTTTCTCTGTCCTCCCTAAGACTATTTCTGAATTCCCTAAAGTTGTGCTGCTCCAGATTCCACATGGGAAGACCTAGATCTGACCATTTCTAGAGTCCGGCCACCTGGACACCAAGGCCTGATCACTGGAACCGCTGCAGTAAAATGTGAAAGCCAGATCAATTCCCTTGTCGCTATTCCATTTTGATTTCTGAATCTCCTAGAAAGCAGAAACTCCTCCCAGACAATCAGAAACATGTATTGATCATCTAGTATTTGTCAATCACAGTGGCTGGGAAGAATTATAATGAGTTAACATTTATTTAATATTTGAGTAGGTAGTGTTCCAATTTTCTTTTACACATAAGAGGATTGAGGCACAGGGAAGTTAAATTATTTGCTCAAGGTTACATAGCTAGTAAGTGGTAGGATTAGATTCAGATATGGGCGGGCTGACTCCAGAACCCATACTCTTAAGTGCTATGTTGAACTGAGACCAGAGAAAGATGAGATATTGTTTCCTGGAAGAGATCATATTTGAGATGTGATTGTAAGAATAAGTAGAAATGGCCCAGGCAATAAATTGGGGGAAAGGGCAGTCCCAAAAGACAAGCAGACCATGTTCAGAGATATGGGATCAAGAGAATACATGGGTGATTTGGGAAGTATGAGAAGTTTAGCAAAGGTGTAGATTAAAGGAGCAATGACAGAGAACTCTAGAAAGAAAGGAAAGAACAAGAAGTCTTGTCTAATATCTTAGTTTTGGGCGTTTTATTATAATGTCAATGAAGAAAGTTCAAAGTAGTTTAAGGAAAGGAATGACATAGACACTACCAACCTTGGACATGGGCAAGAGGAATCCTTGACCTAGAGCCATGCATATCACAAACATACACACAAATTCTACTGAAATACAGATAGTCCCCTAGTAACATGATCAGCTTATCCTGGTGTGACTGAGACTTTCTCAGTTTTAGCACAAAAAAATCCTGCATCCCAGGAACGGCCTGCAGTCCCAGGCAAACCAGTATGGTTAGTCTCCCTAACCTCTGTTATCTGTAATATGGCTTTCAGGGATAGCACACTATGACCCATAACCCTGAGCGTCCACCCCCATGACTAAACCCATTCAAGCTCCAGAGAAATGCCCCTCTACATAATTTTCCCCCATAATCTCAAAACAAAAGCCCTGCAGGATTATGGGTTGTATCACTGTTGACACTACAGACAGACACTACTTTGGGGAATGGCAGAATTTGAGCTGCAGAAATATTTAGGTAAGAAAAAAGGCAAATTTTTATCAACTTGTCAAATACTTCCCTTCAGATATCATAAATATAAGGGATTCTTGAATCTGTTTTATTGCTTTCAAGTTGTTTCAAGCATCCATTTTATTGTTTCTTATTGTATTTCAATTCAAGGTATGAAGGCACTCACAAAATGGTGTGGAAGATGCAATAGTTACACGTGACAACTGAGGAGTATTTTGCATTTTAAACAATTTAATAACTCTTAGACTTATGTAAGGAGGATACACCATAAAAGATGAATAAGTGTGACAAGTCTTTATATTTTGTGTGGGTCTAGATGTTGCTTTAAAAGAAGTCATAAGAGGTTATATGATTAATATTGATTCATATTATGAAATTAAAATATTTTATCTTTCCTGCAATAATAATTTATCATGTTTAGCACCACTTTAGAGTTTGAATATTACATTTGAAATTTATTCCTTTCTGATTTAAATATTTTTTAAGAATTTATTGATAGTTCCAATAGCCATTGTCTCAGCAGAGAAAAGTTTCTCCAAATTCCCATTAATAAAAAGCTATTTAGGAGCTACAGCAATTCAAGAAAAGCTTTCTAATTTGGTATTGCTATCAATAGAATACAAATATTGATAATAACAATATAATGTGTGATTTTGCTAAAATGAAGTCAAGAAACATAAAATTTATTGAAAAAATAAACATTTATTACTGAATTATACATACCATTATTTTACTACTTTTTCAATTATTATCACTCCAACATCAGAAAACCTAGACATGGGGACTAATAATTATTCATTTATCTGATAATTTGTCAAACAGTTGAATAAAACATAGCTTTGCAATATATTATGATTTTACTGTTAAGAAAAAAAATTTAAGGTAGGAGGATATTATTGATTTTATTTAACAGTTTGTTACATTTGGCTATCACTTTTAAATATTTAGACATGTGATATGTGAAGCCTCATTTTATCTTGTCCTCAGCCCACTACTCTTAGCAGCAGGCCTGGCACAGGTGATTATATATACATTTTGTGAAGACCATTAACAGTTTAAATCCTGAACTGGAGGAGATGGATAGTAAAGACAGAGAGATTCAGAAGATTCATATCAATTTGGAATTGGAGCTTGGGCTCATGATAACTTTGAGATTTATATCTTGTTTGCCAGAAATATGTATGCATATATATATATATATATATATATATATATATATATATATATATTATCAGCAGGCATGGCCCATCTCTGCAGGTAAATATCTGAAACTCCCATTTCTCACTCAAATTGCTTATTACAATATGGGTGAGCTTGTTAGTGAGGGATGGATTTGAAAGAATTTCCATCACATAGCCCCTATTTAGTCATAGAATTAAGAGGCAAGGTTTTCTGCTGAGTGTGAGTGTGGAAATGCTATAGAAAAGAATTTTTATAAGAGTAAAGAAGGTTAGAAGTGACTGTTTTGAGAAATGGAAGTTGTATCTCTATGGGGACCTGAGAAATTTCAGTAAGACAGCATTGGGCTTCCAGTGGAGACTAAAGACCATGAATCTATCATGATTGCAAACAAAATTATTGTTTATATAGAAACTAGAGGCCCAGTGCACGAAATGAGTTGCACTGGTAGGGTCCCTAGCGGCTGCCGGCTGCTGGCTGGGGCCTCCCTCCCTTCCCTCAGCCAGCCCTGCCCCCTGGTAGAACTCCCAGACAACTCCTGGTAGATGGGACAATTTGCATACTACGGTTTTATTATATAGGATTCTTGGCAGCCAGGCTGTAAGAGAGAGGCTGAATAAGTGTATTAATCCAGGGTTAGAATGTTTTCAGGAGGTACTGTAGAATTTTGTCAAGTTTGTATAGAAGGACTAATAGACAAGTGATGAGATATTAGCAATGTAGCGGTTTAACTAATGAAAATTTAGGAGAGAGAGCTAGATTGAGAGAGAGAGAGAGAAGAGAGAGAAGAGAGAGAAGAGAGAGAGAGAGAGAGAGAGAGAGAGAGAGAGAGAGAGAGAGAGAGAGAGAATTAAGAGAGAATAATTATGAGTTACATATCTCTAAGAGGTCAAAGTAAAAGAGATGTTAGCACAAAGATGTGAAGGAGCTGATGGGAGTGAAGTCGTGTTGGAGGCTGGAACATTGGAGTTTATATTTTGGAATGTTGTGTCAGTCTTAGTTATAACCTCTTCTAAGATATGACTGTGAGTATGGTTGGCTGCAGTAGAGTTGAGGTGTGGTTCATTGATAGTAACAAGGGCAACAAATTACTGTACAAGGTTATTGGATAGGGCTACATAGACATTGAAGTCATCTAGGGTGGTAGTGGGATTTGTGGGTGAGAGAAGACTGTGAGCCAGGTGCAATAAACAAACAGTCTGACCATGGAGAGGTTGGATGCCAGCATTGAGGAGGAAGGTGGGATAACATAATAGTATAAACTTGAAAGAGAAATATTTATCTGAGTGGGATGGAATGTCTTTGGAGGCAAAGAAGTAGAAGTCTAACATTCTTTCTAGCCTACAGAGTGTAGAATTTTTGACAACAAGCAATCTCCATTTAAAGATACTACAGGGGAAGCAGAATTCTTCCGAGGGTCAGGTTTTAACCTTAACAAGAGACTGAAGGTTTAGAACAGTTGCAAGTTTCTTTAGCATGGAATTGAACGTTATCTGGCTCAGGTGTAATTGGGTCAGATCAGGAGAATGTTGGGAGGTGGAAAGCGTATCAATGATAATAAAAATTCAAATTTTATTTCCTTCCTATGATCCAGCCACTTCCAAGCATCTTACCTGTAATTATCTCATTTTTAATCATCACAAGAACACCTGGGATATACACTCTTTTGCCTATTTATAGACAAAAGAACAGAGAGTTAAGCAACTTGCCCAAACTTATGCAGGTGAGAGGTAAAACCAATGTTTCAGGTGAGAAAGTCTCACACCTGCGAATATTCTTAGCCACTGTGCTGTAATGATGAAAAGATGTAAGTTAGGAGAGAGAAAATGACAAATTTAGGACCTCAGTTATGAAAACGAAAGGAAGATGGGCAGTATTGCATCCTGACTAGTAGTTTACCACAGCATCAGGACCAGAAGATTTATTTGGTCTCAATGATCATGCTCCCAGACAGGTGTAAGTGCAAATAGAATGGGTGCAACAGCAGCACCTCAAAACCTGCAGGCTTCAGACTTTTCTCAAAGTTCCATGGAAACTTTCAGTGAGTGCATGCTACATGCCTCAGGTGGGGAAATCTAATTCTAGTCCAAGTATGTAGCTGAAATAATTAGTCATTTAAGAAATCTTCATCCTGCCCTAGCCGGTTGTTCTGTGGTTAGAGCATCAGGCTGCAAACTGCGGGGTCCCAGGTTCGATTCCCTGAAGGGCACATACCTCACTTGCAGTCTCTACCCCTGGCCCTGGTCGGAGCATGTGCAGGAAGCAACCAATAAATGTGTCTGTCTCACATCGATATTTCGCTCTCTGTCTCTCCACCTCCCTTCCACTCTCTCTAAAAAAATCAATGGGAAAATATCCTCAGGTGAGGATTAACATGGGGAAAAAAAAGAAATCTTCATCATCTTTCCAAGAGAGGCTACAATCCCTTCTCCAAAGATGGATTTAAACAGTCAAACACCTTTGAAAGAATTCTAGTCTAGTTGTGCATCTAACTAAATTGGTTGACTTACCTTCCCCACTCTTCCTTTTCTTAAATAGCTGCCCATGATTTTTACATTTTGCAATAAGGGCCCAGATTGGCTAAATCACATAAACTCTGTGAATGTTAGTGCCATCACTTAGAAAATATAAATTGGAATCATAAAGGGAAATATCAAGCCATGAAAATGAAAACTATTGGAAAATTTAAAAGTACTAATGAATAATAGATAACAGTTGCTCCTATTAATCCTATCTAATAAAAGAGTAATATGCAAATTGACCATACTTCCTCTATACCTACAAGCCATGCCCACCAGCCAATCAGGAGCGAGTATGCAAATTAACAAAACCAAGATGGCTATGGCCATGGAGAGAGCAAGAGGCTTGGGTTGCCCCCAGCAATGGAGGAAGCCAAGCTTTCCGCCTGCCCTGGCGGGCCCAGGCCTCCACTCAAGGCTACAAAGTTTCAATTATAGAAGATAAATAAATCCCAACAAAAATGGTGGCAGCCATGGAGCTGGAGAGAGCAGGAGGCTTGGGTTGCCCCCAGCAATGGAGGAAGCCAAGCTTTCCAGCTGCCCTGGTGGGCCCAGGCCTCCACTCAAGGCTGCAAAGTTTTAATTATAGAAGATAAGTAAATCCCAACAAAAATGGCTGTGGCCACAGAGCAAGCAGGAGGCTTGGCTCCGCTCCAGGCAACAAAGTTCAATTGTAGAAGATAAATAAATCCCAGATACCAGGGCCTCCTCTTGGGTCGCCGGGGGGCATGGCCGACCTGCAAACCACCACAGGCCCCTTGCCCAGGTCTCCCCATGCCCCAAGGGAACCCCCACCCTGATCCGGGACACCCTTCAGGGCAAACCAGCTGGTCCCCACCCGTGCACCAGGCCTCTATCCTGTCTAATAAAAGAGTAATATGCAAATTGACCATCACTCCAACACACAAGATGGCTGCCCTCATGTGGTCAAAGATGGCTGCCCCATGTGGACACAAGATGGCCAGCAGGGGAGGGCAGTTGGGAAGGACCAGGTCTGCAAGGGAGGGCAGTTGGGGGCGATCAAGCCTGCGGGGGGGGGGGAAGTTAGGGGTGACCAGGCGAGCAGAGGAGGGCCATTGGGGGTGACCGGGCCTGCAGGGGAGGGTATTTAGGGGAAAATAGGCTGGCAGGGGAGTGGTTAGGGGGTGATCAGACTGGCAGGCAGAAGCAGTTAGGGGCAATCAGGAAGGCAGGCAGGTGAGCAGTTGGGAGCCAGCAGTCCTGGATTGTGAGAGGGATATCTGACTGCCCGTTTAGGCCTGATCCTGGATCAGGCCTAAATGGGCAGTCGGACATTCCTCGAGGGGTCCCAGATTGGAGAGGGTGCAGGCTGGGCTGAGAGACACACACCCCGTGCACAAATTTCGTGCACCGGGCCTCTAGTAAATAATAATAGCTTTCATATTTGGAACCCTTATGATATATACAGGATTTATTATTATTATTTACAGTTACTATCTCATTAAAACCTCATAACAACCTTTAGTTGTGAGTTTTATAGTATGTACACTTTACACATGGAGAAAATTGGGCTTCAGTGCCAGACATTAAATCATGGAGGTAGGATTCAAATCCAGTATGTATGACCTCAAAGCAATGCTCTTAATATATGCTATTCTCTCAAGGCCAATGAAGAATACTTTGGGTAAGCATAAGGGCTTATAGTGAGCAGAATTATTACCACCCACTGGTATACTCAGGTTTCAAAATATAGTGCCCCTAGCTATCAGGCTTAAATATAAACCATTTAATGCAAAAATAGAAAAATATTGTTGAACCTAGCACAATCAGTACTTCCAATATTATCTTCTAGGCATATCCATCTCAGCCCAAAATAACTAAGGCTTCATACAGCAGACGTATTTGAGTCACGCATTGTGTGCTTATAGACCCCAGGTGGCCCAAGAGGGTTTTGATTTGTGCTATTGCCATGGCATACTGTATTACCTTTGATTCTCAAACACTTCCTGGTTTGGACCATTAGTAATATGAACACCCTAATTTAACGTTTCTCACTAAACCTAGAGGGGCTAGATCCTACATTGCTCTTGGCTGTGACAGACTCTACCTGCATTCATAGAGACAGCACAGCCTCACAGTCAGTGGGATATCCATCTTCTAAAACAATGAAACATTTACAGAATACTCTGTATTCTGAAACTCTTCAAATAGGTTCTTAAGTTCACTTTAACTGGGGAAAAAAGCTGAAACCATAAATTACAAGCAACAGCAATTCATATCCCTATACTTTATGTGAATATGATTTAAATATCATTTTATTTATCATATTAAATGTCAGTACAGTTAATTTTGAGTACATAATAAATATGGGGTAACCTATGGTAACCTTTCCCTAATGATACATTTTTTTAATGTTGTCGCTCTAAACTTTTCACACTCAAGAAATTGCTCTTTGTTTGACTTTATCTTTACACTAAATTTGAACTTTCTCTTGGCTCTGTCCTTTGCATGGCAAATATTGTAATTTCTCCTGCCTAAAGCAATGCAGTTCTGAAGTTCCATTGTACCACCGTAAATACTATTATCTTTCTAGTTTTTGTATCTTTTTTATATTTTTTAAAATAAAATATTCATATAAGGATTTTAATTCAGAATGATTCACAACAATGAGACACATAAAGAGTTTGAATTTTGCTTTTTTTTTTAAGCCTTCCCAGTTTAAAAAAGTTTACTCAATTTTTCAAACTGAAAGAATTAACTAGGAAGAATGATTTATGCCAAACATGGAGAAATTTAGATCAGTACCTTTAACAACTCTGTTTTCTCCAAATAGGAAACAACAGCAAACAAATGAAGAGGAACTGTTTAGAGTAACTTGAAACTGTTGAAATACGGATAAATTCTTAAGAAAAAGTTAAATACCACTGACTAACATAATTCACACTCGGATGGATTTTGGAAAACAAAATGCCTTCTTTGATACACAGAGCTTTCCAGCAGAGGGCTCCGCAAGACTGAAGGAAGTCATATTCCACAGACTTGAGGAGGTTCCTCTTGTGAAGCCATTTTATGATTATATAAAACATAGTGAAATCGTGTTTTGAAACTCCACCCATAGCATTTTTCACACACCCCTACAGTGGACTGAGACGTTTTAGAAAAGTGTTGATCTAGTACTGATTTCAGTGAGATCATTAGTTTGATTTTAACCCTCTAAAGTACATGTAAACTCCTTGGTTTTTCCAGACTCTTGTCTGAAGATACAAAGCAATCTACTGTCTGAACTGCAGGGTTCATATGGACAAAAGAAGCTGTTTCCTTGGAAACAAGTCATTGAAAGCTCTTGGAACATCTCCTTCCTAGGAGTTAATTTGTTTCAGATGGGGAAAGGTGATTACTTATGAGAGAGAGAGAGAGAGAGAGAGAGAGAAAGCAGAAGCTCATAGAGACTTTCCTGTCATCACTGTTAATTTTTTCAAAAAAGTAGGGGGCAGCAGCAAGAGTAAACAGTAATGACTTTATCACTATCCAAGGTTGTAACTCTACAGCAATTCCTACCTATAAGTAGAAGAAACAGAGTAGGGATGGGAAGGCATTTCCTAATTGAGCCAAAGTAGTCAAAAGTGTGCTGACTATCCTTCCCGGTTTCCCAATTTGCTGGAAATTTTCCAATGCTCTGCTTCATTTTAATGCTGATCATTATAAAGTGCAGATGTTTACCACTTTGGTAGAATTACCTATAAAAGATAACGACCTGTCATTGAAGAAAGATGGAATTTCTGACTCATTGATTTGAACATTTTTTCCCAGTTGTAGTGGAGTATTAATCCTGCTAAATCTACTCTTTTACTTGACTCCTTGCCTTCTTTTCCCTTCTAGCATGTATTCATTAAGAAGTGTATCGTACTCAGGCCTATGGAAGCTTCCTCAATTCTGGACATGGTAGTATGTGTCCAGTAAGACTCTGTTGAAAGGTTGAGTTTAGAGCTATAGCAATGAATAAAACACACCAGTCCCTATATGAAACGTAGAACCTATTCTTTTAGATCACCTTTCTAATGAACCAAGTTAACCAAACAGTGATCACACCACAAATTAACTGTGATATACAAAAAAAACAAAAACAAAAAAACCCCACATATTTACTCATGCAACAATATTTCTTGATTGTTTACTTGTGCTACATATTGTTGTAAATGCTTGGATAGGTCACCAAACATAACTGTCCCAGACTTTGTTTTGCTTATAAAGAGATGGGAACATTACAACTGGAATTAAACTTGGGGCGCTACCATAACACCTCAAGTGTTTGCGTGCACTATGAGTGTCAATAACAAACCTTGACAGTTCTTAACTTGGAGTGCCAAAGACTACTCTGGTTTGGCCTGCTCAGATCAGCCCTCTATCTCTGACCACTGGACCTCACCATAATCATGGTCCTATTCTTGACTTAGTAAGTCACATGTGTAGAAATGTACTGCTGAATTTTCCTGGGTCCCATGGCTTGCCTGGTGGGGAAAGGGGAAGTAGAGAATTGAACCAGGGTTGAGGCCAGATCCTGTGAGTGGGATGTGATACCTTCATGGAATTAAGGGGAAAATGAGCTCCAGGCCAAAACCAGCAATGAATGAAGTAAGAAGTGGAATAGAAAGTGATACACACTAACAACTCAGAGGAGCAACTATCAAGTGAATAATACCAAAGTGGATTAAAAACAATCCTCAGTCTGCCCTAGCTGGTTTGACTCAGTGGATAGAGCATTGGCCCGGGAAGGGTCCCGGGTTAGATTCTGGTCAAGGGCACATGCCCAGGTTGCGGGCTCGATCCCCAGTGGAGGGCGTTCACGAGGCAGCTGATTTTTTGATTCTCGTCATTGATGTTTCTCTCTCTCTCTCTCCTTTCCTCTCTGAAATCAATAAAAATATATTTTATAAAAAACAAAACAATCCCTAGTCTCTCTCCCCCACAAATATACTTCATTAAAGTGGTTCTTATATGGTGGAAGATGTGACATTGTATTTGCTACAGCTAGTTGCATGGCTTTCTTCACAAGTGTCTATATAGTTAAGCATTCCCTTTTATGAAAGTGTCATAATTCTATCAGAAATTTGAAGTACCTGTCAAAATGTGAGTTCCCTGTGGGTGACAATTGTATTTATCCTATTTACTGTGATGCCCCAACACCTTGAATGATCCTTTGCATATGGATTAAGGGAGATAAAGATTTGTTAAGTAAATAAATAAATAAGTAGCTGACATTTAAAAAATTATTTTCCACAAAGAAGTTCGCTAAACTCTATGTAATTATCTTGCAAAGATACTTCCTTTTAAAAAATAGCATGTTTCAAGTAACTTAATTTAATTACTTTGGTTTAATTGTGGGGGGGTTATTTTTTTGAAGGCACAATAAAAATTAACTATAACCATGCTCGCTTTGGCAGCACATATACTAAAATTGGAACGATACAGAGAAGATTAGCATGGCCCCTGCGCAAGGATGACACGCAAATTCGTGAAGCATTCCATATTTTTTCAGTCTGTCAAATTACAGCAGGAAGGTTAGGGAGAGGTGGGGAAGATAAGAGATCAACCAAAGGACTTGTATGCATGCATATAAGCATAACCAATGGACGTAAAACTCTGGGGGGTGAGGGCATATATGGGAGCGGGGTGGGGGGGGCAATGGTAAGATATGTACACATATAATACCTTAATAAAAAAATTGGAAAAAAATTAACTATAACCCATGTGCAAATTCTCAAAATGTAGAAATTATGTGGCAGCTTTCTGAAATCTCTTTTTGAGTGGTCAAGAATTTTATTTTTTACATATTCCCTATGCTGTACTTTACATCCCCATGACTATTCTGTAACAACGAATTTGTGCTTCTTAATCACTTCACCTTTTTCTCCCATCCTCCCAACCACCCTCCCATCTGACAACCATCAAAATGTTCTCTGTATCTATGAGTATGTTTCTGTTCTGGTTGTTCTTTTTTATTATTATTCAATTGTTGAGAAATATATATTTATTGCCATTTTATTTTTCATCTTATTTTTTTCTTCTTCTCCTTAAAGAAGATCCTTTAACATTTCATGTAATACTGGTTTGGTGGTTATGAACTCTGTCTCCATGTCTAAACTTCAGTCAGAGCATCAACCACCGCTGTGGGTATCTCAAAGCCCAGGTGGGGCGAGAATTCACTTCCAAACTCACTTGTGTGGTTGTTGGCAGGGTTTAGTCCCCTGTGGGCTATTGACGGAGGGCCTGAGGTTCTCACTGGCTTTCGATTGGAGGCTGCCCTCAGCTCTCTGCCACAGCACAGGGCAGGTCCCAGCATGGCTGGCGGCTTGCTTCATCAGAGCAAGTGAGAGAGCAAGAGAGACCAGTCGATGGAAGCCAATATCATGTTATAGCAATCTCAGAAGTGACATCCAATCACCTTTGTATTCTGTCCATAGTAGAGAGTCACTTCAGGGAGAAGATGACATAAGCATGTGAATATTAGTAGACATGGATCACTTAGATGCTGTCTATCAACCATATTCCTCATTGCCATTCCTTTCTTATTTCTCTCAGGAAATACAAACTCTTATTGGTTTCTGAATTCTTATACTAGTTAAGTGGCTTCCATTTTGTGCCACTAATCACTTTTCTTATTAGAGTACTTTGTTATATACTAGCTATTGGCTATAAATTAATTCTCAATTTTATACATGGTATTTTTGGCTAAATATTGCTGAATGGTTTTTATCTCTGTCATAATCTCTCTTAATAAGAGAGAAGTTTCTTAGTACCTTTCTTTCTGTTCAAACTTGCACCTCAAACATCATGGGTACTCTAACCTGAAAAACCAACATAAACTTCCAAAATACCCCGCAGAAGAAAGCTCGTAAAATGACCCACCTTTTCTTTTCTCTTACTGGACTCAAGGTATGCCATTGTGGTTTTTAACAGTATAATTTTTAAAATAAAATTATACTACAACAACATATTCTTGAGATTAAGAAACAGTTCTTATGGCATTTCATCTGTATTTGCATTACTTTCCACAGAAAGCACGTAAAAAATGTTGATTAGCATATGGTTTTGAGGGAAGTACACTACAGAATCTTCTGCCATATAGATTAAAGCTTTCTACACTGAAAAATTAATCTAAAACTTACACTAAAGAAAGTTAGTTTATAAGCTAACACCCATTCTTCTTAATTAAAACCTAGATCCAGACAATAATTTCATAAAATATAGTGTAACAATTTTATTAAATACTAGAGGCCCAGTGCATGAAATGTGTGCACAGGTGTGTGTGTCCCTCAGCCCAGCCTGCACCCTCTCCAATCTGGGACCCCTCGAGGGATGTCCGACTGCCCGTTTAGGCCCGATCCAGCAGGCGGACTGATGTTCCAGCAGTCGGACATCCCTCTCACAATCCAGGACTGCTGACTTCCAATTGCTTGCCTGCTTGCCTTCCTGATTGCCCCTAACCGCTTCTGCCTGCCAGCCTGATCATTCCCTAACCACTCCCCTGACAACCTGATTGTTGCCTAACTGCTCCCCTGCCAGCCTGATTGCCCCTAACTACCCTCCCCTGCAGGCCTGGTCACCCCTAACTGCCCTCCCCTGCAGGCTTGATCACCCCCAACTGCCCTCCCTTGCAGGCCTGGTCCCTCCCAACTCTCCTCCCCTGCTGGCCTGAACGCCCACAACTGCCCTCGCTTGCAGACCTGGTCCCTCCCAACTGCCCTCTCCTGCTGGCCATCTTGTGGTGGCCATCTTGTGTCCACATGGGGGCAGCCATCTTTGACCACATGGGGGCAGCCATCTTGTGTGTTGGAGTGATGGTCAATCTGCATATTACTCTTTTATTAGATAGGATAGAGGCCTGGTGCATGGGTGGGGACCAGCTGGTTTGCCCTGAAGGGTGTCCCGGATCAAGGTGGGGGTTCCCTTGGGGCATGATGTGGCCTGGGCGAGGGGCCTGTGGTGGTTTGCAGGCTGGCCACGCCCCTCGGCGACCCAAGCGGAGGCCCTGGTATCTGGGGTTTATTTATCTTCTATAATTGAAACTTTGTAGCCTTAAGCGGAGCCAAGCCTCCTGCTCACTCTGTGGCCACAGCCATTTTTGTTGGGATTTATTTATCTTCTATAATTGAAACTTTGTAGTGGAGGCCAAGGCAGGCCAGGACTGTGGGAGCTTGGCTTCCTCCATCGCCGGGGGCAACTCAAGCCTCCTGCTCTCTCCAGTTCTGTGGCTGCTGCCATTTTTGTTGGGATTTATTTATCTTCTATAATTGAAACTTTGTAGCCTTGAGTGTAGGCCTGGGCCAGCCCGGGTGGCAGGGAAGCTTAGCTTCCTCCATCGCTGGGGGCAACTCAAGCCTCCTGCTCTCTTCAGCTCCGTGGCTGCCGCCATTTATGTTGGGATTTATTTATCTTCTACTAGAGGCCCAGTGCATGATTGAATCATTCACGTGTAGGGTCCCCTACACGCTTTTGCTTTTCGCGGTGGAGCTGGGTGCCTGTCCGCTGGTGCACCAGGCCTCCGGCGGAGGCTTCTGAAAGGCCTGGTGCCGGAGCAGACAGGCACCCAGCTCCCATGCTTTTGATGGTCCACGGCCGCTGAGGGGGGCTACCCTGC
This sequence comes from Cnephaeus nilssonii, assembly GCF_951640355.1. NCBI lineage: Eukaryota > Metazoa > Chordata > Mammalia > Chiroptera > Vespertilionidae > Cnephaeus > Cnephaeus nilssonii. Next base: position 42,263,625 of record NC_137089.1, read on the forward strand.
TGTTGAGAGGCGCAGGGGGCGGGACTCCTGCCCCCTGCGCCTCTCAACGGCCGCTTAGGGGGGCTGCCGTGGACACCTGGCTACCCTGCCATTGAGAGGCGCAGCTGGGTGTCCATGGCAGGCCCCCTCAGTGGCCACGGATCTGGCCGTTGAGAGGCACAGGGGGCGGGAATCCCGCCCCCTGCACCTCTCAACAGCAGGGTAGCCCCCCTCAGTGGCAGCAGATCCGTGCCTCTCAATGGCTGGATAGGCCACCCCGAGTCCCGCCCCCCAGCCTCCCGCCGCCCAATTGTGGGCGTAGCGGAGTGATGGTAATTTACATGTCACTCTATTATTAGATAGGATAATTGAAATTTTGTAGCCTTGAGTGTAGGCCTGGGCTGACCAGGGTGGCAGGGAAGCTTGGCTTTCTCCATTGCCGGGGAAACCCAAGCCTCCTGCTTGCTGCAGCTCTGTGGCCGCAACCATCTTGGTTGGGTTAATTTGCATACTCGCTCCTGATTGGCTGGTGGGTGTGGCTTGTGGTGTAGCGGAGGTATGGTCAATTTGCATATTACTCTTTTATTAGATAGGATAACCTGGTCAGGATGGCTCAGTGATTGAGCATCGATCTATGAACCAGGAGGTCACGGTTTGATTCCCAGTCAGTGCACAGGCCCTAGTTGCACTCCATTCCCATTGGGGGTTGTGCAGGAGGCAGCCAATCAATGATTCTCATCATTGATGTTTCTATCTCTCTCTTCCTCTCCTTTCCTCTCTGAAATCAATAAAAATATATTTAAAAAATAATAATTTAACAATAGACTGATATTAGCATCCTTAGTTCCCAAAATGTTGGGGAAGGGAGTAATAATAATTTTTTACACATTACACTAGTCAAACAATACTCCACATTCTTTATCTTTATAAATTCCACTGTAAAAATTTTTATGCATTTTTAAATACTTACCTTATTAGCTTATACTCCCTTACCAGAAATGCCTTATTGTTTCAAGAGAATCCAATGCTTGCCAATTACAAATGATTGTCTATTATAAGTAGACAGTGTCAAATGACAGTGATTATGTTCTTCTTTGAACATAGCTGGATTTTTTTATTTATTCCATTTAAAAATCATAAAAATAACTGAACAGTTATGCATTAAATTATGAATATATCATGCTTCTTCTGCAATTTTTACTGTTAGCATGAATGAATAACACCATTGTGCTTGATTTCAATCATTGATAATTTTTCACTGGGACAGTGTTGATTTGCAAGCCAATGCAATTGTTGATGATGCTGCAGAAAGGTTTAAACAACTTTGTCCCCCACCTGATAACAGAACTGCCATAACTGAAACGTACCATCTGCTGTTGTTTAAACAAAATGATGATTTAAACGCCCCACAAAATATATGCAAACTTCAGAACGCATTATTTTTTTACTACAAACATAAGAGCTATAAATTTTGATTCAAAAGAAGAAAAAAAAGAAAACCACAAAGTTCTTGAATTTCCTCTGAGATTTAAGTTAGAATCCAGATCTTCCTGAATTCAACTCTTTTTAATATTTTGCATCAGATTTTCAGTTGATCTGGTTTTCCAAAAGATATAAGTTCTGCTTTCATAATTCATTCCCAGTTTGGCCTGGAATAAGATAGCTTACCTCCACATTCCTGGCAAGAAACATTTCTTTGCTGGAAAAAAAAGTTCACCTCTTAACTGAATGTTTGGCTAGAGATCAGGAAAAAATAAGATCCGATTTCTTTTACACTTGACTTCCTTTTTCATCTGACCCTTATACAGAATTGTCTTTATTCTTCACTCTGTCAGCTGGAATATAATAAATTATGCCAGTTCCTGTTGATCTAGCACCCTTAGGAATTCTTAAATATATTCCACAAATAATGTACCTTTCAGTTCATTGAAATCGAGCAGCTTGAGAATTCATTCATCTCAAACAAAGGATGTGAAATGTGTCTTCTCCACTTCCTAAGAGGCCCAATGTACCAACTGCCTTTAAACTGGTGTTTGATTTTCCAAGTTTCTAACTAGTGCCAACGTTCCTTCTTTATAAGGTTGCTGACTCCTCAATTTTAGCCTCTTCTCTTTTTGCCTTCTGGGCCTGCAAATTTTTCTCATCCAAATTTTAAACTGCTATTGCTTTGTTTACATAAGTTAACAATCCCCTACCAACTCTCCTTCCCTCCTCCTCCCCCCAAGACAGCCTAGTCAAAAGGAGAAAATATGGAGGAAGGATGTTGAAAGCTGTGGGGTCTACAGCACATTGGTGTGAAGAAAATGGTGGTAATTGAGCCAGTGTTTATTATGCCAGTGTACGAATGAGAAAATTGAACTCTCTATGCAAAATAAAAACTTGACATTATTTCAATCCCATGATGAAACAAGACCAATATGCCCAGAAGAACAGTGTTTAATAAAATATCCAATTGTTGAAAAGTTATAAATGTGTTTGACAAAATAGAATACAAGAGCTTATGTTATATAGGAGATCTATTATTGCTGAGCTCAGATCTATATCTGTATCTCTATCTCTGTATCTATAGTTCTATCTGTAGCAATATCTAATCTATATCTGTCTATATCAAATTCTGTATATCTATATCTTACATAATAAAAAGGTAATATTTAAATTACCATCACTCCGCTACGCCCATGATTGGGCCAGCTGGTGACACAGGGGGCGGGACTCGGGGTGGCTGGGGTGGTGATTGGGCCGGCAGGACGCTCAGCGATGCGAGCTCAGCGTCTGCGCCATGGCTGTGCTGCGGCACAGACAGGCCTCTGGGGCTGCGAGCCAAGCCGGCGTTTTGGAGGTTTGGAGGCGGCGGGCGGTGGGCGGGCAGCACGGCTCCCCGGGGAGGAGTCTGGCGGCAGTTGGGCCGCAGGAGCACGTGGCGGCGGCCCCAGCATTCCTGGGCGGGAGGCAAAGGCAAGACCCTGGCCTGGGCTCCGGCCGAAGGAGGACCACGCCCCCGCCCCGCCTCGCCCTAGGGGCCCAGGGACTTCGGAGCTGCCGACCAGTGGACAGACAGCTTACACGTGCATGATTAAATCATGCACTGGGCTTCTAGTATAACTATATCTTTCTCTGTATCTATATTTACATGTATATGTATACCTATATCTATATCTATATCTACATCTATATCTGTATCTATATATCTATATCATCTATATCTATATCTGTATATAACTATACCTTTCTCTATATCTATACTTACATGTATATGTATGCCCATATCTAAATCTATATCCATATCTATCTATATCTATATCTATATAACTAATCTACCATCTATATATTTATATCTACATATCTATCTGTAGAGAGAGAACACCACAGCTTTGTCACTAATCTATGGTGTCTAACACAATGCCTTGAACATTGCAAACTCTCAGACCCCTTGTTTAGTTAGTTTGCAGTGAGTTTTTATTTGAGTCCAAAAAAATAAAACAAAGAATGTCTTAAAGATTCAATAGGAACAAAGGCCTTTGAAGTGTTTTCAGTTGAAAGTTCGGAAAAAGAAGGAAAATCAAGAATGTGTCAGTCAGGGCCTCATCAAGAAAGCAGTGATCACAGCAGCTATTTAAACAGAGAGAATTGAACATAGGAAATTGGTTACATTAGTACTGGAGGACTAAAGGCGAAACACAAACAAAACTGAAATAACAGACAATGATTTCCAGAGCAGCCTTCCTCTGTAGGACCAATGGGACCAAAGGGGACAGTTGGCCATTAGCCTCTGGGAGCTTGGAGCAGGGTTCCCACAGGGCTGAGACCCACACCTTCTAAGGACAGAGCAGCTGTCCCATCCAGGCCATCCTGTCCCTCAGGAACTCGGGAGAGGAAATGATGGAGCTGAACCTACCCTTCTGAGGAGCTGGGCGCCACTTGGCTGTGCTAGTATCTCTGATCTGGCTAGTTAGGATATAAAACAAACGAAAAGAAAGGAAATTTGAACTTATTACCACTGGAACCAACTGCTGCTGCCCCGGAGGCATGGAAAGTCATTCCCGAGGTGACACTGGAAGGGACAGCAGTGGAAGGGAAGTGGGTTTCCCTTGGTCCCCCTCCAGCCTCCCATCTCTCCTCATTGTCCAGACCTATTAGGACCTAACAGCTGGCAGATAAAAATATAGTTTGCTGTGTTCCAGCTCCCAAATCACAAACCAGAATATAGAAGGCAGTGAGAGACAATAGCTTGATAACCAACACAAGGGAACAGGGGGAAAAAACAGATATGCGAAATGACTGTAGTACACTGTCTTAGGGGGTGTGGTGATCAGAACTGTGGTGGGGGCTGGGGAAGGGCACTTAGGAAGCCCAAGAAGTCAGGAAACTCTTTGCCCTTTGTAGAGCTTTCACATCTGGTTCAGACTTCTTTCTCCACATCACAGACACCACTCTCCTTGTCTGAGGCCTGCGATGAGTCCTCTTTGGCCATGGACTGAAGTTCAACCATGTTGGCCTTGTGCTCGTGTCCCTTCACGATCTGCCTCCTTCCTTCCTCTCCCTCTCTTCCTCACAAGGGCCCTAGCTCCAGTTCCCTTAAACGACTTATCAGTTACCTGACATGACATGTGGACACACTGCACACGGTGTCCACTCTTCCCAGAGCACCCCTATTCATCATTCAGGACAGAATCTAATTGTTCCCTCCAGGTGAGCCCCTGTCTGTGCAGCCAGCACCTCTAATAAACCATCTGCCCAACTCTTTTTACTTTTCTGACCTCCTGTCCTGCTTCCTCTTCCTGGTTCACTCTGTGTCTGCCACGTGTGCCTCTCTATTCTTGTCTAGAGTTTGGCATTGGCTTCTGCCTTCCTTGAAGGGCTCTTTCCCCAGATCACCATGCAGCTCACCCCTCACTTCCTTTGAACCTTTGCTCAAATAAATGGCACCTTCTCGAACAGGCTTTTCTTTACCATCATTAAGAAAATTGTAGACTGCAAACCCATTTGCTTTCACTCTCTGTCGCTTGCTTTATTTCCCTACACAGACCTTATCACTTTCTAATATACTATATCATTTATGACATCTGCTTCCTGAAAGCAGATGTTTGGTCTCTTTTGTTTGCTGTATGTCCACAGCACCTGGACAGGGCCAGTCACATGCTAGGTCTCAGAAAACACTGTTGAATAAATGAATGAATTATGGTTGAATAAGGCATTGCCAAGCACTGGGGTGCTGAAAAAAAATGATAGCTGCCCCCCCAAAAGGCAATGAAGCATAGAAGCAAAAACCAAAGAGTATGGTGGGTTTGGTGGTCACTGGTGAGCAGTAGGAGGTAGTTTTAATAGGATGCAGAAACCATATTTACAAAGCTTGAGGAGTGTGAGTGTTAAGGCAATGAATTCAACCTCTTTTTTTGTCAAAGATATTATTTCCTGAATGTATGGAAAGACAACGTAAGCACTTTTTTTAAGAAGAAAATTTGAGACTATTTTTGGAGTAACACCAAATAAGAATTTGATAGTTTTTGGAACACATTCTTGAAGAAAAAGGAGGCAATTGATTATGAGCATAAGTAGCATAGTTAAGATTAAAAAAATAAATACTCATTCTCCTCTGGGACTGGAGGAAAAGCAGAAAAGTGAAGGTAAAATGTTTGTTTCAGGGGAAAGAGGATAGTTGCAGAATGCCTATGAATTAATGAGGAAGTTATGGAGTCAGGTTATACCATCTGGTCAGATGCTCTGCAATACAGCACAAGGACCCCAGAGAGAGAATCACCAGGGCCCAGAAGACCTGTCCTGCTCCTGCTTCATGGGACCCTGCTGGGGCCATTCACCTGGTTCCTCCACTTCCCACAGCAGCATCTCCCAGGGCAAGTGCAGAATTAGAGCGAAGAGATTTGTATTGGTCAGCCAGCATTGTTTCTGACTTGAGATGTGGCAGTGCTCTGAGGGCATCTGGTAGAAGCAAGGCCAGTGGGCTTAGTATTCCCTCCACTCTCTCCTCAATTCACCTTGTGAGGCAACCTAGTGATTCTGTAAAACTCAAGGGACAATGCTGAGACTCCAGCCTGTCAAAATCACTAGGATTTTGTTTGTTTGTTATTATTTATTTACGAGAGAGAGAGAGAGAGAGAGAGAGAGAGAGAGAGAGAGAGTTTGTCATTCCACTTATTTAAGCATTCATTGGTTGATTCTTGCATGTACACTAACCTGGGATCGAACTCACAACCATGGGGACCATGCTCTAACCAACTGAGCTACCCAACTAAGACCAAAATCACTTGTTTTTGAGAGTAATAAATTCATTAATTTAAGTGTACAACTTCTGTGATTACATGCTGAGGGGTTATTTTCAAAGAGTTTAGATTATTTACAAACATTATGGAAGTGCTTGAGTTTCTGAGGTCTGTGTGGATGCAAACATGTGAGCAGATTAACATAATGTTGGTGTGCCAAAAAGTGAACAGAGAACTTAGTTTGCATCCATATAAATCTCTGGGATCTTTATCAGGTGTCCTTTCATTTCCTTTTATATTAAATTCAGATATTTAGGGACACTAAAATCTGAGATCCCTGGTATTTTAAATGTGCTACTAATATATTTAATTTTCTCATGTCATTTCAACTCTCTCTATATATAAAAGCCTAAGTGACTGGAATGACCAGAATGATCGGTTGCTATGATGCGCACTGACCACCAGGAGGCAGACGTTCAATGCAGGAGCTGTTCCCTGGTGGTCGGTGTACTCCCATGGCCAACCTCCTCTGACCAGCCAACCTCCTATGGTCCCTCCACCCGGCTGGCAGGCCCTGATCGCCCGATCAGGCCGGGCCCTGGGCTAGGATGGGGAACTAGGGTGGGTGGCAGTGGGTGTGGCCCCATTCCCAGGGAGGCCGAAGACCGGCTCCCTCCTCAGGGCTGGCGGCCAACCTCCTGTGCCCTGTCCCTTCCCCTGGCCAGCAGGCCCCGATCAACCTGCCACCCACCCACCCAGGGGTGGTGCGGCAGCAAGAGAAAGAAGAAGCGGGGAGGCGGGGAAACGCACAGTGGTGGAGTGCCGACAATGGAGATGTCAGCATCCGGTGTCCATTCCTTCTGTAGCCAGCCCGGCTACTGTCGCCTCCTCTCTGGCTTGGCCTTGATTGACCTGGCCCCGATCAGCCATGATCACAGGCCAGGCCTAGGGACCCCACCATGCATGAATTTCATGCACCTGGCCTCTAGTTTCAAAATAAAATTTAAGAAATAAAATGCAATTTGTCATTTTACAGATTACATATACAATTTTAAGAGGTATAAAATTAAGAATTGTTGATAGGAAACAGTATTAAATAAATTACACATTTAAAAAAACTCATTATGAAAACTCTAAATTTTTGAAATCAGCATATTCTCACCTGTTGGTTATTCTGGATTCAACCATTTCCACAGTTGTATATTTATACTATTTAGCCATCAGCCACATTTTTCCATTAATCAAGTTTTATACACAGAGAAAAACATAAACATGCTCTTCAAAAACATATTCAATTTATAATCCAGACCCACATTACTTTTATAAACACTTCTTTTTTTTTTTTTTATCAATAGAGGAATCTAAATGGCATGCCCAAAGTACATAGCTAGCAGAGATATGCAGGATTTGGCTTGATTTGGTTATGACTGTTGAACATATGTACTCATCTGCTTCTCTGCTGTGTGACCTCTAATGTCACCTAATATTTTCTCACTGTCTTTTGAGTTTAGAAAGACATGCTGCCAGGATGTAATACTTTTCTGTAGGGTAAACATTGACGTGCTCATTAAGTTCCCCTACATTGTAATTGTGACTCATCTTTTGGTTATTAATAACAGCTAAAGTAATAAGACTTGTGAAGTAGCTCATTGCCACAAAAAAAGTTTTTGTAAATGTTGAAGATATAAATGGCTGCAACAAGAATAAAATATATATACTAGTAAGAGTATTGAATTTATTGTGTGTTTTTAAGTAAAACCTATGATGTACTGGGAATGACCATAATTACTTAAATTGAAATCAAGAAGGGTGACCATGCTTTTTCAAAGTTCTGATGCTCTTCTATTTGAACAAAGACCCCCTCACCAGAAAGCATGCTTCATGAGGGCAGATACTCTGTTCTGCCCATTATGGGAGCTCAATATATATTTGAATGAATAGGATAGAATAGAATAGAATAGAATAGAATAGAATAGAATAGAATAGAATAGAATAGAATAGCTCTTATGTTATACCCAACATTTTGATTTCCACACAGCATACTTTCTGTTATATTCCAAAATATTCTATTAGAATCAAAAGTAACTCAATATCTGAAGACCGTTGAAACAAAAGTCTGTGGAAATTTATTATTTTTATTTTTAAATGTTCTATTACCCTGAACATTCATCCACAGGGAAATGTTTTCCTAGGCTCTGGCTACATGACCACAGGAGAATTGGACCACTGCTGAAAAACTAATTGAACAATCCAGCCAGTCTGTTGTGCTGAAGGCTGTTTAACACATCACGAATGTCAGGACTGGTTCCCCACTGCTAAGGCAGGCACAGAGATGAGTCACCAGTCACTGTGCCAAGGCAGTTTTCAGATTCTTCATTGTTTTAGTACTCAGACCAGGGTATTTGATATTCATGAGCATCTCACATTATTCATCAAAAATATGAGAGCAACAGAAGTTACACTCATACTTGAGACATCTAGCCCTGGTCGGGTGGATCAGTTGGTTGAAGCATCCGCCCATATACCAAAAGGTTGTAAGTTCAAATCTCATTTGGGGTGCATACAGGAGACAACCAGTTGATGTTTCTCTTTCACATTGATGTTTCTCTCTCCCTCTCTCTCCCTTCCTTTCTCTCTCAAATCAATAAAAACAAAATCAATAAAAACATATCTTTCAGTGAGAATTTGAGAGAGAGAGAGAGAGAGAGAGAGAGAGAGAGAGAGAGAGAGAGAGAGAGAAAAGAGAGAGAGAGAGAGATGGATCCAAGGCCCTTGAGCAACTACAGGAAGAACAAAAGCAGAGTGGCTCAGAGGTCAATGGAAGTGGCCTTTCTGGGGTATTTTCTGACTTCTTTGTTCAAATTCAACAGCTTTAGGTACATCCTAACACCTTTAATGAAATTTGTTGTCTTCTAGGAAAATTAGTTAAAATCTAAACTTAATGGATTTTTAGTTTGACCATAAAGCAAGAGAATCACAGAGAATTCAATTGCCATGTCTTAGTATAATCCACGTAGAGCTGGGCTGGTTGGTTCTTTCCTGGGAGTTGGCTTCAGGATCGTATTTTATTAAAAGAACTAAGAATCCAGCAATAGCAACAGATTAATTTAAAATAAATGTTTTAGTAGTCCTAGATGGGATCCTAGAACAGAAAATGCAGAAAATGGCATTAGCAAGAAACGAACAAAAATCTGAATTTTTCTCCTTATTTTCTTATTGGTTCCATTTGTCAGCCTTGTTATACATGAGGGGAGCTACCTAGGGGTGTGACTATCAGGAAGTAAGGGTCATTGGAGGGCATTTTGAAAGTTGGCTATTATATGTGGTTTTTTTTAAAGTATATTCTGCAATTATTGGAAATGGTGTTATAAATATGCATGAGCTCAAGCTGTTAATTTGTATTACTCAAATCTTTTCTTTCTTTAATTTAAAAATAATATATAACATACACACAGTAAAACATGCGAATCTTGAAATTGTATAAATGCATACACCTATGTAACTGCCACCCATATCAAGAAATGGGACATTACTGGCACCAAGAAATCTCTGTCAGGCCCCCTCTGAGTAACTGCCTCCCCAAGGGAACCATTATTTTGATTTTTAAAATTGTTTGTATCTTTGTTTTTTAGAAATAGATGAAGTGGGAGGGAAGGAAAAAGTGAAAAACATCAATCGGTTGCCTCCTGCATTCACCCCAACTGGGGATTAAGCCCACAGCCTGAGTATGTGCCCTGACTGAAATTGAACCTTCAGCCTTTCTGTGCAGGGGACAAAGCTCAACCAATTAAGCCATACCAGCGAGAGCTATTCTGACTTTTAACACTATGGTTTTCCCTGCCTTTTAAAAATTACAGAAATAAAACTACAGAGTATACACTCTTTTGTGCAATTTTAGGAGATTAACCATGTTGTTGTATGTGTCAGTGGCCTGTTTGCCTTCACTGCTGTATAGAATTGGACTGTATAATTGCATGAGAACACTTATACTTTAATTGTTAAGGTATATTTGGGTTATTTCTAGTTTGCAGCTATGACAAAGAATCCAACTATAAAAATGTTATATATGCATTTGGCATACAGATGCTTGCGGTTCTATAACCCTATGTCAAACTTGGGTGAAATTGCTGGGTCAGAGGCATAAATACGTTTAATTTGAAAGGTATTTTCAAATATTCTTCCCAAGTGGTTTGACTAAGTTAAATTTCTTCCATAGTTACTCCACATCCGCACCAGTCCTTTACAGAGAGTTTCATATATTTTTAAATTTTAGTTCTCTGATGTATGCATAATAGAATTCCAATTAATAAACAGAGAATGATAGTAATAGAAAATGATCAATTAGCAAATAAATCAGTAATAATTGTTGCAGACAAGAATCATTAACAGGTGCCAAAATTAGTGGGCAGAAGTTGGATGAGAAGCCTAATATTTCATATTCTCAAGGTAGTCTCTCTTACTGACTTAATAATTACAAAGGGAAGATAGTAATTTGACAGTGGTAAAACCTCTAAAGAACTATTTTAAAGACTCCAGTTTAACCAAATGCCCAATTTAAAGTCCCCAGCAATGGTTGATATAGACATCATATACCTACAGACCATGCATTTAGTAGCACTCAAAATCCCTTCTGCGGTATTCTTGCAAAAAATGCATAACTTAAATTATGAAGAAACACCATAAACCTAGGTTGAGGAACATTCTACACAATAAGTGACCAGTAATCTTCAAAAGTGTTTAAGGCATGAAAAACAAGGGAATTACAGAACTTCCCAGGATGGAGGAGGCTGACAGTCAGCTGAACACAGTGCGTTATCCCAGATCAGGAAAGAGGCGACTGGTGGCATTCCACTACCTCAACTTCAAATTCAATTTGGAAACATTTGAGTGAAGTTTCTTCATTGACTACTAGTGATACTGATTTAATTTCCCGACTATGATTTTTTTACTCTGGTTATGTAAAATGTTAAAAATGTATGGGAGCTTTATAAACTTGTTTAATATATTATTATTATTTCAGAATTTAAAATAAAAAAATTATGCAGAATAGTGGCATCTACTTAAATGAACATTAAAAAATTAGGGTCTCTTTTCCCTGTGAAGTATCTATCACACTGCATTTAAAAAGGATATAGCCTGGCCAGTGTGTCTCAGTGGTTGAGCATTAGCCCATGAACCAAGAGGTTTGATTCCTGGTCAGGGCACATGCCTAGGTTGTGGGTTTGATCCCCAGTGTGGGGTGTGGCAGGACGCAGCCGATCAATGATCTCTCTCATCATTGATGTTTCTCTCCCTCCTTCCTCATCTCTGAAATCAGTAAAAATATATTTAAAAAAAATAAAATGAAAAGGAGATAGCCCAGCTGGTGTGCTCAGTGGTTGAGCATGGACCTATGGACAAGGAGGTGATAGCTTGATTCCAGGTCAGGGCACATGCCCAGGTTACAGGCTCCATCCCAGGAGGGGGCGTGTGGGAGGCAGTAGATGGATGTTTCTCTAGTCATGGATGTTTCTATCTCTCTCTCCCTCTTTCTTCCTCTCTCTAAAATATATATATTTTAAAAATTACAGAACTCCTCCATCCTGGGAAGTTTTGTAATGCCCTTGTTTTTCATGCCTTAAACACTTTTGAAGATTACTGGTCACTTATTGTGTAGAATGTTCCTCAACCTAGGTTTATGGTGTTTCTTCATAATTTAAGTTATGCATTTTTTGCAAGAATACCGCAGAAGGGATTTTGAGTGCTACTAAATGCACGGTCTGTAGGTATATGATGTCTATATCAACCATTGCTGGGGACTTTAAATTGGGCATTTGGTTAAATTGGAGTTTAAAATATATATATATATATATATATATATATATATATATATATATATATATATATATATATGAATATAAAAGACCCATTTGTACAGATATGAAAATATGTTGGTGAAATTCTGCTCAAATTAAAAAAAATAGTTGCAGAGTAATGTGTATTATTCTGTGTATATACCAAACAAATTATATATTGTTTTATATGTAAAAGTTCTGGAATAATTCAAACAAAACAATTCACTACTTCTGTCTTAATTAGAGTTGTGAGGAAAATGAAAGGAATGTTTCATACTTTATTACATACACTTTTATGTTCTTTAATTTGATAACAAGAATGAATTTCTTTTATCCTTTAAAAAAAACAACCGAAGAATAATAGAGGAGAAATCGCCATTTACTTTCCATTTGCTTATAGGATTAACATAAATTTTAAAATATAGTATGTATTGTATCTATCTTATCCTTCAAATGTTAACCTTATTTTCCACCATTTTTTTTTTACTTTAGCTTTTATCTTTGTGAATAACATATTCCCTTGTTTTAAAATAACTTGCTTTTATTCTCTTTCCCATTATATTTTAAAATTAGAAATAGAAAGCTGTACCATAAGGGAAATGTCTGGGAATGCTAGGATTCCCAGTCACTGGGGACTCAAATAATTTCTGTATTACTGAATGGCAGCTTGTGAGGATGGCATTCTTTTTAAACGCATTCATTCACTGGTCTGTTATTCTTAACCCAACAATCCTTCTTCCAGATGACTCAGCAGAGCCAGAGTTAGGCTCATGAGCTCAGCAGGGTTCCTGTGGAGGTTTCTGCTCTGAGGGTTTCTGCTCTGAAGTTGGATTCTCTGTATCCTCCTGTCTGTGCCCAGTCCCTCCTGTCTGTGCCCAGTCCCTCCTGTCTGTGCCCAGTCCCTCCTGTCTGTGCCCAGTCCCTCCTGTCTGTGCCCCCAGTCCCTCCTGTCTGTGCCCAGTCCCTCCTGTCTGTGCCCAGTCCCTCCTGTCTGTGCCCAGTCCCTCCTGTCTGTGCCCAGTCCCTCCTGTCTGTGCCCCCAGTCCCTCCTGTCTGTGCCCAGTCCCTCCTGTCTGTGCCCCCAGTCCCTCCTGTCTGTGCCCCCAGTCCCTCCTGTCTGTGCCCAGTACCTCCTGTCTGTGCCCAGTCCCTCCTGTCTGTGCCCCCAGTCCCTCCTGTCTGTGCCCAGTCCCTCCTGTCTGTGCCCAGTCCCTCCTGTCTGTGCCCCCAGTCCCTCCTGTCTGTGCCCAGTCCCTCCTGTCTGTGCCCCCAGTCCCTCCTGTCTGTGCCCAGTCCCTCCTGTCTGTGCCCAGTCCCTCCTGTCTGTGCCCAGTCCCTCCTGTCTGTGCCCAGTCCCTCCTGTCTGTGCCCCCAGTCCCTCCTGTCTGTGCCCAGTCCCTCCTGTCTGTGCCCCCAGTCCCTCCTGTCTGTGCCCAGTCCCTCCTGTCTGTGCCCCCAGTCCCTCCTGTCTGTGCCCAGTCCCTCCTGTCTGTGCCCCCAGTCCCTCCTGTCTGTGCCCAGTCCCTCCTGTCTGTGCCCAGTCCCTCCTGTCTGTGCCCAGTCCCTCCTGTCTGTGCCCCCAGTCCCTCCTGTCTGTGCCCAGTCCCTCCTGTCTGTGCCCCCAGTCCCTCCTGTCTGTGCCCAGTCCCTCCTGTCTGTGCCCCCAGTCCTTCCTGTCTGTGCCCAGTCCCTCCTGTCTGTGCCCCCAGTCCCTCCTGTCTGTGCCCAGTCCCTCCTGTCTGTGCCCCCAGTCCCTCCTGTCTGTGCCCAGTCCCTCCTGTCTGTGCCCCCAGTCCCTCCTGTCTGTGCCCAGTCCCTCCTGTCTGTGCCCAGTCCCTCCTGTCTGTGCCCAGTCCCTCCTCTCTGTGCCCCCAGTCCCTCCTGTCTGTGCCCAGTCCCTCCTGTCTGTGCCCCCAGTCCCTCCTGTCTGTGCCCAGTCCCTCCTGTCTGTGCCCAGTCCCTCCTGTCTGTGCCCCCAGTCCCTCCTGTCTGTGCCCAGTCCCTCCTCTCTGTGCCCCCAGTCCTTCCTGTCTGTGCCCAGTCCCTCCTGTCTGTGCCCCCAGTCCCTCCTCTCTGTGCCCAGTCCCTCCTGTCTGTGCCCAGTCCCTCCTGTCTGTGCCCAGTCCCTCCTGTCTGTGCCCCCAGTCCCTCCTGTCTGTGCCCCCAGTCCCTCCTGTCTGTGCCCCCAGTCCCTCCTGTCTGTGCCCCCAGTCCCTCCTGTCTGTGCCCCCAGTCCCTCCTGTCTGTGCCCCCAGTCCCTCCTGTCTGTGCCCAGTCCCTCCTGTCTGTGCCCCCAGTCCCTCCTGTCTGTGCCCAGTCCCTCCTCTCTGTGCCCCCAGTCCTTCCTGTCTGTGCCCAGTCCCTCCTGTCTGTGCCCCCAGTCCCTCCTCTCTGTGCCCAGTCCCTCCTCTCTGTGCCCAGTCCCTCCTGTCTGTGCCCCCAGTCCCTCCTGTCTGTGCCCAGTCCCTCCTGTCTGTGCCCCGTCCCTCCTGTCTGTGCCCCCAGTCCCTCCTGTCTGTGCCCAGTCCCTCCTGTCTGTGCCCAGTCCCTCCTGTCTGTGCCCAGTCCCTCCTGTCTGTGCCCCCAGTCCCTCCTGTCTGTGCCCCCAGTCCCTCCTGTCTGTGCCCCCAGTCCCTCCTGTCTGTGCCCCCAGTCCCTCCTGTCTGTGCCCAGTCCCTCCTGTCTGTGCCCAGTCCCTCCTGTCTGTGCCCAGTCCCTCCTGTCTGTGCCCCCAGTCCCTCCTGTCTGTGCCCCCAGTCCCTCCTGTCTGTGCCCCCAGTCCCTCCTGTCTGTGCCCCCAGTCCCTCCTGTCTGTGCCCAGTCCCTCCTGTCTGTGCCCAGTGCCTCCTGTCTGTGCCCAGTCCCTCCTGTCTGTGCCCCCAGTCCCTCCTGTCTGTGCCCAGTCCCTCCTGTCTGTGCCCAGTCCCTCCTGTCTGTGCCCAGTCCCTCCTGTCTGTGCCCCCAGTCCCTCCTCTCTGTGCCCAGTCCCTCCTGTCTGTGCCCAGTCCCTCCTGTCTGTGCCCCCAGTCCCTCCTCTCTGTGCCCAGTCCCTCCTGTCTGTGCCCAGTCCCTCCTGTCTGTGCCCCCAGTCCCTCCTGTCTGTGCCCAGTCCCTCCTGTCTGTGCCCCCAGTCCCTCCTCTCTGTGCCCAGTCCCTCCTGTCTGTGCCCAGTCCCTCCTGTCTGTGCCCAGTCCCTCCTGTCTGTGCCCCCAGTCCCTCCTGTCTGTGCCCCCAGTCCCTCCTGTCTGTGCCCCCAGTCCCTCCTGTCTGTGCCCCCAGTCCCTCCTGTCTGTGCCCAGTCCCTCCTGTCTGTGCCCAGTCCCTCCTGTCTGTGCCCAGTCCCTCCTGTCTGTGCCCCCAGTCCCTCCTGTCTGTGCCCAGTCCCTCCTGTCTGTGCCCCCAGTCCCTCCTGTCTGTGCCCAGTCCCTCCTGTCTGTGCCCCCAGTCCCTCCTGTCTGTGCCCAGTCCCTCCTGTCTGTGCCCAGTCCCTCCTGTCTGTGCCCCCACTCCCTCCTGTCTGTGCCCAGTCCCTCCTCTCTGTGCCCCCAGTCCTTCCTGTCTGTGCCCAGTCCCTCCTGTCTGTGCCCCCAGTCCCTCCTCTCTGTGCCCAGTCCCTCCTGTCTGTGCCCAGTCCCTCCTGTCTGTGCCCAGTCCCTCCTGTCTGTGCCCCCAGTCCCTCCTCTCTGTGCCCAGTCCCTCCTGTCTGTGCCCAGTCCCTCCTGTCTGTGCCCAGTCCCTCCTGTCTGTGCCCCCAGTCCCTCCTGTCTGTGCCCAGTCCCTCCTGTCTGTGCCCCCAGTCCCTCCTGTCTGTGCCCCCAGTCCCTCCTGTCTGTGCCCCCAGTCCCTCCTGTCTGTGCCCCCAGTCCCTCCTGTCTGTGCCCAGTCCCTCCTGTCTGTGCCCCCAGTCCCTCCTGTCTGTGCCCAGTCCCTCCTCTCTGTGCCCCCAGTCCTTCCTGTCTGTGCCCAGTCCCTCCTGTCTGTGCCCCCAGTCCCTCCTCTCTGTGCCCAGTCCCTCCTGTCTGTGCCCAGTCCCTCCTGTCTGTGCCCAGTCCCTCCTGTCTGTGCCCAGTCCCTCCTGTCTGTGCCCCCAGTCCCTCCTGTCTGTGCCCAGTCCCTCCTGTCTGTGCCCAGTCCCTCCTGTCTGTGCCCAGTCCCTCCTGTCTGTGCCCCCAGTCCCTCCTGTCTGTGCCCCCAGTCCCTCCTGTCTGTGCCCCCAGTCCCTCCTGTCTGTGCCCCCAGTCCCTCCTGTCTGTGCCCAGTCCCTCCTGTCTGTGCCCAGTCCCTCCTGTCTGTGCCCAGTCCTCCTGTCTGTGCCCCCAGTCCCTCCTGTCTGTGCCCCCAGTCCCTCCTGTCTGTGCCCAGTCCCTCCTGTCTGTGCCCCCAGTCCCTCCTGTCTGTGCCCCAGTTCCTAGTCGTGGGGGCAGCAGTTGGTCCTGTGACCTCACTCTTTGATCAGAGCTAAGAAGAGTTGTTGGTTTTTCAGTGTTTTTT
The DNA here is from genome assembly GCF_951640355.1 of Cnephaeus nilssonii. NCBI lineage: Eukaryota > Metazoa > Chordata > Mammalia > Chiroptera > Vespertilionidae > Cnephaeus > Cnephaeus nilssonii. Next base: position 42,280,147 of record NC_137089.1, read on the forward strand.
TTTTCCAGCTTTTAAAAAAAATTATATTTTTACAGATTTCAGAGAGTAAGGGAGAGGGAGAGAGAGTTAGAAACATCAATGATGAAAGAGAATAATCAATAAACTGCCTCCCGCACACACACACACCCCCACCACCCACTTGGGATTGAGATGGAAACCTGGGCATGTGTCCTTGACCAGAATCAAACCCGGGACCCCTCAGTCCACAGGCCGATGCTCTATCCACTGAGCCACACCAGCCAGGGCTCAGCTTTTTACTTGTTGTTAGGACAGTCATCATTTCCAGGCCCCTTCATGCCAGACCGGAGGGAGACTGGCAATCCCCTGGATTATGCTGTTAATTTCACTTTCTCTGTCTCTACTCCTATTCCTGCCGCACCTACCAAGTGCAGTAGTAATGTTCTCTGCTCTGATACACAGTTATATCAAAGGCGAGAAGACAAGAAAATTCCCTCTTAAAGGGAAAAGGGAGCATTGGGGCTAGTGAAGGAATGCTTGCGAGACCAAGGTCCTGGTTTGATGAAACGTTGAAAGGGGATGCGGGGAAGAAAGATTGTGAAGTTACTGGGCAAAGAGAATGGAACTGATGAGACAGAAATACAAAGGAAAAATGAATTCCACATAACATTCTTCCAAGGATGACAGAAGGTGAAATACCCCATTATTCTTAGGCAACGACTATGTATGGATAGGGAGGAAAGGAACCAGAATTCGATTTCCTCAAAGTTACAGTGGCCAGTTAGTGTAAGAAGATCCTGACGTACAGACGCACCAGAATTCCACTGTGAGTAGTTTACCGCCCACAGAAGCCTATGCCAAAAAGCTCCATTCGCCATAAGATCTGTACCTTAGAACCACTGCTGTTTTTTTCAGACGTGAAGTTGGTTTTGCAGGGTGGTGTTTTTTTTTTTTTTTAACAAAAATGACTGTCGGAGTATTTTCAGGAAAGCCATTAGGCCATCACACACGCAGCGCTATGCTTTTAGTGGGGACCTTGATTTTGCAGAACCATTTCTTCTGAACATGAAAGGACTTTTATACTAAGCAGCATTTCATCTTGATTATTTTGGACATTACATAAATATACATTTACACACAGGAAAGTAAGGAATGGCCTTTTATTTCAAAATTATCATGGCAGAAAATGAAATAGATACATGAATAATGAGAAAATGACATCCTACTACTACAGGAGTAGCTGAAGCCGAGGCACTTAGTCAGTAGACTTGCTTTGCAGTAAATGATGAAATTGTGTAGGCGCACAATGCAATAAATTAAATAGCGTAGCAACTAAGTACTGTTAAATCCCATTTAAATATACTATCCCTGATCGCTAGAGGAAAGTTCAGAGTGTACACCGAGGAAATCAAGTTGTTTTAAACTTAGTTATATGGTCCTTAACTAAACTATGGATTGCTAATGCTTTTGCTTTTGTACAAAATTTTTCTCTAGCCAAAAGAAGATGCTAATATAAGCCCCCAATATAAAATAAGATTACCCAAATTTGCTCTTATGACAATGAGAAATGTAATCATTCCCCAGATCAGAAATATGATCTTAGCAGTTCTCCTAGTAAAGGTGCATTGTTTTAGGGTGGAAAGCACATTAGATTTTGTAAAGAGAAGCAGATTTAAGTAATCATACAACACTGGGGATAGTCATTTAGCTTTGCCAGGTTTCAGTTTCCCAAATGAAAAATGAGAGAATTGCATATCTAACTCTGAGATTTCTGGTTTTGATATTAAGTACCATGCAGAGGGAGCTTACTGTATGCTAAGCAACTTATACACCTTTTCATTTCTGTTACAATAGTCTGACCTTTACTATCTCTTACAGGTGAGAATCCAGAAATCTGGGAAGGTCAAGTAATGTCCTCACAGCAGGACAGGTAGTCAGTTCTAGAACCAGGATTTGCGTCTGCCCCTCGGTGTCGGAAACCTATTTTATTCCCCTTCTATCACAATACTTATTATCTTTCACAGCTACTACCTCGAGCCGACACTTTGTAAAATGAAGAAAAAATGCATTCATTCTTGGCTTTTCTGTGGGAACAATGAAACATTCCCACAAAACGCAGTAGAAGGGAGTCGTCCCCGAAGGGCCAGCAATTGATGTAGCCATGGACAAAGGCATAGTCTTTGCTTAGTCTCCGAGAGGAGGTAGCAATGCTGCTGTGAAGATGCAAGAAATGTCCGTCAGCTATTCACTACCCATCCCACCGGCACGCTGAGCTAAGTGCTCAGAGTGGGACCTGCCACGGCTATTTTCAGAGGCTGCACCGTGTCCACAGATAATCATCTTCTCATCATTCTGGTGGAAGAAAGGGGAACAGAACTTCCAGACCGAACCCCCATAGGAATCGAGGAGATGACACGGAACTCCCCCACCAGGAAGCCAAGAGCGAAAGGCACTGAGCACAGCCACCTTCCTCGTCCCTCAGATGGAACTGTCGCTGACAAGTTATAGACCCATGACCTTGGCTCTCTCTTGAGTGTTGTATCTAATTTAAAATTAGAGGAAACATCTTAACATAGAATGCTCACAGAACAAATTTTAATTGAGCAATTCCTTTGATTCATACCTATTTTCTCAGAGACACGCTGGGCCTCCCTGAGATTAACCAGTTTTTGCTTTTGGGGTGCTACACACTTTCCCATCAAAGTCACCTGACCCCCAGGTGCCCAGTTCCTGTCCGCACTTGTAGACAAGAAAGAAACGCTATACCACCTCGGTCAGGAGACCTGGCCTTTAGAGGGCCTCCAAAGAAGCCAACTCCCGCAGCTCAGAAGAGGCCAGGGTGACACTCCTCATGGTTGAACTTTGACCAATGGGAAGCAGGCGTTCCTGGAGTCCTGCAGGTAACGTCTCCCCTGGCTCTTCCTCCCATGGATTACTCGGAGGTGATATGTCTGTGCAGCCCACCCATTAACGCCCTCATGCCAAGCAGCCCGTCATGAAACTGGCCAGTACAGCAATGTGTCACTTCTCATGACTTCACATCTGTCCCCGCATGACTGCTCTTGGCACTCAATCACTCTTACTCTTCTAATTGTGTGCCCCATCGCCCCTGGCAGCATCAGTCCTGCATCCTTGCTTCAGATGTGGTCACCGGGAACTTGGTCTGTGACACTAGGGTCTGCCGAACTGTAGACCCAGGCGAACCCGCTAACTAAAGAAACAACAAAGCCCAGCCAGTGTGACCAGTGGTTGAACGTTGACCTATGAACCAGAAGGTCAGGGTTCCATTCCTGGCAGGGGCACATGCCTGGGTTTCGGGCTCGATCCCCAGTGTGGGGTGCACAGGAGGAAGCCAATGGATGATTCTTTCTCATCACTGATGTTTCTATCTCTCTCTCCCTCTCCTTTCCTCTCTGAAATCAATAAAAAATATAAATTTTTTAAAAATGACAAAGCAACCTGGCTTCTCTCATTTGGAAGCAATAATTTGAAGGAGAGAGTGAAACTGGCCTTCATGGATAATTCAAGTATGCTGGACACAAGGCCTCATTTAATTGTATTACTCGCATTGTAAAGAGAAGGAAAGAAAACCTGGGAGAGGTCTGGTGACTTGCCCAAGCCACAGCTTTTATAGAAGAGTGCTGGAATTCAGAACTAGTTATTTTTTTTTTTTGTACCCTAAACTGTAGACTGTCTTCAATTAATACACGGAGGAGGTGAGGGAAGACACATCTCTAATTAAAATGTCAGTGCAATAATTCACAGTAGCTATATTAGGAGCTCTTCCTGAGAACAACAGGAGCTACAAGGAACCTGAATTGAAAAATGTGGAAATCTTGTCGCTGGTTTCCTTCTGCGTCGCATCCAGTGAAACAATTCCATTGAAGATCCAGTGTTGAAAAGAGTGCACACTCGTTAAAAAAAAAAAAATGTAACAGTGCATGAAAAATAATCGCTTCAATAAAAAAGAAAGAAAAATCCAGAGGCCCATTGTGCTGTCGGTATACTGTTGGCAGATATTTTAAAATCCAAACTCCAGAACTGAATGTTCGAGCTACTTCAGGGCAGTGCCCCCGGGCAGTGGGTCTGGGCCTGGACACTGCGAGGAGCAGTCGGCGTTGAAATTGTCAGCACAGTTGAAGGCATTTATGGGAAAGCCAAGATTGAGGGTGAAGGGAAATGAGATGGAGGAAATGAAACGGCTGGATTATTCAAATGTGCTGCCGACAGATCCTCAGCTCTGGAGGAATGCACTGTGCATTCCAGGTAAATGGATTAGGCTAACTGATTCCAGGTGTTCGGAAGGATAATTGATTCACTCAGCAAACAATTTTTTTTTAAGTACCTACTATGTGGAAGGCAATGCCATGAAAAAGAAGTGTGAACAGCCTTCATTCCATCCTGGAATTCTCCCCAATTCCAAATCAGGTCTTTATTTTTTTTCCATATATTTACAAAAGTCAGAATTTTAGTCAGTGTAATCATTGGTTATGAATTTGGGAGCTTAATATGCAGTCTTTCTAGTTAAAATCTACACTTTACTTCAGATGTCTCTTCCCTCCCCTCCAATATCTTGAACTAGTATTTTTTTGTGTGTAAAATCCCACATGTTTAAATTATTTGACGTCATTGCTTTCTACAGATTATTTTTCAGGTTTTACCTATATTTTAAGTACTCAGAGAGAAAATTTTATTTGAATACATTGTTTCCTGGAATAGCAGATCCCACAATCTGGAGAAAGTAAAACTGTAGAACTATTCTTTGTCCTCAGTTTTTTTTGTGACTACAGGAAAATAATTGATACAACTGAAATAGAATACGTTTAAAATGAAAACAATGAAATATGTTTTCTTATTATGACAAGCTTGCTGCTTAAGCATATTATCCCTAAAAGGAAATTCTTCCAACAGAAGGTACTTATCTTTGAGAACTTCATTGTGTTTCTGTGTGTTGGAAGGGAACACAGTGTAGTAACTTCATAATTGTAATCTCTAAGTACAGATTCTGACAAAGGTTCTTGGCTTGACCAAACTTTAAGTCAGGCCCCCGAGCCCTCTCCTAGGCGCATATGTGCACTTCTGGTAAAATTCAGCTCAAGCAAGACCCCTGCTGAGCCAGTTTAGAAGGAACCCCCACCCTAAATATGTGATCGCCCTCAATATCGATTGGCTTCCTCCCCCAGGTGATACCTGATCACCTTGGCCTGTGTTCTGGGTAAGGCAGCATCCCCTTTCCCGCCCATGTTTCCTCTTCATCATTTTCCACCCAAGGACCTCTCTGCTCTCTTGGCTGTCAATTCTCATTTGCATGTGAAGTGTCAGGGTTGAGCCCAGTCTCACTCTCCCACTGCCAAAGGCCATCGCCGTGGTCCCTGAACCTATCACAGTCGCATCCCTCTTTTAAAGGAAGGCTTCCTGACAGTGCTGTAACAGGTGTCACTGAATATTTCTTCTTTGACATGTCTCAACTTCATGTTTTAAAATAAGCACATAAAAATATGTCTAATGGAATAAGTTTAACTCATACCAATATTAAAATATGCAGAAAATTCATGTACTAGTTTTTATTTAGTCTCTAAGTAATTGCGCTTTCTTCCTACCATTCCACCCACTTGCTAGCAGCAGGGGAACAAAAACCAGGCCAATCTAACCTAAGTCCTACTCTGATCTGAACATTAAAACCGTCCTGGGAAGATTTCACTGTCCTCCAGGATATGAACAGCCTCTTAGTCCACTGACATGTGCTGGGAGAAGCTTGACGTGTGCCCCTTCTTAGGGACCCAAACAAGAAGCTAGGACAAAGCCTCTACCCACCCTGGGTCCCTCCCGGTGCCCAGCACACGTCTCTGTCCAAATCCCAGGTTAAACAGGAGAAATAGCCTCCATCCTCCCCCGCTTCTCTTTCTTGCCACCCCTAAGGCCAGAAATGCACGTGGGGCTTCTTTCTCGTCTGCCTTCGCCTCGTCCTCTTTCGGTCACACCCTCTGAGCTCCCTCGGAAACAGTCCAGCTGTGGGGGACTCCGGGAGCTGCTCCCTCCTGGCCCCCCTAATGATGTGCTCACCGGGTCAGGAGAGAGAAGGCACCATGACAAAATCCTCCTTCTAGGCTGGAGAATCCTATCGTGTGGAGCGAACGCTGCACATAACTTCATGCTTTCTGCAGCGAAATAAGAATTCTCCTTTTCTACTTCCCTCTGCCAGGTAGGTGGACAGACCTTTCTGGCTTGCCAAGATGGAGGTCCTCTCAAAGGGGAAAGAGAAATAGACATTCATGTTTTTCACAGTCGTACCTCCCGACCGTGAAACGCGTGGGGAGGCAATGTGTTGTTCCACGAGCGTTAGCGTCTGTGCCCGGGCCCTTCGCACTGGTACTCTTTATGCCAGACTTGCACCTTTGAGGCCAAATCCTTTTTCTACTTTTGATCTTTTATTTTTCTTTAATTCACCATTTCTTCTTCGGTGTCGATGTCATCATTTTTAGCAAAATTTTCCATGAGTCCATGGATGCTGCTTTGGAAATATTCTTCTTTTTTCTTTCTTTCGCATTTACTGTTAGCTATGTTTAACCTGCTTGAGGCTAAGTATTCTGCTCCTCATTGTTAGTTAGTTTGACGTGTGCACAATATAAATAAGGCGGCTGAAGACAGGAAGGTGGGCAACGGAAACGAATCCTCTTTGACTGAATCCAGCCCCACTGCCTCAGCATGGTGTCAGGAGCCCTTCCCGCTCTGGGACATCTCCCTCCTGCGGGCTGCCCTGGCTCCACTCACAGACCTTCTGCTTCTGAATGTACTTTAGGGATTCATGCCACACAATTGTCCGACTTCTAAAAGTATAGTCACAGTTTTTTTTTAAAACACTTGGCTCTCCTCTCTGTCAATCCAAACATGTCTCAAGACCTAGCCTAAATTCAAGATTCTCGTGAAGAAAGGTTTAACAAAAGCTAGGCTTCCGTTTCCCTTGGGCCAACCTAAAGCATTTTACAGCAACCACAATAAGAGCAAGCATGTATGTAGTGCTATTTTGAGCCAAACATTGAACTTGACATATAACATATACTAATACTTTAATCCTTACAACAGTATCAAAACATAGGAACTAAAAATGTCCAGCTCATAACAGATGAGGAAACAGAGGCATGATTACTTTAATGAACTTACCTTTAGTTATAGAGTTAGTCCAACATCATTTCTGTAGGATATTATAACCAGGACATAGCTTAATTTCAGGAGATCTGTAATCCCCATGAAAGTCATGAAAAATTAGGATAGAGATTTAAATGTGAATTTTTCTAGGGAGAGCCCCTCCATCCTTACATCAGAGAGTAAAAGTACTGTAGTCTGCGTTCCAAAGGAAAAGATTACAGCTATGCTCCAGAGTATCAAATGCTGTCCTCTAGTTATTTAAAAAATGTACATTTTTGGAATTCTTCGCTGTGCACATTAAGAATCCTATAAATATTTTTTATTTGATAGAACATCTGTCTGAAGTGAAGAGAACCATTTGAGTTGGAGACAGCAGACAGCAAGTAAATTAACCAAACAGAAATGAATGAAATCACAGTTCATTCATTAATTGCCCCTCATAAATTATAATAAATTTAATCTAGAAATGCATGGGTATAATGGCAATATTTATCTCCATTTAATATTAAAATTGTATTTCTTAAAGGACATAACACAGTAAAAATATGCATTATTAGGTCAAGGTCAATATTTTTAGCCAGTACATTATAATAATAGGTTTACTGAAATCTAAGATTACCCTTTACCTCATTAAAATTGAAGATTTTTCTATAATTCCTCTCAAATACATGTACTAATAAATATGTATGTATTTTGAATTATAAAATGTATTTAAATCTCTGATGTGGGGTTATTTGAGGTTTTTTAAAGACTTATTTGGCCTGATGTTGTCATGTCAGCAAATAAAATTTAAGCACTTGAGGTTATGAGAGCTTTAATTATGCCACAGGCACCCCACCCCAATACACACATTCACACACAAACATCACTAATGTCCAGTTCATTTTTTAAAAGGGATTTAAAATAACATCTACACTTGTAATTACTTATTTATATACAAATGAAAATATGAACGCAAAAACTATACTTTTAACAAAATCAATTGAATTCTCTTCAAGTTGAATGGATAGTTCATAAATATTTAAACCTAGCATTCTGTGTTGGCATAATTTTCTTCAATAGAGTAGACAAGAATAATATTCATTTACTTTAGAAATGGTTGGATCTGATAGCTAGACTGGTCAAGCCTATCTAGAAATATGAAATAAATCATTTAACATAACTGAGCCCAGGTGACATCCTTAGAGGACAAGATTATAGTCTTGAGATGGCAGTGAGAATGGTTGATGCTCACAGTTCTTCATGATATTGCAGGCTTGTCATGAAAATAAATTGCCTGTAGTCCTCTGCCATTTTCTGTTCTTGTCTCATCATGATAATAAGGCATCAAGTTTTTAACATTCAATATATTCTGAAATGCAATTTCATAAAAAGATGTGCAGGGTACTGAAACAGTTGCTACCCATGTTTACACATAGATGTCACTTACATTCATATTTCTGAAGGTACTGGCTGCTCTGTCTGATAATATATGAAAATTAAATCATGGTTCTGAAATATGGGTGGCTCATTGAAAATAAGGTAGTAATGCCCAATCTCATTTTTATGTCTTAGAGGTAATTTTTTTATTCTAAATTTAGAAATGCCCCACAGTTTATCCTGTAACCACAGGCAACTCATGAAGTAGGATGGGAAGAGGCAGTGTATTGCCATACTAGATTTTCGAAGGAACACACATGGTTTTGCTTGGTTGGGTCACTTGCTATCCTATGATTACTTCCTGAAGTTTTCCCACATACTAAGCCCATGTAAGATAGCTGAGGCACACTATATTTCATAAGTGCTGGAATTATCACCCTATCAAGAGAACTCAATGGGAATAGAGCAGTCTAGTACTTTTTTACATAAGAATAAGGAACTCTTGTGTTCCAAAATTTAAGAACTCTCATAAAGATTTTTAAAAATGGATTAGCCTTTCAATATAAGATATGGTTATATATTTTGGGACTAGAGAATTGTCCAAAAAAAATCAGAAAAATCATAGTGATTTTAAAAGCTTTTTGGAGCCATAAATAAATAAATAGAAAATAAATAAATTAAATATATATATATTTAATTATATATATCAAGATTTAATATATATATCAAGATTAAAAAATCTTATGAAGTTTGGAAAGAGTAGAATACTTTGTATTTTCTCTGTTATAAACCTTCCTATTTAGTGGATTCTGCTCTGTGCTATATCATTAGCTTCATGAGAACAGAGCCCTATGTGTACTGCATGGCTCTCAATAAATGTCTGCAAAACTAATTAGTATTTACCTTTAATGTTCAATAAAGAAAACTGAGCAGAGACTGCAGATATATTAATAAATAAGTTCTAAAAAATATTGCCAGCATTATTGTATCAAATATTGAGGTAGTCAAAGAAAAAATAAGAGTTTGTTAATAAAGTAAGATATGTACACATATAATACCTCAATAAAAAAAAGAGTTTGTTAATAAAAATATAAGTAGAAAATCTTAGTGCGCCATTTGGGACCCCCTACATATCTTCTCACATCCCCTTCCCTCACTTTTATCATAAAAACTCTTGTTTTAACTAAGTGGCTCTATTTTTATTCCAAATTTCCTTTTTTGCTACTCTACCTTTCCACATATTCTCCTAACAGTGGCAAATTGGCTCCCCCCTTGTACCAGGCATGATTGATTGATACTGGCGAGGACTGTCTCAGTGTAGAGGCGAGAATGCTGGGCTTTACTAGAAATGTCTGCAGCAGGTGAAGGTACTAGCTGGGGCAGCCTTAGCACAGTGTATTTGCTGATGCCCTGTAATCTTCCTTGTCTTCAGTGGGTTCTCCCTTCTCTATGGTATCCAAATGCCAAGAAAATCTTCAAGGTCTAGGTCACATGCTATCTCTTCTTTAACAGCTTTCATAACCATTAATCCTAAATCAAGTCCCATGGGGTATATTTGCCTAATTTTATTGTCTATCTGTTGGTTAAACTCCTGACATTTTGGTATTTTCAGTTATCTTTCTGTTATTAATTTCTAGTTTAATTCCATTGTGGTCTAACAGTAGACATTGTATGTTTCCTGGTTCTTTAACATTTGTTATTGTTATGTTTTTATGACCCAGAATATAGGTTATCTAGTGAATATTCCATGTGAGTTTGAGAGGAATGAAAATTCTCCTGTTGTTGGCTGAAGTAGTTATAGATATCAATTACATCCAACTGATTGATGGTGTTGAGTTCAACTATCCTTACTCATTTTTTCTGACTCCTAGATCTATTCATTTCTGATAGAGGATATGATGTGGATTCATCTATGATAGTGCACTCATCTATATTTCTTCTGTTTTATCAGATTTTTTCTCATCTTGGTGCTCTATTATTTTAACTATATACATTAAGGATTATTATATCTTCTTGGAAAATTGAACTTTGTATCATTACTTAATGCCCTTCTTTATCCCTGATAATTTTATTTGCTTTGAAGTTTGTTTGGTGAAGTTTGACACACCAAGCTCAAAAGGTTGCCCATCACTGCCCTAGAGATTGCAATATACATTTACAACTAATTCAAGTCCACTTTCAAATAACATGATATCACTTCACAGGAATAGTGAGTACTTTATAAGGATAAAAGAATCCCAATTCCTGCTTCCTGTCCCTTGTAACATTGCAATCATGTCGTTCACATATATGCTGAATGTAAATATGCATTTATACATTAGATGTGCACATAAGCATCCTATCTAATAAAAGAGTAATATGCAAATTGACCATCACTCCAACACACAAGATGGCTGCCCCCATGTGGTCAAAGATGGCTGCCCCCATGTGGACACAAGATGGCTACCACCAGATGGCCAGCAGGGGAGGGAAGTTGGGAGGGACCAGACATGAAAGGGAGGGTAGTTGTGAGAAATGAGGCCAGTAGGGGAGGGCAGTTGAGAGGGACGAGGCCTGCAAGGGAGGGCAATTGGGGGCAATCAAGCCTACAGGGGAGGGCAGTTAAGGGTGACCAGGCCGGCAGAGGAGATTAGGAGCCAGCATCCAGGATTGTGAGAGGGATGTCTGATTGCCGGTTTAGGCCTGATCCCCAGGATCGGGCCTAAACCGGCAGTTGGACATCCCCCACGGGCTTCAGGATTGGAGGGGGTGCAGGCTGGGCTGAGGGGGACCCCCCCCCCCCCGTGCACAAATTTTGTGCACCGGGCCTCTAGTATATATATAATAGAAATGATAGTTGCTATTATTTTTTAACAAACTGTTGTTAGATAAATTAAGAATGAAAGAATTATAAAAAAATAAAAAACAATAAAAGTTTTTATTTTACCTTTACTTTTTCCTTCTCTGATGTTCTTTTCTTTATGTAGATGTGAATTTCTCACCTATACTATTGTTTTTCTTTCTAAAGAACTTTTTTCAAAAAACATTTCTTGCAAGGTCTACTTGTAACAAATTCCCTTCATTTTTTGTTTGTCTGAGAAAGTCTTTAATCTCCTTTCTTTGAGAGGATAATTTCACAGGGTACAGGTTCTAAGCTGGTGGCTTTTATCTCTCAACACTTGAAGTATTTCACTCCACTCCCTTCTTGCTTGAATGATTTCTGAGAAGTCACATGCAATCCTTATCTAAGTTCCTCTGTAGAGAAGAAGATTGTTTTCTTTGGCTTCCTTAAGGATTTTTTTCTTATCTTCGATTTTTCTATAGTTTGACAATGATCTGCCTAGGCATCGTTTACTTGGCATTCATTCTGCTTGGCTTTCCTGCCTATTTGTGATTTGGTGCCTAACATCAATTTGGGAACATTCTCAGTCATTGCTTCAGATATTCCTTCTGTTTCTTTCTTCTCTTCCAGTATTCCCGTTTGTGTATATCACATCTTTTGTGGCTGTCCCTCAGTTCCTGAATACTCTGTTCTGTTTTATTTTTCAGCTTTTGTTCTCTTTGCCTTTCAGTCTTGGGGTTTATATTGAGATAGCCTCAAGCTCAGAGATTCTTTCCTCAGCTGTGTCAAGCCTGCTACAATGCCAGCCAAGGCCGTCTTCATTTTTGTTACTTTTTTTATCTCTAGCATTTACTTGTGGTACTTCCTTAAGGTTTTCATCTCTCTGTCCACACTGCCTATCTGTTCTTGCATGCTTTCTACTTGATCTGTGAGAGCTCTTAGCATGTACATTATAATTGTTTTATATTCCTATCTGATCTTTTCAACATACCTGTCATATTTCCTTTTGATGCTTATTCTGCATCTTCAAATTATGTGGGGGTTTTTTTTTGCCTTTAGTATACCTTGTAATTTTTTTCTTGATAGACACATGTGATGTACTGGGTAAAAGATTGTGATAAATTGGCCTTTAGTAATGTGGTGGTGAGATATCAGGCAGGGAAAACATTCTATAGTCCTATGATTCGGTCTTAAATCTTTTAGAGTCTACACCTCTAGACGATAAACTCCGTAAGTGTTGGTCTGGTTTTCTATCCCCTGTTTTAGGTAAAATAGGATAGCTTGGGTGGGCTGGAGTTGGGATTATCTCTTCCCCCATGTTGGCTAGGCTCTAACAATACCTTAGTGGGTTAGGCTCCAGCTAACTAGCATTGATAAGAACCAAGTGCTCTGGCATACATCACAATGATTCCTTTTCTCCTCCTCTTGCCTGAAGAGTAAGGGGATTTTTGGTCAGGCTCCGGAAGCTAAAAACTCACGAAAGTATGAGCGATCTCATGACCAGGTCCCTTAGAAGTTTTTAATGATCAGAGAGAGCTGTTGTCTACCTTGAGCCTCTAGCAATTTGCCAGTTACAGTTTGGAGTTTCTTACCTGGACACCGGGTCAAACAGCAATTCCTGTTGGGAGTCTCTCCTCTGGGAAGCTATGACTCCCTGTGCTCAGCTGTCTGTGTCTCCGGTATGGGAGCCACAGTATGCCAGGTGTCCTCCATTCTCTTAGGGATCAAGAAGAATTGGCAACATTTCACTCTATTCAGCTTTTTACCTGTTTTAGGATGGATTTGTGTCTTTTAAGTTCCTTACATGCAGAACAGAAGCCAGCAATCTTCTAGATACATTTCCTATCTTCTAGAGTTTGCTTTCCATTCATGGGAGAGCTAATTGGAGCTTCATGGGAGTGGTTAAGGGCTAAGAAGAAGAGATGCGTTAAAAACAACTAACCTAATCAAACCGAGGCAACATCTTAATGCTGTAAATATTGAGTAAAAAAAAAAAGAAGAAGACACAATTGTAAAGAAGAGTGATATGTTTATCCAAAGGGAAAATTAAATTTTGCCAAAAAATTTGAAATCAGAAATTCTGAATTTGAGTGTATCCAGGGTTTAGTTATAGAACTTTCTTAAAGGTACTTAATTCCCATGATTTATTTAAAAGGCCAGTCAGCCTACAGCATCATAAAAAGACCAAATAAGATAAAATTCATGAAATGATTTTGTAAATTTTAAAAGGCATGGGGATATTATTAAAAAAAGCACAATATGAAAAACTGCTTAAGATCTCTTGAGCTTATTAATCTGTAAGTACTCATTGGTGATGTTTTTGAAGTATTTGTTGTGGCAAGAAATGCAGCTATAAATTGCCCATTTGGGGGCATTTAATTATCACAATAAAATTATCAATGGTTAAGACATTAAAGTCTTCACTTTTAGAACTGATTTTGTGTGTGTGTGTGTGTGTGTGTGTGTGTGTGTGTGTGTGTATGTATGTGTGATTTTTAAAATGCCTTCTATCTATTAGCTTGTCATGGTAGGATTTCTGATAACTCTGCAGTCTGAAATTCCTATCCAAACAGACCTACCTTTAACATAGTCCCGGTTCTATACATTAAGTTATGGAGATAAACTCAGGTTTCCAAAAAAAAATCTTCCTTCACTAAAACATAAATACTCTGGCTTTCCGATTTTTATTAACTGGGTCAAAATTAAATTTCAAGAGTAAGATGTTTCCTTAATGTTTCCTTAAATGAACTGTTGACAACTCTTTGGAACATTTTAGTATTAAAATTGGCTTCCTTCACAATAAGGCTTCTTCTGCACAGATTGTTAAAATCTAGTCACCACACAACCATAGATCCAGAATTTTCATTTTTGTTCCAAAATGTCACTGGATGGGGTTTTGTCCTTGCAAATGGCATAAAATTTACAGTAGAATATTTGTGAAAGCAGGATGCCGAAATAGATCTGCTTTGATTCCTTGGTAAAGAGAAAAGACGGGCAAGCAGCTTCCGCTTCTGTTTACCCTGGCATTAACTCAAGATAAGCCTGAAAATGACTTTTTAGTGCACAAACAGTGTGGTTTCTCCATCAAAAGGTTATTTGTTATAAAAGGGCTTTATTCCGTAAGATATTGGGTACATTCATTTTGTAATTAGAGGTGCCAAATGCTAGGCCAAGAGAAGGTCAAAATCATGCTATCTTATTATATTCTCTTTTTTTTCTTCTGATTATAAGAGCAATAACAAGTGCAACCAAACCAGTTTCCTTCCCAGAGGATTCTCTCAAGTTTACTGCACCATGAAAAAATTAACCATAAACTGATGCTCTGGTTTTGCATTTTAATGTCTTGAAGACTTCTTTAAACACCATTGTGTGGTACTAAAAGTGAGGTTGTGTTGTTATTGTTGTTATAGTTCTTTTTCATATTCATCTGGCAGCTGATGAATGAATGAATGAATGAATGAGTGTATGAGTGAATAAGTGAATGAACTTTGACATGAGACAGATTTGTATTTTTCAAATGGTCTGCCCAGTGGGCAGGTATCAAAATACAGTGGCAATTAAATATGAAATTCATGCTATTTCTGTGCTATTGCTGAGAATAATGGAGAAATATCAGGAATACATTGACTAAGCATGAGAGTTTTTACCACTAAGTCTTAATAATTAAATGGTAATAGTATATTTGATGCATTAAATCATTGTTTTATTTTCCACTATACATTCTAGTTTTCCCTCTACCCTATTTATTTAATTCCATATTTCACAAAGGTATAGGGAGCAGAGACTAAAATAAGGTGTTTAATTTTCTACTTTGAGTCCCAAATTTGTTAAATATACTTTCAAAGAGAAATGAAAGTTTTGAGCATTAGGCTTTGTTGAAAGATAAAATCTTTTATCAGAAAGAGAAATGAAAGAAAGGGAAAGAAAGAAAGAAGAAAGAAAGAAAAAGAAAGAAAGAAAGAAAGAAAGAAAGAAAGAAAGAAAGAAAGAAAGAAAGAAAGAAAGAAAAGAAAGAAAAAGAAGAAAGGAGGAAGGAAAGAAGGAAGGGAAGGAAGGAGGGAGGGAGGGGGAGGAGGGAGGGAGGAAGATGGAAAGAAAGAAAGAAGGGAAGAAAAGAAAGAAGGGAGGGAGGGAGGGAAGAAAGAAAGGAAGGAAGGAAGGAAGGAAGGAAGGAAGGAAGGAAGGGAGGGAGGTAGGAAGGGAGGAAAGGGAGGGAGGGAGGAAGGGAAAGAAAGAAAGAGAGAGAGAGGAAGGAAGGAAGGAAGGAAGGAAGGAAGGAAGGAAGGAAGGAAGGAAGGAAGGAAGGAAGGAAGGAAAGGGAAGGGAAGGGAAGGAGAGGGGAGGAGAGGGGAGGGGAGGGAAGAGACAGACCTTGGCTATAGTGGCTCAGTTGGTTGTAGGTCAGCCCATGCACCCAAAGGTTGCTGGTTTCATTCTTGTTCAGAGCTTAATCCCCAATAGGGGGCATGCAGGAGGTAACCGATTGATATTTTGCTCTTGAATTGATGTTTCTCTATCTCTCTCCCTCTCCCTTTCTCTCTCAAAATCAGTACAAATATTTTTTTTTAAAAAAAGAAAGAATATTTTTTTCAGTTCACAAACATTGAACAAAGCTTGCAATTCTGCATGTAGGGTTTTCCTATAAAAGCCATAGAAGAGAGGATGTATGTAATAATATAAAAAAAAAAAAAACACCCTGCAAACCAAAGGGACAAGGGCAATTCTTGGGGTGGGGAGATTTGGAAGAGAAGCCTTCAAGATACATAAACAACTTTTCCTCATTCAACCATTCAACTCAACCCTAATGAGAGGGACTAAAACACTGGAAAGTGATGGGGAAACTGAACTCAAAGGCTTTTTTTGTGTGTGTGCTTGGCTCTGTTTTTTTGAAAGCTGAGAGGAGACTGTATCATTGGGCTCGTCGTAACATCATGGGCAGCCCAAGAAGGGTGACAGTAGAGATTTCAAGTAGTGTGGGCCAGTTCCCCATAGTCTTTGTGACACATAGTAGAGGGCTTAGAGAGGGGACAGAGAAATGAGAAACCTGGTGGACACCATTCAGGATACCCAGGGACATAGAGGCACCAGGGATGTTGCCATGGAGACAGCCCAACCCCAAAACTTTTTCTCCCCAACCAGGAGGACAAGGACCCTTTGTTGTGCGTTATATCACATCTTGGTAAAGAGAAGGAAGAAAGAAGATAACTCCAGATGGGAAGAAATTTGAAATGACCATCCAAAAGACACTAAGAACAGGAATGATTCATTAGCCTACCAAGGGTAAGGTTTGATTTAGTTTTGCTGTTTTTTTCATCTGCTCAATCAGTGAGAAAGGGTGCTTAAGAGCAAGATGAGCTCAGATATAGAAAATTAATCACAGCACACTGCACCACGTCTGAGCTGTAGTACGTCCGACCCTGCGAAGTGGCGTTACCCAGGCACGTGTGGCCCCTTTCCCCCGCCAAGCTGTGCTGCTGTTCTTCCCTGTGGGCCTGGTAGTAACTGTCCCACGCTAACCGAAGCATTTATGGAGAAACAAGGCGACTTGTTCATTCTGAGTGGAATCTTGTCATTGTGAGCATGTACAACTGTGCTCTCCCACAAAGAAAGGGAGAATGAAGGTCAATTAGCTGAATTAATCATTGGTTAATGTTAAATAAAATCTTACGATGATGTAAAGATATACACAAAACTAAACCAAATCAAACTAATGAAAATAGTTAGGACATAGTTGAGAAAAATTACATCAAAATGAATGTTATTTTTGGAAAATAAAAATATGGTAAGTTAATGTACATTATACAATGCCTTCTAAGAAATGATTATGTTAGATACTAATATGTAACTGAGTTGCAGGACTCTTGTTTTAGTTCTTTTTGTGTGTGTGTGTTTTTGTTTTTAGTTTCGTGTATTTCTTTCTTTTTTTTTTAACATTTTTAAATTGATTTTAGAGGAGAGGAAGAGATAGAAACATCAATGATGAGAGAATGATTGATCTGCTGCCTCCTGCACGCCCCCTACTGGGGAATCGAGCCCGCAACCTGGGCATGTGCCCTTGACCTAAATCGAACCTGGGACCTTTCAGTCCACAGGCCGACACACTATCCACTGAGCCAAACCGGCTAGGGCTTATTTTAGTTCTTTATATGTTATCATAAACCTATTGCTTTGTAAAAAAAAAAATTGTATTCCAGAGCAAAATATGCTAAGATTTAATCATTTTAAAAATGTTTAGTCTTCTATTTTGCCAATTTTCCCCTATAAGTGAAGTGACAGATTGAAAGCAAAGTGAAAATTTCAGCATTTAGACTTATATAAGGTCATGAATGATTTAAAGAAATAAACCTCTTAATTTTTCCTTATAGTGTTACAGTATTTTTGATGTCCTTTTCTCAATCCTGCATTTGAATTAGACTTCAGTTTGCACATGAAAATAAAGTCCAAAAGATGAAGAAATGCATATATTTTAGGTATCAAGTTCTTAACCTATAAAATTAAGAGTTTGGATTTGAAGATAGCTAAATATTTAAAAGTTCTGTGATTTGGGGGTTCTTTAAAATTCATCACATTGGTCTTCAATTTTTATTCTATAATCAAAAGAAAAATTACATACATCATTGCATTCATATCCATTATATCATCACACTTCAATTATTTTTAAAATTCCATAGGTATTATGCAAAGAATAGCTTACATCTTTAGTTTTGTAAAGGGAAAAATCCCAAACACTAAAATTCAAAATCAAGAAAGGGCCCAGGTAGCCATCTGGTGGCTACTCAGGGAAATACATCTGAATATGCCCATCAATATTTGAATAGAGAGAATAAATAATTCTTATACTCAATTAATATTTGTATGATTGTAAAGATTATCTAAAATGTTTTAATTCATTATGAAATTTATATTTGCTTTTATATTTTTCTTTAAACCATATAGTTTTTCCCATTCTAATACTAGTAAAAGATACTATTGTCCTTTGCTACTTATTGCAAGTTAGGTCATCATTACATTTTCAAGATAATAGCTCTTCTAAAATATCAGCCCTACATAGACTATGCATTTAAAGTTGGATAATTATGGATTACCTTTTTATAAATATCCATATGTATTATTCATATTTATATATAGAACCTTTCAACCAATATGCATATATAAATACATATATACTAATAAGTGTCAGGTTTGTAATCATATGAAAAGCATAGCTCAAGTTTCATAAACAACAAAAAAGTACATGAGTAATAATATATAAGCATACATTAACATTGTTAAACTTCACTAAAGTGTAAAAATCAGAGAAAGATTGTGTCATTCTAAAGAAAGATACTTGTAGGAAAAATCTGCATATGTACTGCTTTTATATACTATATCTCATCTACATAATTTTACAAATATTCTGAATATATATTTTAGAAAAAGAGTTTCTTTTCAATGTATCTTTTTAAAGCAGTGAAATAAAAACAAGTTTATAATTTAATATGACCATGATGAAATGAAAAAAAACACACACATAGATATTCTTAGTGAAGTTCTGTAGGAAGAGACAAAACAAATATATAAATTTACCAGAGGATTGTTTATGCTGTATGTCTACATAAAAAGAGAAAAGAAGGAAAGAAAACAAAATTAAAAGCTATGAAAAATAATCCATGTGGCATATTTTTCCCAAAAGGCAAATAATATTCTCAATGTATTTAAATAAGTGTTGTTCAAAGAGCAAGTATATGAGGTTAGCAGTGCATTTGCATAACACAATCATTTTATTGGTAACAGAGTGTTTTGCTGGGCCTTTGCAGCATCATTGCAGATGAGATTTAATGTAATGTTCACTTAAATATGGAGGCTTGTCTTCACATATTACCCCAGTGAAAACCCTGCTTAGAATTGATTTTTAAATGTGTAATATTTTTATCCTGTATGACTTCATTGCCAATTTTATGAACAGTGAGTTTTTCAGTCAATAAAGCTGATAGGAGCAATATACAGAGTTTAAGTCAGGCAAGGATGCAAATTGAGAAGACAATCAATCTGATACCAAGGCAAACATTAAACACTCAACAGCACTTATTTTGCAACTCCAACATCTCCCTCTAGAAATGTTGATGTGAATAAGTTCTCATGAAAACTCTGGCTTTTTAACTGGTTTCCTTAATTCCTCACTTAAGTGCAAGTTTATTCTCCTCAAGCCAAGAAAAAAAAAAGGGTAACATAATTTTTTAAAGATTTTATATTTTTAGAGCAGTTTTAGGTTCATAGAAAACTTGAGAGAAAGGTACAGAGATTTCCTGTATACCCTCTGCTCCTCTGCCCCTCCTCACACGCATAGACCCCCTCACCCCCCATTATCAACATCCCCCACCGGAGTGGTACATTGCCACAATTGATGAACCTCCATTGACACATCATAATCACCCAGAGTCCATAGTTTACATTAGGGTTCACCTTGGTGTTGTGTGTTCCATGAGTCCCAACAAATGTGTAATGACAAGCACCCATCATTATGGTGTCATACTGAGTATTTTTGCTGCTCTAAAAGTCCCCTGTGCTCCATCGATTCATCCACCAGCTCCTGGCCCTCAACCACTGGCAACCACTGATCTTTTTACTGTCTCCACACTTTTCTCTTTTTCAGAATGAAGTATGGTAGCAACCATACTTAGGTAAAAACTGCTGTTTGAATTTTAACCCTGCTATTCTGGCTTCTGCACGCACTTACTTGCTTAAACAATAGGGTAGTTACCTCAGCTTCCAGACTGAGACCTGGAGACTCACAGAGGTAATTTTCCTGTGCCTGTGGACCAGAACTACAGGAGATTGATTCCCACTGACTCAGTAGCTCCAGGAGTAGAAACTGTAGATAACCTTTAGAGATAACTAACTCTGCTTGATTCTGCTTCTATAAAAAATTGCTTTCGCAAGATAGGGCCACATTCCAATGTCGAGCGGGATGTGGCTGGGAACCGCCCTGCGGGTTGTTCCCAGCATTTAGAATTTAGAATTTAGAACAAAGGAGAATTTTTGTGGTTTGGACCTTTAAAAAGACCGCCTACACCTGGAACAGCGTGGTCGTGAGTGTGGACTCTACCTGCGTGTGGTGCTCTCCTGGCCGTCCTGGCCAGCTCAAGAAATCCTTGCCTGCTTTTTTTAGTCAATCAGCAGCCTCTGGTGGTCTTATTCTGACTCCAGGGTTCGGCCCCACAACAAGAACAGTTGGAATCATATTGTATGCAGGCTATTCAGATTGGCTTCTTTCACTTAATCATTCATGGCTTGATAGTTAATTGCTTTTTAAAGCGAAATACTATTCTGTGGCCTGAATGTATAATGGTTTATTAATTAGCTCACCTACTGAAGGGCAATCATGGTTGCTTCTAGGTTTAAGCAATAATGAATCAAGCTGCTAGTTCCAGAAGCCAAAACCTGAGGCCATCTGTGATCTTCCGTCTTTTCACTTCCCAGTAATCACATCCATCAACCTGGCTCTTCAATATCCCCTGAATCTGCACCCCTCTTTCCATCTCCACTGCCGGCACCCTAATAAAGACTGCTCTCATTTCTTGCCTAAAATCTTGCAATAGCCTTTTAACTGATCCATGGGTAGTTTCTTATTTTCTCTATAAACCACACTGCAACGGGAGTAGTTTGTCAAAAAACAGAAATTTTATTAAAGTCCTTCTACTGTGCCATCTCTTCCCCACCTCCCCCACTTCTTATTCTCTCTCTCTCTCTCTCTCTCTCTCTCTCTCTCTCACACACACACACACACACACACACACACACACACACACACACAAACACACTCACACACATTCACATAGAACCCATGGATGTGTTGAACTGTCTCTGATGATAGGGCCTTTTCACATGCCAGGTTCTTAGTCTCTGTGTCTAAACGTTCTTCTTTGTGCCTAGATAGCTCTTAATTCTCTTTCATATCACAGATAAAAAGAGCATTTCCTCAGGGAAGCCTTTCCTAATACCTCAGTCATTCTTACATGCTCTCAGTGAACAGTAATGTGGGCACCTGGACCCAAATCCCATGCTTTCAATCAGTAAGACCCCCATCACGCTCAGCTCATTTCCTCCTCCAGTGTCTCATAATCAAGAAAGGCTACACTATTTAATATAGAATCTTATTTTAAAAAATGTTTCAATTTTATTAAATTTTTTTTAAATTTGTCTGTATTGTTGAAAGTATTACAGATGTCCCCCCCAATTGGTCCCCTCCACTCACTCCCACCCCCTACCCAGATAACCCCTGTGCTATTATAGTCTGTCCTTGGGCTATGCACATGTGATTTTAAGTTCATTGGTTAATTTCTTCCTGCCCCCTCGCCTTCCCTCTGAAATATGTCAGTCTGTTGCATGCTCCAATGTCTCTGGATCTTTTTTGTTCTTCAGTTTATTTTGTTCATGAGACCATGAACCTTAAGAGCAATAACCTGACCAATATTGAACAGAAGAGTTTTCTGTAAAAGTGTTTAATGTTTAACAGTTTTTGCTTATGCCCCCAGTAGACACTTAATAGAGGGGAACCCATAGGATTCCCAAAGCTGTGCTGTAAGAACAGGTACACCAGGTGCATTCGTTAGTTAGCATGAGTCCTGTCTGGAAGTAGGGCACATGGAATGAGGCAGTGACACTGGGAGGGCTCTCACAGCCATTAGCCCTCATGGGAAAAATCCGAGAACGCAGTAGGTAACTTGGCAAGTCATCTTAGCAAGTAAAAGGGTAAGTAAGAAATCTTCTGTTCTTGGAGAAAAGAGGTGAGATGGACTAATGAGGCAGCTTAGAGAGGTTTGCATTTTCACTATTTGTGCCACGCGATAGATAAAAGGGCTCCTCTCTCCAAGGCTGTCACTCCATCACCCTTCACAACACTAAGTTCATTAATTTATTTCCTCATTTGAACAGCTAAGGATGTTATCACTTACGCTGAGGTCACTGAGAGGGTAATACTACTTTAGTGGCGCTAATGAAAAGGTACAGTGGTGACATAAGTTAATTGCACAGTTACCACACAATTACCAATTTGTGCTCTACCGATGTTAACAGAGAATGGACGACACTGAGTACTACCTGATATAAGAAGTCTCTTGGTAGGATGTGACATTTTCATGAACAGGTTTACTCACATAAATAAAAGAGGATTCGGGAAAAGTATGTTTTTCCATGTGTACTGGTCTAGTGCTGCTTTAAAATGGACCTTTGTACTCTTTCCTTCTTTTTTTTTTCTCCTTTAAATTTTATTGATTTTCTACAGAGAGGAAGGGATAGGGATAGAGAGTTAGAAACATCCATGAGAGAGAAACATTGATCAGCTGCCTCCTGCACACCTTCTGCTGGGGATGTGCCTGCAACCAAGGTACATGCCCTTGGCCGGAATCGAACCTGGGACTTTTCAGTCCGCAGGCCGACACTTTATCCACTGAGCCAAACCGGCCAGGGCTGCTCTTTCCTTCTTAATCATTCAGGTCTCAAATACCTAGTAGCTAGAATTTAAAAAAGAAAAATGAATGTCCAGCTACAAAAATAGCTCTTTTACTCCTAAAAATTAGCTTAAATTTGACTGTTTTCCTATAATGAAGTATCATATGCTACATAAGAGGTACAGAGGGAAGAAATAGATTAGTTACATGGGTTTCCATAACAGAAAAAAAAATGTCATTAAACAAATTTGTTGGATGAAAGTAAATCTCTTTTACTAGTATTTGAATAGTTCTTTACTTCCACTTATTTTTCAGGATCTTAGTATGTGTTTTATATTAACACTAGAGGCCCGGTGCATGAAATTCGTGCACGGAGGGGGCTTGTCCCTCAGCCCAGCCTGTACCCTCTCCAATATGGGACCCCTTGAGGGATGTCCGACTGCCCGTTTAGGCCCGTGGGATCGGGCCTAAACGGGCAGTCGGACATCCCTCTCACAATCCAGGACTGCTGGCTCCCAATTGCTTGCCTGCCTGCCTTCCTGATTGCCCCTAACCACTTCTGCCTGCCAGCCTGATCACCCCTAACCACTCTGCTGCCAACCTGTTTGCCCCCAACTTCCCACCTCTGCCGGCCTGGTCACCCCTAACTGCCCTCTCCTGCAGGGTTGATCACCTCCAAGTGCCCTCCCTTGCAGGCTTGGTCCCTCTCAACTGCCCTCCCTTGCAAGCCAGGTGCCTCCCAACTGCCCTCTCCTGCTGGCCATCTTGTGGTGGCCATCTTGTGTCCACATGGGGACAGGATCTTTGACCACATGGGGGCAGCTATATTGTGTGTTTCAGTGATGATCAATCTGTATATTACTCTTTTATTAGATAGGATAGAGGCCTGGTACAGGGGTGGGGGCCAGCTGGTTTGCCCTGAAGGGCATCCCGGATCAGGTGGGGGTTCCCTTGGGGTGTGGGGTGGCCTGAGCGAGGGGCCTGTGGTGGATTGCAGGCCGGCCACGCCCCCTGGCAACCCAAGTGGAGGCCCTGGTATCTGGAATTTATTTTCCTTCTACAATTGAAACTTTGTAGCCTGGAGCAGAGCCAAGCCTGGGGCTCCCTCCGAGGCCGGCAGCCATTTGTGTTGGGGTTATAATTGAAACTTTGTTGCCTTAAGCAGGTGGGCCCGGCCAGGGTGTGCGGAAAGCTTTGTTTCCCCTGTTGCCGGCGGCAACCCTGGCCTGCTCTCTCAAGCTCCATTCTGCCGCCATTTGTTTACCTTCTATAATTGAAACTTTGTAGCTTGAGTGGAGGCTTAGGCCTGGCCAGGGCAGGCGGAAAGCTTGGCTTCCTCTGTTACCTAGGAAACCTTGCTCTCTGTGGCTGTAGCCATCTTGGTTTGGGTTAATTTGCATACTCGCTCTGATTGGATGGTGGGCGTGGCTTGTGGGCGTGTCAGAGGTATGGTCAATTTGCATATTTGTCTATTATTAGATAGGATTTTCGCAAATCCCTGGAAAAGCAAAAATACCCTATTGTTAAAAAATGTTTTTATTTATTTTTAGAGAGAGAGGAAGGGAGAA
Organism: Cnephaeus nilssonii; assembly: GCF_951640355.1. Lineage (NCBI taxonomy): Eukaryota > Metazoa > Chordata > Mammalia > Chiroptera > Vespertilionidae > Cnephaeus > Cnephaeus nilssonii. The sequence continues at coordinate 42,304,428 of NC_137089.1, forward strand.
GGACGGAGAGACAGAGAAACATCAGTGTGAGAGACACATGGATAAGCTGCCTCCTGCATGCCTCCCCCACTGGGGATCGAGCCCGCAACCTGGCAAGTACCCTGACTGGTAATTGAATCAGTGACCTCTTGGTTCCTGGGTCAATGCTCAACCACAGAGCCTACACTGGTTGGGCTCTACTTTTTTAAAATACTTTTTTAATCGACATCATTGAGGTATAACTGACATATGATAGAATTAATGTATTTGAAGGGTACAGTTCAATAAAAATAGACCAATTTTAAAGCAAGGCTTATTTGTTGGCTCTCTGAAGGCTGGCTTCAGTTAACATTGGGAATTGATTGCTCTATAAAGTCATCCATAGCATCTCTAAACTCATCTCTTGAGAAATTTAATTCTCAGAACACAAAGTGGAATGCATATCCTTCCTTTCACCTACACAGCTATAGAGTAAGCATAAGAGTAAACTCTGAAAACATAATTTTGTGCTGAGAAGTTTTTGGTTATGTCCAAATATAACACACACATTTGCTGATAATGAGGCACAATGAGCAGAGTGATAAGAATCAAAGCCATGAATGCTTGGCATTATGCAATTAAAAATATGTATTAGGTACAAGTTACCTGTGGAGAGTAGAGACACAGTAATGAACAGAATGACACAGTTCCTAAAATTTGTTTCTTCACCTTTCCTAACATTTTTATAAGTTATTTAATACTATGTACTAAACCAATTCCTGCTTATACTAATAGAGTTAGATCTGTGCTCTAAATGCTAACCAACACAGATACTAATGCTTGCTTTTCTATTTGCCTGCTCCCAAAGTATTCTTTCATTGAGCGTGTCTTGACTGCTGACTCAGTATATTGTCTACTCTGTAGAGTACATATGGGATTATTTTCCCTCTCCATTGATGGGAAAAGCAATTTTCCAGTTGTTTAGGAGCTGAATAGAATACTCATTGTGTAGAAAAGTGACCTCCATGATGCTTGTTCTTAAATTGTTTCATGCTCATAGTTATACAGTCTGCAAAAGAATATTCGAGTTAATACTGGGATATGTCAGGATTGGTTAGATCAGGTTCTCAAAGTGTGGTCCATGGACCCACAGCATTAGCATTAGCTGGGAACTCTCTAGAAATGTAGATTCTTGGGTACCAACTCCAGATTTACTGAATCAGAAACTCAAAAGGTGAGGCTCCCAACCTGTGTAGGAACAAATCTTCCAGGTAATTCCGATGAACCCTTGGTTGGAGAAGCTCTGCACTGAATTATGCTTAGATAATAAACTTCTTGTGACTTAAAATGCCACAAGTTAATGTCTTGCTTATGCAGGATACTTTTTGTGTGTTACCAAGCTGTTCTGTGATGTCCTCACTTCAGAACCCAAGTTGAAGGAACAGGGCTGCCACCATTTTAGGTGGGAAAATATATCTGGCAATTAAATGTCCTGGCCCAGAAATATACTTGTTGCTTCCAGGGATTCTGTCTACAACACCTACCAACCAGGGTGGTGACCTTCTCACTTGCCAAGGACCAAGTGAGCTAGGTTTATCTTTTACTCGTGTAGCTAAGAAATATTTGAATTTTCCAACTCTACAAGTCTCCTACATTTTTCTATTCACTTTTACATGTAAATCAGCTAAATCACTTTTATAATCATGCGGCGTGTTTTTTCCTGCATCATTTTGCCAAACATAGCCAGCGTGTTTCCTGGCAACTCATGTAACTAGGTGTATAATCTGACTTCCAAGTTAATATAAACAAGAGTTTACCAAATACTTCACTGAGACTTTTCATTGGGAAGTGGGTTTCCGTCTGCTCTCTATGTCGTGCCCTGGGGGTGGTCGCCTGCCAAGAGCTGTCTCTCCGATTGTTCCAGTCCTGTCGGGCCCCAAACACAAGCCCCGCTGGCCACCAAAGCCAGGTACTCAAAGGGTGTCCCCTGTGTAGACTGCATGTACCCGCTGGCTTCAGTGGGGCTGTGAAAGAGCATGGGGAAGGGGTGCACCTGCCAGCGCTAGCAAGGTAGATGAAGTGTGCAAAAAGGGTGCCCACCAGCACATCCATTCCCAGAGAGAGTCCCAATAGGCCCCTGTGGCAACCTAAGGACCTAGAAAAAGAACAAAGCCCAAAGGCAGTAGACGGAAGGAAATAATAAAGATCAGAGTGGAAATAAATGAAAATAGAGACTAAAAAGACAATAGAAAAGATCAATGAAACTATGGACTGTTTCTTTTTTTAAGATAAATAAATGGATAAACCTTTAGCTAGGATCACTGAGAAAAAAGGGCCAAGGATAAAATAAATAAAAGCAGAAATAAGACATTATAATTAAGAAATACTAAAGATCATAAGAGACTACTATGAACAATTATATGCCAACAAATTGGACCTTCTAGAAGAAATGAATTTGTTTCTAGAAACATACAACCTTCCAAGACTGAATCATGAAGAAATAGCAAATTTGAATATACCAATTACTAGTAAGGAGATTGAATCAGTAATACAAACCTCCCAATGAACAAAAGCCTAAGACCAAACATTCAGAGAAGATTTAAATTTATCCTTCTCAAACTCCTCTGTAAAATTAAAGATATTTTTAAGAACATATTAGCAAATGAAACTCAATAATACATTAAAAGAATATATACCATGATCAAGTGGGATTTATTCCAGGTATGCAAGGATGGTTCAACATCTGCAAATCAATCTACATGATATATCACATTAACTTAATGAAGGATAAAAATCATATGATCATATCGGTAGATGCAGAAAAAGCATTTGACAAGATACAACACCCATATATGATATTTAAAAAACTCTTAATAAAATGGGTACAGAAGGAAAGCACCTCAATATCATAAAGGCCATATATGACAAACCCATAGCTAATATCATACCCAATGGTAAAAACTAAACTTTTCCTTCTAAGATTAAGAAGACAAGAATAAGCCATTTTTATTCTATGTAATATTGGCAGTCCTAGTCATATCAATCATTAGGCAAACAAAAGAGTAAAAGGCATCTAAATTGAAAAGGAAGAAGTAAAACTGTCTCTTTTTGAGGACAACATGATTTTATATTTGGAAAATCCTAAAAGTTCCACTAAAAAAAACTATTAGAAGCAATAAATGAATACAGTAAAGTTGCAAGATAAAAAATCAATATACAAAAGTCTGTTCTTTTTCTATACACGAACAATGAACTAGCAGAAAGAAAAATTAAGAACATTATCTCATAATGGCACCAAAGGAAAGAAAAAACCCAGGAATACATTTAACCAAGAAGGTGAAAGACCTGAACACTGAAAACTCTAAGGAAGTAGAATTTCTCGCCCCCCCTTGAATCTTCACTTGGCCCTGTGGATGGTTTGACTGATGGGACATTCACAAACATATGAATGGATGTTTAAAAAGTATTAGAACATTGGGGCTTGCCTTCTGGGAACCTGAGACCACCGCAGGAAGAAGCCCTTGAGATCACATGGAGAGAGAGGGCTGCTCAGCCATGTCAGCTGAGGTCCTAACATGAGCATAAGACCACTGCAGGTCACCCAGCCTCAGCCGAGCCTCTCAGAACTGCCCCACCCGACCCCCAAAGAACTGTGAGACATAGTAGTTATTGTTGTCTTAAGCCACCACATTCTGAGGCAGCTTGTTACAGAGTGAAATCCAATGGACTAATACATACTTATTTACAAAACCCCAAATATATTTGGTTGGGAAATCTGGCTCAGAAAGATATCGTCTTCTGATGTGCAGCAGGAAACAGTAGCTTGGTGATCAATTATGGCCAAGGAGGCATAACATGAATGGCTGGTTGGCGTTTGAGAGTGAAGTAATCTGAAGGGAGGCCATTCTGATAGTGGGCACGATGCTTAGACCATTCTGATGGTGGGCACGATGCTTAGACCATTCTGATGGTGGGCACGATGCTTAGACCATTCTGATGGTGGGTATGATGCTTAGACCATTCTGATGGTGGGCACGATGGTGAGACCATTCTGATGGTGGGCACGATGCTTAGACCATTCTGATGGTGGGCACGATGCTTAGACCATTCTGATGGTGGGCACGATGCTTAGGCCATTCTGATGGTGGGCACGATGGTGAGACCATTCTGATGGTGGGCACGATGCTTAGGCCATTCTGATGGTGGGTATGATGCTTAGACCATTCTGATGGTGGGCACGATGGTGAGACCATTCTGATGGTGGGCACGATGGTGAGACCATTCTGATGGTGGGCACGATGGTGAGACCATTCTGATGGTGGGTGCGATGGTGAGACCATTCTGATGGTGGGCACGATGGTGAGACCATTCTGATGGTGGGCACGATGGTGAGACCATTCTGATGGTGGGCACGATGGTGAGACCATTCTGATGGTGGGCACGATGCTTAGGCCATTCTGATGGTGGGCACGATGCTTAGACCATTCTGATGGTGGGCACGATGCTTAGGCCATTCTGATGGTGGGCACGATGCTTAGGCCATTCTGATGGTGGGCACGATGCTTAGGCCATTCTGATGGTGGGCACGATGGTGAGACCATTCTGATGGTGGGCACGATGCTTAGACCATTCTGATGGTGGGCACGATGCTTAGACCATTCTGATGGTGGGCACGATGCTTAGGCCATTCTGATGGTGGGCACGATGCTTAGACCATTCTGATGGTGGGCACGATGCTTAGACCATTCTGATGGTGGGTATGATGCTTAGGCCATTCTGATGGTGGGCACGATGCTTAGGCCATTCTGATGGTGGGCACGATGCTTAGACCATTCTGATGGTGGGTATGATGCTTAGGCCATTCTGATGGTGGGCACGATGCTTAGGCCATTCTGATGGTGGGCATGATGCTTAGGCCATTCTGATGGTGGGCACGATGCTTAGACCATTCTGATGGTGGGTATGATGCTTAGGCCATTCTGATGGTGGGCACGATGCTTAGGCCATTCTGATGGTGGGCACGATGCTTAGACCATTCTGATGGTGGGCACGATGCTTAGACCATTCTGATGGTGGGTATGATGCTTAGGCCATTCTGATGGTGGGCACGATGCTTAGGCCATTCTGATGGTGGGCACGATGCTTAGACCATTCTGATGGTGGGCACGATGCTTAGACCATTCTGATAGTGGGCACGATGCTTAGACCATTCTGATTGTGGGCACGATGGTGAGACCATTCTGATGGTGGGCACGATGCTTAGACCATTCTGATGGTGGGCACGATGCTTAGACCATTCTGATGGTGGGCACGATGCTTAGACCATTCTGATGGTGGGCACGATGCTTAGGCCATTCTGATGGTGGGCACGATGCTTAGGCCATTCTGATGGTGGGCACGATGCTTAGACCATTCTGATGGTGGGCACGATGCTTAGACCATTCTGATGGTGGGCACGATGCTTAGACCATTCTGATGGTGGGCACGATGCTTAGACCATTCTGATGGTGGGCACGATGCTTAGACCATTCTGATGGTGGGCACGATGCTTAGACCATTCTGATGGTGGGCACGATGCTTAGACCATTCTGATGGTGGGCACGATGCTTAGGCCCTCTGCTCTTCCTTTTCCTTCCTGCCTGGAATGCAGATAAAATGAATGCAAATTATAAACCAGGAGTAGGAGAATCCCGCACTAAAGATGGAGGAGCAGGAAGATAGAAACAGCATGAGCCCTGACTGCAGTGTTTAGCTGCCCTACCAGGTGAGAATGACTCACCTGCAGATTCTTAGTTATGTGAGAAAAAAAAAAAGCCCTTTAAACCAGTGGTCACCAACCGGTGGTCTGTGGACCACTGGTGGTCCGTGAGGTCCGAAAGGTTGGCAACTGCTGCTTTAAACCACAGGGCAAGGATAGCTGAAATACTAACTCTAGGTAACGGAACATGAGTCGCTGATGGCGTTTATGTTGCTGGCTTAGGCAACTGGGTGAATAATGGTGCCATTGATCCAGAAGAACAACACGTTTGGGAGAAAGATAACTTAGGAGACTTTTGGAAACATTGAGCTTGAAGTGCACATGAAAAAAAAACACACCCCACAACACTATTTAAAAGTTAACTGGAACTTCAAAGCTCCTAGAATTCTGATTCTTAGGAGAAAGTCCTGGGTTTGAATATAATTGGAATAATCAACAGCCAATTTTGTGGTAGGGAATGTCATTAGAGTGCCTGGGATCACCCTGGAAGAGTATGTAGAGTGAGAAGAAAGGAGTGAAGAGGAAAGTCTTAGGAAATAGAAATTGTTATAGAAGGTTGGAGGCAAGTCGTAAGAAATACAGGTAAAATAAGGTTTACTAGTAAGAGGGTTGGAAATAGACCCTGGTGAACTTGATACAACCACCGAACATGTGCTTGGCAACATGGATTACCAACCATGAGGCCACTAAGGAAGGCCCTTCTGAAGAGCAGTGGAGTGGAGACAAGGAAGGCCAGGGTAAAGTGGGGGAAGAGTGAATGAAGGTATTGCTAAAGGGACCATAAGTCACCCTGACTAGTGATTCTTGGCTGCAAAGGACAAAAATAATACAATAAATCAATAATGAATGAATGAAGGAAGGAAGGAAGGAAGGAAGGAAGGAAGGAAGGAAGGAAGGAAGGACGGAAGGAAGGAAGGAAGGAAGGAAGGGAAATATCAAAAGGGGATGGAGTAGAAAGAGCAAATTCTGTTTCTTTAAACAATTTTTTTTTCTTTTAGTTTATGGGTAGGAATTGAACATATTTATAGCCTTCAGGAAAGGAGCCATTGGAAAGGGAGAATTTGAAGATACAAGAAAAAGAAATAATTGATAGAACAAGGCCAGGCCTAGGCAGGAAGGGGGGGGGGGATCAAGAACGCAGGTGGAGGGATTAATCTTAAAGGGGGCTTGAATCTCCTCTTCCTGTGAGAGTGTCAATATTTCTTCCTGAGAGGGGCGGTGCACTTAGATCCTCAGGGATACGCGGCAGAGACACGGCTGCACAAAGGGCCTGACTGCCGTAGTCTGGAGCTTTGATCTGAGGTCTGACCTTGATTGAAGGTGTGTGAGAGATCAGGAAGACACAACTAGGGACATCACTTGTAAGGATTAAACCATAGCAGGAATCCTGAGCCAGCTGCGGTCAGCTTTTGAAAGCATTCACTACTCTTCAATTCATATCTACATAATACAGTGCTACTTAATTAATATTTCACATGTGGATTGAAACAAACAAACAAAAAACGCAGCTCACCTAGGGTCACCCTACAGTTTCTGAAATTATCAATATGCTTCTACAAGTGCAAGCTGGTTCTTATGCTACAGTGGTATGGAGAGGATCTGAATACATTTCATTGTGATGATTTCAGATTCTTAACTCTCAAACCAGCTCGTATTTATAAAGTAGCTGCCCTGAAAAGAAGGTAATATTTTTCATAATTAGAGAAGAGAAAATAGGTTCACAGTGTATACACGTTTTGCTTAGGGCCAGTTCAGTTCAGGGATAAATGTTTGGTAGTATGTTGGAGGGCTTTTCAAGAATGGTTTAGCTTAGCATTGGTGACTCCATTACTTGAAATTAAAGTACAAGTGGGCATTGAATCTGGGGCAAGTCTATGGTAAAAGTTTGCAATGGTATCTGTCCAAAACGGTACTAGACAGATGAGGTAAAGGAATATGCCATTTACTTATGACCATATATTTTTCTTAGCAGTTGATTTTACAATGAGGGGTTATTAACTGATTTTTATGCTTTTCGTATGGATATCTGATATTTTTCAGACCAAATTTAAAAATTAAAACACATGTTCCTTGTGGATGTATCTCCATGTCTGTTTTATCCCATGACAATGGTCTCTTTTTGCCTCTTTTCTCAGCTTCATAATTCTGATCTTCAGCTTCCTCACTTATAAAATGGCATAAATAATATAAATCTCCTAGGGTTTTGTAAGTACTCAAAGTGTCAACTGATTAAAAGCCCATAAAACAGTCCCTGGCACGTTGTGAGCATTCCCGAAAAAGTCACCCAGCTATTAAAATATGGTCAAGATCTTTTAATGACTTTTTCACTCAGCATATCTTCTACATACGCTCAATGTAAACCTCAAGGAAACACAGTTTATGTTGCCATAACTAACTAGATTTTAACCTACTGTGTTTTGATATTTTATGAAGTCATTTTTTGAAGGAGTATAATTACTTGTAGCAAGGCATCAAAAACAAGTGTATAATTAACTCCATCTTCTCTCTTTCTTTTCTTTCTTTTTTCCCTTTTTCTTTTTTCTCTCTCTTGCAAAGTGGAAAGGCTTGTGTGAATATTTTAAGAGTCCAAAAAGGAAGGGGAAATTTAATAGTTTCCTTTTAAATTCTTAATATGAATATTAACTATATCTAAAACTTACAATAAGTTTAATCCCAAAGAAGACAAACAACATAAAATCTATGTGAAGAGAATATGCAGAAGAAAAGTGAGTATGATAAGAAATTGATTATTTCAGCAAAGATCAATAACCTTAATGATTACTCAAAACAAAAGGAAATTGGGGTGCAATTGAATAATTATGTTATGAAGTCCCTGATACAATTATTTATGTCATTTTCTTTAACTTTAAAGCTACATTTTTTCCCAACTTTTAGACTTGTCCTGGTTTATAAATATAAAAAACAGCTAGAGACCCAGTCCAGGATGTCTAGAATCATCACTTTCTCTTATGGCCACTAGATGGCAGGTGTAGGATTCTGAATACCTTCCAGAAACTAGGTGTCAGCTGTTTTATTGGCAACACTAGATGAGAAAACCGATTTGGTTCAAAGTAGGAAATTTAGAAATGAGTCTCTTTCTTTCTCCCCCTCAATCTCCTACACATAACCTTAAAAAAAAAAGGAACTGGTAAAACTGGTAAAGGAGTATAGGATTACTAATAAGGCTTTTAGGTTCAGTCTACAATTACAGAGTAAAAACAACAGCCCTCTTGCGTATTTATTTTCTTTACTGAAAAATTGTAAAACTAAAATCTAGCAACAAATCTGCACTTAACTAGCCAACTATTTTCATGTAAAACATTAAAGATTTTTTTTCTTTCCCCTTTGGACCATATACTCTAAAATGGTGTGCTGTCTCCGTATAATCTCAATCATTTTATTTTCTCACCGTGGCAAGGTCCGGTGGATCTCTGTTATGTAAGGGGGCAGTTAGAGATTACACTATAACTTGGAACGCAATTTCCTTTTTTGTTTCTCTTTATGATAGGACATAGTAGGGAAGTAAGAAACTTTAAAAAAATATGATTATTATTTGCTTCGTAGTTTTGATTAGGAATTTTTTTTCTCCTGGTTTGAAATGAGGTTGAAATAACCACATTTTCTGGTTTGAACATGCGTGACTTTCCACTGAGGGGCCAAAGCCCTGGGAATGTAAAGGGTCAGCCTTAGTTACAGAGGGGTTCACTGAGAGAAGGGTGTGTTCGCCTGCAAAGACAAACAGGTCCCACTGATAGTTGCCAAGGGCACCGAATACATCTTTGCATTACACCCTGAAAGAGCATGCTCATATCGCCTCTTTTTTTATTGCACGCACCATAAATGACTGTAAAAGTTTGCAAATCTTGCAGAGACCTTGGCAATCAATACTCCAGCAGGAAGTCTACAGAGAGAGAGGGGGTGGGGAAAAAGAGATCCAGCCTAGCAGTTTGCTTTTTTGGCATAGAAACCTGACGTTGGCATTGAGAAGTGTTGAACGTACCGTTTTCACAGTCTCAGCCTGTGCATAACATATGCAAAGCAGTTTCCATTTAGACGCTCAATCTGAAATCTAGGCTTTACACTTATATTACCAGGCTCTGTGGTCTGGGGACATCCCTGTGGCCTTATTCACATGGGTTTCCTCTGGGAGCTCCTGATCTGTGACTTGAGAATAAAATAAAGACTAATTGTTACCTGTGTCAGTGTGTGGCCAAGCAGGGTGCCTAGTCCTGGAGGCCATGCCTGCGGCTTTTCACAAGTGTTTTGAAGCGCCGGACTCCCCAGAGGGGCCAGGCAAGGTCTGGAGGTTGCTTTTTAGAATCTACAGGGTGTTGATGCTGGAGGGACCTTAGGCAATGCCCCCTGCTATTGGATCTGCCTGTTCGGCTGATTTGTTTGACCATGTTGAAGGTCCCACACATCAAGTAGCAGACGGGGTATCAGAGCCCTGGGGTGGGGGTGGGGAGAGCAGACCTCGCTGGAGGCCTTGCGCGGGGTCAGAGGAGGTGCAGCAGCTGTGGATGTCCCCCTTCCCAGGGTCGAAGCCTGCGGCTCTGAACCCTGATCCTCTGTGTCCCCTCTTTGGGCTGCGCTGGGACCAAAAGGTCTGTGCTACACTAGAAAGAGACGTGGGTGCGGGGTAGTGATTGGCGGCGGGAGAAAAAGGCCCTTGCACCCCGGGCCTGGATAGCTTCAGGCTGTTCTCGCCCCCACCCCCGCACCACCCTGCTGACTGAGCCCTCCCCCCCCCTCTCCCCCCCAGTCATGGTGACCGGAATCCCGGCCTCCCTTCTGATGCATTAAACATTCAGTGGCCTCCAGGGAGTTTGGGAAATTCTGGTGGAGGCTGGGTTACCCGTCGTTTCGCCCCCAGGGTCAACCACAGGCCCAACGGGTCGTGTTTGGGGGATGCACTTAGCACGGCTCCCGACTTTTGATTTCACCTGCGCACCGGTGGTCCCTCCCCTCCTGAGGTCCTTTACAAGCCAGTGGCTTGGAGGGGGTCATTGGGCTTTATCCAAACCAGAAGGGACCGGCGGGTGAAGAACTGTATGAGGTTTTTTCTGTTTTTCTCCTGCGAGCCAAGGTGCGTAAGGGTGAGTGGGAGTCCCCAGGGGTTGCGCCCGCGCCCAGCGGTAGCCGGATCCACTGTGGGCGCGACCGCCGCGCCAAGGACCCGGGGCTTAACCGGGTCAGCGGCGGTGGAGGGCCGCGGCAGGAAGAGGGCACGTCCCGGTCGCATTTTGTGATGGTTTTACTGTGTACAGGGCGACCTCGGGAAGAGGGTCTCCACGCTTGTATCAGGAAGATCTTTTCCCCGCAAGTCCCGCGCGCCTGCCCGCGCCCGCCCCTCCTGAGCGCTCTGCCCAGGGCCACTGTTTTCGATGAATAGGATCCGAGCCACTGGTGGGAAAGCCCAGGGTTCATCCAGACGGTCTGGTGGCGCTAAGAAGGAGAGAAAAAAAATGGTGTCAAATAGGTGATGGAGGCGGAAAGGAAAAGCATAGGCTACACAAGACATTTAACAGAAAAGGGAAGTAAAGGGGTTTTTAATGCCGAATTTTGCTTAGGTTCAAAGATCAGATGTGGCATCAATAGATATGCATATAATTCCTCCCTGAGCACTGACTATTGAAACAGAACTTCGTGCCTGAGACTCTTTCCCTAAAAAAACGATCCTGATCTCTTTCCTTCTCGTAATGCTCACCCCTCCCCGTTCCAATACACCAGGAACTCTCTCCACCGAGCGCATTTTTCATTTTCGGCATCATAAACCCACGCCACGAAGAATCCTAATCAGTTAGTTTCAGGGAGAATACAAGTGATGCGCTAAAGCTTGGTCAGCTGGAATTGGTTGATCCAGTGAAAACTGCCAAGCCCGGCGCCCAGCGGTCCCCGTTCTCGCCTCTTGTTTGTTTGTTTATTCTGTCACCCGAAACCACCCCCTTGGCGCCGCCTACGCGAGAGGACTGGAACCCGGGCCACAAACCCTTAGAGAGTTTTCTAAGTTAGACAAAGGCAGCGCTTCCTGCAATGGTAACTAAGCCTCAGCAGGATGGGTTATCCGTCCACGAAGGCACTGCTGTCATGAGTCAAAATGCTTGCGTGGATAGAACCCTCTGGCAGAGCTTCTACAAATGGTGCCAAAATAATTCTGAACACAGAACATGGGATGGCCATCTCCTTGGTGGTCAGCGCACCCACCGCACGTCGATGTTGAGTACCCAAACCCACGGAACATCCAGAATCCACAGAGAAAGAAACGATGGAAACAAGTGTCCCCTGGCATTAAAGCTTCTGGGAATGGGGGGGGGGGGGGGTGGAGAGTTTCTGTCTTCAGACTTTCAGGGAACTGAGTAGTTACTATTTTGGCATATAATGAGACCGCCTTCACTCTCCGAGTGGCTGGAAATACTTGTAAAGAGCCTGTCCACAGGTGATCTAGAGACAGCGCACCTGAGGGCGATTTGCATCATGAACAGGACCGCGAATTGTTACTTTGCCGCCTGGGCCTCCTCTGGATGGTTTCCAGGGGGAACGGAGGCCGCTCTCCTGACGCTGTTTGGGCAAAGGAGACCCAAAGAGTGTGTTTGGCTCAAGAAGGTCGACTGAAAGAAAATCGTATAGGATCTCTCCCCTTTGTTCTGATTCCTAAAACAACCTACTACTTGCTTTTAAAAGAACCTTTCGGCAAGAGATTCAGAACGAGGAAACCAAGTTTAGTAAACTCGATCTAAAAGGAAAGGAAAAAAAAAAACACCCCCCAAAACCCAATCCTATCCCTTTGAAGTCCCTGGCATTGTTATTAAGGTCTTAAAATAACCGCCAACCCCCAGGTCGGAAAAAAAAACCTTACGGATTCAATAACTATTTATCTCGTGAGGATAATTACTTGTTTGACCTTGAAGTCATTCATTCCTGAAACCACGAGGTTAAAATTGTGAAGATGTTTCTAAAGCGCCACAGCTCCGGCGACACTGCGTGGTTAACAACAGCCTGACCCGGGCGGCCCGCGCGTCTCCGCGGGTCTGAGCATCCTCTCTCCGGGCGGGCGGCTGGGGCGGCGCCCGGGGCCGGGGGGGCGGGGCGGGGAAGCCTCCCGCGGGGGCGCGCACAGAGGCGCCTCCTGAGCGCAGCCACAGGTGGCCGCGGGGCCCGGGGAGGGAACCCTCTCCCTCGTCTCCCGGACTCTGGCCCAGCGAGGCGGTCCCCAGCGTCAGGGCCGGAGGGAACCCCAGCGGCGCAGGTGCAGTTGGTGCAAATGGTGGCGTTCTCCCCTGGTGCGGTGGCCGCACCGCGGTCTCTGGGAACCTGTTTAAGGCCCTTTAATCACACTTCCGGCCCTTCCCGGCCCTCATTGGCTCGGAGTTCAATCTGCATTGTGGGGCGGGCAGGCTTCCCCCGGCCCCCGCGCACCGCCCCGGGGTGCACACCGCTCGGGCCCAGGCGCGACCTGGGGGGGGGGGGAGGGGGGGCAAGGAGGGCACCGCGCCCGGCTCTCCCGAGACCTCGCTGGGCCTCAGGCCGCGGGCGGCACCGGGCGGGGCTCCCAGGGCGCGGGAACGCCGGCCCCTGGGCCGGCCGCGGGCCCCTCGCGCCGGCGGCGGGCGTGAGGCCGGTGGCGGGTCGCTGGTGGCCCGGCGGCCTCCGGGAGGCAGGTCCGGCTGGGACTCGCTGGCCCGCCGGCCGGTCGCCCGGCGCTCGGAACCGGGAAAGGAGCGCGGCCTCGCCGCTTTCCGTTCGCCCCGAGGCCGCTGGTTACTGTTTAACATCCCCACCCACGTTTCAGTTTGTTCAGGAGATCGATCGGGTCGTGGGAGCCGGGCCGCTGTCTGGTCGCCCTCCCGCACACCCAATATCCTCCCGGCATATGGTCTCCAGTCGGTGCGAGGGCGCGGGGACAGCACACACCAACAAACACAGCCACGGGTCCCAGAGCTCCTCGCCCCCATCGCGCGGCCCCACCCCCACCCCACCCCACCCCACCCCCGCGCCGTCGGCCAACTTCCCAGACTCGGAAAAGTGCGGCCCCGGACGCGGCTGCGGGGGCGGGTGGGGGCCCTGCGGCGAGGAGATGCGGCGGCCGCCGCGCAGCTGACTGCGACGCGACGGCTCCGCGCAGGTAAGTTGCGCCCCGCGCCCCGCGCCCCGCGCCCGGGCGCAGCCCGCGTCCCCCGCCCTCCGCGAATCCCTGAGCCCCTCAGGCTTCGGGAGGAGGAGGGGCTCCGCCCGGGAGGGGCCAGGTGGAGGCCCCCCGGGCCAGGCAGGCGGGAAACAGATCCCCCGAGGCCTCCCGCAGCCTGCGGAGCGGGAAGAGGAAAGGGCTGGAGCAGAGGCAGCCTGGGGTGCAAGGAGCCTGGGGCACGCGCCTGCCGCCAGCTCCGCCAGGACCAGTAAAGGGAAAGGGGGGTTTGTTGCAGAGAGAAAGCTCCCGTGTCTGGCAGAGGCTCACTTGGCTGCCAGGTCCCTGGGGGCTTTGGTGGGTGGAGTTTTTGTGGCCTGGGCCAAGGCTGGGGCTGCTGGATGCCTGTGGACAGTGCAGGTGTGTGGGGCGGGCCTTGGTCCTGGAGCATCACCCCAAGGCTCTGGCTCCAGTCTCAGCTTCTGTGGGTTCTCTGAGAGACATTTTGGGAGTGACCCTGCCGGGATGTTATAGGAAAGACTACATATATGTATGTATATACATTTACCTACATGGACATAAACATATATTTACCTGCAGGTATATATATATATATATATATATATATATATACACACATACATGTACATGTACATGTACATGTACATGTACATATAGATATAACTACCTATACATACATAAATACATATACTTACATATATATATATATATATATATATATATATATATATATATATATATAAACCGTTTAGCTTCCTTTGGGAAGAAATGTTCTTTGCAAGCTTTAGACAATGCACTAGTTAAGCGATTGTTACTCCGTGTCTAACGGGCTGAGCCAGCACGCGGTAAGACCTTTGCTTTGGATATCATAGGTGTTTCACACCTGATGTGCCCTGTTTCTGAGGCTTGCTCCACACCATCAAAGGCCCCTCTCCAGCATGCAGACAGTCTAGGCAGCCTTCAGAGGAGGCCGAGAGCGGGAGAGTGCAGCCTGCAGAAGCTCTCAACTCCTGGGAGGCCCTGAGAACTAAACACCTCACTGATAGGAACTTTCCCGTTTGGTTTTGTTACTTCTTCCTGATTTCCCACTCATTTTACACGTTTCTCCTCTCTGCACAAGCATTTATTCATGTTAAAATATTCTTCCTCTCCAGCTATCACCACTTTCCCATCAAAATCCCCCTGCCCCCACCCTCTCTGGACACACCTCCTCTGTTTTCCACTTCTGTGCACCTGCTATCACTCTTGATTGAGCCTTTGAAGTCAGAGGCCAAGTGTAGGGTTGGGCTCCCCTCTGGTACCATTCGGGGGAGGGGGAGGAGAGGGAGGTGGCCAGTAGTACTGGTAACATCTCATTTTTCACTTTCCTCCCATTTCTCCTAAGCTCCATTTATAAGCCTACAAATACAGAATTTCTCTCAATGTGCCTTATGAAGGTAGTGCAACCCTGTTACTATAGTGTGTCTATTAACATCTCATAAGCGTTTTATTCTGCAGGTGTGATTATAAGAATATAAGACAGTACAAATTAACTTTGGGGATTGCTAAGATTTTTCTAAATGCCTGCATGTAAATAATAACTTTATTTTTGAGTTCCCTGTTTCTTTTGAAAATTCTTATTATTTCTATGAATTCTGAAAGTACTACTTGCTTACAAAGCATCATGAAAATTATTGTAAAGTACACAGTGAACCCCTTTCTTGTATTACTCTGTATGTGTAACTACCATTGCGGGCTGGGTTTATGTCCCTCCTTCTGTATAAACAGTAATATTTTCTTCATTATTTAAAAAAATTGGATAATAGTTCTGAAACTTATTTTTCTTTAATAGTTTTCAAATATTTATCTGTCACTATAGGAAGAATTTTTTTTCCTATTGTATGTACTCTGTGTAGCCAGCCAATATCCCCATAATATTCGCTTGGATTTTCCAATTTCTTGCTATTCCAAACAGTGCTGCCATGAATATTTGTGTACATTATCTTTGCACTAGTACTGCAGAATATTTATTCTGTGAGGATTGCTGGCTCCAGGGGCTGTTTACTTTAAATTTGCTAAATATTGCAAAGAGCCTTCCTCACTATCCACAGGATATTGACCATGCTCTTACCCACACTGGATAATAATGATGGAAGATGTTGCTCATCTGATTGCTGAAAAATTGATTTCACATTGTTGTAGTTTAATATTTAGAAACTATATGAACCAGTCCTGGAACACCTGATTTGCAGAGTTTGAGAATTTTGCTTTAAAAATATAATAAAGTAGAAAGGGAATTAACTGCATTTCAAAATACCACCTTATTTTGATCTTCTAAAAGATGCCACTGCATTAGTTATTACCTATCCATTTACTGAAGGGCTGGGGATACTGGTACATGCTAAGTGAGATGTCTATGTTGCAAACAGGTGACTACAGTGTGCCTACTAGCTGGTGGTGTGATTTTGTGGCTCTTGACTTACACGTTTGCCACCTTCATTAAGCAGGATTCCGTTCTCTGGGAATGCAGGCATGATTTTAAATGAGATATCATAGCTTTGGATCCTTAAGAAGTTGTAGCTGCAAACAAAACAATGGAGTGCACAAAGATGCATCCTTGTGGAATCACTTCTCTCCACCCTCCCCATGGGAACTCTCACCTATTACTGTTAATCAGCGCATGCACAGACACAGGAGTGCTTCAAATATGGTTTACTCTTATAGCTGAACAAATGATTTAGGAATATTTGTAATACACATTTTTCGCTAATACTTATTGAATCCTTAATATGTGCTACGTAGTATTCCAAGTCACTTATAAGCATTTTTTTTTCTTCTAGTTTCTTTAAACAACCCTGTGCAGTTCATGCTAACATTCTCCCCCTTTTCAGATGGGAAAAATGAAGCAGAAATTTTAAACGTTGAGTAAGTTCACGCATCTACAAGGGTAAACGTGGAGATTCAAATCCAGGCACTGTGGCGCGGCTAGGCTGTGAGGGTAACCAGGCTGCTCCATCTGGTCATTGGTTGCCCGCTGCACAGGGGTGCCCAACAGAGGGGGAGTACAAACCTGAACCTCAGCAGGACCCACAGGCCATGCCAGTCCCCTTGCTCTTGGCTGGGCATTCCAGGGGCAGGGCACTCTTCTAGGTCACAGCACGTCTGTAAGGGCCAAAGCACCTGCTCCTGATGTGTCAGGAGCTACAGGCATACACATTCTGATGCTCTTGTAAGTACCTTTGGAACTCAGCACTGTCATGCCCATTCTTTATGGATACATCTTAAAGAACAAAGACCGGCCTTATTTACTGCCTATCCTTCCTTTCTACCTTATATTTAGTACAGGATGACCCAGTATGTTCTCCACATGGGAGACTTAGCTCAGAGCCTGTGGTGTTGTGTTGCTGTGAATACCTTTGGTTTTATCGAGACATTTTTCTGGAAAAGGTATAAGGAATTCGTGTGTGTGTGTGTGTGTGTGTGTGTGTGTGTGTACACATGTGTGCATCCACGCGCACATGAGTCTTTTAACATTTGGAGGTACACAAAGATCTTTGAGGATGACCAACTCATGACGTATAAGCCAAGAGAGAAGGCTTTATTGTCACATAGGGAGGTTTCTATTCCTGTTAAGCTATTTACTAAAGGGGGGGCAGAAGATGGGGAACTTGGGCAAGTTAACTTTTTTGAGGCCCAATTTCCTCATTTTTGAAGTATATTATTATAATACCTATCTCACAGACTTAGTATGATTATTACATATGTTAATACATGAAGACCTTTTGAACAATGCCTGGCATTTATTGAGTACCCAGTAAGTATTTGGTATTGCTGTTGTAGTTGTTACAGAATGAGATAAAGCGTCTAAACACTGCTTGATTCACAGTAAGTTCTTAATGTGTCACCTGCTTTTATTGACACTCTCTCTGGAGAAATTATACTTACATACTCAAATTGTATATGGCTTCAGGAGTTTATGAATCCCTAGAAACCTGGCCAAGGCCTCTAATAGACCTTGGAGATACAATGATGAATAAGAGACACAGTCCCTGTCATGGAGCTTTTAGAGAGGCAGTGTAGAAAAGGATCGCCCTGCCTGTGGTTAGGACCTGGGCTTTGCAGTCATCCACACCTCTGTGCGAATCTCAGCTCTGCCCTCTCCCAGCTGTGACCTAAGCAAGTTCTCAGTGCCTGTGCCTAATCAGTTAAAAAAGTTGTAAGAATAGATGGATCTAGAGACAAATGGTAGGAGGGAGGGCGAGGTTTAGAGAGCAACCAAAGGACTTACCTGCATGCATATTAGCATAAACAATGGACACAGACACTGGGGCAGTGGGGGCTTGCCTGGGCTGGGAAGAGATGGGGGAAGGGGCACAATTGGGGGAAAAGGAGACATATGTAAAACTTTAGACAATAAAAAAAAATAATACAAAAAACTTTAAAAAATTTAAAAAAGTTGTAAAATGAGAATAATAGTCCTGACTCTCAGAGTATATATGGATTAATTAATTCTTGTATTATTTAAACCAAGCATGTTATTTGTTGAATGTTTGACACTTTCTGTATGCTCTATTTCAATCTAGAAGAATCACATTTATCTATGATAGCAAAACATCCACATGGACATCTAGGTATTGTATCCCCATCACTTAACAGTGGCCGCTGGAAACATCATCTGGGCCTGGCAATTTAGTTATTTTTAATGTTTTGGATCTTTGAGTGTTTTTCTTTTCTGGTTGCATACTGAGTGTGCTTTGCTTGTGCTCTTGACTTCCGTGGGTCATGGCTATAGGTTGCAAATAGTTGATGTATATTAGTTTAGCAGGAATGAACTTACGTGCACTGTACCAGGTGCCCAGAACACAAATATAAATAAGCAGCATCTCTACCCCCAAACACAAATAATTTACTTGGAAGAAAAACATATCACTTTCTATATCATATGTGATATGTGATTGGTGCCATAGATAGAAATACCGTGGGAAATGGAAGCACAAAGCATAGTTTAAATAGTCTGGAGAGATTTCACGGGGAAGTTAATGACTTCCTGATTAGAACTTGCTGAATAGAGAAGAATCAGAAAGATATTTGAGGCAGAGGATATTACACGTGGAATAGGTGGAGCAACAAGAAATGAAATGGGGAAGGAGCCCTGGGCCAGATTCTGACGATCTTGAATGTGGGTGACAAAGATTTGGGCTATGTTATCTAGGCCAGTGATCACCAACCTTTCGGACCTCACAGACCACCAGTGTGGTCCGCGGACCACCGGTTGGCGACTTCTGAGGCAATGGGGAGCCATCGAAGTCTGCAAGTAGATTGAGTTATGAAAGCCTCTCCCATTTTTGCTCCAGGTTAATTGACAGCATTTTGGAGGACAGATTAAAGAGGGAGAGACAAGAGGCAGGGCAACAGTAGGAAGTTTCACAAGAGTCCCCTGGCCACAGTGAAGATGCAAACAGGATAGGATAGAATCTAGTGATGCTTCTGAGGTGTTTAAACGGAATGTAAGAACCGTAGAGTGTGGAAGAGTAGAGAAAGCAGGGGATTGAAGCTGACCTTAAGTCCATATTCTTTAGGATTGTACAGGACACTTTGATTTGATTATGTTTATTAGGAATTTATAGCTTTTTAACTATTCTTACAAGTTGTTCATGCTTTAAAACTTAGTCTGTATGGCAAAACGAAACTTTATTCGGTCATTTAACTGAGATTGTTAGGTATGTAGGAAGACTATTGTTTCCATAATTTGGGCTAATTTCCAGCAAAGTAATTATTATTTCTAACCTGAATTTTTGCAACAACCAACTGCTCCCCCTTCCTTATCTTCCTGGCCTCCATTCAGGTCCCCAGATGGCAGTTAGAGTGACGGAGAGAAAGCCAATTTGGTAATTTCCTTTAAAAAAAAACCAACAAGTTGTGAAGCCATGGCTAGTGTGGCTCAGTTGTTTGAGCATCATCCCATGCACCTAAAGGTCTCTGGTTCAATTCTCTGTCAGGTTGTGGGTCCAGCCCCCAGTTGGGGTGCATATGGGAGGCAACCAGTCTATGTTTCTCTCTCACATCAATATTTCTTTCTCTCTCCCTATCCCTTCCTCTCTCTCTCAAATTAAAAATATATATATATTGAAAAAACCCACAATTTGTTAATTTTTTAATACCTTAATGCCCTTATTCTGCAGTCCAAATGAATTCACATCGCTAGACCCCATGTGACTTCCACTCCAAGCCTTATCTCTCTCTTTTTGAGCTCCCAGACTTAAAACTTCAACTGGAAGAAGTATTTTAGTTCCACAAATGCACTGTTCTCTGTGCTTTTAAAAGTGATGTTCCTATCATTTGAAACAGGCACCATCCCCATCATCCCCCCACCCCATCATTCTAGCCAACTTCCATTTATCTTTGTTCAAATACCACCTTCAAAATCTTTTCTAATCTACTGACCCAATATAACAATTTAGTGTATCTTATTCTTTCCCTGTCAGAATTACCAAGTTCATCAGACATTGTGGTTGGATGTTTGATAGTCTTTCTCCCAGACTCGAATGTTAGACATCTGAGGGAAGGAACTCTGTTACTCTGAACCACTTTTTAAATTGGGCCTATTAATTCAAGCTTAATGGGGATGTGTTCACTGAATAAGTGAATAATTGTAATGGAGAAGGAAGGTGAAATACCAATAAAATAAATGTGTTGAGAACCTCATTTTCAAGCACTACACTCTGTATTAGGATCAAGCAGTGACTAGAACCATTCTCTCCTAAGTTTCATGTCTGGTTGGGGATATGAATGACAATGTTTCTACTCACTGTGATAAGAGCAAACGTGTAATATTGGAGAAAGATCACAGGAACCTAGCAAAAGCCATACCAACTTTTTCTGGAGTAGGTTACACAAGAGATGACATATGAATTGTTATTTTTAATTTAAGAGGGATTTAATTTATTGATATTGAATATAGTTATTCAGATAATTATATTGAGATGTAATTTACATTAGTTAAAATGCATTATTTTTTTTAGCATACACTTCAGTGAGTTTGACAAATGTACGCCTTCATGTAACCACTGCCACAAAGGAGATACAGAACATTGTTTGCCCCCTGCCCCCTCAAATTGCCTTATGCCCTTTAAGCAGTCAGCCCTTCCTCCTCTCCCCAGGCAACCACTGATGTGATTTCTGTCCCTAAGGTTGCCCTGTCTAAAATAACAGATGAATAGAACCATATAATGTGCAGCCTTTTGTGTCCTGCTTTTTAAATTTAGTGTAATCATTTTGAGATTTAGCCATCTTGTTGTATGTATCATTAGCCTATATTCCTTTTTAACAAAACAGATCTAAGAGGTACAATTGGCATACCATAAACTGCACATATTTGAAGTGCACAATTTAAAAAGTTTTGGCACATGTATGTACTCATGAAACAGTCACCACAACCAGGACAGGGGCATGGCCAGCTCTGTAGGTGTGCTCATGCTCCTCTGTAAACCCCCTCTCTGGCTCCTGAGACATCCACTGATCTCCTTTCTGTCCCTGCAAATTAGTTTGTATTCCCTTGAATTTTTATATCCATGGGACCATACACTATTCTACTGTGAATTCCTCTGAGATTCATTCATTCTGTTGGACCAATCAATTCCTTTTTTCCCCTGAATACCACGACATTGAATGGATGTGCTGCAGTTTGTTAATTCATTGACCTGTTGAACATTTGGGTTGTTTGCAAATTTTGGCTTTTTACAAATAGAGCTGTTATGAACATTCTTTTACAAAGTATTTGTGCTGTCATTTGCTTTATATAATTACCTAGGAGTAGAATGTCTTCTCCTCACACCCGATCTAATTGGTCAGTGAATAGCAGACCTGCCAGTATGACCTCCAATGAGCCTCGCTTTTCCCACTTCCCCTCCCCTCTCCTGCTCGGTGTCATCACAGGAGCCGTGATACTTGCATAGGCAGACATCTGCCCCAGTCTATTCACTGCTCCCTCAGTTTCCATACCATTCCCTTCGGGGGTGATCTTCTTAAACCACGAATAAGGACATGTCATCTCCCTGCTTAAACCCAGCCCACGGCTTCCGACAGTGCCAGGAATAAAGTCCATACTCTGAGGCATTTGGTGTTCTGGCCTCCCCATCTTCCTGACTCTTACCTCTAACTCTCCTTTACTCCCTAGGTTCTGGCCACATCCAGGTTTTCTCCGTGTCCCACAAAAGCCAAGTATTTTTCATCTGAAGCCCTTTCTCCTTTGCATTTGATCTTCCAAACACTCCCACCTCCCACACATAAACATCACAGGAGTATCTTCATCCTTTGGTTCTCAGTTTAAATGTCACTTCTACAGAGAAAGTTTCAGGAGTTTCCTCTGATTGGTAAATGTGCCTTCCTCCATGTGTATTGCAGAGCCAAGATAATCACACCCCCCACCCCCACCCCAGCCAGCTAGGAGGTCTCAGCAGCAGAAGCTTGGGTGCACATTGTAAAAAGGGATAAAACAGTAGGTCAGGGGAGCAAGAGAAGGAAGGGAGTCAGGGTACTCAATCCTATCTAATAAAAGAATAATATGTAAATTCACCATCACTCTGCTACAGCCATAAGCAACACCCACTAGCCAATCAGGAGCAAGCATGCAAATTAACCCAACCAAGATGGCTGCAGCCATGGAGCGAGCAGGAGGATTTGGTTTCCCCAGCAATGGAGGAAGCCAAGCTTTCTGCACACCCTGGTTGGCTCAGGCCTCCACTCAAGGCTACAAAGTTTCAATTATAGAAGATAAATAAATCCCAACAAAAATGGCGGCAGCCACGGAGCTGGAGAGAGCAGGAGGCTTGAGTTGCCCCCGGTAATGGAGGAAGCCAAGCTTTCCGCATCCCTGGCCTGTCTTGGCCTCTGCTCAAGGCTACAAAGTTTCAATTATAGAAGATAAATAAATCCCAACAAAAATGGCTGCAGCTTCGGAGCAAGCAGGAAGCTTGGCTCCGCTCCAGGCTACAAAGTTTCAATTATAGAAGATAAATAAATCCCAGATACCAGGGCCGGCCTGCAAACCACCACAGGCCCCTTGCCCAGGCTGCCCCATGCCCCAAGGGAACCCCACCCTGATCTGGGACACCCTTCAGGGCAAGCCAGCTGGCCCCCACCCATGCACCAGGCCTCTATCCTATCTCATAAAAGAGTAATATGCAAATTTACCATCACTCCAACACACAAGATGGCTGCCCACATGTGGTCAAAGATGGCCACCCCCATGTGGTCAAAGATGGCTGCCCCCATGTGGACACAAGATGGCTGCCACAAGATGACCAGCAGGGGAGGGCATTTGGGGGTGATCAAGCCTGTAGGGGAGGGCAGTTAGGGGTGACCAGGCTGGCAGAAGAGGGAAGTTGGGGGCAACCAGGCCTGCAGGGAAGGGCAGTTAGGGGTGACTATGCCTGCAGGGGAGGGCAGTTAGGGGCAAACAGGCTGGCAGGGGAGCAGTTAGGCATCAATCAGGCTGGCAGGGGAGTGATTAGGGGGTGATCAGGCTGGCAGGCAGAAGTGGTTATTGGCAATCAGGAAGGCAGGCAGGCGAGCAGTTGCGGGCCAGCAGTCCTGGATTGTCAGAGGGATGTCCGATTGCCCGTTTAGGCGGGTAGTCGGACATCCCTCGAGGGGTCCCATATTGGAGAGGGTGCAGGCTGGGCTGAGGGACACCCTTCCCCCCATGCACAAATTTCGTGCTCTGGGCCTCTAGTAGTTAATAAAGTGGAAAAGAATGAATGACACGTTTCTTATTCTACAGATCACTTGAAAACTGATATTTCATGACACATTTTTGTGTGAATACTGGGTAAAATGAATGTTAAATTTCTGAGGGATGCAAAAATCATGACTAAGCTAAGTATAGCAGTGTAGCTTTGATAAAACAATGAGTTTGCCTTTTATTTATTTATTTATTTATTTTACAAAGCCTATTAAATTGGGGGTGGGGGTGGAAATCCAGTGAAATAAATCATTTCTCTTTATTTTCTTTGCAGGCTTTAATTTTCTTGTTGCGTTATCTAATATTGACTGAGCACTTATTATTGGCAGGCATTGCTTTCCATGCATTACCTGAGTACTTCATTAGTCCTCCTCACAACCCAGTGCCTCTATGATTAGTGTTCTTATTTCTAGACACAGGTTACACAGCCAGTCAGTAGCTGGAATGATGTTCTGAAACTCTTAACTGCTCCATTTTATTCTCTCTGAGATCCAGCCTTCATTTGTTCCAGCCTTCATAAGGAGGGATCCACTCTCCCTTAATCTCCTGCTGTTCTACAAATTTATATCCAACTACACAGCCACTTGAGTTTTTTGCCTAGAACTTTTCCACTTTGCATAATTCAGAACTCTTGTTTCCTCCATGTCTCTCCTAAGCCACTCACTTTACCTGAAAATATAATCACTGTTCTTTTTCCAAAGATCTGCACTTTAAAAACATTTTACATTAATTAGTTCTCAAAACTCTCAATGTATTTAGACCTATTCTTAATGATCAGAGCAGAATCATAATGACATTTGAGGAATTTTCTTAAATAAAAATTTCAGTTGCCCATAATTCAACATACACACATTTCCTTTTTTTTGCACATTTTTGCCCAGTCTCACATATGTGTGTTTGTGGGCATGTCTTTGTTATTTTATTCACCATGATTAATTCGTATTAGGATTTTTTCACTGATTATTGATTTAAAACTTTTTTCTTTTTATTGAGTTGTAGCCAATATTAACGATATACTCAGATTTCTACATACGTAAAATATAACCATTGCTATCTAAAATAGAGTATTTCCAGTTCCCTAAAAACTACCATTGGGCTTCTACACAGACATAGATTACATTTGCTTATTTTACTGTGTTGCTGTGTATATTAGTAGCTTGTCCTTTTTCATTGGTCTATAGCATGACATTGGATGAATATATAATTGTTAATTTACCAAGTCTACTGTTGGCGGACACTGGAGTTGCTTCCAGTTTGGGGCTATTACCAGTAAAGCTGTCTTGATCATTTTTTTAGCCTTTTTGTTGGACCTGAGCCCTCATTTGTGGTGGGTATATTCCCAAGAGTGGAATTACTGGGTCACAGAGGATGCATATGTTTAGGAAGCATTTTCTTTAAGTTTTAAAGTCTATTTAAGGCACTAGTAGACATATTTCTATATTGTAAAGTGGTAAGAATATTATACTCATCATACAAAAGGGGAGAGAATGAATAACTAGAAAAGTGGTAACCTTGTTGAATGTACAAACTAATTTATGGCAAAACTTAAAAAGTTCCTTCTTTCTTTCAGTGTGAATTTATTGCAAATGAAACTGAATAGCTATTAGTTTACATAAATATATTCCTAAATGAATTTGTTAGTAATAAGTAACATTTTTATTGAGACGTTGATATTCAACTATTATTACAAATACCTTTGTTTTTATTCTTCAAGGATTTTGCTCATGCCATTCACTGTGTCTGCCCAGAATCACATTCTCACTAGTCCCTTTATGTTCCCCATTGTCCTGTGTGACCACTCACACGCCCTAAGTCTGAACACACACTGTCCACTGACAGGTAGGTATTTGTTTATGTTAATGAACCCAATGAAACTGTGTTTAACTAAAGTTCATAGGTAACACAGCACGCAGGACCTTCCCCTCCCACACACACAAATCCTGAGCTTTACTGTGTATCAGTGAGCATGATTTTTAAAACGTACTTTTTATTTCGGTTATGACAACAATACATTTAAAATTGTAACTTCTGTCTTCTGCTCTTTGGCCGCATGTTCTCTACATGATTCAAATGATTCTTTTATGTCCTCTCTCATACCTCTGAACCAGGAAGTGGGCACCAAAAATTCCTTCCGCACTGGCATTCATGCCTCGTCATTAAGCCACTTTTATTTGTTAAGGTGTGTCAGCAATAAGTATTTTCTCTCCAGGTCACCCAAATTAGAGCCACGGTTTGAGGCTTAATAATATCGTTGAGATGCAGATCAGACAATGTTTCCATGGTTGCAATTCTTATTTATTAGAAGATAAAAGGACCTGAAGTGAAAAGTAGATGGGAAGTGATCATGATTGGCTGAGTCTGTGCAGCTTCCTGGCACTGATCAAACCGTGTTGATGTTTACATCAATGCCCGGAAGTTACAGTCGCTTGTTAAAGCTCCATCATGTGAAGGCATTTCCAGGCCTGGGGTCATGACGGGGTGGGAGAGGCATGCAAGGATTTATTTTGAAAGGAAGACAAAAATCAGATTTAAATATTTCAGATCTGTGTGTTCTTTTCCATGTTGTTAAGTGATTTTACTTTTTAAAAAAAGGTTTTAGAGTTAATATTTAAAGGTATTTGCTATTACATGAGAAGTGAGACCATAATAATGTGATTATTTTAGGACGCTTTTTATCAACAATTTACAACATACCTCTTACTGGCTATTTGCAGGCATCTTTTTACTTCTGCTCTCACTCTGGTTTTAGTATCAGGATGAAGCTTATTTTCTGAAGACCAGTGAGTGTTGAGTCTCTAAGAAGCAGGATATAAAAAATTAAGAATCATTTGACCTCTTGTATAGTACCTGGCGCATAGTAGGTGCCTCAATAAATATATGTTGAATGAGTCAATATATTAATGAAATAGGTATTGTCTTGAATGTTTGATTTAGATAATAGGGTTATTTTGAGAAAAATGTAGAAAATAAAATTTATATAGTACTGTCAATGCATAGTGTAGCATATGAAATAACTTGTATTTACTAATTTTCATGAACTCTGAAGTTTGTGTAGCACTTCAAGCCCGCAGTTCCTTTCTTCTATGTGCTCTAGATGAGCTCTCGGCCATGTATGAGTCAGATACAGCAATACAGGCAGCAGACATCAACAATCAACCCCAGTGTCATCAGTCGTACGGCAAATAAAACATTGCTTTATATGTTTCTAAGGCTTAACCATGTTGAGGGTGTACCTCTGGTTCAGGAGTACAGCGTAGTGGTTAGACAATCATATGCTTTACTAAGTGATCATCAATGTTAATTTTGTTCGTTACATTCTGTAAAAGGAAGAGTGGGAATAATGATCAAAATCTCACGTTAATGCTTAATTATGTTGGTGTGCACCTGGCAGTTGGGTGTGCGATTGGAGAAAGACGCAAATGGGGCTCTCGTAGACTGGCAGTGTTCTTTCTTCACTTGGGAAATGTTACTCAGTGTTTCACTTATAATTAATATTTCATCTCTACCTGATTCCTTTTCTGACATATTTCACAATTAAGAAGAAAACAAACTGCTCCTTAGAGATAACAGTATGTTAACACGTTAAGCACCCTGTCAGTCACCGGTGACTGACACTGTACTTTCGGTCAGGAAGACAAAACAGGCGGAGCGCTTAACGTGTTAAGTAATATCCTTGTATTCTTGGAGCTTTCTGCTAAAGGTAGACATTAATTCATTCAATAATTGTAATTACTCTAGGCTCATTGAATGAGAAGCATGTGGTACCATAAGATTGCAGTAGGAGGTGAAATGATGTACTCAATGATTATAATGCACAGATATTTATACAATATGTGTGTATTCATGTTTTCTCCAATATTCACTTTTGGATTACAGTTGCCAATCAAATCTTAAATCTATCACATGGTCCTAGCACGCATGACTCCTTTGTGCTTTTTGTTATGTTGTGACTCACGACCTGAGCTGTCAAACTGGTAAAACCCTGTTAAATGAGATGAGTTCACTGATGGTGAGCTTGGATAGTACAGCAGGTCCAATTACTATTAAAGCCTCTAAATGATTACCTTCCCTGTCTGTCTTACCCCATCATGGACTTGTAACACAATTTATGAACTGGCTTGGGTCCGCAAACCACGTGTTGATATGTGCAGCTGGAAACACGCACTGGAATGTTTATAGCAGCACTGTTTGTGAAAGCAAAAATTGGAAACTCCCCAAAATGTCTATCAATAGTAGAACGGGTAATGCATTGCGGTGTGTTCATGTGATGATTTACTAAAAAGCAGAGAAAGTAAATAAATCACTCCACTGTCCATCAATAGAGAAATCTCAAACAAAATGTTCAGTACAAAACAAAACAGAACACAAAAGATCAAGTCAAAGAAGAATATATTATGGTAACATTTTCATTTATATAAAAACTCAAACAACTAAATGGTGCTTCCTTGTTATCAATTCATAGATATGTGTTAAAGTTCAAAAGAAATGTAAGAAATTATTAGCACAGGGTATTAATTTACCACCTGGAGTAGGATTCAATCAAGAAAGGGACCCAGGCCCTTCATTTAATTATTATTATTAAATGGAACAGGTATTATATCTTATTACATATACATGTATGTATAAATATTTATATTTACATATAAATAAATCAGGTTTTGTAATAAAATTACTAAAATTATAAATATGCACGACTTTAAAAAATAGGACTTTTCTGAAAGGCCTATACAAAGATGTGAATAGGAAGACATTCCCGAATGGGAAAACTCAGGATTATAAAGCTTTGAGTCTGCCTGAATATATATACCTGGTTTGTTTCCAATCAGAAAAATGATAAACAAATAAAATTCAAAAATCAACACTCATAAATATTCTGAGGCCTAGGAGGGACAGGAGGTCATTACTTTATTCTGAGTTTCAGTGTAGGGATTTGATCATGACAGTCTAAAAACCTTATTCTTAAAGTGTTTTGGGATAAAAATAAGTAATAAAGTATCCACATTAATTCAGTCGGCCAGACCCCTCGTAGCACAAAAAAACAGAGAGCGGGTGGCCAGACTCAGGCTCTGCTATTTAGTGACCTCAGGATTTTAATCAAAGCACTTAATTACTTTATCCAGTTTTCTAGTGACTAAAGTGAAAATAGCAGTAGTATGAAAAACTCAGAATTATTGCAGAAACTATAGGAGAAAACACATTAAAAGTCTGATGTTAGACGTTAGTAGACAAAAATTATTAGTCTTAGCCTCACTTTAATGAAGAATTCTGTGAAATTGGATATTTTGCAAGTTCACTTTTCAGAATGAGAGCATATGGTATAAGTAATGTAAAGTGTTTTTTAAAAATCTGTGTTGTGAACATCTGTTCATCTTTCTCTGTGGATGTGACAAGTAAAACCAATTATAATTTGTTTTATATTTACCACATGACAAAATTAAATTTCAAAAAGTATCCCCCTCTTCACCCTCCGCCCAATGTTAGAAACGGAAAGTATAGATAAATAAGGGTGACTTTCCACACTGAATATAATTGAATTCCTACTACAATAATTAAAATGCTATGATACTGATTTAAGAAAAGAAGGGTACAGCAATGGAACAATACAAAAGCTCGGAAACATATCTGAATTTTTATAAATGTATAACATACGATTACATGATATAAATTGAATATATGGCTCTAATATGTAAGTCATTATAATACATCTATGGAGAAACTATTCAAGAAGTGATGCTGGTTGGATGCCATTGGAGATGAAAAATTATGAGTGAAATATAAGCATAATAAAAAACACAAAAAGAACAAATATCTATCTGATCTTGCGATAAGGAAAACTTCATAAAACAATGTAAGAAACTGTAAGAGGAGGTAATGATAGATTTGATAGAAGACAAATATTACAAAAACTGTATAGAAACATAACATAAAAATCAAACAACACCTCGACATTATTTTCTATAAATACTACAAACTTAGGTTTATATCTCTAACATAGAAAGAACTCTGTAAATTCAAAAAATTCACAAATTTTAATAAAAATGGCAAATTTAAATAGCATAATTTTATAAACACTCAGCTTTCCTGGTGTATTAGTTAGGATGAAAAGCATGCTGCTAGATCTAAGTGGCCCAAAGGAATTGCTTAGATAAGATAGAAGTTTATTTCTTTCCCACCTAATAACCCCAATGTGTCTGGTGTAGGTTGACTATTTCTATTTAACATGGTCATTTGGGGACTCAGGTTGTTTCTGTGTTATTGCTTTGCCATCTCCTAGGACAGCATTGGGCACTTTTTTGGTGAGTGTGTAAAGGCTCAATAGTAAATATTGTAGGATTTGGGGACCATATGGTGTCTGTTGCAATAACTCAGATTTGCAGTTGTAGTGTGAAAGTGGCCATAGACAACACAGGAACAAAAGGGCATGGCCATGTTCCAATAAAACTTTATTTAAAAAAAAATGCAGCTCCATAGGTATATGACCCTTGCCATAGGGCATTGTCTTGCCTTGCCTCCTTGATGCTAAATCACAGGCATTTGCATTCCAGATTGCAGGAAGGCGAGAGTAGAGTATTTCATACACTATATTTTAAGGCCTAGACAAATAAGTGGCAAGCATCACTTTTGATCACCATCCCATTAGTGAAAACTTAGCCACATGGCTACACACCCAGCTGTGGGGTGGCTTGGAAATGTGGTCTCCACTTCCAAATAGTGCCCAATTACAAATCTTTATGTGGAACTACTAGTGATCTCTGCCAAACTGGTAATCAAATAAATTCAACATTATTTTACAGTTTTACAATAAATGATATAAGTAATATCAAAGAACAGAAATAATACTCAGAGTTGGCATTGCACCATTACTAGTTGTAGTAATAATCCTATATAATAAAAGGGTAATATGCAAATTGACCCTAACGGCATAACAACCAGAACAACCACTGGACCAGTCACTATGAGGCGCACTGACCACCTCTTGGTCCCTTCCCCCAGCCGTCAGGCACCGATCACCCGATGGTGAACGAGGAACTGGGGTGGGTGGAAGCAGGGGAGGGGCCAACTTCAGGCAGCTGGGGAAGATGGCCCTGATCACAGGCCAGGCCTAGGGACCATACCCACGCACAAATTTCGTGCACCGGGCCTCTACTGTTTATAATAATAACCGTTGCAAGCTTATAGTCAAGAGATGAGTACATTTATTGTCACTACTTTCCAAATGAGTCTCTGAAGTTTGAAACATTCAAAGACGAAAGCCTGTGGTTAGTGAGTGTCTGAGCCCCGACTCCACTCCGTGCACTCCTACATTAGCGGATAATGAAAATAACCACTCTTGTGGGGAGCGCATTGACATTGCGGGTCAACATCTGTAAAGAAATTCATACCATCTCACTTAATGATTCCACCTTTAGGACTGTTTTTCTCTTTGAACATAATTAATGATGTAGTCAATCATTACAGTTTACCATGGAGCCATTAAAAGAATGTTTTGAAATAATGATATAGGAGAAGGTACAGGGCATAATATAGTGTCAAAATAAATAAAAAAGTTTGAAAAACTCCAAATAGAGAATAATCTGTATGTAGCAGATATTTATATACGTGAATGTATAATATGTTTATGTATGCATTCATGGATAATGTATCTGTAAACACATATATATGTGTATATGGTATTTAATGTAAGAAAATATTAAAGGAGTAATTTGGATAATAAAACTATAGGTTATTTTATCTTTATACTTTTCTACACTTTACAAAATTTTTGATAACAGTCGTACATTTTGTTTACATTGAAATAAAATTATTAATTAAAAATAACATTCTACCAGTCATATAATTTTTTAGTACTAATAACTGTGGTTAATCAAAAAAGATGAACATTTTTAGAAAACTGATCAGATTAAGTAAATTAAATTTAGATGAAATGCATTCTATTTATGGGCATTGTTTCTCACTTAAATCAGTGTGTTTTCCTAGCATATATATGTCTTTCATGTGACTGCTTTTATATTTCTACTTTGCTAGCTTTTGGTCCTATTTGCCTATTTGTAGGCCACCTTATTTTCTTTTTAGTTTTAATTTCTACCAAGAAAGGGCTTATCTCTGAAGTCCTATTTGTTTTAGTTTCTAGCATAGGACTAATACCATTCCAGCTTATTTAATTGAGTTCCAATTTCAGTTGAAGACAGAGTCGATCAATGTGGCACCAAAAGCATTCACAGTGGCTCACCAAATACTAGTACTACTTTGCAAGTTGTGAATTCTAATTCTTTTCCTTTTTTCCTCTCTGATAATTAATTTAGTTATTATTTATCACACTATTTTAAGTTTTGATAAAGGTGGTTGTACTGCAAACAATTTAATGTCTGGAACCAGGAAACTTTTGAGACCTAAATGGACGCTAGTTTTAATTACGCTTTTGCAACAGTCAAAAACTGTCACTTTCTTGTGCAAACTTGGACTCCTGGTCACCAGAACAAGATTTAATTATAACCAGTCAAATTTACTTTTAATATTCAAATGGAAGATTTGTGATTCAATAATTAGGAAGTAATCACAAACTCCTTTTAACATAGCATTGGTGTTAGAACAGTATTTGATTTTAGTGATTCCCTCTATTAGAATGGTAACAGCATTAAGTTTCACCTTTATGTTATACTAGAGGCCTGGTACACGAAATTCATGCATGGGAGGGGCATGTCCATCAGCCCGGCCTGCACCCTCTTGAAATCCAGGACCCCTCAGGGTATGTCCAACTACTGGTTTAAGCCCGATCCCGCAGGGATCCCTGCGCATTGGGCCTAAACCAGCATGCGGACATCCCTCTCGCAATCTGGGACTGCTGGCCCCTAACTGCTTGCCTGCTTGCCTGATCATCCCTAACCACTCGCCTGCCTGCCTGATCGCCCCTAACCACTCTTCCTGCCTGTCTCATCACCACTAACCACCTCTGTCTGCCTGCCTGATCGCACCTAACTGCCTCTGCCTGTCTCATCACCCCTAATCACTCTGCCTGCCTCCCTCATTGCCCCTAACTGCTCGCCTGCCTGCCTGGTTGCCCCTAACCACTCACTGGGGGGCAGCTGGCCGGGTGAGGGGCCATGGTCATTCTGGTCTCTGGTCATTCTGGTCGTTCTGCTGTTTCGGTCTCTGGGCTTTTATTATATAGGATTATCCCATTTTGAAGAGGGTGGAGACTGTAGGAACTGACTTTCCTTTTTCCATTTGGAACACTGATGAGTTCCTTTATGTCATAGGTCCAACCTGTAATTCAACATTTTACTGACTAATTTATCCAAAATACTGCTTTTCATTTTTTCTCTCTGCAATATTCTTTTTTCCTCATCACCATATATCTCCCCTATACCCTCTTACACCCCTCCCTCCTCCTCCACCACCCCAATCACCACACTGTTGTCTGTGTCCATGAGGTATTTCTCTCTTTTTTCTTTTTTGCTCAATACTTCCGTCTCCCAATATACCCGCTCCCCGAACATCCCTGTCACTGGAGTTGTCTTCCTGCTCTCTATCTATGAGTCTGTCTCTATTTTGCTTATCCGTTTCTTAGGATTCTACAAGTTTTCTTTGTTTTACTAGCACTATAGTAGAGAAATAAGATTTAATTCCTTAAGAGGGATGTCATACTTTAGAGAGAAAGACAAAGCTTCTTCCAGATGGAGTTTCTGAGTTCAGCTTAGTTCACCCTCTAGTTCAATGAGTTACTCCTACGACTTTGTCTCTTATCTAGAGTTTTATTATGTGAGCCTCAGCACATAACTTACCAGAAGTCAAGCTCCTTTCTTATTCCTGGGCTTATGCAAACCCTCAAAAGTTAATTATGTGGATGCAAGGTATCTACAGGAGATGTTACTGAAAGTGCATGTCTTCAGTTATATGAGTTTGAGCTCTTCCAAGTTTATTTCCTCTAACATTGTACTCTGAAAACCTGAGTTTATTTAGAAAATGTTAAAGGAAAGTGGAATATGCTTGCACTTACTCTTCGTATGCACACATTTCATTTTTGAGTAATAGCCAATGCTTATATACTTAGGTTACATTCTTTCCATCCATTATTATTGTTATTAATCAAGAAATTCAATTCATGACCTGTGAAGATTTCTGAGCATATGACTTATTATTAGAAAAATAATTTAGAATTACAGGGATTGTTACAGGAAGGAGGGAAAGATGAACCCAGTATAGCCAATGCCTGCCAAAAATGTTACTATTGCTTTCTCATGGGCTGCATAGAATGTTACTCAATGATTGATGGTTGGAATAACATTTTATTAGAGGTGAGGAAGGCCCAGGGTGATCATGCAGCTTAATTCCTTCATTTTACAGAAAACTGATGGACAGGCAGCATTGTTCTTGGCTTGATGTTTCCATAGCATGTTTTCTACCTATTTATTGGACTTAATATTATCTTGAAGAATATGCCCATTGGTTTGCTTTTTACTTGATTGAGGAATTCTTGAAGGCACACTAGATGATCATTCATTATAATTCTTGTTCACATTGCCTAGTCTATATTCGGTCTTCTTCAATAGATATGTTCAGAATGAATTAATGAGGAAATGATGATTATATAAGTTAAATGTTAAGAGGTTAAATGATTGCTCGTCATGACCCACCTGGGTAGCAGTAATGCCAGGTCACTTCAACTTGAGCTCTCGATTCCCTTGACCGGGCTGTTCCAATATCTGCAGCCAGACATGTTGGTCCAGGATAGGAAGTTGTGGCTGTATTCCTGCTGGAAGCAGAACAGCACAGGAGCTAGTAACATTGATTTGGGCCACGTGGAACTAGGTCCCTGCTCTACCTCAGTTGTGGGCAAGTTATTTCCTATTTCTGATTGCTTATGTTTTACCTTGCAAAATGAGGAAAATAATGCATGTCACATAGGATGCTACTGAGGATTAGATAAGTATAAAATGTTTAGTACATTTTCTGGTACAGCCTACGAACTCCAACTGTGTCCTCTCTTGTTATCCAGTCACATCAGCCTACCTGAAGATGCCAGAATACACACAGATTGTTACTGCGTCAGTGTTGTGCTCTCCACAGAAGTCCCTTTCTTCCCAGTTATTTGCTTAGCCCTCTTCCTAAGTGGTGAATTCTTAGAGAGGTCTTCTCTAATCAATTTATCTAAAGTAGCCCTAATCATGCTATCATCTCATCTTCTTGCATTTCTGTTCTTTGTACTTAGCAGTCGCTGACATTTTGATATAGATTTTTACAGTGTTCCTCATCCTCACGAGAATGAGGTCCATAAAGGCAAGGATTTTGTCCTTTTTATTAACTGCTTTGTCTCCAGTGCTTAGAAAAGTACCGGGTCTGTAGCACCATTAAACACCTTTTTTTTTTTTTTTTTTTTTTTTTTTTACTAAATGAAAGGTATTGTTTAAGAAAATGCTGCTATTAAGAATCTAATTATTTAGAAAACTCCTAACATATGTATATTACTATAAATGTTAGCATTGTGGAGGGAATGGCATAACAATGTCAATCATATATGAAAAATGAGATGTAGGTATTGAGTCCTTCTCTCCCCATTGCTCCCACACCCATTGCTTTTGTGCAAATAACAGGTTCCTTAAATGCGTTTTTCTATTCCATCAAAAACCAAACAACTCATCTTCCAAATTATATAGATCAGTCCTCAAAGCAATAAAATACTAACCAAGTTTCTGGGTGATTGACTTCCTAAGAAATGACTACCACATTACCATGCTCTTCTTGAGAACACTGTAGTTTTTGAGAACATAAAATTTATGGACTTTTTAAACCTAAGTGTTATATTTCATAAAGCTCTCCCATCTGTCTCTACTTAGAGATATTTTATCTATTTATTTTTAGGTAATCACATTGCTTCTAAATGGATAGGAAGCGAATAATAACTTTAAAATGTTTCATAAAATGTTGGTATCTTTAGTTATACACATTTTCAACAATGACAATCAATGTGATGAGTAATGTTCAGGTAATTTATGCTCCAGAGAACAATTAAATCAATTGCTACAACCTGGTGTTTCCCGTTATGCATGAACATGGAGAACTATAATTTTCTGGATAATTCAGCTTAAAGCAAAATGAAATGTGCAAGTAATTAAAGAAAATGTTCTACTAACATTTATCTTGATAAACTATTTCAGTTCAATGTTTGATTTTGCAGACACATCCACGATGTCATTGAATTAGTGAGATAATTGCAAGAGCTCACAGAAGTGATAATTTCCTCTATATTTTCTGCTAGGATATTAAAAATACTTTAAAAATAACCATAATGCACTGTTAACACAATTTCTTCTATAAGTTACTTTTGCTTCTTTTAAGATATTAGCAGTTTGCATATTTTCTGTATGAAGACTGATTTCATCTCAGCACCTTCTAAAAACTATCTTGGCCTTGAGCTAGATGGGAGGTTGGTGCCCACCTTAAGATATGTACCTTAGACCTATCCCTCTCTATACCCCTAAGGTAAATCTTTCTAGGACCCTTATTTAAATGAAGAAACTGAAGTTGTTCAGGATGAGACAACAAGAGGCAGAGCCAGCACTAAAAACCCGGGTCTCTGTGACTCTAAAGCCATTATTTGAGTAATTGGAGGAGAGAGCTGATATCTTAGAGAGGTTGAACCTTTCATGGAGCCTAACCTGTTGCAATGAATCTAGGAGGTGGGTCTCCTGCTTCGTATTTTAGAGAACACCTCTGAAAAGCATGTGGAAAATCTGGGTTGAGAGGGTGGTGGTGATGGGGTTGATGGCTGCTCAGGTCTTACTCAGCGAAGGGATATTTCCTCACTGGATCATTGCCATAGGGTAGGATAGAGCCATTTCTGGAAGTGAGGTGGCAGGATCTAAGATCTGATGGATCTGGGCCTGATTTATTGGGAAGAGTTGTTGGAATTCAGTTGGTGGTTGAAGTGAGGTGTGAGCTACAGAGGTGAGCCATGGACCCTGAGCAGCTTCATGGGGAGCCTGGCATCATTACTAGGCTGGGTTCAAGAGCCTCAAGATGGGATGACTAATTAAGTGATAGAGGAGTGAGCATGGTAAGGTAGAGTTACTCATTAGATGGTTGAAAATTTTTTATGAAAATAAAAACTTGCTATTACTGCTACAGAAGTTAGGTTCTCCTTACTGAGGAATTTTCAAAATGGGTTCATGATAAATGCAGTATATAAAAGGAAGGAGCAGTTATACTTTAAAAAATACATACACACATGCATACATACAAATATATGTATATAGACACATACTAGTATGTATACACAAATGTATGTATTCCTAGGAGTGAAATGATGGCCATTTGCAATAGAGGAAAAATTAGAGAGTGATGCTAATTTTAAGGAAAACATAAGGAGTTGTTATACTTTAAGACTCACCTACACACTGGGAGGTGGTTAGGATTCAAAATATAAAATAATAGTAGCAGCTCCTATGATGTTAGATCCCTGAATTAATAACAAGACAGGGTTAAAAACCAAGTCTTGGCTTAAGGATGGGAGGAAAATGTAAAACTTGCCTGAGGAGATGAGGAAGGAAGAAAATAATCGGGAAAGAGGACCACTGTTTGTTTATCTTTAATGCGCTCACCTTTATCTACATCTCAAGGAGAAATAGCTGTCAAAATGAGGGAAACCCTAGGAACCAAGAGACGCAGACTGATTTTCAAAGGCTTCCTTTTCCCAAAGTAAGCAGGGATCAAATAGTCATGATTTCCACTGAAAAACAAAAAACCTGTTCTGACTTTGACAATTCAAAAAATATAATACACACACTTATATCTACTATCCTATAAGCTCCTTGAAGGCAGGGATAGTGTCTTCTTCATTTCATTGTTTCCTGAATGTCTGGTACATGCAGTGCATTTAGGGAATTGAATTGACACCCTCGTGGGAAGAAGCAATAACCTCCACTTCCAGGTTGGCACTCGGGGCAGAGTTCAGGTAGCTTCAGCATCGTAACTGGGTCAGAGTTAAGAACACAGTTTTCATCTCACGCATGCTTTTTAAAATCAAAAGTGAAAGCTAAAGAGAATAATGATAATCCTTCTTGCTCCATTTTATGTTTCTGATGACTTTCTGGTATTTTTAAATACTGTTTAATGGATATATTAACCAAAACTGCTGGTTATCTTAAAGTGTATATTTTTAAGGGAAAGTAGTGCTGTTTATTTCAAGTGGTAAAGGTTATGAAGAAGCTATTGTAATTATATTCAAAACACAATATAAAATATGACACATTTTTTCCATTTATTTTTTGTTCTTTTATAATGACTACTAGAGGGCCAGTGCACCGATTTGTGCACTGGTGGGGTCCCTCTGCCTGGCCTGCAGGGATCGGGCTAAAACCAGCTCTCCAACATCCCCCGAGGGGTCCAAGATTGTGAGAGGGCACAGGCCAGGCCGAGGGACACCACTGGTGCATGATCAGGGCCTGGGAGGGATTGAGGGAGAGCTCCAGGGCGTGTCCTGCCCACCTCACCCAGTATTGATCAGCCAGACCCCAGCAAACTAACCTACTGGTTGGAGTGTCTGCCCCCTGGTGGTCAGTGTGTGTCATAGCGACTGGATGAACAGTGGAATGAAAGGTCAGACACTTAGCATAATAGGCTTTTATTATACAGGATATTTCCTAATAAAAGAGTAACATGTTAATTGACCGTACCTTTGCGAAGCCCACCAGTCAATCAGGAGTGAGTATGCAAATTAACCCAACAAAGATGGTGGGTTAATTTGCATACACAGGTGCTGAGCAGCCAGGGATGGGGTGGGATGCTTGCGTCGTTGCCATGGCTCCAGGCCTCTAGGCAGCATGGGAAGGCAGAAAGGTGGCTCCGGGCCAGAGTGGAAAGGCTGCTCTGGCCAGAGCGAAGGCAGTGCCAGCAGCCAGGGGAACGAAGGCCTATTCTTGCATGAATCTTCATTCGTGCATCAGGCCACTAGTTCATTTATAATCAATCAACAAATATCTGTCTATTACCATCTATCTATCTATCCATCCATCCATCCATTTATGTATGTATCTTTCACACCTTTCTAGGCAGAGTGAATTATATAAGGGGACTTAATTTATATTCCCTAATAGGAAGGCATTTCATAGTAGCTAGGTAAACAATACCTATAAAATTGAACAGAATGCAGGCAAAATAATAATACCAAACATGACTTGCAGCAGTCTGTGGCTGTATCCCTTGTCAGTATGATATTCCTAAAGTATCACAAGTTCTTAGGAAGGAGAGAGCACGTTTGGCCTGTCAAGAATATGAAGCCTAATTTACATACAGAATTTTAAACTTGTGACTGAATTTTTCTCATTATATATAAAAAAAATTTCTCATTTATCCATGCTAAACACATAAACTATATAAAATCTGATCAGGAAATCAATAGGAGCACAAAGAAGATAGTTGATTTGTTGGGTGATGAGATTCTGGATAACGAAGTATTTATTCCAGCCTTGACTCCATCGTGTTGCTTGTGTAATGGTGTCTACAAATGCACTGTGTTCTTTGGCTTCATTTTAGTAAAGAGAAGTAAGCTCAGCCACATTCTGGTGTAAAATCAAGTACCGTATTTTCCGGCATATAAGACGACTGGGCGTATAGAAGATTTTCCTGGGTTAAAAAGTCATCTTATATGCCAGAAAATATGGTAACTAATTCATAGATATGTTCATTTGGGATGTTTGTTCACTTATGCATTTAATCATATACATGTTCATTCATACCTTTGTCTTAGTTCGGGCAGCTCTAACAAATTACCATAGACTGGGTGGCTTAACCAATTGATTTTTCACAGTTCTGGAGACTGGAAGTCCAAGATCATGGCGCCAGCATGGTGGGGCTCTGGTGAGAGCCCTTTCTGGGTTGCTGAACTGTCATGTATCTTGTGGCCTGTCCTTATAAGGGCACTGATCCTATTCATGAGGGCTCCACCTTCATGAATAATTTACCTTCCAAGGCCTCACCTCCAAATACCATCACGTTGGAATTAAGGTTTTGACATATGGACTTGAGGGGGGAAACAAACACTCTGTCCATAACACAGTGACCCAGATACTGGTGATGTGATGTTAGCATGGACAGGCACCTGTCTTCAGAATGCTCGGAGTCGAGAAAAGCTCCCACTTCTAGGCTGTGAACTCATTTATATTTGTGTGCATTAATGACTTTGCTGTGTGATGATGTCTGGAATTCACCCTAAGATGCTAGATAAGAAGCACCCGAAGCAAAAGTTTACTTAGACCAGAGCAAAATAACTGAGCTCTTCTTTTGGTTGATATCAATGATGGTTCCCTAAAGAGTCATCTTACAGTGACTTAGGTCATGTCTTGAAAGGATGTACATATCATTGAAAAACCATACACCGTGGGTAGGGAGAGTTACATAGTAAAGCATGTTTTCTTAGTCACAGCTTATACTCTGTAGCGCCTAGTTGTGAGGCCTCTTGAATACTCATTAACTCATGCCATGTTGTGGTCCTGTACACAGAAAGCTTAAAGCAATACATTGCATCTGAGCGGAAAAAAATCTCTTTATATACACGATCTACACAGAGAATTCCTGAAAAATGATAGGTAACTAAGTGGTTTAAAAGAGTTAATCTCATTCCCCACAAGTCTAGTTAATGAAGATAGTCTTGAACCGATGGACATGATTTTCAAATCTAGACTGTTTATGTGGGAGACTGTGGTGACAGGAAATACTCATTTCCTTTAATTGAGTTTACCACTTAATCTATAAATGTAAACCATGTTAAAGGATGCTTGGAGAAAAAAAGCCAGCATTAACCTCCCCAACCCATTAAAGGTGCTCCAAAGACAATAAGAGTGAAATTTCATTATACAGACTTCAAATGTGTTTTTTAAAAAACACATAGGCTTTCCAACTAAAATGATGAATGCTGTTCTGATTCTAATTGACAAGTATTATATATAAAAGAGATCTTGCCTTCTTTCTTTTCAAAACTGGGGGGATTTCCAGTGATGGGACAATATTATGTGGGTGGAAACATCTCAGAAGAATAGAGAACTTATCAGTATTTACTTAGGTTCTGTTACATTCAGAGCCATAAAAGCAACTACACTCATAAATTTATAGCCAGTCAAGGATATTGCCTCTTCTCCAAAGAGGCTAGATATTAAAGGAGTGAGTGAATAAGCTCAAATCATGAAGTGGTTTCAATATTGGAGCAGTTTTCCTCCGTATTTCAACTTGTAGCCAGTATGTTATGAAGAATCCCAGGCTGATGAACTTTGGGGGTTTGGAAGCAAAAAACAAAACAAAACAAAACAAAACAAAACAAAAACCTTAATCATTCTTTCTTACAAGTTTTATTTTTCTCCTATAATTAGTAGTTAATACCTACCCTCTAAAGCAAGCATGTCAAACTCATGGGCCACGGGCCACATGCCTCATTTATTT
This sequence comes from Cnephaeus nilssonii, assembly GCF_951640355.1. Taxonomy (NCBI): domain Eukaryota; kingdom Metazoa; phylum Chordata; class Mammalia; order Chiroptera; family Vespertilionidae; genus Cnephaeus; species Cnephaeus nilssonii. The sequence continues at coordinate 42,345,438 of NC_137089.1, forward strand.
GTCAAACTCAAAGGCTAACACGGGCCAAATAAACGAGGCATGCGGCCTACTACTGGCCGCGAGTTTGACATGCTTGCTCTAAAGAACTCTAACTGTAGACTAATAATCATCACATTTTCTTGAATAGATGTCTTTATAATTTCAAATTTGCAGATAAACCAGCAGTCCATAGAAGTTAGTAATCTTGTCCAAAATTACATAGTGGAGATAAGACTGAGGTCCAGATCTTTCTGATTCTCTTAGCAGACCCTGCATTAGATTCCTATTTCTGCTGTAACAAACCCCAGACTGTCTGGCTTGAAATAACATAGCCTCATTGTCTTAAAACTCTGGAGGTCAGACGTCCCAAGGAGGTCTCATTGGGCTAAATTCAAGGTGTCAGCCGAGCTGCATTCCTCTGGAGACTTGGGAGAGAATTTCTTCTCTTGCCTTTTCCAACTTCTAGTGTCTTCCTCAATTCCTTGGTTCATGGCCCCTCCTTCCATCTTCCATCTTTCAGGCTAGCAACCCCATCAGTCTGACCTCCGTTTCTGTATTCACGTCTCCTTTTCTGACTCTTCTGACTCGCTGGTCCATCTTTTAAGACCCTTTTGATTTGGCCCCCTACATTATCCAGAATAATCTTATTTTAAGACCTTTACCTACATCATATCTACAGTCAACTTTCGCCATTAAAAGTAACATATTCACAGCTTCCAAGACTTAGGGCACCTCTGGAAGGCCATTATTTCTCCTACCACAGAAGCTAAAGAAAATATAGGTAAACATAGTGCAGTTGTAAATTAATATTTTGATACTATAATTTATTAGACTCAAAATATACTCAGTGAGATTCATGATCACTAAAATGATTATAGTGGCATGATTTAATAAAAGTAGTTTTGAATCTAGAAAAATTCTTGCTCCGTCATTACTAATGTCAGATAAATCTCTTAGTGCCATTTCTTTAGCATTGATATGGTGGGAAGCTATACCATTTTTTTTCCCCTCAGGACAAATGGAAACATATTTCAACACATCTGGTAGGAATCAACAAATGCTTCTTCTCTCACTTTTAGAAAACAACAGAGAGAAGGCAGGTAAAATAGTACATGGGCCACTCAAATGTCACCAATGCTGTCTGATAATAAACTTTCAAAAACTTATTTTCTGGAACTGTTAAACATCCCAAAGGTCTTTTTTTTTAATTTAACAAATGGTATTCTGCCGTCCAATATTCTGTTCTTTTCCCCCTCTGGTATTTATTTCTCTTTTTCAACAAGTCTATACTCTTCACTTTCTAAGACAAGGTATTAATATTCCTACTCCTTTCCTCAAGGGTTCCTTCCCCTGTGGCTTACTTTGTAAGCTAAACTTTCACTTCTGTGTTGGCAAGCTTATTTATATTTACATTTTTTCTATAACCACTAACAAGTCTTCCTTTTTAAATGTGTTGACTCTAAAAGTTGAAAACGTGGAAACCATGTTAGCCCTTCACAAATATTGTCCCAAGGTGAGTCAGGTAGTGTGCTGTGTGTTCTTGGACATAGGTCCACCCCAGGTTTGAAACCTCAGACACATGCGGGAAAAAGTTTACCATGTTCAAATGAATTCTCTTTCTTTGTGTATTTTTTAACTCAGTTGCTTAAAATCTTTTCATTTTACACTTTTACTCTTGCTTTATATCTGGGCCTTGACTTTTTCATACAGGTTTGTTTTTTTATCTTGACTTGAAATTGTGTTTCTTTTTGCTTCCTGCTCCAAATTTGTTACTCTGTCCTCCTTTCTCATCCTCCCCTCCCACTAAGTCTTATGTTGTCTGATTTTTTTTCCTCCTTGGAAACTTTCCTTGTGGAATTTCACATATTTTTGAAAATCTCACAATTCACAGTGTTCCAAAATTTCAAAAGAATGTGAGTGTGGGCCTTTTCCACTCATTGTCTTGGGATCCCCATGGCCTGTTCAGTTTTGAAACGTATATTCCTGTGCTTTAGTTTGGGATATTTTCTAGCTTTTTCTTTGATGATTACTTCTTTCCAGTTTTATTTTTTGCTTTCATTTTCTCATTCTCCCTTTCTCTTTGTGGGACCTCCTATATTCGTTCTATTGAGTTTTCTCTTCTATATCATATTTGTATTCTCTTTGTATTTTTGCTCTTTACAATAAGAAATACTTTCATTGCTGACCTTTTAGGCTTCTGGTGCATTTCATGTTTTGATTATTATATGTTTAACCTCTTTCTAGTTCTATAATTATTTCTATTAATTTTATTTCTTTTAATTTTTTTAAAGTATAATAAATATCATCCTCTCTAATAAAATGGTAATATGCAAATCAACCATCACTCTGCTACATAAGCCACGCCCACCAGCCAAGCCACACCCACCAGCCAATCAGGGCAAGTATGCAAATTAACCCAAATCCAAGATGGCTATAGCCACAGAGAGCAAGGTTTCCCAGGTAACAGAGGAAGCCAAGCTTTCCATAGCCGTTGCAGGCCTAAGCCTCCACTCAAGCTACAAAGTTTCAATTATAGAAGGTAAACAAATTCAAACAAATGGCGGCAGAATGGAGCTTGAGAGAGCAGGCCAGGGTTGCCGGCGGCAACAGGGGAAGCAAAGCTTTCCGCACACCCTGGCCGGGCTCACCCGCTTAAGGCAACAAAGTTTCAATTGTAGAAGGTGAATTAACTGCCACAGAAATGGCTGCCACCCTGGAGGGAACAGCAGGCTTGGCTCCGCCCCAGGCTACAAAGTTTCAATTGTAGAAGGAAAATAAATTCCAGATACCAGGGCCACCCCTTGGGTTGCCAGGGGGCGTGGCCGACCTGCAAACCACCACAGGCCCCTGGCTCAGGCTGCCCCACACCCCAAGGGAACCCCCACCCTTATCTGTGACACCCTTCAGGGCAAACCAGCTGGCCCCCACCCGTGCACCAGGCCTCTATCCTATCTAATAAAAGAGTAATATACAGATTGATCATCACTGCAACACACAATATAGCTGCCCCCATGTGGTCAAAGATCCTGCCCCCATGTGGACACAAGATGGCCACCACAAGATGGCCAGCAGGAGAGGGCAGTTGGGAGGCACCCGGTCTGCAAGGGAGGGCAGTTGTGAGGGACCAGGCCTGCAAGGGAGGGCAGTTGGAGGTGATCAACCCTGCAGGAGAGGGCAGTTAGGGGTGACCAGGCTGGCAGAGAAGGGAAGTTGGGGGCAAACAGGCTGGCAGGGGAACAGTTAAGCATCAACCAGGCTGGCAGCGGAGTGGTTAGGGGGTGATCAGGCTGGCAGGCAGAAGCGGTTAGGGGCAATCAGGAAGGCAGGCAGGCAGGCAAGCAATTGGGAGCCAGCAGTCCTGGATTGTGAGAGGGATGTCCGACTGCCCGTTTAGGCCCGATCCCACCAGGATCGGGCCTAAACGGGCAGTCGGACATCCCTCCAGGAGTCCCAGATTGGAGAGGGTACAGGCTGGGCTGAGGGACAACCCCCCGCCGTGCACGAATTTCGTGCACCGGGCTTCTAGTACATGAATAAAAGCAAATAAAATATTGTCTTCAAGATTGTCTTGGCTATTCTTATTCTTTTTTATTTTAAATAAATATTTACTGTTCAGATTATTACAGGTGTTCCTCTTTTTTCCCCCCATAGTTCCCCTCCACCTGATTCCCCACCCACCCCATGCCCTAACCCCCCGCCACTGTCTTCATTCATAGGTGTAAGATTTTTGTCCAATCTCTTCCCGCACCCCTCACACCCCTTCCCCCTGAGAATTGTCAGTCCACTCCCTTTCTATGTCCCTGATTCTATTATATTCATCAGTCCATTCTGTTCATCATATTTTTTATTCACTTGATTTTTAGATTCACTTGTTGGTAGGTGTGTATTTGTTGTCATTTTGTTGTTCATAATTTTTATCTTTACCTTTGTCTTCTTCTTCCTCTTCTTAAAGAATACCCTTCAGCATTTCAAATAAGCCTGGTTTGGTGGTGATGAACTCCTTTAGCTTTTTCTTATCTGTGAAGCTCTTTATCTGACTTTCAATTCTGAATGATAGCTTTGCTGGGTAGAGTAATCTTGGTTGTAGGTTCTTGCTGTTCATCACTTTGAATATTTCTTGGCACTCCCTTCTGGCCTGCATAGTTTCTGTTGAGAAATCAGCTGACAGTCGTATGGGTACTCCTTTGTAGGTAACTAACTGTTTTTCTCTTGCTGCTTTCAAGATTCTCTCTTTGTCTTTTGCCCTTGGCATTTTAATTATGATGTGTCTTGGTGTGGTCCTCTTTGGATTCCTTTTGTTTGGGATTCTCTGCACTTCCTGGACTTGTAAGTCTATTTCTTTCACCAGGTAGGGAAAGTTTTCTGTCATTATTTCTTCTAATAGGTTTTCAATATTTTGCTCTCTTTCTTCTTCTGGCACCCCAATAATTCGGATGTTGGTACACTTAAAGTTGTCCCAGAGGCTCCTTACACTATCTTCATATTTGGATTCTTTTTTCTTTGTTTTTCTGGTTGGGTGTTTTTTGTTTCCTCATATTTCAGATCTTTAGTTTGGTTCTTGGGATTCTTTGATCTACAGTTGAATTTCTGTATATTCTTTATTTCAGACAGTGTATGCTTAATTTCTGACTGGTCCTTTTCCATTTTTGGCATTCTCATTAAGGTCCTTGAAGGTCTCACTAAGTGCCTCGGAGGTCTCATCAAGTTTCTCGGCAGTTTTTAGCAGATTCTTGAGTAACCTTATGAATGTGGTTTTGAACTCTATGTCCAGTAGTTTTCTTTCCTCCATTTCTTTCATTCGTGACCTGTTTCTTTGTCTCCGCATTTTGCTGCTGCCCTGTGTTGATGGAGTGGTTTTCTGTGGTAGGTGACCTATAGGGCCCAGTGGTTCAGCCTCCCCTATCACCTGAGGTGGACACTCTTGGTGCACCCCTTTGTGGGCTGAGTGCAAAGTCTTGGTGTAGTTAAGCCTTGATTGCTGTTGGTACACTGGGAGGAATTGACCTCCAGGCCAATTGGCTGTGAGGACCCACTGTGTCTATAATGGAAGAACTGCTGTGCTGGAGACACGCTTATGGGACAGGACTTGCTTCAGTGGGGCTTTGTTGCTCACTGAGTCTGCCTCTTGAATGTGTCACTTATGAATGTGAGTAGTTGAAATCTGGTGTCGTCTCACACTGACCACTAGATACACTAGCCTTTGGATCTCTAATGGGGTGCAGGTCAGCTACTGTCTGAGGCCACCCAGCAGGAGCTACAGCGATAACTACAGTTTTCTCCTCTTTGCTTGGGGTTTGGAGATTTTGGAGCTGTCTGACCAGAGCTGCAGTTTGTTAGGTTAAGTTGTGATAGGGCAGGCTATTTATATGCAAAAGCCGCTGCGTGGAGCTTGGGTGGGTTTGTAGATTGTGTGGGGTGGGGGTCTCAGGGAATCACTAGTTTAGGGCGTGGCAAACAGCGATGGCTGCCAGTCAGCTGGCTCTGCATCTTCGTGTTTCCAAGTCCCCGCGTCCCACGCCCCAGCGCAGTAAACAATGATTGCTGTGTTCACCTCTGCAAGAAAGCCACCCTCATTTTCCGACCCGATGGCAGACAGTCCAGCTTCTCCCCGTAGGAGTTTGGGTCCCCAGCGTCTCCCCAGAAACTGGAGTTCAGAGTAATCAGGAGCTTGTCTCCCTTTGGGTTGAAAAAAGCAGCGCACCCAGTCGCCCGCCACCAGCCCGATTCGCATGCTTCCATACCTCAGCTTTTCAGCGCTTGTGCACGTCTCAATGCTCTTTTCTCTTTCCTTCTAGTTGTAGAACTTCCACTCAGCCAGCTTTCCCGTGGTTCTGGGTGATAGACGTTTTGTCTTTTAGTTGTAGTTTTGAAATTGTTGTGCGAGGCAGCAGTTTAGGTGTTTACGTATGCCGCCATCTTGGTTTCCCCTCTATTCTTATTCTTTTGAATACTGTATAAATGGTTAGAATGAGCTTATTGGTATTTATTAAAAGTCATGTTTGGATTTTCATTGAAAATGCTGTAATTTTATTGATTAATTTACAAAGAATTGAAAACTTTGATTTATGTAATTCATGAACATGATATAATCTTCTGTTTATTGATATCTTCAAATTGGGGGCATTCTGTATGACAGCATTACATATATGTAGCCTAACAAGTAGATTATAATTTTATAGAAGACCACAGTTTGAAGGAAAAACAAATGCCTTTGTTTTTTGTTTTTGTTTTTTACTCCAAGATAAAGCAGAAGCTATATTTGTCAACTATTGCTACAAAGATGCTGCATAACAACAACAAAAAAATTCCACACCATGAAATGCTCAGTGGCTCAGTGATGTTGTATTTATTTTTACACTCCCGGGGCATAATATGGCTGATCCAGGCCAGGCTCTGCTGGGCTAGGGCTACACTACAGGCTTCTGATAGGCTTTCAGGCCTGAGGTTCAGGCTGAAGGACCAGTAGACGGGTGTGTGTGTGTGTGTGTGTGTGTGTGGCAGATCACAGGTACGCTAGAGAACAAACCACACCACGCAAACAAAATTTCTGTTACATCATGTCCACTAAATTTCTATTAGTAAAAGCAATTTTATGGTAAAATACAACCTGTGTGGGATGGGGAAGTATAGCGCACCCACAGTGGGAAGCACCATAAAAGTACATGGCACGGGGTGTGGATGTCTAATCCTAGAACAAGACACTGAATAATTGGAACAGTAATCCAATTTATATCCGAAGGAAAGTATATAAATATGAGTAGTCTTGATGTGCATAAAGTTTTGTTTGTTTCTTTGCCATTATGAGAAACTTCAAGTGTGTGGTTTTTTTTTTTAGAGTTTCACTTATAAGATTATAAAGGTTACTCATTTACTCATTAGAGTCATATAATTAGTGTCATAGAAACGAAAATCAGAGGTGAAAGGACCTCAGTGCCTCTCATGGATACAGGACCTGTATTTCAAAATGTTAAATGAATATCTTAGGCACCTTATTCTCACTATGCGCCGGTGATGTCATCAATTCTTGGTTTGCCCTAATCCTCAGCCCCTTAATTTTCCATCATCAGATCTCTCCGAGTTATCCTCAAGTTTTCCTTCTTCCTCATCCCTATATCCAACTGGTGAAGAGATCCGCCGTTCCAACTCAACACACCTTTCAAATCCCTCACTCAGTTTTATGCTATTAGAAACTTTTGTTTTTAACCAAGAGTTTTACTTCACAGACCTTTGGAGCTCGTAGCATCCCCCCTGAGTACGGGATGAAACCCAGGTGTCTTTAAGGATGGCATCTAAAGCCCTTTACACGTTGGTCTCTGTTTTCTCGCCTGGGGAACATCCAGCTTCTGTCTCCTCTCCCCATCCACCACTCAAACTAGCAGAGTGATGACTTCAACACTTTTCTAGACAGTCCTCTCACTGCCATGGCTCTCACGCCCTGTCTTCTCCACTCAGTGACCCCCTCGCCACCCTGCACAGCCAGTGCACGTGTCACTGAGCTCTCAGGCTTGGTCTGGCTCACATGCAGGGTCCTCTCCCGGGCTTCTCCCAGCATGCTACTCAAATATCCAGGAGAGAATTTCCTTCTCGGATTCTTTACTTTTGATTATAAAAATATTTTTTAAAATCCTTATAAAAACCAGATGACATATATGATTTTAAAAAGAAAAGAAAGTCTGTTCTTCTTTGCTTCAGAGAATACAGTTAATATTGTGGTACTACTCGTGTTAAGGTTGTTTGCTTCCTTTAACAATATGACATAGGCATTTTTGATATTGCATCCTTTTATGATAATGAATTCGGCTGTTTGTCTCTCGCCCTACATCATTCATTCCTTTTGGAGCCTCTTTTCTCTGTTCATACCGTTTCCAGTGAACAGTGCAATGTCTGCAAATAGCAAGCATTTAACTCACAGTTTTGTGAATGTTAAATGAAATGGGAACTTATTTCTAAGTCCAAATAATGCAAGGAACCAAAAGAAGTGTAACTAGAATCAATGCTAAGTTCCGGAAGTGGCAGTGTTTTACTAATGTCAGCGCCTCTTGTTATGTTAAGTATCACTTTTTGGAATCCTGGCATTGTGACAAGGCGATAGTTATGCTGTAATTCTGTGTTAATCCTATTTTCCACTGTTTTGACCTTGGGAAGTTATTTGCTGTAAGGAATCTAGCCATATAGGCTGTGAATATTGATCAAATCATGCCACAGTTTTAGCACTGGTAAAAGATACAAGGAGTTAAATCATTCTAGTTCTTTCTTCTTTTTTTTAATTTCTTCTTTTAAAGACATGTAACTTCTTTGTCTGATCTCCTTATGGGTCCTTGTCACAACTGCATTGCTTTTAATCACTCATACACTCAGTGAGTTACTGCACTGCTGGAACCTTAATAATGTTCTAGTTTGTTTGGATGCTCTTCCTGATAAAGTCCCCACAATCTTTCAGTATAATGGGAAGACAATCAAAATAAAAAATGCCTTAAGAGTTCAGGTAGTAGAGCATGCTATTATTTTCACATGGTGCAAGGGTATTGAAATACTGACTTTCATGCTTTTGATTGAGTTTGTGATGAAATCCAAGAAAAATTGAAAATTTGAATTATTCTACTGCCAGTAGGGGCTGTATATCTTGAACAGAAAGCAGGCATATGTAACCGACTCTTGTATCATAATCTCAGGAGTGTCAGATTGTCCTTCTTTTGTGTGATTTCCTGTCTAAGCGATTAATTCATTATATAGCCCTCTTATATTTGCAGTCTCCACATGGAATTTTATAAAAATATAAAATGTTATCCTCAGAGTACACTGTTTAATAGTTAATAAAAACGACTTCCTTTGACAGACTGTTTCAGATTTTTCAATGTGCTTTCCATTCAATGAGCTCATTTAACTCACTAACCTTCTTAAATAAGCAGTGGAATTCTTATAATTCTCCACATGTCCCAACTTTTCTGCCTCCTTCTCTCTTATTTCCCCCGATTCTCTTTCTTCCTTTTAAAGAAGGCAGTTTGGTGTATGGAAAGAGCACAGAATGTGAATTCAGGCATTTAATTAGGTCTTTGCCCCATTAAATTACTTTGACATTGGGCAGGTCAATTTCAGTTTGAAATTTGGTTTCCTAATTGGCAAAATCAGAATAATGCTGATGTATTCTTCTCAAAGTTGTTAGGATAAAGTCTTGTGAAATATGAGGGAAAGGAAAACAAACCACATGTCATGTCCATGTTAGCTCCTTTTAAGGTAGGTGGATAATGGAAAGAGAACAGATTTTGGCCTCACTGCTTCTTAATTGGGCACTTACATCAAGTTACCTGACCTTTCTGAACTTCATTTTCCTCATGTGTAAAATGGCCTAATGATTCATATCTTGTGAAGTTGTTGAATGGAAAAAATAAGGTAACATATATGCTTACTTTAACATAGTTCCTGAAACATATAGCATTGCAGTAAACTCTACCACAAGTACTTTCTCTTTTTCTCTCCTTCCCTCTTAACCATCTCTTTTTCCTCCCAACTTATTCTTCTTCCTTCATCTCAACCTTGCCTCACAGAGAAGGTGGGGCACATGATTGCACAATCTTGAGATTTAATAATTTAAAAAACAGCACTCAGACTATTTTGAACAAAATTCTAAGCTCCAATGAGGCAGAAGATGGGGATCCAAGCCCCTACCCCCATTTTTTGAGTGAAGATTAGTTACTGTCATGCTCTGGAACCTCCAATGAATCCTGAAACCTTGGTGTGGTAGAATTTGAAAACCACTGATATAGCCCACCCTCTTCTTTTACAGATGAGGACCCTGGATTTGAGAGAAGTTGATTGACTGGCCCAGACTTGCACAGCTGGTAAGTAGTGAGCTAAGGCTGGAATGCAGGTGTTTTTTTTGCTTTTGCCCAATTGTTCCCCCTACTGAGTGAACGTACAGAGTGCAAATATGTCAAAATAAGATTTCTCTCTTAAAGGATGTTATAGTTTATTCACGGAGATGGAATTCTGATGTGAAAGATGAGGAAATTTAAAGTAGCATGATACAGCTCTGAAATGGTTGGAGTAGGTAAATGCTTCAAGAAGGGAGGAACAAGGAGAATCATTGTCTTTTGAGGATGGATACTGCAGATTCCTGTGGGCAGGGACGTACTGCTTGCTCATTGTCATTTTATCCCTGGCACATACAGAAATGCCTGACTTCCATCAGGGGATTATTACCCACCTTTTTGAATGAATGAATGAACAAATGAGTGAATGACTTAATGAAACATATAATGAATCACATTTAGAAGAAGATCAAGGATTTAGATAATCAGGCTGTTTAAATAGTGGGTTGCACTTCCCTATTGGGTGATGAAATGAGTTTAGTGGATCATGATTTACATATAAAAATTTACAGTGTCATTATGTCATGAAAATTGTTTAGATTTACAGGTGACATCGACATAAAACACACATGTACAATTACACTTATGTGTGCACTTGGTCACAATTTAAAATGTATGTCTCACCATAGGCCATGGTTTTTAGACAAGGGAATACAAGAGTCTCAGGTAGGCCTGCGAAGGCTTTGTGGAGAATAGTGACTTTAACAGTTTTGCTAAATCAGAGGTGAAAAGAATAGAGAAATCAAGATAAAGTTTATCCAGAGGAAGCGGAATCCATTGGGTTCTTCAGCTATCGCAGAACCATTGAGAATCCTCTTTGCCTTTTGCTGTCTCCATCCTCCACTCTGAAGGGATTTAACCAAACTACACTTTAGAATGATTAGGAAGATTAATCTGTCAGGAGTGGATAAATTGGACTGGAACTGGGGATCCAGAAAGAGGATTATGCAAAGGAGGCAGCACAGGGTCAGGAAGTTGTGAGAATCTTCTTGGTCAATTAGGGAGACTTAAAAAAAAAGGCCCCTGGACACAGACTAGAAATGAACCTGAAGAAGACAGCAAAATTCTAAAGCGATGACCTTGGAAGGAAAGGTAAATTTGTCTATTATACGAATGTTACTTGGGAATTTATATAACTTTGAGCATTTCCCATATTTTGTGTAAGTTAGAAAGGTGAATATTGAATGAAAACTGTGGATTTGCCCCAAATCTAAATGTCCTTAAAAAACTTGCTAAAATGAAAGCTAGAAAAATAATTAAAAAGAGTTGAAATATGTTCACATAAGTTGAGCCTTTCTTTTTGGTTTGGGTGTGTCTGCCATTCAGAGGAGATTCAGAAGTCAAGAATTATAAATAATTATAATTTAAATTAAAAAGTCATTGCTTAAGTTATTTCAAAAGGAAACAAAGTAATGCCCCTTGGCTGTTTATTAATGGAAAGCTATGATGGCATTATAGATAGCCCACGAACACGTGTCGTATGTGAGTTTACATAATTAAGAGAGAACATGAACTGTGTGTGTGTGTGTGTGTTTAATAAAACTGTCTCCAGGCATGGTGAGGTACAAAGGTCCATCATTTAAGCTTCAGAACTAAATAAACATGTGAGGTTATGATTATTTTATTGAGCTTTCTAACTTTATGACACGCTAATGGCTCATGGGTGAGTTATATTGATGAGCACTAGAAACCTACAGCTTCAGTGAGGTTTTTTAAAATTTATTCATTTATTGTTTTTATTTTAAAGTGCCAAAAAGAAAATGCCCAATTCCCAGTCTCATTTTTCATTTACAATAAACCATAGAAATACAATTTTTACTACAGAGGAGGAAGTAGATCTATATGTTAAATGAATATAACTGGCAATTCATATGCGACTTTCTAATTTTCTTTCGATTTCTAATGCAAACTTGAACTTCTGAGTTTGAGTGTGTGTCTCACTATCAACTTCAATATCAGGCTTATTACACTTGTTAGGCTGAACTTATTGGCAAAACTAACATGGTTATACTATGTTAGCATCTGTGAAGAGATAACGTAATGAAGCACAATTTTGAAAAGGTGTTTTTACATATATTGTAATTTTATTCATGTCATATTTTATTCAGAATTCGGGAAGTAGGAATTGCTTTTTGGGTAATCTTTTGTGGGAACTTTCTGGCAACATGTTCCCCAAGGAAAGAGGGCCCGGATGGTCCAGTTCAGGGTTCCCTAATGTGCCAATCAGAGAAGTGGCTTCCCTCCTCTGGGACTGGGCAGAGAATTGGTTGACATGAGGTCAGGACATAGTACCTGTTTCACAGAAAGACACACCAGGAGAGAGGAGTAAGTGCCCCCACCAAAGCATTACTATTTCTAATAGTCGAGAGTAGATTTAGCCTGAAAATTAAGCATTAGGTGTTTTTTTTTTAATTTTATTTTTCAATTACAGTTTACATTCAATATTATTTTGTATTAGCATAAAAGTTTCACTTAATGTAGGGGTTGATAATATGGCTTACTTATCCTTCCAAATAAAATGAAAGACTTCCTATTTAACTTTAGAATTTTTAATGAGACTACCCTTCAATCTACTTGTTTTATCATCATCTTGTCAATTTTACTGACAGCACCTACAGTGGAGTTTGTAGAGTGAACTAGAAACATTTGCTAGTGTAGCTTCAAGTATCTTAAATATTTTCTTTTTATACATTATCCTAAAATTAAAAAGGAATCTGTTCAAGTTGATGCATGCGTTCCCTGAGGTCAAAGCTTACCTTAATTTTTTAAAAAAATTTCATTGTTGACACTATTACAGATGTCCCCCAACCTCACCACCCCCTTTGCACACCTCCACCCAGCCCCCACCCCTTTTGAAAGGATTCTTAGCTTAGTTTTTTTTAACCATGGATTTTTAGTGCTAAAATATTTATTAAAAATCACACTATGGAGAAAGAAGTACTGTTGTCTGTTGGATCCTGTATATTTAGAATCAAATCCTTCAAGTCTCTTTATATGTACAGAAGTAGAAGAACAATTACCAGTAATTTCTAGACCAGATTTGGAAACACGTGTACAGGGAGCAGAAAGGCACTCAATGGACATTCAGGCAGGAGAGAAACACCTATTTTCTGAGAACGTAAATGTTCTAACTAGAACCTATGTCCAAGTAGAATGAAACCAAAATCATGTTACACTTTACTAAAATAAACCAAAACTTCGATTATATTTCTAAAAAGAGTGTTGATTTAAAATATGTATCCATTTATTTCAAATGGATCAGATTTAAAAAAAAAAAAAATGTCCCCAATTTTATCTGAAGTCAGTCAAGAGAAGTTTACTTTCTTTTCCAGCACGGATGGAATCGAGTAAGTGGCTTGGATGGCTCAGAGCTCTTTGCACCGCTCGGCACCTCTTCTTTTCAGCTGTCCTGTTTAGGAAGGCAGATGTTCGGTCCCTAAAAAAGAACCGGCCACCTATTGCACCCAGGGAAGAAGTTTCTGGTTCCTGCCCACAGGGACTCAGCGGCCATTCCCTCCCTCTGCCTTAGTTACACTGCCCCCTGCTGCTCAGCCAGCGGTCTCACAGTGTGAATTGTTCAGTTGACTCATTTCACCTGCTCCCTTAAAAAATATACAGTCAGTATCACCTTTCACTGACGTTCAATATCATCGATCTAAAAGTGCTCTTATTTGTGAGGGGGAGAGGAAAAATAAATAAAATAAAAGTGCTCTTATTTAATGATATTAAATCCTATTTAACTTTAGAATTAGGTCTACTCTCTAAGGAAAATGTTAGCATTTAAGTAGACAGTAGATACTATTTTTAAAACTAGGTATTAGCAGATATTTCCCTTAAAATTTATCTTAATAGCCACTGCAGGAATAAACAGGCTAATCATAAGAGCTTAATAAGTGTTATTCACTATAGTTGCTTACAACTAGGCTACCTGTGTTAGTATACTTGGTCAGTGATAATGCCCAGCATTGACAAATAGCCAACCTCTTAGTACAATTTTTTATACAGATGACACTGTCATATGAATTATGAAAGTTTCAAAAATAAAGTTAAGAAAGATTCAAGTTAATGAAGCCAAGTGGATAGCCACTTTTCAGAATGTAAATTTTTACTCTTTGGATAAAATGAAAATTTGGGAAATTAATAATATTTTTTTTCTTTGACCCAATATAACATCATGAGAAAGTAGTCTCAAGTATACTTAAGACTTTTTATCTCAGCATTTCTTAAAATAGAAATTATTAGAAGCATATCAAATGGTTAAATAGAATGATTAAGTATATTATTATTTATTTTCATTATGAGCATTAAGTAGCCATAACAATTTATATTTTTAATAACGTGGAAAAATTAATGGTAAGTGAAAAGGAGAGGATATAGAATATATAATATATATGATCACAATTATGGAAACTGTCTCTGAGTCAGGAGCTTGAATATTCCAATGCACAAAGCTTTAAGCCAGGGGTAGGGGATCTTTTTTCTGCCAAGGGCCATTTGGATATTTATAACATCATTCACTTAATAGAATTCAATTAATATAAATTTATGTTGCTATGAAAAAATCTCGTAGATTTATTAAATTTTGAGTCCCGCCTGATGTTGCCTTGGCAGGGCCAGACCAAATGATTTCACGGCCCTTGTATGGCCCACGAGCCAGATGTCTCCCACCCCTGCCATCTCAGGACCCTTTCTGGAATTCTCTTGCTCCACCTCTTTACTTGGCTACTCCTCCTTCTGGTTCCAAACTAAATGTTACTTTCTCCAGAAAGCATTTGCTGATCCTCAGGGTCACTTCAGACCAGATAGGTCCCCCAGTGATATGTTCTCACAGCACTCTCATTTTTCTTCATAGTACCTGTAACAATTATAATTCATCACCTTGGGTATCTTTTGAATGTCTGTCTTTCTCAGTAGACTAGAAGCTTCATTGAGCAGTAACTGTGTCAGCCTTGTTTGCTCAATGCCTGGCCCAGGGACTGGGACACAGAATGAACTCAGTAAATATTTGTTGAAGAAATGAATGAATAAATGAATGGAAGGCACTGTGCTGAGAACCTTTCATGTAATCTTACTGAGACCCCACAAAAAAGTCTGATGTAAGGACCATCTTGATTGTATTTTATGGATAAGGAAACTGCATCTTAGAGCAAGAAGATTGTCCAAAGTTATAGAGCAAGTACGTGAATAGAATCTGAACTGGAAAAAGAAACTTATTCTTATATAGACATCTTAGTTCCTTAACCCAACAGTACAGTGCCTTCCAATTTAAAGATAGATGTTCCCACACTCCTCAGTATCTCACAGATTCTTAATCTGCTGTAAGGCCTGAGCAATGATTGACTTTTTAAATAATGATAGAATTGGTATTGCTGGAAGGAAGTAGATCCAAATTGAACCCATCTTCCCATTTAATGATCAAAAGTCTCATCGCAATGGAGTTGGCGAGTCAGCCTTGTTCAACCTTCCTCTATGGCTAGAGGTGATTTCCTGCTACCTTTGTCTCTGAACCTGCCCATTGCTCTATGCTTACAGTCAATTTAATAGTATAACCTTCTGACTTAATCAGATAAATTATGCCTAATTATTTAGTGCTAAAACTATGTTAGAGTTTCACAAGACACACTTGCAGAAATGTTTTACTAGATCTTTATCACATCGTTCCAAACAAAAAGGGACTTAAAACTGCTCATTGCTGTCCCAAGATCCAATTCCCGTTTTATCTGATGACTTACAAACGGGAAGTTGACCAATGATTCTATTTCATCAGATCTCTCAATATTGTGAATGATCCTCCTGGTAGCCAGATAGTGTAAGTCTGTCGTGGCTCCTTATTTTTACTTGTTATTCTGGAGGGAGCTTGCTGTGGCACTAGGGTTTTCTTAAGTATAAACCATTCCAAAATCACACTGTTATTGTAGGTTGCTTTGTCCTTAGGCCCGCTAATATTCCTTTTGGGCTATTGGTCTGCCAACGCGCAGTTAGGGGATTAAAGTAAATCATTTAATCCATGCTGCATGTCACTCGGTGGTATACTTTTGGAAATTGTTTCCACAGAAGCACCAGTAGAAGCAGCCAGTCTGAGATATTGACACTATAGGGAAAACTGACAGCTTACTCCTTATATTGATTCTATTCTTCTCTACAAATATAGACTCCGTTCCCCACCACAGCCTTGTAAGTGGTGACTGCTGAGATTTCTAAATTGCTTTGTAAATTATTTATTGCTTGGACACCTTGTAAAGACCTCTTTTCTTCTTGTCTGACGTGCTTGTGATTTCTCAGGTCTCATATATATTGAAAGGTCTCAATGTGTTTGCTGACCACAGCCTTCTCGTGGAACTCCTTTCCTTCCTACTTTATTTTGAAAATATGATCTGCTCTGAGCTTATTGAAATTGTCTTTTGTCATTCTTACTTCTGTTCTATTCATACAAAATATCAGTACCTCTCTCTCTCTCTCTCTCTCTCTCTCTGAACCTGCCCATTGCTAATGTGTGTGTGTGTGTGTGTGTGTGTGTGTGTGTATATATATATATATATATATATATATATATATATATATATATCCAATGCACACAATTCATGCACGGGGGAGGGGTGTCCCTCAGCCTGGCCTGTGTCCTCTCGCAATCTGGGACTCCTTGCTCCTAACTGCCTGTCTGCTCGCTCCATACTGCTTGGCTCGCTGCCGCTCCTTAGCACTGCCACAGAGGCAGGAGAGGCTCAGCCATGGCCCCGGCTTTTGGCTGAGTGGCGCTACCGCTGTGGGAGTGCACTGATCACCAGGGGTCAGCTCCTGCATTAAGCATCTGCCCCCTGGTGGTCAGTGCATATCATAGCGACTGGTCGTTCTGGTCATTCCGCAGTAACAGTCGCTGGGTGTGTGTGTGTATATAAAAAGAGGTAATATGCAAATTAGGCCAGGATGCCATAACGGTCATGACCAGCTCAGGAGGAGGGGCCTGGCACGGGCCCAGAGCCTGAGAGAACAACAGACAGGGTGGCCCGTGCCCGGCCCCGGAGCCAGAGAGAACAACATGCAGGGGGCCAGCCCCCAGCCCCAGCCCCACAGCCACGGTGCTGGGCTGCTGGGGCTGGAGGAGACACATACCCGCAGGGGGGCTGGTTTTGATTCTGATCAAGGGCATGTACCAGGGCCCAGATCAGGGCTCATGCAAGAGGCAACCAATTGAAGTGTGCCTCTCACATTGGTGTTTATCTGTCTTTCACTCTCTCAAAATAAATGGGAAAATATCCTCATGTGAGGATTAAAAAGAAAGAAAGAAATGTCATATCCTATGAAAGACACATCTTGAAAATGCCTAAAGAAAGTTGTCATTTTTTCGTGGTGAAGGGACTGGAGTCCGTGCTGATGAAAACACCTTGGTGGCTGCGGCAGCTGGCAGTGGCGGCAGCAGTGGGGTGATGGGGGTGGTGCCTTCCCCTGATCAGCCTGGTTGCCTCCTGCAGAGGGAGGCCAAACTGCGTCATCAGTAGGACATCCCCTGAAGGCTCCCGGATTGTGAGAGGGGGCAGGCTGGGCTGAGAGTCGCCCCCCCACCCCCATGCATGAATTTCATGCACCAGGCCTCTAATATATATATAGTCTAGAATATGAATATATATACAAAAAATGACAACTTTCTTTAGGCATTTTCAAGATGTGTCTTTCATAGGATATGACATTTCTTTCTTATATTCATATTCCTGACTGAGCACTAGACACAGTCAATTAGCATATTCTCAAACTAAAAAGTGAAAGTATTTGAATGACATGTATTTAAAGATGGAGGAAACAGTTTCTATTAAAATATTCTTTATCAGAGCAGAGGTACATATTTGATTCAGTTGTATTGATGTAGTGGGATCATTGTTCTGAAAAAACTGCAAATGCTTTTTTTCTGAATTCTCATCTCTTAGATTTTTCTTTCATTTTGTGAACCCTGAGTTTTTAATGTTTATAATTTAAATAATGAAAATGTACTTTGTGTGCAGTAAACAGAGCAATTTGAAATTGTGACTGCCTACTTTTAGCTGATTGAAACCACACACACACACACACACACACACACACACACACACACACACATTCCACAGAAAGAGGTCTGTATTTAGTAATAGGAGTTTCTCCCTCCCCATCTCCCTGGCTTTCTACGCCATTAGGCTCTGGATCCATATACACTTCGTCAATTAGGGTTGGAGTTATTTTAGTGCCCTTTCTAGTTTGGAAATCCAAGAAGCTACTTGTCTCCTCCATTCCTTAACATTCATTTGATTATGTTGAAGAGTATGGATTTTTATGAACTCTTTGACCTGAGGAAAATAGCTAGGTCCTTGTAAATAACAGTATTTTTTTTCTACTATAAAAAGAAATAATAACAATAATATTACAATAGTAATAATATCTAACCAAAGAGTTGTTGGAAGAATAAATGCATGTATTAGATATTTGTAATGGTTATGACATTGTTGATATATAATTTTTGCTACAGGATTTATAGTTTTATGATTACATTTTTTATATAATACCAATAGGTACATGTGGAGAATGAAGACAATAGACATTTAATAATTGTACATGAGAACCATAGGATCATGTGGGCAGTTGTTTCTAATGATAGAAATCTGAAGAGCATGAAACCATATTTCTAAGATCACTGTAATTCTCAATGAAACAGGAAGCACAGACCCATTAGAAGACAAAGCTTTAGGTCCCTTATGAAGATTTATAAGCAGAGGAGGCCAGCTATATGCAGACAGAATGCTGTGCCAAGTCCATGCCAGGAGATGGCACAGGACCAATAAGCCGTTGTGGACAGTAAGGCCGTTACGGCTTTTCGCTTCAAGGCCTTTCCAATGCCATCCTCTCCAAGCAAGGTTTGCTCCTAGAGAGTGTGGGTTTTCTTGGCCACGGCTTTGTGCCAACCTATATTGTTTCCTATGGTAAACAAACGCTTGGTTAAGAGTACGGAGTTTGACCCTGGATAGCCCTATGTTTGTGTTTGGTTTCATGTGGTCAATTCCCTAAACCCGTGGTCGGCAAACTGCGGCTCGCGAGCCACATGCGGCTCTTTGTCCCCTTGCGTGTGGCTCTTCCACAAAATACCACGGCCTGGGCGAGTCTATTTTGAAGAAGTGGCGTTAGAAGAAGTTTAAGTTTAAAAAATTTGGCTCTCAAAAGAAATTTCAATCGTTGTACTGTTGATATTTGGCTCTGTTGACTAATGAGTTTGCCGACCACTGCAAACTCTCTAAGCCTCAGTTTTCTCTCTAAAATAAAGATGAAAATGGTGGTCACCTAAGAGCCAGCCTAAGTACTAAAGAAGACGACATGAAAAGTAATTCAGGGCGTGGCAAAGGGTAATCATCCATTAAATGCGATATATTATTTTTATTAATAATAGTAACAGTAATGTATAGAGTGCTTGGCTTCTATACATTAGAGAGCTGAGGTTAAGACAGTCTGTCAGTGCCTGCTGATCTTTTTTCAGTTACGGTTTACATTCAATGCTATTTTTATTTTAAACCTGTATTGTTGAGGGTATTACAGATGCCTCCCCCCTTTTTGCTTTGGTTTCAGGTGTACAGAATAGTGGTTAGGGAACCATACACTTTACAAAGTGTGCCCCAGATATTTCCAGTACCCACCTGGCACCGTACATAGTTACTACAATAGTATTGACGATATTCCTTTTGCTGTACTTTATATCCCTGCGACTAGTTTTGCACTTCTGCCAATTTGCACTTCTCAATTGCTTCACCTTTTTTTTTCACCCAGCCTCCTCACCCCCCTCCACTCTGACAACCATCAGTTCGCTCTCTGCAACTCTGATTCTGTTCTGTTTGTCCACTTATATTGTTGTTTAGATTCCAAATATAAGTGAAGTCAATAGTATTTGTTTTTCTCTGACTGACTTATTTCACTTAGCATAATACCCTCCAGGTCCATCCGTGCGGTCGTAAGTGGTAAGATTTCGTTCTTTTTTATGGCTGAGCAATATTTCATTGTACATATATATGTAGCAGTGGCTACTGAATTTTTTTGTTGATGCTCACCCAAGGATATGGTTTTCTTGATTTTGAGAGAGAGAGAGAGAGAGAGAGAGAGAGAGAAACATTGATGTCATGCTGGGATATACTGGACAATGCTCCAACCAACTGAGCAATGGCTGCTGATCTTGATCAGAGCTTCCTCTCCATGGTGCCAGGAGAAGCTGATGTGTTGCAGTCATCGTGTGTATTGTGACTAACTTGTTTCCTATAATACTCCACCAAAGTTTGAGGACTGTTTGTTTTATGTTAGAACTGAATCAGTGCTGTGCCTATAAAAACTCTTACCCTTGCTTGAAATAAGAACTGAGTTTTTGAATGAGGCAGAAATGGGTGGAGTTACAGCCACTGTGCCGAGAGCTGCTGACAACCCTGGGTGTGCCTGTGGGAGGGAGCCACGTAGGAGAAAATCACATCATCACAAGCGATAACCTTGGCTCCGGACGGGAACTAGTTTCAAGTCAGTAAAACTGAAGTTGGAGATGATCTGAGAGCATAAAAAAATCACTGTAGACTATTTTCAGACTTCACAAGCCTAAATTGCCTCCATAATCCTAAAAGCCAATAAAATTCTGGGCATGATCAGGAAAGAAAACAAAATATAACCTTACCCTTTCTTTATATTAAACAGTAGTGTTTCTGCTTTTAAAATACCAGGTGCAGCTCTGGTTATTAAATCTAAGAAAGACACATTCTTAGAACTGGTGTTACTAGGCCAAAGGTATAAGCATTTTAATAGCTCTTGATAGGTACATATCCACGTACATGTACACATACATTTTGGGGGAGGGCGGTTTGCGTAGTTAACAACTTCATATGAATGTTATTGGCTATCTGCGGCAAGTAATGTTATTTACAAAATAAGCTAATTTACTAGGCATAAAATTATATTTTGAGATTAATGTCCTCCGATTATTACCAAATTTGGACATTTCCCACATGTTTGTTTTCCATTTATATTTCCCTTTGTATAAATTGTGTATTTTTATTTCGCTGATGATGATTTGTTTATTAGGTTCTTGATGTTTTTATTATAAATTAAAATGGCCTCATTGCTTATATGTAAGTAACCCTCGGTTCTAACAAAGGGACTTATGAACTGTGGAAGCTAGTTTGAGACTGTCGACTTCTATCACGTTGTGATTTTGAATTACACCTATTCCATTTGGTGGTTCATGAGTGGAAAGAAGGGTAGATATTTCATAAGTCCACTCACGAACATTTTAGAAATTTCTACTAGAATCTGGGCTACACTCAACTCTTAAACACTTACTATGACAGTCACTGAGGAATTTTCTCTTCAGGGGATTGTATCAGTAGTCTATTAGGGTTTAGAGAGCAGGTCTCTGTTTGTCTATGCTGACACTCTCTAAGAATAGGTTAGCTGTGGAGTGTAGTTACTGCTTTGACTGGTTAAATTTGATGTAGTTACTGATTTCTAAACCTGATTCTCCTGCTAACTTGTTGGTGAACTTTTGACAGTTCACTTTAACCTCTTTGTCTCCTCAACCGCAAATGAAGCTCTAGCCTGCGATGTCTCTGGGCTTCATTCAGGCTACACCTTTCTGATTCGATTCATAGGATGCATTTCTTGCTTCCAAATATTCCTTTGGGATTTCCAAATGAATTTGAGGTTGTTCATGGTCAACCATGAGTTGGCTTCTCTATCTCAGTCTATAACTTTTCTTCCAGCACAAAGCAAAGCAGTACAAAGGTTTCAAAAGTCTGGAACCCCCAAAACCACAGTGTACTCAAATGATATTCACTCACCAAAATATGGACAAAGTTAAAGCGAAATACGCAAGAGCGTTGTTTGTTTTACCTTGCAGCCTCTTTGATGGCTTCACTGTCTTGTCACTGAAAACAGATGCAAATGCGCCTGATGCTAGAGAGAGCACTGTTGCAGCTCCAGAATATTATTTGCAAAAAGTAAAGATACAAGCCTTGCAAATGTACACATTTGAGGGTCCTTGCCACTTTTTCATGTAGTTTAAAAATGGTCTGAGGGAGAAGGTGATGAATCCATTCAACTCCCAGTTACATTTTAAATATTTTGTAGATACATGGACTTTGAATAATTAACTCTGCTTAGGACTCAGTGATTTAAGTGGAATGACCCTTGACAGTCTGTTTGTAATAACTAACACAGGGCATTTTAATTATTTTCTTAATTAGGAAAAGGCATCCCCAGAGTTTAACATTCTTGGAGGTAGAACTGCATTTTTAAAATTGGTCCATTTTACTAATTTTTCTCTCCTAGTGAAAATGAGACATTTTACATTTTAAACACCTGAGTGTTCTTCTAAAAATGATTATGTAAATATTTTAAGATCAAGCATACATTATAGATAATTGTACCTTTTTTCCTACCACAGCATACCATTCTTCTGGTCTATTAGAAACTGTATAGCCAGGCTCAAAGTTACATAATAGGTCTGAAAATAGAGGATTTAGTGATTTTTCTAAGAATCTGAGTTTGAAAGTTCAAACAAATACTAAACTAATTCCATAAACATAAAAGTTCAGTTTGCAAGATAGCAAGAATGAAATCTATCTTAAAATTTACAAGCAGCTTTGGTAATTATTAAATACAAAGTTTAGTAAGTAGGGAACTCTTAGCCTGCATTTGAAGCCGCTGTTTATCTTGAACTCTCATTTTATCCTTTTCAATAATGCTGTACCATAGCGTATCTCTGATTAATATTTAAATGTACATGGGTAAAAATAGGTAACCTAATCAGAGAAAATAATTAACAAGCCACCTCATTTTCATATCCCTTAATTCCTGCAAGGTAGCGTATATGTTGATTACTAGATTAAGATTCCCTTTGACCTGCTTTCTAATTCAAATTAGATTTCCTGATTGAACTAAGAGAACAGGCTTGTTAAGAAACTGTCCTTTCCCGCTGTATGTTCTTGGATACTTCATCCTGAATTAATTGACCGTATATTTATGTGTGTGTTTATATCTGGGTTTTCTATTCCATTCTTTTGATCTATATTTCTGTTTTTATGCCAATACTATACTGTTTTGATTACTGTACATTTGTAATATACTTTGAAATCAGGGAATAAGAAGTCTCCAGCGTTGTTCTTTTTTCTCAGGATTGCTTTGGCTATTCGAAGTCTCTCTCTCTCTCTCTCTCTCTCTCTCTCTATATATATATATATATATATATATGTATATATATATATACATATATATACATATATATATGTATATATATATATATATATTATTGATTTCAGAGAGGAAGGGAGAGGGAGAGAGAGATAGAAACATCAATGATGAAAGTGAATGATTGATCGGCTGCCTCCTGCATGGGGATCGAGCCCACAACCCGGGAATGTGCCCCTACTGGGAATCGAACCCCGGACCCCTCAGTCCTCAGGCTGATGCTCTATCCACTGAGCCAAATTGGCTAGGGCTATTCGAGCTCTTTTATGGTTCCATAGAAATTTTAGAATTGTTTGTTCTATTTATGTGAAAAATGCTATTGGAATTTTTATAGGGATTGCATTGAACCTGTATATTGCTTTGAATAGTATGAATATTTAACCCTATTAATTTTTCCAATCCATGCACATGAAATATCTTTTCATTTATTTGAGTCTTCAGTTGCTTTAATAAATATCTTATAGTTTTCATTATACATTTCTCTCTTTGTTTCTCTCTTTCCCTATTGCTATTCCCATCTATACCTATATATTCTGAATGTTTATATGTGTGTGTAATATGTGAATTCTATTCCTATGTACATAATTGCAACCATGAGGATGAGATTGCCAAACTTAACCTTTTGCACTCAGATGTCGAGTGTGACTCGACACGGTTAGCATTAGAATAAAGGAATCGAGAAAAAAGCAAGCGAGTGCAAAGCGTTAAGAGTATAAGAACTGAAACAGCAAAGATCTCACTAAAAGAACTGAGTAGAAGTGATTGTAGGATTGAAAGTTCACTTGAGGAGACACCAAACAGGAAATTCAAAGAGTGTATTAACAGTGTGTTTTCAATGATACTAAATAAAAAGCATGACCTTTTGGATGAAAATTATCTTTTAAAATGTCTGTTGCATATCTATTTAAAGTTATAGTTCACTCCATATCTCATGCTGTTGCATATCTCCCTTGCCAATACTTAGTGATTAATTAACTTTGAAGGCTATAAAAGCTGTATTTGTTAGACTTCCATGTAAAAGATTCTGCCCAGGAATTACAACTTCTATGCTTCTGTATTAGTTCATCAATTAAACAAACTTGTTATATGCATATTGCTGCCTTTCTCATGGGATAGTGGGTTCATTTGATGTATAAGAGGTTATGTCTGTATAGTTTAGAGTATACCAGAATATTTATACAAACATTTATTTTACAATAACTTTAAATAAATACATGTTTAAATAAACACATCATAATTAGACAGTTCTATATAATTTCCAAAAGGCTCGTTGAAGCCTGTTATCACAGTTGATCTTGGTAATTTTCAAAATACTTAAATACACAATCACTATTGATTCACATTTAAAATATGTTGAATTTTAAATGAGGACACATGGCCTAGGTTTCTCCACCTCAGCATTATTGACATTTGACCTAGATAATTCTTTGGTCGTAGTGGGTGCTCTGTCATTGCAAGATGTTTGCAGCATCCCCGACCTGTACCCACTAGCTGGATACCAGTATCACCCCTCTTTCTCAGTTGTCACAATAAAATAATGTCTCCAGATATTTTCAAATGTCCCCTAGGGAAATTCACCCCTCATGGAAAAACCACTGCTATCGTTAGAAGGTTTTCCTAATATGCCCCCTAATTTAGGTGAAGTGATATTTCAAGAGTGATATGCCATATAAGTTAATGTAAAGCTGGAAATATGCCATGCCCATAGAGGGGAAAAAGCTTTCACTGGAGTTTTGTTACTTGTCTAAATAGCTGGACAAAGTGAACTGAAGTGTACCACAGAAACAGATGGCACAAAAGAAAAAGCAAAGCTTTTGGAACCAGAAATAACTGTGTTGAATCTCAGCTCTCGAGAAATGATGCAAAGAAATAGTAACCGTCTTGAATCCACAGGATGATCAGTCTTCTATCTCATGCTTTTTCCAGATGCTAATGCTGCCTTCTAGAATCAAAGAATTGGGACATTATATTTCTATCATTACCTGATAGGCTCTCTAAGTAGCCTCTAAATCCATTGCTGAGATGGCTACTTCTTGTAGAAAAAAATTAAATCATTTATTTCACTTTCTTTTGCCCTACTACTAGATATATACTAAACTAATTGTTTCAATATTTTGAACCCTAGTGATGAGCAGTAGTTGAAGATGTGAGAAGGTATCTGTGTGTGTATGTTGAATGTGTGAGGGAGCTACTATACTCAATAGTGCTGCATAAGCGTACACATGGACCTACTGAACCCTGGAACTAATTTCTTAAAACCTCCCCAAAGCCCGTAATCTTGAAGAGAGCCTTACATTTAGTAAAAAGATTACCAAGACCCTTCATTAACATTTACATTGATTATAATGACCAAAGAAAAAAAATTCTGTATAATTGGTTTTCTATATTTTTCTTAGAAATATCAATAATAGTCATTTCTCTAAGAATATTCTTTTTTTAAAATGTGGTTTTATAGATTTTAGAGAGAGAGGAAGAGAGAGGGATAGAAAGATAGAGACATAAAGAGATCAACCAGAGGACTTGTATGCATGCATATGAGCATAACCAATGGACACAGACAGTAGCGGGGCGAGAGCATGTGCTGGAGGGTGGGGGCGGCTGGGGAGAGGTCAATGGGGGAAAAAGGAGACTTATGTAATACTTTAAACAATAAAGAATTTAAAAAAGAGACATAGATGAAGGAGAAACATCGATCAGCTGCCTCCTGCATGCTCCTACTGGGGAACAAGTCAGCAACTCAGGCACGTGCCCTGACTAGGAATTGAACGGGTGACCTCTTGGTTTGATGCTCAACCACTGAGGCACACTGGCTCGGCTCTAAGAATATTCTTAGTGTACTGATGTGTGTTGTATAATGAAACATTTAATGGAAGACACTTCGGGCTACCTTGAATTCTTAGTAATAGTGATATTTCCTTAAGATATAATCTTTTAGCAGATTAAGTTTTTGACTCTATTGAAGTATAATATAGATAAAGAAAATTACACATATCTTAAATGTATATAGCTTGATAAAGTTTCACAGCTATACACTCCCATATAGCCACAGATTAGCATTTGAACACAGAGATCTGAGTATCTCTGAGAAACCTATGGTGGACTCACATTTCACATGGGTTGACTTTCTTTTAATATGCTTATTACATAAAAATTTATGGTGTACATACATGCACAGTATATACATTGTAAAACCTAGATACAGCAAGGAATATGAATAACTAGATAAGATTTTAACTGGAAGGAAATGCTGTGAATTTGGTAGACATAGTAAAAGGAAACTCAAGTCAACAATGTAAAACATTCCATAATTACATGCCCAAGCTCTTCTTCAGTGGGAGTGAAGACTCAAGAAATGACAAGATCAGACTGTCTGGTTAAAATGGTCGTCATGAGAAATGTTGGATCGTTTTGTATCATGAGTAGTTTTGAAAACCTTCCTTAAGTATTTATGTCTGTAAACTGTATGCTTTTTATGTTGTCACAGTCATTATGTACGAATGATAGCACTAGAAAATAAGTATTTTAGGAGCAGTAGCCTGCATACAGAACAGAGTGCACATGATGATACGGATGAACAGGAGGAAGCAGTAAGTGAAAGGACCGGGACAATGGCCCACACAGGAAGTGATTTCATGTACATTAGGAAAATTGTGGGAATGAGTAAGTAAGGACAAGTAAGAGATGTTTACTTAGGATGAACCAATATGACCTGATTATTGAATTGATAAAAGTAGACTGAATTTGCTATGATTATCAAGATTTTATATATAATATATATATTTATATAAATACTGCAAGAATAATTTTACCAAGATAAAATTAGGGAAATCATAAAAGAAAGCCTTGTGGTTTGCTGTGGGTAAATGAGTTGCATTTTATGTGTAAAACCTGGGAATATGGTTGAGCCCCCTGACATTCACCTCTAAGGCAACTAGTTCTATAGGCTGACTTGGGTCATTTTATTAACTTCACAGTAATGAGATTGAAGTTTTGGTCCCCACTTATATTATTGTGGAAAAGTTTTTCTGTGTGTGACAGAAAAGCATTCTAGGGGGGAAAGGATTAATAAAAATTAGGGATATAAAATTATAGTAACATTTTATTATGGTGTTTTTGAAAAACCAATCCGTATGCTTTTACAAAAATAAATTTATCTAAAAGGATATGACATGTTTATCATTTCATTTGAGGCTATCATATACCTATCTTTATTAAATGGAGTGCAAATATTTAGTTTGATAATATCACATTAATATGTCGTTCTCCCTATGTATATAAAAAAGATTTAGGAGGAACATTGAGCAGTTCTTGAGTGTATGACTGTCTATATAATCTACTACTTTTTTGAAATGAAATATTAACTCATGTATGTATGAATGCATGTATGAGTGCATGTGGTACGTATATATGTATTGGCTCCCAGGTACTCCAGATATTAAAGTTTAACAGTCATAATACACATGTTCCAATGTTCTAGTCTGTCAGTCAACATATTAACTGCTTCCATTTTTTTTTTAATCCTCACCTGAGGATATTTTTCCATTGATTTTTAGAGAGAGTAGAAGAGAAAGGGAAAGACAGAGAGAAATATCAATATGAGAGAAACACATTGATTGGTTGCCTGCTGTATGGGCCCTGACCAGGGCCAGGGTGGAGAGGAGCCTGTAACCCAGGTACGTGCCCATAGCCAGAACCCAGGACCCTTCAGTCCACAGGCCCACGCTCTATACACTGAGCCAAACCGGCTGGGGCTAACTGCTTCCTTTTTACTAAACATTATACCTCTTCGGAACATATTTGATATATATCATTGGCCCAAACTGAAAACCTCCTTGCCTGCATTTTGCGCAGTGCAGCAACTTTGGTATCAGAGTGCCTCCACAATCTTAAATATTCCACTAACTTTTGCTGAGCTTGCAGCAGCAACAAAGATAATGCCCATTGTAAAAGGAAATGCAGAAATAATAACTGTTGAATGCTAACATGTTTCTTATATCCAGACTTGTTTTTTCCCTACCAGGATATCTATATTCCAGTTAATAATTTAATGCTAATCAGCTCCTTATCTTCTGAAAAGGAGAGTCTGTTTAGAATCACAAGGCAACTGACCCTGAAGGTAAATTTAATATATGCAGATTTCTCAGATCACCTTTTAGCTTTAGGCAGAGTTTTTTCTTGATTACATTTAAGTCTGAGCTGTGCAATCCTCCTTTTGTCTATCCAAAGAGCATCTGATTTAGTTATAATACAGTTTCAAATCTTTTTTAGTTTTGCATTTTACATTTATTTGTAGAGCTAGTTTTACTAATATGATGCTTTATTAGCAAATAAACAAATATGAACTTGAGCCAAATGATAAATATTATAAAGAATAGTAACGTTTATCTCAACTAATTCCACTATTTGGCAAGATGCTGTGTATTTCTGTCCAATTTGTTTAGATTTTATTATGAAACTAGAGGCCCGGTGCATGGAAATTTATGCACTGGATGGGGGGGGGGGTCCCTCAGCCTGGCCTGCCCCTTCTCACAGTCCGGGAGCCTCAGGGGCGGGAGACGACCTGGCGATCAGGAGAAGGCAATGCCCCATCACACCTCTGCTGCTGCCACTGCTGGCAGCGCAAGCCTTGGCCGGCCCTGATTACCTGAGCCTCAGGCGGCCCTGGGTGGCTGGCAGCAGCCATCTGAGGCTTGCCTGCACCTCGGTTGGCCCTGGGCAGCTGGGGGGCTGAGGGAACTGAGGGACTCCGGAGGCAGGTGTGCGGAGTGGCTGGGCCTGCCTGGGGGCAGGCCTGGCCTTGCTGTGCTCCTGCCACCCTGGCGGGACTGAGGGGACTGGGCACTGCCATCTTGTGGCTGTCGGCGCCTCCATCTTTGAGGGCATGGCAGTCAATTAGCATATTCCCTCCTTATTGGCTGTGGGTGCTGCCATATTTGAGGGTGGGCAGTCAATTAGCATATTCCCTTCTTATTGGCTGTGGGTGCTGCCATCTTTGCGATGGTGTGAGGGTCAATTAGCGTATTCCCTCTTTATTAGATAGGATGGCATTTTTTTAGTAGTGATGTGAGTTGTTGGTTTGCATTGATCAGATTAAAGATGAGTCTAAAATAAGGATTTAAATTGTTTTCTTGGCCTTAACATTAATTGAAAAACAATATGAATGAGTGATAAACTATGGAACAATTATAATTATTTAAGGGGGATTTTAAACATATGCAAACAAATCTATGAATGTTCAGTTTAACTTAAGAGTGGTCAGCAATTATAGGATAGGAGTATGTTTCAAAACTAAGAGACTTTTCAAATGTTGGAAATGACTGGTTTAAATGACCTGGTGAGCTCAGTGTTCCGCTGGTCACTGTGAAGTCATCAGCTAGAAGAATGGGGGGAAAAAGACAAGCAAAATTTATTTTTGTTTATCTAAAAATGGTATGTAATCTGGACTTTAAGAAAGGATCTGTGAAGTTCTTTGAAAATAGAGTCCGATTATTACAGCCAATTTCAGACATCTTTCTTTCCATGTCAGTAATAGCAACTTGCTTTGAAGATTGAGATGCCTATTTGTGTTTGTTTAATTTTTTAATATGCTTATTTTCCCTCATCTAAAGTAGAATGGAGAAGAGATGAGATTTCTTTTTTAGAGGAATACTGGTTAGCTTAAGACAGTGGCAGTAAGGAAAATAATGATTTTTTAAAAAAAATTGAGTTTTTTTAATTTTAGAAATGAAAGGAGGCTTTGCTTTGAATTAATAAACCATTTGATTTGTTGGAGTTCTCCACTTAATGGTTCCCTGCTGACACTGAAAGATATACTGGGTTGATTTAGATTGTCATTCTTTTTCATTTGAACTTTAGTGAGTACATGTGTGTAACCTTCACACTTGAAAAGGTGAAATATGAAAGAAGAGAAACTACTAATGTGCTTTTGAAATTAGTATTTATGTTTGGTAATGAAAAGTAATCTCAAAGGAATAAGTTTATAGAAAAAAATTATTAACTATAACTGAAAAATAGAATGTTTTAATATTGATATTAACATTTCAAATTATTTTCATGAAAATAACCTTGATTTTTATTAGCCTGTTTTCTGTTTTCAAGCACGCTATGAAGGAATGATTAAGTCAAATATAAAGTTTAGAACAATTTAACTGGTTTAATAGTCTTGCAGATAAGATAGAAATGTTTCTGCTATTATCTTGAATAGTCAATAGTAAATTGAGTTGTTTTTTAAAACACTCTGTTGTTTTCATCTTTCGTTATGTTGCTCTAAATAAACTTAAATGCCATATTTCACATTCCAGTTTAGAGAACCATTGTTCTGAGAGAAACATTTCTCAAGAAAATTAGTTGTGTTATTTAAAATCAACTTTTTTTCTGTAAGTAATATTGTCTTTCTTTCTGAGGTATGTGACCCGATTAGGACTAAGAAGGTCCATCTTAGTTCACAAACTATGAGATCATGCCAAAGAACAGTAATATTCTGCTCAGCTTCCTGCACAGTGACCTCTATTTGGTGACCTCTGTTAAGAGAGATTTTCAATAGATCTTAGTTTATCATATACTAGAGGCCCGGTGCACGAAATTCGTGCACAGGTAGGGTCCCTAGGCCTGGCCAGCAATCAGAGCCAATCAGGATCCCCTGCCTCTCTGCCTCCCCGCCTCCCTGCCTCCTCCTTCCCTTGCCACCCACGTACCACTACCACGTGGTTCCCCCCACCTTCCCTTCTCCCTACTTCCTCCTTCCCTTGCTCCCTCAGCGCCCTGCTGCCACCACTGGTCACCTGCCATGTTCTGTGCCGCCCTCTGGTGGCCAGTGCATGTCATAGCGAACGATTGAACTCCCATTCTCCTGGTCGAACTCCCAAGTGGACACATTGCATATTAGCCATATATATATATTGGCTATATTTTATAGCACAGATTAAGTTTATATATTTCACTTTAGAATATATATGTTACTTATTATAAATTACTGTCTTAAGAATTAGCATGAGGCCTGGCCAGTGTGGCTCAGTTGGTTGGGCATTGTCCAGTACACCGAGAGATTGCTGGTGGATTCCCCATCAGGGTACATGGCTGGGTTGTGGGCTTGATACCCAGGTGGGGGCCAGCAGGAGGCTGCCAGTCGATGTTTCTCTCTCATCAATGTTCCTCTCTCTCCCTCTCCCTTTCTCTCTGTCTCTAATATCAATAAAAATATATAAAATATTTTTAAAAGAATTAGCATGAATATATGATGTTTTTCCCAATTAAACCTTTAGAAATAAAATTATTCATACTTTACGTTATGGTATTTTTGTAAGTCCCATTTATTTACAAAAGGGTAATTGGTTCTATGTCACCCATGCATAAAATTATTAAGTTTTTCTTATAACTAGTTAAGCTTTTAACCTAATGTAGTCTTAATGAATTTACTTATAAGAAGTACTTGAAGCAATAATGGAAAGCTCCCTGGGTGAGATCAATCTGTTGTTTGCCTGAAAATAACTGAAATTTAACATGGAAATATGTAAACACATACCTTAACTGTTTCATGTACCTATGGTTTATACAGTTAAATTGTATAATTTTATTTTGTTTAGTTGCATCACAGACATGCTTCCAAAAATCAGAGTTACTAAATTATGAAAATTCCACAATCACCATTGAATGGAAAAACACCAAAAAATACTAAAGAGAGTATCTTTTTTTTGGTGATATTTGCTGTGGTTATGATGCATAATTCAAAATTCAAAAGTAACTGGCTAAAATTGTTTCTCTGTGACATATTCTTTTTCTCCATCTTCCTTTTCTTTTCATTCTTCTCCCTATTCTTGTTTAAGCTAATAAAAAATATTCTAAATTTAGCCTCATTAATTTTAGAAGTAGAGATTGGGCACAAGAAGAGATATAAATTAATGTATAAAGACAAGTTATCTCATGTTAAAAATTAATACAAGAGAAACTCTGACAGTCTCCACATAGCCAACTCTCTGGTTTAACTGGGGGTCTCAACTTCCTTTGTGGAGCACACCAAGGTAGGCTAACTTCCTTAAGTAGCAGGCACCTTTTCTTTTCTTAAGAGCATTAGTTGTTTTATTTTACATTTCTCTGATTACTAAAAAGGTTGAACACTTTCCCATGATGTAGCTTATTTCCCCATCAATCTTTTTTTATTTTCTTTGGGTAAGAACATTTAACATGAGATCTGCTCTTCTAACACATTTTCAAGTGTACAGCACATTATTGTTGACTGTTGCAATGTTGTACAGCAGATCTGGTTTCTTTTTCTTGCTTAACTGAAATTTTATACCCTTTGGTTGGTATCTCCCCATTTCTCCATCCCCCTGGCTCCTAGCAACTACCGTTCTTCTTTTTGAATCTATGAGTTTGACTACTTTAAATTTCTCATATTAGTGGACTTGGGAAGTTTTGGTCTTTCTGTGACTGGCCTATTTCACTTAGCATTGTGTTTTCAGGATTCATTCATGTTGTGGTAATATGGTAGTGCACGCCTTTTTAAGGCTTAACATATTACATTGTAGAGCCCATTTTCTTATCCATTCATCCACTGATGGACTTCCGTGTTGTTTCCATCTTGGCTATTGTGAATATGGCTGCAATGTCCCTCGACATCTCAGCAACTTCACATAGTGATCAAGGGTCACTAGTATTTGTCACCTAGCATGTTAATGCATTTGTTCCTTTTATTTTGTAATTTTATTAAATATTGCATAATCCAATGAAATAGTGTGAAAAAAGATATTTTTCTCCTATGAAAACCAAGAGAAATACTTTGGAAGTAGATAAAAACAAGTTGATTAGAATACATAAAATATTTTGAAAAAAGCATAAAATTCTAGTAGATTTCAACATTCAGATTGCTTTACAGATAGCTTTTACTTCGTTATCCACTAAAGAAAACAGACTAGATATCAAGGTAGCATATGAGATTTATTAAAAAATTAATAAGGAATCCCAAATAATGGATTCTTGTTCAAACAAAAGGTAGAAATCCTATATAATAAAGAGCTAATATGCAAATGGTCATCACTCCATCACACTGTAATGGCTCAGACACTCAACACTGGGGAGAGGGGAATGGGGACCAGCCAGGCACAAATGAGCTCACGAGAGAGGAATGGGGACCAGCCAGGTTGTGGCCCGGGAGAGGGACAAGCCGCCCGCCCTGGGTCCTGGGCGCCAGCAGCTATGCCTGCGCCTATGGCCCGGGAGAGAGACAATCCACACGCCCCACGGTCCCTGCGGTCCCAGGCGCCAGCGGCTGCACCCGTGGCCCGGGAGAGGAACAAGCTGCCTGCCCTGCAATCCTGGGTGCCAACGGCTGTGCCTGCACCTGCAGCCCGGGAGTGGGACAAGCCGCCAGCCCCGCGGTTCCAGGCACCAGTGCCTGCAGCTGCAGCTGGGGTGAAGCTGGCCTGGGTTCTGGGTACTTGCAACCAGCCAGAGAAAGGGAAGCCTGAGTCCCAGGTGTGGGGTGAGGCAGAGGCGGTTAGGGGCGATCAGGCCGGTAGGAGAGCAGTTAGGGGCAATCAGGCAGGCAGGCAGAGGTGGTTATGCAGACAGGCAGGCAGGCGAGCGGTTAGGAGCCAGCGGTCCTGGATTGCGAGAGGCAGTCAGACATCCCCCGAGGGTCCTGGATTGGAGAGGGTGCATGCTGGGCTGAGGGACTCCCCCATGCACGAATTTCATGCACCGGGCCTCTAGTTATATATATTTAAGTGAAATACACTATGAAGTGTACTTTTGTGATTCTCTATTTTAATTATGTTATTTCCTTAACCAGTTAAGTAAAATTACAAATCCTAGAATTTAAGAAAAAGAGGATTTCTGTACTTTGTAATTTATTTGATGGGGGTGGGGGCAAAGAGAATCTTTCCTTTACTAGATTGAAGCTGACTGGATTCTGTATGTGTGTGTCCAGATCCCAATATCATTTAAAAGACAAACTGCCCACTTGAGGAGATATGCCTGCTATTTGGACCTTCAGTATTTTCTGGAAATTCTCCAGTTTTTACTCTTTAAAATGAAGAAAATAATAACAATAACATGAATGGTAAGCAGGTTTCATCTTAAAAGGCAGCTCTGATTAATTGCTAGGGGCTACATTTGGCCACTGTGCCAAGATGAACCGTGAGTGGAATTCCATGGCCCCATAGTGATACTGCCCGTGGGCATGGGATGAGGTGGAACAAGAACATTGTGACAACGTTGTTCTCCTGAGCTTTACATAGCCCCCTCCCCCTTATTTATGGTTTTGCTTTTCACGGTTTTAGTTACTCTCGGTCTGAAAATATAAAAAGGAAAACTCAAGAAGTTAAAAAAAAATGTTTTAAATCATGCTGTTTTGATCCTGTCTTCCTGCTCTGTCCCTTTGCCCAGCTTCTCGTTAGTCATGTAGTAACTGTCCTGGTGATCTGTGTGACTGGCACGGTATCAGATTGCTTGTCTTTAAGTAACCCTCATTTTATTTGATGATGGACCCATTGCCATTTACATAACTTTACTTTAGTATATTGTTATAATTGTTCTATTTTATTATTAGTTATAGTTCATCTCTGACTGGGCCCAATTCATAAATTAAACTTGATCATAGGTATATATGTATAGGAAAGAGCATAGTATTATATAGGGTTCAATACAATCCACAGTTTTAGGCATCCACTGTGGGGGGGAAGGGGTGTCATAGAACATATGACCCACAGATAAGGAGGGATTAGCATCCACATTTTTCTTAGTGTTTTGCAATCTTATAAATGAACTAGAGGCCTGGTGCACGAAATTCCTGCACGGGTAGGGTCCCTAGGCCTGGCTGGTGATCAGGGCCGATCAGGTTCCCCACCTCCCTACCTCCTCCTTCCCTCGCCACCTGCATGCCACCACTGCACAGTTCCCTCCCTCCCATTTCCTCCTTCCCTCACCACCCCTGCTGCCACCGGGGAGTTCCCCGACCTCCCCGCCTCCTCATCTTCTCCTTCCCTCACTTCCTCAGCACCCTGCTGCCACTGGTTGCCTGCCATGTTCAGTGCCACCCCCTGGTGGTCAGCGCACGTCATAGTGAGTGATTGAACTCCCATTCTCCTGGTGGAACTCCTGAAGGGACACTTTGCATATTAGCCTTTTATATACATAGATTATATATATAGATTATATATAGAGATGGTTCTCAAAGGAGACTTGATGGGGTGGTGAACACACAATACAGTGTACAGGCGATGTGTTGTGGAATTGTGCACCTGAAACCCGTATAAATTTGTTAACTGGTGTCAACCCCAATAAATTCAATAAAAAGGAAAAAAATGAATCGTTCTCTGCCTTATATATTTTTTTATTATAGTTTATTGATTTTAGAAAGGAAAGCAGAGGGAGAGATATAAACATCAATGATGAGAGAGAATCATTGATCACTGCCTCCCGCATGCCCCTCCACACTGGGGATCAAGCTAGAAACCTTGCCAAGACTGATTGGCGACCCATCTCCCAGTTCATAGATCAATGCTCAACCCCCCAGCCACACAGGCCGGGCTCTCTGCATTACTTTTTTCTTCTTTTCCTTCTGTTGGAGCACACCCATTGGTGACATCTCTCAGCACTAGTGAGTTACTACCTAGATGAGAAAGAGTGCGCAAAATTCAATCCTTCGGCTCATACAGGAAACACGTTTGTGTAAGTTCACCACAAGTGAGAACCACTTCATGCACGTGAAAGCCGCAGGATTTGCTTGCTGTCTGCTTCTCCAAAAACTGAATAACTACAGTTAGCCTTCACTAAAGAAAACCAGCCCATAAAATGTATCCCACAAATATTATTCTCACAATTAAGAGACTACAGAATATGAAGGCAAGAGAGCTATTTTGGGATCGCTGTTTGATTCAGTGACTTGTGGCTAAGGTGACTCTGCCGTTGTCTTCACAATTCTTCATGTGGTTTTGAGTTTAAGAGGCCAGCCTAGCCTGCCCAGGTGAAAAATACAGTAATTTCTTTACAAATTTAATTACAAGTTTTATAGTTTTAAAATTTTGAGTAAGAAATAATACCTTGTAGTAATCTTTAACAAACATAGAAACAAAATTCTGACTTCATAGTGTAACCGTAGGTGGAACTTTTTCTTAGAAGACAAAATTAATAAATGTATTCTCAGAAGTAAAATATAATCATTGACTACTATCTTCTAAATGCTCTTTGTCACATATACACATAAAAGATATCGGGTGCTATACGGAAGTTAGATACAGAGGGTTGGTGATGGGATTGTGTAGATCCACACTGGTGAGGGAAGGCTTTATTTCAGGTTAATACCTAGAATATAATAGGCATCAGAAGTCTAAAGAAATGGAACCTTATTCATGTCACAATTATTTATTCAATGCTTCTGCCCTTGGGAGGTTTGCAAACACACGCAAGGGACACAGACTCATACATTGATAGTTAGAGAGAATATGTTAAAGGCCTTATTAAGGTTATGCCCAGGCTGCTACTGAAATATATCATAAATCCCTGTCATTTCAAATTACAAGCTTGTTTTATTATAACATAAACAAAGTTAGCTTTACTGTATGGTTAAGAACACTTGAAATTGTTAAGAGCTTATGTTAAGTGTTAACTTAGCATTGTGACTTATCACATTTACAGTGGTAAAGTCCCATCTTTGGGAACATGTAGTATGTGATTTCAGCCCCTTCAATGGGATAAATCTTGGTTCAATTACAATTTAAAACCTGACACTCGATTCTCTTTTCTATGTTGAATCCTCTTAATGGCATCATTTATTATCTACTGGAAATCAATTTAGGAAATCAAGTTAGTCCACTAAGCACTTCAGGTAAGGTGATTTCATGCAACATTCCAAGATTATCACAGGAAATTGCTTTCGTATGCCATAAAGCAGAAGCCAGGAGCCAAGCTGGCCTGCTGAAGGAGCTTACAGCTTTGCGGCTCCGCCCCCGGCCTCTCTTGAGTCACTCAGTTACAGTTAACTTGGGGTTATCACTCGCAGATTGAAAGCCTGGCAGCCCTCACACAGCCCGGGCTTGTGGAGGCCTTGGATGTGTGTCTCTAAGTCAATGATGAGGGTATCGGAACCGATCCTGGACATGGATATGGCAAATTACAGTGAAGTTTTGGACCCAACGTATACAACCTTGGAATTTGAAACCATGCAGATTCTGTATAATTCAAATGGTGAGTTCTCATCTGCTTATAAATACATATTTTTAAGTAAGTATAGTGGGAGAAGTCAGAGTGAGCTTCCCAGGGTGGTAGTCCCAGGCTTTACTGCGGGATACATTGGGACTCACATTTTAAAGCCACACATCTGAGCTTCTGGACTTCATCACAAATTTTAAATTAATAATGCTCTGGCCATTTTATGTCTGAGATAGAAAAAGCCTAGTTATGCTTAAGAAAGTAACCTCAGAATTCTGTCATGGCCCAGTTAGGTAAAAAGAGTTATTTTGTTTACTGTAAATCACAGTAATAAGTAACATTGGCAGATTGGCTGTAAAGTATATTTTCTAGGCAACATTTAAATGACAAATGGGACAGAGTTTCTATAGAACACTGGACAGTTTTCCTGGTTGCCCCCTACTTCATTATTCCAGTTCCCATTGCTGCCAGTGAGAAACTGCATTGAAAATTACTACCAAGTTTTTGCAATGCACACAAATATGAAAGGAAATAAAGGTTTATATTATAACCCCACTTGACAAGCTAATGTTTAGCCTCAAAAGCTCTTGGTATGTATCTACTGTAACATTTTAACTTTAAATAAGACATGAGTTGTTTAGGGTTCAGATCTTTTTATAATATAGTTCACCATTGACTTTAAATTTATTTTTAAGTAAAAATATTGTCTAAGATCAGTTATAATGGATAGAACTCCTAAAATCTAGTAATTATGTGTAGTTTGGAAAATGTGTGTGTGTGTGTGTGTTCAGAATTGAGAATGTAACATACTCAGATCATCTTAATTTTCTTCTATGTTGTATTATTGGTGGAACAAGTATTACAAATTGTCAGAAGATGAATTCTGAAATTTTAGCACAAAGAGAGTTAAAATGAATCAATAGTGCAAATCTTAGAAAGTCACTGTTTGGGTTCCTTATATTTAGATTTGATGAGAAATATTTAACAGAGTATTATTTATTTCAGTAGAATCATGATTTTTAAAAAAGACTATAGATTGCTAATAGTAGGGATAGGCATACCATAAGTATTTACTAAAATAATTGATTTTTCAAAATGGTTTTGGTCTTATTTTCTTCTAATAATATTGTTAATAACATGAGTAAAACATTAAACTTAAAGCAGTTGAAGTTTTTCATATAATCATAGAATGCTCTCAATTCTAAAATACTTCTAGCTGCCTATTTCTAGTATCTATTTTGTTTATGTTACCAAAAGAAAAATTCCTACATTTGAGTACTATAAGTCACATGGTTAACCTTAAGCATATTCTTATTATTTTTTTCACTTGATGAAATTATACATGACTAGAGGCCCGGTGCATGGAATTTGTGCATGGGTGGGGTCCCTAGGCCTGGCTGGTGATCAGGATCAATCAGGTTCCCCACCTCCCTGCCTCCCTACCTCCCCTCCTCCCCCCCTTCCCTCGTCACCGTGTCCGCTGTCACCCACCCCCAGCTCCCTGTCCCAGCCAGGGGGCCTAGGCAGGGGGAGGGACCAGGAGGTTGGCCAGCAGGCCCTATCGGTGATTGGGGTCTGCAGGCTGGGGGTAGCTCCTGCATTGAGCATCTGCACCTGGTGGTCAGTGCACATCACAGCGACTGGTCATTCTGGTTGTTCCATCGGTCTCTTAGGCTTTTATATATATATAGATAATATCTGTCTACTCAGAAGTATTAGTAAATAGAATATATATATGTTGTTACAGAATGTACTTGGGACATGACAACCATTCATTTTATCTTTTGTTATTTTGGAGATATAAGAATGAATTGTTATTATGTTAATATTATATAATTATATAAATTAAAATATTACCTTACATATTCAGTATCTTTTAAGTACATACAGATTTTTTAAGCCCTTTGTAGTGGTTTTTTAAAAAAATATCTTTTGTTGATATTTAGAGAGAGAGGAAGGGAGAGAGAGAGGAAGAGAGAAACATTGATTGACTGCCTCCTGTACACACCCTCCCAGAATTGAGCCCGCAACCCATGCATGTGTCCTGACCTGGGACAACGCCCAACTAACTGAGCCACACAGACCAGGGCGAGTACATACAGATTTTTAAAGATGTAGTCAACAACATTAACTCATTTAAATACTTAAGTAAAATTATCTGTGGATTTTTAAAGCCTGTTTCTTCATAACTATATAGTAGATCCCACTTTATGCCAAGCGCAGTTCTTAGAGCTGGAAGACAGCAAAGGTGGATGAGACAGATTAAATGCTCTGCCATCACAAAGTTTGTATTCTATAGACAGAGATGGATAATAAATGGGAAGACCATTACAGAATATAATTTAAGATAATAAATCAGTTATTATTATTATTTTTTAAATAATCGGTGTTCTAGGTTCTACTTGAAGGG
Organism: Cnephaeus nilssonii; assembly: GCF_951640355.1. NCBI lineage: Eukaryota > Metazoa > Chordata > Mammalia > Chiroptera > Vespertilionidae > Cnephaeus > Cnephaeus nilssonii. Next base: position 42,385,068 of record NC_137089.1, read on the forward strand.
AAGATGGGAAGTGACTCTGGGAGGTTCAGAGAATATTTCACAGAAAATGAGAGAGTAGAACAGAAACTGGAAAACCAGTTGGAAGATATTTTCTATGAAGAACTTTCCTTCCAGGCAGAAGGAATAGCAAGTGTAAAGGCCCTGAGATAAAAAAAAAAGACTTCAAGGAGAAAAAAGGCCACCTTGCTGGTGGACGGTGAACAGGGTGAAAAGTAGATAGTACTAGATGATGGAATGGGAGAGGTGGGAAGGGGCTGTATCCATGGAGCTTCAGAAGCCACCGTGTTACTTACCTGTGTCTGAGGGTTGGATGCAGAAGGCTGGTAAGATGTGGCTTTCTTATACCAGGAGCACTGTGGGGCTTTGGAGTAATGAACAGTAGGGAGCAAGGATGAAAGGAGAGAACTTGGACAGGAGGCTATTGCAATGACCCAGGGGGAAGATTATGGTGAATTGGATAAGGCTGGCCATTGTAAAAAGGAGAAAAGTTATGGGTTCTCTATGTATTTTAAAAATGGACTTTACTATTGGATTGGGTATGAGTGATAAGGAGAGAATCCATTGAAGACTCGTAGGTTATTGGCCTTGGGTTCTGGATGGTACTATAGACCTATATGGAAGACTGAAGGAAGAACATGTTCTAGAAGGAAAATCAAGGGGTTCTGTTTGTATACATTAATTTAAAATTCCTCTTAAATTGCAAAGTGAAGTTGTTAAATAGGTATTTGGGCATTTCAGACTGATGCCTGTGGGAGACACAGGGGTTGGAGATAAAATTTGGGGCTGTTAATCATACAGATCATATGTAATGTTGTGGGACTAGATAAGCTGCCCTTGAGAAAGAGTGTGGTTGGGGGACTGAGCCCTGTGGTGTCCCAGCGTCTAACAGTCAGAGGAGAGAATGGATGAAGACTGGCGGAAGCAGCCCGTGTTCAAAGGAAGCAGTATGTGGGGCCTCCAAGAGACCAAGGAGTGGACTGTTTCAAGCCTCTGAATATTTGGTTGGGCGATGTAACTAGAAAGACTCAGTACTGCCTTATTTATTTTAGAACTGTGGTTCCCCCCCACAATGGATATTATAACTTATTTATTCAAAACTGGTTTTCTAGTTTCTGTTCTACTCTCTCTTATTTATTCAACTTATTTATTCAAACTCTACTCCACCCCCTTTTTTTTTGAACAGATAGTTCTGCCCCAGAGACGACAAGTATGAATACCGCAGACAACGGGGTCAACTGTCTGTGTGCCATATGTGGGGACAGAGCCACGGGGAAGCACTACGGAGCGTCCAGCTGTGACGGGTGCAAGGGCTTCTTCAGACGCAGCATTCGCAAGAGCCACGTGTATTCGTGCAGGTACCTGAAACGCTCCTCTTAGGAAAGGCATCTGTGGAGGTGTTTCAAAAGGCATGCAAGAAGGGGACCATTCAGAGCTTTTCTATTTCTGTATCCCTGAGAGCACACTCTGTAAGCTGCTTTAAGAATGAGGATGGTTGGGTGTGTAAGCAGGCCGCGTATTCACCAAGGTGGTTCTCTTTTATAAACTATCCAGTTATACAAAATATATAAAAAATGCCACATACTTATCACTCACCTTAGACCAATATAGTTGGAGCCCAGTGGACACCTCCCCGAAGGCTTTCTCTTTCTTCCCTCTCTCCCAGAGGGGACTGTTGTCGGAAGTTTCTGTCTTTTTCCTGGTATTTCTTTATTGTTTCACCACATGTTCATACACCAATAGGCATATTTAAATCTGCATTTCAATGGTTTCACAATTTACATCCTTTTTGAAGTATTGGTGTTCTTTTAACCATCATTATATCTTGAGTCTTTTCAAACAAAATTATAAAATTTCAGATGATTTTGGTAGCTTTTTTTTTAAGCTTTTTTAAGTTAATGGATGAATTTGTATTTTCAGTTCTAAAATTTTAAATCTATTTCTCGTGCCACAGTTTTGCCATTGAATTTAACATTTTATCTAAAACTGTATTTTACGTGTCCCACATTTCTAATGGGCTGGCTTTTCTGTTTTAATGTCTAGTCAATGTCATAGCACAATCGAGGGTTAGATATGTCACAGTGAGTGTTGAGAATGACAGTTCTCGAGTGCAGATTGTGCCTGGGAAGAAGTTAATTCTTTCCCAGCATTATATCATTTGATTTCTAAAGGTGTAGAAAAGTTAATACATAACTCTCCGAATATTTAACTAGTATTTTCTAGTAATTTTTCCAGGAAACCTTAGTATGTAAAAAAAAAAAAAAAAAAAAAAAAAAAAAGTAAATCATTCACTTTAACAGCTTTTTGGTAAACAAAAAAATAATATTTAGATAGATCTTGCTTTTATAAACAGCAAAACTCCAAAGATAAAATGTAGACCAAGTAGATTTCCAAAATCATCAACAAAAATAAATACAAAATAACAGGTAAACAGTACTTTTTTGAGTCATGTGTTCTGTTAAAGGTGAAATCCATAGATATGAAAAATAACAATCCAAATAACAAAATCCATCAAAAACTCTTAACAATCAGAGTCTATCAGCAGCATAAAGGGCTTTCAAGATTTCCATGATTCCTATCTGAGAAAAGTAGGAAAGGAGTGTTACCATAGCAACTTTAGGAAATTCAGAAACGATTCCACCAACATGTAGAGTTGACTCACACCTTCCCATCATGAGTATTGCTACCACCTTGGCCTTCTTTACATATTTTGCTCTTAGGCAAATGCTACAATTCTCCATTTGGAAAATTATTATATTGATACAAGTTTAGGATCATAAATGTTTTTTTTAAACACATTTTGCTGGTTTTTAAATTTATCCATTCTCTTAGATTTACTAATTTCATTTCCACTCTAACTCTTCCATCACACTGAAGTTGGACTTGCCCTTCCAAGCACTTTAAATTACTGTCTCAATACTTCTCACAATAGATTATTTATTATGGTTGTCTGTAAACTTGTATGTGTACCCTACTAGATTGTAGTTTCCTTGATGGAAGAGATAGATAATATTTCTCTGTTTAATCCCTACACCAGGATCTTATACACAGTAGGTGCTTAATGCATATGTATTCCATTTTGCATGTATTCATGTAAAATGGAATACATATATTCCATATTCAGCCATGTATTCTCAAATGAACAATGATTTTTTTCCTCATCCAGAAAGTATGTCTCTCTTCCAGCTCAGTTCATCTATAGTAGGCTTTATACTCATTTCATATTTAGTAGCCATTCATATTTTTATAAGAAATATTTTATATAGATCACAAAATATGTTATTTAATTCTCATCATTACTAATCAACCACAAGTAATCAGGGATATACATATGGATAATATTAAGCCAGAATTTTAAAGAAATGTTATTGCTTACTATATGTTTAATACTTGTCCCAAAGTCTTTAAAGGACATTCACATAACCACCTTTACAGCAAGCCCTCCCTATCTTACAATTGTAAATTAACTGGGGGGGGGGGGTGGGCATTCAATTACATTGCCAAATCCTATCAAGAATGGTGGATGTGGGAATCAAGCTTCAGGTCTAATTCCAGAAATGGTACTCCTTTTTTTTTTTTAAAGTGTACAATTCAGTCCACAGAGTTGCAATCATCACTACAACCGAGTTAGAACATTTTCATCATCCTATAAAGACCTCTTACCCCTTAGCAGTCACTACCCTTTCCCACCAACTTCCTCCCCACCAATATGAGGCACATACTAGTCCACTTTCTGTGTCTACACATTTGCCTCTTCTGGACATTTGATGTAAGTGAAATGATATACCATGTGGCCTTTTGTGTCTGACTTCTTTGACTTAAAATAGTGTTTTCAAGGTTCAGCCAAGTCCTAGCATGTATCGGAACTCCATTCCTGTTCATTGTTATTTATAATATCCATTGTGTGGGGGAACCACATTAAACTGATGGGCATTAGGGTTGTCCCCACCTTTTAGCTACTAGGATAATGCTGCTATGGACACTTGTGTACAAGTTTGTGTGTGAACATATGGTTTCTTTCTTTTGGGTTGATACCTAGGAGTGGAATTTCTGGATCATATGATAGCTCTATGTTTAGCTTTTTAAAAAACTGCCAAACTTTCTTCCTTAGCAGCTGCAGCATTTTATATTATGACCAGTGATGTGGGAAAGTTCCAATTTTTATGCATCCTCATCAATACTGGTATTGTCTGTTTTTTTTTTCCTGATTAGAGCCATTTTAGTGGATGTGAGGTGACATCTAATTGTGCAGAGACTACTCAATGCTGTTCTTACCATGTAATTGGGCATCTATTTAGAGCAGTGATGGCGAACCTATGACACGCGTGTCGTGTCAGCACTGACATGCGTAGCCATTTCTGATGACACGAGGCCGCATGCCGAGGATGAAACATTTGCTGCTCCTGAGGATGAAACATTTGCGACTAGAGTCTTGGAGTTAGTTTTTTCCTCAAAGTGACACACTACCCGAGTTATGCTCAGTTTTTGGCGAAGTTTGACACACCAAGCTCAAAAGGTTGCCCAACACTGATTTAGAGTAAACTTTAATCGGATGTGAAACACATTTAAAATGAGGTGAAGAATATTTACAATGAGAAAAGCATGAAAGTGCAGAGGAATGAAGTTCTGATATAGACTCCATCACACCGAAAACCTTTAGCAACAGGCAATTGAGATTTATATGTCAAAGATGTTTACACTAGGCTTGGCTTTCATGACTCATGATAGAAATGACCATGCGCACTGTCATTCAGTTTTATTTTATTCTAAAGCCTACATGGGAGGTGAGGCTTCTATTCCCATGTATGTGCTGATCATGGTTTTATGTTAGAAATGACAGCAGGAGGAAAGCTACAAATGTTCACAATCTGGAAAAGTCAGTTTATTGTTCTTTTTTTGTTTTGTTGTGTTTTTGAATCATATATGAGCATTCAGTTAATTGCTCTTATACATTCTTTCTATTGGGCCAAATTTGGGCATACTTATTTAAAGTCTATTTGTCTGTTTCTTTGCTTCTTTCCACAAATAATTATCTGAAAAATTAATACATCTTTTTTTTTTTAATATTATAGGTTCAGTCGGCAATGTGTTGTTGACAAGGACAAAAGAAATCAATGCAGATATTGTCGATTAAGAAAGTGTTTTAGAGCAGGAATGAAGAAAGAAGGTAACATATAACACACTAATGATATTTAACATTATTGATGAAGAGTGTTATACACACATTCTCATTTCATCATAATAACATTTTCACATGAGTTCTGATTTTTCTTAATGAAGAATCCTTGAGTTTAAGAATTCCTTGAGTTTAAGGATTTACCCAAGGTCACTGACACCCAGTCTTTATTTGATGACTAAGTCCAGATGCCATTTTTTTTTACTGTTGTGTTACACCTGTCAACAAAACTATTGTGTAAATAACATTCCAACATCCTGTTCAAAAAATAGATGGCCAATATCTATTAATCAGTTGAAATTATAACTGTATTTTTAAGGACATTTTTTATTACTGTCAATAAGATTGAATACCTTTATTTTATAAACATTAACTGAACAAGGACTGTGCATGCATTCATGTATTTATTTAACCAATATTTATTGAGCACTGCTACTTCCCCTGGGTGCTGAGGTCTCAGTAGTTAACATAATAGAATATTTCTCCCCCTCGTGGAGCTTATCTTCTGTTGAGGAAGAGAGACATAGAATGGAAACTCTATTTTAGTGTGAGCAATTCCGTTTTGAACATATTAACTAATATGGTTTTATTATCCTACATCCTAACTAAGGTTAATTTAGAAAGGTATTGAACACATTTAAACATTTGGCAGGGAATAGTCACTATAAGATTTATGCATATCAGTTTTTTCCATACTCCTGTGCCAGTCATATACACAGAGATAGTTTTCAGAACTATTTCACAAACTATTAAGAAATTAATGGAATCAAATCACTATTCTTTAGAAATGTAAGATGTATCAAACCTATCTTGAACATAGCTAGTTTTTTCTTTTGACCCTCAATATTTTAAAGAGACCAAAGTTCCAATAGTTTTGTTCAGGTTGCTAGTCTCAAAAAAGAAGGCAAATGAAAGTTCCCAGAGTTAAAGGAGAGGCACTTTCCTATTTAAAAATGACTTTCGCCTGCCCTGGCCAGTGTGGCTAAGTTGGTTGGGCATCATCCTCTGCATCAAAAGGTTATTGGTTCTATTCCAGGTAAGGCACATGCCCAGGTTGCAGGCTCAGTCCCTGGTAGGGGGTGTGTAGGACGCATCAATCCACATCGATGTTTCTTCTCCTTTTCCTTCTCTCTAAAAATCAATAAACTATTTTAAAAAATGGTTTATATCTAGTGGCATATCAGATAGTATATGGGTTGATTACATACTTTGCCCATCATTTTCATCCATCTCCACTTGCAGATCACCATCCTTTATTTCCTTTAAGAGTTTTACTCTTTTTTATATGAATTATTTTCAAAAATAGTGAAATTATATCATCTATTCACAGAATAATACATTAGTATTTTCTAAATAGATTAGGAAGTAACTTTTGGATTTTAGCGTGGTTGTATTTCCCTAATTTACAATGATAGCATCATACCCAGTTTAAGGTGGAAATGTCCATAAACATGGTTTTCTGTTGAAAACTTTAGCAGTAGGAAGGTTACAAATGTCCATGATATATTTTAGCATTTTTCTAAAGATTGATCATGTAAGTTCAATTCATAAAAGCATAACTTACATTTTTATTTTTATCTCCATAAATGTATTTCATTAGTTTAGGCTGAAAGTCAATGACAATTTCTGCAAAAAAGAAAGAAAGAAAGAAAGAAAGAAAGAAAGAAAGAAAGAAAGAAAGAAAGAAAGAAAGAAAGAAAGAAAGAAAGAAAGAAAGAAAGAAAAGAAAGAAAGAAAGGAAAGAAGGGGAGAAGGATAAGCTGCCAGTAAATAAGATTTTTAAATAAAATATTATTGATTTAGTCCAACTTAAAACCTACTCACTCTTAAAGGCAAAACGTTCAGTATTTTATCTTACAAATTAATGAGTTAATAGTTACTGGTACGTTTTGGATAGATAGTAGATTTGAGCATAGAAATTCGTGAATTTTTAAAATACAAAGTTGTTTATTTTAATTATAATTTTAGAAAGAGAGGAAGGGAGAGAGATAAAGAGATAGAAACATCAATGAGAGAGAAACATGGGGATTGAGCCCTCAACTCGGGCATGTGCCCAGACCAGGAATCGAACTGGTGACCTCTTGGGTCTTGAGTGGACACTCAACCACTGAGTCACATTGGCTGGGCAGAAATTAGTGAGTTTTTTAAATAAAAAAATAACTGCATTAAAAACTATGATAGTTCACTGTTTTATCCTTCCAGCAGAACACGGCAGAGCATTAACTTAAATAATTTAGGGGCTACAGGACTTGTTTCCATTCTTTTTGGTTAAGAGAGATCATTTTACCTCCTAAGTTTTGAAATCCAACTTTAACATGTGACCTATGTTATTCTTTATGTGACAAATACACAAGTCAGACCCCTCTTATTCATCCTTATTAGTTTTAGGAAATTTTATTGAGAATTTTAGTTTTCAATAAGAAATTTGGGGGTACACATTTTTCTTTCTTCCTCTACTAAAAAAAGGTCAATCTATAACAGGGGGATTTCTTCACCTTCCCAAATGCTGCATTTCCAACCTCAGTCTTCTCAGGAGAGACGTCCTGTCCTACCTGCTGTGCCTTTGGCTTGATTCATGTTTATAAACTTTTCCAAGAACATTGTTTCCTAAGAGATCATAAGATTGCAATCTTAAGATCACCATAACTAAACTAAATTTTCTTTCCATTTTTGCTCATGGCTTAGAAGAATAAGAAAATGGAGGTTTCAACTTGACTCATATCTCTGATAGTGAATACACTCTTATCTTTGACCTGGTCAAACTCATGGGCGATACTCTTCCTCCAGTTACCTCACGGTTTTATTAACTCTAAGAGTTTGGAAAACCATCTTATTGAAATACAGCATGCCTGAACTGGCTGACCTGACACTTTCTAACATGCATGCCATCATGAAATCCCAACAGGCAATATTTTTTGAGCTCAAGTGACAAGCCTGGCTCTGTCTGTCTTTAAAAGTGACACAGAATGAGAAGTGTCTTCAATCACACTTCTCTACATCCCCAGGTCTTTTAGAAGCATCCCTTCTCACTTTCCGTACTTTACTTTGTGACACGTAGTGAACAGAAGCGACCAGTAGACATTGTGATTTTTCTTCCCTAGCTGTGCAAAATGAACGTGATCGAATCAGCACCCGAAGAAGCACTTTCGATGGCACCAACATCCCCTCCATTAACACGCTGGCACAGGCAGAAATGCGGTCTCGACAGGTACCCACCGCGCACCAGCACCCTGCCCTGCTTATAGAATTAAATGCACCAGCACCCCGCCCTGCTTCTAGAATCAAATGCACCAGCACCCCTCCCCGCTTCTAGAATCAAATGCACCAGCACCCCACCCTGCTTATAGAATCAACTGGCTGTTTAGGTGTAATGCTGAAATAATCTAACTTTTTTCAAATGTGCTCATTACTAACCTAAATCACATTTATGCAAATTCAAGAGTTTTACTTTGAAAATATTGGTCGGACTGTTGACTGCACTGTGATGTTTTCTGGGCCAGTTCCTATTTACGAATGGGACGATGAAATGTATTTCAGTGGAAGGTTGTAAAATAACACATTTGTTTACAAAGTTCATTTGAAATACTTAATGTGTGGCACAGGGCTCTGGGGGGAGTATCTCGTTTTGTTGGTTGAATGTGTAAAATCAGTTACCACAGCTTTTGGGGAGTTTGGTTGAGACAGATCATCAGAGCTTCCTTCCTTACAAACAGTTTCTAGACTCAAGAACTCACCTTGGCACCTGCTTCGGAAATAGGTGTTTAAGGGAAGAGCCAGATTTTGAAAAGTGCAGGAGAAAGTTGAAGTTTCTAGTGTGAGAACATCAGTTCTGAAGTTTGACATAGGATATTCGTTATCTACATAAGTAACAGTGGCTTAAGAATCAAATGGGGTGAGGGCATGAGTGAGGGGGTGAGGGGGCTTTGGGGCGATAAGGACACATATGTAATACCTTAATCAATAAAGAAACACAATTTTAAAAAGAATCAAATAAACAAGCCCTTTCAGTGAGTTTATTTTAGCATTGCTCCTATTAGAAAGGTTAGTGATATTTTTTCTATTATAAAGCAAATTATGAAATAGCTAACTATTAATCCAGCTCTATAATGAGTCAGTGCAACTACTTTCATTTTTGATAACACAAGGGTAATATGATGAGGTTAACCTCACCGTTATCATCATCATTGCCTGCAGATTACCTGATGGTCATATAAAGCGCTTAGAGAATGGCTTAGGGGGAGGTGTGAGGAAGGACACACTACAGAAAGACACGTACACACGCATTCAGAAAGTCAGAAAAGTTCATAAGAACTTTCAGAAAGTCATTTCTTCAGCAGAAGGGCATGTTGACACCACTTATATTTTTATAGAGTTCAAAATTATATATAGTTGTAAAAATGATCATTAGGTTAAGCTTGTTAATGTTGCTAAGTCAAAGGTTGGTTTCTTGATTTTATTTCTATGGGTTTCTATTTAGTGCAGAACATAAATCTTCTTGTTAAACTTTATCCACTGTAAATATTTTCAACAAATTAAGGATGGAATTTTCTTAATGGAAATATCACTTTTTAATGAAAAAGGAAACCACAGAGCATATTTCATGTAAATACTCTGTTATTTCTTTGTATAGTCATTTTAGATTATGGCACTCCCCAAAAGTTGGGTAACTTTTTCTACAATTGTGTCCATTAAAAGGAGATAGTGTTCCCACAGTATGTGCTATGCAGGGAATGTTTTCAATTAAACTTGTACTGAAAGGTATTTCAGTTCTCAGTTGAAAAATTTAGCATATTTCAAGATATTGTGACAATGATGGTGCCACTTCAATGGCATTCACTTATTGCAATCATCGAAAAAAGAGGTTATTGGTTATGTCTTGTTTTAAATGAGAAGTTAACATAATGTTCTTGTTCATGCTAGATGTCAGCCTCAAGCCCTGGTGTGAGCACAGACATAAATGTGAAGAAAATTGCAAACATTGGTGATGTCTGTGAATCTATGAAACAGCAGCTCTTGGTCTTGGTTGAATGGGCAAAATATATCCCTGCCTTCTGCGAGTTACCGCTGGATGATCAGGTAGAAGTTAAAGAAATTCTGAATGCTTAAAAAAACCCACAACTGTTTTTTGAACTTTGCCCAGTTTTTTGTGTTCTTTTAATTATGTTTATAATAGATTTACCATATTTGACAAAGGTGAAATTATCTCATGAGAAAAAGATTGGTTTTCTTATCCATTCACCTCCTTGTTCTATTGGAGGCACAGCCGTTTAACTCCTATTTTAGGTCTTACATATTTATTGATTTGATAAAGTTGAGCAAGACAGTTATCCCTTCTTGGAGTGTAAAAAGCTTAAGTGAGCCCAGCTTGTGTGGCTCAGTGGTTGAAAGTCGAACCAAGAACCAAGAGGTCCCTGGTTTGATTCCCGGTCAGCATGCCCGGGTTGCTGGCTTGATCCCCAGTAGAGGGCATGCAAGAGGTAACCAATGGATGTTTCTCTTGCATTGATGTTGTCTATCTTTCTATCCCTCCCCCTTTCTCTCTCTAAAAAATTAAAAAAAATACATATTAAAAACATATATATTTTTAAAAAACTTGAGACAGATAGCAAATAACTGCCATTGTGAGACAAAGAATTGCAGAGCAATTGCCTGGGAGGTAAATGGTGCACTATTGTGTCTGGGTGCTTACTGAAGGAACCTGTGAAATTTCTCAGAAATTCCAGGCCACTCCTAGAGGAAACCATACAGGTGTATTGGTGTCTTTGTGGGCACATTATACAATTAACATATAAAATTTTGCTTTGTATATTGACAATTTTATTCTAGCATTACTGTATAAAAATTATATGTCTAGCAAAAAAATCTGTAGAATCGTGTTCTGAAATCTACAGAGAAATAGAGAAAATTCTCTATATAATAATTTTTCCTAATACATATATTGTCATGCTTTGTCATACATACATTAAGATATTTTAATTATTAGCTAAAAGCTTTAGTTTCTTAATTAGTCTATGAAGATTAGATTATTAGTTTCAGATTCATTTTGAACTCTTCCATCTAAGCAGTATATAATATCTTGTAGATGCAAATAATTTGAAAATTTCCAATTCCTGCACATTGACTAAACCAGGATATGTAGTTTATTCCGTGTATGTCTTACATTCTCTGACCAGTGTTCTTTATTACGGACACACAAAAACAAAAAAAGGGAAAGGTGCAATTGTTTAAAATTCAAAGGACAAAATATTTATACAACCAGAAAAAAAGTAATCATAGGGAGTTTAGTTACATTTCTAGGAGAACATTCCACTTGGTGAACAAAAAAAAATCTTGTGAAATCTGAAATCATTCTCAAAATGTTCTGTAGCTGCCTTCCTGTTATGAGTCATGGTTATTGACATATCATAAAGATAGCCTGGCTCGGAAGGTTGTTTCACAGTGAATAATGCTAAATTGCTAAAACCTCCTTGTCTCACCCCAAGCCATATAAGTAGGGTTATGTTATTTATCAGTTTTATATGTTCACTATCACTCCTCTTTAAAAGTTGCTGACTTATATATGAAGATAGTGATTTAAAAACTGGGAAATTGAATTCCAGTAACCTGTCAAAAAACAGTTTTTCTTTATGAGCTCAGACTTTAATATTAACAATATAGCATTAATAGCCATGGCTTGCCAATGTCTATTGTGGATAAGACACTGGGGAATTAGCTTTCAGTTGCATTATACATTAGATTCTTTTACTTAATGCTCTCAGGAGCTCTGTGTCATAAGTTTTATAATCTCCACTTAACAGTTTTCAAAACTGAACTCTGCATCAATTCACTCAGTAAATTCACCCAAAAACATGTATTAGGACTAGTGTTCATTTTTAGGAACTGTGAGCATTCAGATTGCATCATTTTTCTCATAAAGTTTACCTTCTATTTGGGAGAGACAGACAATAAAAGATATATAGATTATGAGTAAGTTGATTCTAGGTGGGGATAAATCCTATAAAATGAAATGGGATGAATTGTTGGATAATGACTGGGGGTCAAGTGGTAACAGATACTTTAAATTGGGGATCAGAGAAGATTTTTCCTGAGTCCCAGGTGACAAGAAGCCAAGGTCAAGGAGAAAGATAGCATTCTGGGTACAGAAATTGTATGTTCGAAGACCCTGAAGCAAGCAGAGATGTTGCAAGGTGCATGGGGGACAAAGCATTGAGCTATAACCTGTGAGGCCTTGGTCAAGCAGTTTGGATGTTATTCTAAGGAAAATAAGAAACCAGTGAGGAGTTTTCAGCAAAGGAGTGATATTAAGTGATTATTATTTTACAACTCTCATCTTGGTAGCTCTGTCAAGAAGGATGTAGGATGGAGGAACCAGGAAGGAGGAACTTAGGATGGAGGAACCAGGAAGGAGAAACTTGGGATGGAGGAACCAGGAAGGAGAAACTTGGGATGGAGGAACCAGGAAGGAAGCAGGAATGCCTGTTAGGTGCTTGGAGTATATTGTGGAGGCCAGGGCTAGAAAGGCAAAGGCTTTGGCCTGGGTGGTATAGGATTTGCTGGGCCATTAGAGAAGAATCAAACTGAAGTCCTGTTTTTGTCATGAACAAGCAAGTTGGACAAGGATGAAGATGCTGGAGAAGCATTACTTTGCAGTGTTAAATGAGAAACACTTCCTGTTATCTCTAGTGGTGATACTCAGTAGGCAATGAAGTATATGCATGAAACTCAGTTGAGAGCTTAGTGCAAGGAATTATGGATTCAGTCTTGAGTGTGTTAGCACTCCGACTCACCATTCTCATTTCACCATGTCACAGGCCCTCACTTCACTCTTGTCTATTCAGTTTATTATGTGTAAGAGATTGTGTTTTACATGTATTTTCTCATGTAGTCCTCATGTCTAGAATTTGAAATTTTATTCACTGTCTCTACTGGGTAGATGAAAACAAATGAGTCCCAAACATAAATGGTTGGTTTACCCAAGATCAAACAGGTAATAAGTGGCCAAGCCAGAATTTGAACACTAATTGGTTTGATTTTACTTCATTCCAGAACACTTAGTTGTTCTGTTGTGTCTTTTTGTTTGTTTGTGTGTTTGCTTACATTGACTTGTTAGTTTTAGACATTTTGAAAAGTTAACTCTATGATATTCTCAAATAGAAAAATAGAAGGATTACTGATGGCAACTATCTATGAATATTATAGTTTGTTAAATAAATTTTAAAAAGTCTCAGGCTTAAAGAACACTAAGTTAATCCCAGACTCATCTGATACCATCTGTTAATCATCATATTTTATCATTAATTGTTCAACTTGGAATTTTTCATTAAGGTGGCCCTGCTGAGAGCTCATGCAGGGGAGCATTTACTCCTTGGAGCTACAAAGAGATCCATGATATATAAAGATATTTTGCTTTTGGGTAAGTTTTTTGTTTTTTGTTTTAATTTAAGAAAAAATTCTGCATGCTTCATTCTTACACAGGATCTATTCTGTGTGTCCCGAGCATTCTGAGACACTGACAGATGGTGCTCTCCTTGCACAGACTGGGTTTCATTGATCAGACCCTCACCCGGGTCCTGTTTTTCCTTGCTTTGATGGCAGGGAAGTTCAGAGTGCGTTCAGGGTGTATTAAGATTAAAAGTAAAAGAAAGCTGTTGCTCAGTGAACAGACTCTTGAGTCTATTTAAATCATCAGGACAAAGAATTAATGACTTGTGTGACCATCTTAGGGAATCTCAGTGTTGTTTCGCATTCCTCTGTGTCTACTTAGTAATTGTAATATATATATAATTGTAATATATGCTGTTGGGTATGTTTTTAATGAGCATGTGTATCTCCTGTGATATCATTGCCCATGATATGTGCAAAATCCCAAGTTAAAAATAATTTGGTGACAGTGTCTGAAAATGTCTGATGATTCAATAACAGTGCCAGAAGTAGGGAGGCGGGTGGAAGGGAAGGTGGGTGGAGAAGATATGACACAAAGGAAAAGCTTTTGTCCTCATTAAATCTCCAATTTCCCACCCTACTTAACTTACTTATTAGATTTCCTATAGAAAGAGTTAAGTTCTCTCTCATGCTTATTAGCTTTACCTTTTCCTGGCTTGTATGAAATGATAACTAAATTGTTTATTCTACTTATGTGATAGATATTTTGTTCCCAAACATGAATAAATTGAATGTAATATAATAATATCTAATATTTATCAAGCACTTATTATGTCATATGCATTGCTCTAAGTACTTTTTGATATGTAGATCACAATAACCCTAAGGGATAGGTACTATTATTTTCAGCCCATTTTTCAGGTGGAGAATGTTAAGCTGAGGTTTCAAGGTTAGTGAGGGTTAGAGCCAGGATTCTAAGCCTCATCATGTGGCTGTAGAGACCATGCTGTCAATTTCTATTAAATGCTCTGTTGCATTTAGAGGACCCTACAGTACCTTTCTCATTATCAATCTGAATAAAATATATCCACTTAAGTTTGTTAAAAAGTGTCTCAATCATAGTCATACCTACATATACCAACCCCACTAAAGGATGGTGTTTTTAATCCACTCTAAACCAGAAAGATTCTGTAGGCTTTGAATTAAGCTGATTAATGAGTAAGACACTGGTAGAAAACTGACATAGCGGAAAGCTAATCATTATACTTTGCTTCTCTCTTGTCAATTATTAGCTTGTTTATTAGCCTGTACTTTAGTGTTATCACCAGTGACTGAGGCTATTAAAATGCATGTGATCATATTATCAATGTTATTGATCCTTTAAGTGTCCTTAAGATTTTCTAACTTAACACTACTGAGAAATGAAGTACTATTATTATTAATGCAAGGGAAGGCCATTTAAAACATTGGTTTGTAAAAATTTAAACAGTATCTGACAATTTGGGGGCAGTATGACTTTATTATTTTTCCCCCCAGGAAACAACTACATTATTCAGCGCAACAGCTGTGAGGTCGAGATCAGCCGTGTGGCCAACCGGGTCCTAGACGAGCTGGTCCGGCCGTTTCAGGAAATCCAGATCGATGACAATGAGTACGCTTGTTTGAAGGCCATTGTATTTTTTGATCCAGGTTTGTTCCCAAAGACCCATTAAAAAATAATTATAATGAAAATAAGACGACTTTTTAATATTGGAATATTTGCCGTCGCACGTTGTTAAGATCCAATCTTCAGGCTGCCCTCTCTGTTCCTTCACCAGATGCAAAAGGGCTCAGTGACCCCATGAAGATTAAGAACATGCGGTTCCAAGTACAGTTGAGCCTGGAGGACTATATCAACGACCGGCAGTACGACTCCCGCGGGCGGTTCGGGGAGCTGCTCCTGCTGCTGCCCACGCTGCAGAGCATCACCTGGCAGATGATCGAGCAGATCCAGTTCGTTAAGCTCTTCGGGATGGTGAAGATTGACAACCTGCTCCAGGAGATGTTACTGGGTGGTGAGTCTCTTACTTGTTAGCATCCCACCTTGTGCTTCCGAGTAAGTCTGGCCCTTTCATTTTCTGTCTGTGACAGAATGAATTCAATTTCTTTTCACATTTAGAAAGTCTGCAATACCCATTGGATGGGGACAAATTACTTGAACGCATCAAAATCCCCATTCTTACTAGCCTCCACCATCTAACTCTTCACGGTCCCAATAACCTCAACTTTCAGGTCCTTCAAATGTGGTGAATAGAACTATATTTTCTATTTGTAATAGTCCTTGAAGTATCATTGTATTTTTCTATGCCTTTACTCCTTTAAAAACTCAAAGATATCAGAATTGCAAACTAACCCAAAATATGTGTGTATGCATATATATACACACATATATATTATATATAATATATAAAAATGAACACTTTGCTTCTGAAATAATTAATTGACACAAGACAATGAGAAGGGAAAAATGAGATTTCATTACTGCAGTAAATGCCAGGAATAGTTAGGAAAGTTAGGAAAGCATTTTGATCTAGATTAAATTTCCTGATAAAATCGCTTTATTTTATTTTTAGTTTTCTGGTGCTTAATGTGTCCCTAATGATGTCTTCCTGAAATAAAAATTGTTTATGCTATTAGGGTGACCCCAAATACTATAAACTTGAGGTAAGTGATTCTTGGAATTGCCTTAACAACAGGCAGCCACCCTAATGATTCCAGGAAACAGCATACAAGGTCCATTATTAATAGACAACATAATATGATACAGCATTCATCTAGCCAGTGTACAGTGAAAGCTGACATTGTCCTTAATACAGCAGTGGTTCTATTAATTTATTTTTGAACTCCCAAAAAGCACTTTGCAAAAATAGCAATATTCAAGTTGTCAATCAAAACATTTGTTCCAGGGTAAACTTGCCATTTCTGATTAAATATCACCAACGCGACCATCTTTTTATCTTCTGCAGGTGCTTCCAATGACGTCAGCCATCTCCATCATCCGATGCATCCACATTTGTCTCAGGATCCATTAACTGGACAAACCATACTTTTAGGCCCCATGTCAACACTGGTTCATACAGACCAGATCTGTAAGTATGTGGGCTACTTTTCAACCATACATTGTCTTAAACTTAATTACTTGAGAAAAAGAGGAATTGGGGGGAAAGAATCTATTAGTACCCAGAAACTGCAAGATTTGGGTATGTTATCCTCTCCGGGCTCAACTGTGGGAGACTGTGACATTCAGCAAGTCACGTATTCTCCAGGCATGAGTTTGCTCCCTAAAATGGAGATATAGTACCTCAGCCTTTCTACTTCATGGATTTGGGAGCAGAAAAGAATATATGGCCAATCCCAGCTCTGCTGGTCTGCAGGCTTATAGAAATGATGATGCAGGCTGGGGCCATGCACAGAAACCCGAATAATCACTGGAAAATTACGGTTTCTTGTGACCTTTAAAAATGACTGTCATATCATGCTATATGTCAGTTATACCTCAGTTACAAATGCACAAAAATATTTTTCAAAACATTAAGAACCCTTTTAACTCTATGTTAGAAATATATAGAGAAGTTTGAAAAATAAATATAGGGAAGTTGAAAACCAGAGTAATCCTCATAATTATTTTGTGCACCGTAATGTAAAACATTAGAAACACTGAAAATTAAAGTTTTACTTCTCTGTAAAAAATTTTAAGAAGCATAGTTTAAATAGTATTTTTGCTTCCTCCTCCTCCTGCAACTTGTAAGAGCAAGTGAGGATTTTTATGTGCCTTAATGAATGTTACTCTTTTGACGTCTGGATCAGCTTCTAACATTTTACCCTTTGCATTTTGTTTTTTCCCCCTCCTTTTATTATTTTTAAAAAATTACAGTTTATATTTAATATTATTTTGCATTAGTTCCAAGTGTGCAGCATCGTGGCTGGACAATCATACACTTTACAAAGTGTTCGCCCCGATATGTTCAGTACCCAGCTGGCACCTACACAGTTATTATAATGTTACTGACTGTATTTGCTGTGCTGATCCTTTGCATTTTCCGTGTCCTGAAATATGTCCGAGAATCCATTTAATGTGAAGTTTTTTGCCAGTTTCGTTTCCTCTGGGGCATCGTGGTCCTTTCCAACACAACCAGTCACCTCACTTATGCTGACGGCTGACGAGGGCCCTTCACTAAGGTCCTGGAAGCATATTTAGGGTCTCAAACAGCAGTCCTGCCCACATTCCCATGGTCAGCTATCTTCCGTAACTCCATCCATGTGCCGTTTGAATTTTGATCCCAGGATTATCACTTTTTGTTTCCTTGCTGCACTTGAATCGTGTTGTGTGTTTTTTTTTTAGCCAATTCTCTTTCAAATGTCTATATTTTTGCAAAATGTCCCGTGGATTTATCACCGGGAGACACGGAGGGAACTCAAGTACACGCTCTGTTGTCAGTGTGTGATTGGGATAAAATGTGTGCCAATATGAATAAAATACGGACAGGATGAAAGACGTGATGCCCTAGGTCACTGATCACAGGACATCTGTTACGTAGGCGGTGATTGGAGACGCGTTAGCAGTGAAGTTCCGGGTTATGCGGTACTCACAATTAATTGGAAGTTACCATGCTAACAACACTTGACCATGTTTTTGCAGCACTGGTGCCATTAGCTGTGCTGACTGAGATTCGTGCATATCAGAAATGTGCACAGTGAGGGCTCCTTGGACAAACACTTTGAAACTAAAATAATTATATAAGTACTAGGGATTGTAAGTGGCTACGTTAATCTGATATCATTGCAGATTTAACACAGTTCTATTTCTATAAACTATCCTGGAGATAATAATCCCCATTTGACCAAATATCAAGAATTACCACTGAATTGACAGTAATTATCCCAGATTTACCTGTGATCTGTCGCCTCTGAACACTCAGCCAGCTGCCCCACTGAGCTGCCTTGAGTTACTGTGATGCCATGATCACGCACACCTGTATGACCTGCTGAATTGACAGTAGCCACTCATATCTCGTTATAATGCTCTTTTACCTCAGTGTTCAAGGTAATGTAACAATTCAGTGAGAACCACCCGGCTGCTACCTAGTGGCCAGGAAAGTAGAGGCCACAAAAATGTGTGTTCTCACATCTCCCGTGTAGTATACAAGCATTAGTAGACTTATGTAATTGTGTCTGAAACAGAAGTTCTTTGAGTATATGACAGAGGCGGAAATGAAATTGTTAGAAAAAATACAATTTTTGGAGATAGTGTGGCACATTTAACCTGCGGGCCCCAGTGTACTTGAAAGCGATTATTTGGGGACCATCCTTGCAAAGCAGATGTTACCATTTTCATGTAACAGGTGGTCAAGAGCCAAGAGAGGCAAGCTCAGTATCACACCAAAATACTCGGAGTTGTGTCTCTCCAAGCTCAGTTATTCATAAACTTAGAACATTAACAACACATTAAGCATTATAGGCATCAGCTGGCGAGAAGGTTGAGCAATTCTGCTGGCGGTTGAATTCTTTACTTTTTAAATGCCAGGTTTCTAATAGTTTGAAAGCATGCTGTTGCCTCTAATATTTTTAGAATCTCATCATCACATTTTTTCATTTTCCCCCCTCTTTCAACATAATATTTATAAGACTCATTTAAAGGAAAGCTTTGCTTTGCTTTGCTTTGCTTGTGCTCATTTAGAATAATTAGTTTTAATCCAAAACAAAACATACACATATGCACAGAAAAACTTAATTTGTGCATATTTTCTTGGTGTTTTAGAGCAGGCCTCTGAAGTTTCAGATCCACCCTAAGTATCCCAAAATAAATGTTGAAAGCAATTTGTTTATTCTTTTGTCAATTAAACTATTTCAAACGGTTGTTCCTAAGTAATTGCTAATCTATAGTTAATAATACCAAAGTTATTATAGTAAAGAAAACCAAGCAAAAAGAATCTGTCCTCATATTTGTACAGAATTTTTTTTTCAAAATTTTAAGAAACTGTTTTGGAGAAAAAATATCTATAAAGTTTGAAATGCTTCAGTCTGATCATCAAATATTTTCTACACTGTTGAATATATGAAATAATAATAAGTATGATTACTAAAATACTTTTAAGTTTTTGAAAATTATAGAATAGCTCCTAGATTATTTTATAATATGAAAAGAGTTTGCAGTGGAAGGAAACACTGTTCTAAACAGTGAAATAGCTAGGTTTGCTCTTTGCATTGACAGGGGGAACTGACAAACAAGAGCAATTGTAATAGAATAATGTTGATGTGACAAAGCCAGTATTTTTCAGATGCCTTTAACTACAACATAGATTTCAAAGCACTTGAAAAGTATCTTATCTTCATTTTAAAATGTCATCTAAGAAGGTTGAGTTAGTGGAAGCCAAATCAAACATATTTTATTTCATGTGCACTTTTATTATAAAACTAGTGGCCTGGTGCACGAAATTCGTGCATGGGGGGGAATGTCCCTCAGCCTGGCCTGCACCCTCTCCAGTTTGGGACCCCTCAGGGGATGTCCAATTGCCAGGGGATGTCCTTGTGGAATCAGGCCTAAACTGGCAATCGGACATCCTTCTCACAATCTGGGACCACTGGCTTCTAATCGCTCACCTGCCTGCCTGCCCGATTGCCCCTATCCACTCTGCCTGCCAGCCTGCTCGCCCCCAACTGCCCCTCCGCCAACCTGCTTGCCCCCAAATACCCCCCGCTGGCCTGATCACCCCCAAATGCCCTCCCCTGCCAGCCTCATGGCCCCCAACTGCCCTCCCCAGCCGGCCTCATGGCCCCCAACAGCCCTCCCCAGCCGGTCACATGGCCCCCAACTGCCCTCCCCGGCCAGAGGCCCTCCGTGGCCGGGGTAGAATGCTTGCCTCATCACCGCGGCGATGAAGCAAGCATTCTGCCAGGCCGCTCATGCTGCCCGCTCTCAGTGGCCACCCCTCCAGGACTGGGGGACTCTGGCAGGGCTGAGAGGGCTGGGCGCTGCCATCTTGTGGCTATGGGCGCCACCATCTTTGTGTCAGAGTGACGGTCAATTTGCATATTCCCTCTTTATTAGATAGGATTATAACACTTGAGATCTAAGATTTGAAAAAACACTAGCATTCTGTTCATTCTTTTCATTAACTTTTCTGCTGGGTGTGTGGGAGAATCAGATGCTCACAAATGCTATTAAGAAAGGCAGGCCACACCTTAAAAGGACTCTTTAAGGTTTTCAAGAAAGATTTGGTCCAATATAAATCTATTTGGTGAGGTAGGGTAAGGGAGCACCTTTGTGAGCTGATAATCTATAATAATAAAAGGGTAATATGCTAATTAGACTGGACATCATTCCGATGTCCTTCCTGACAAAGCTGGGGCTGGAGGGAAGCCAGCCCGGGTCCCGAGTGCCTGCGGGTGGCCCAAGGAAAGCCAGCCCAGGTCCCGGGTGCCAGAGGGAAGCCTGTGCCGGCAGCCGGGGTAAGGAAGGCCTACTCTTGCACGAATTTTCGTGCATCAGGCCTGTAGTGTTATATAAACCACTACTTTATGTGTGATCTTTAAAAACACACGAAAAGTAAAATAATGTGTATTGGTGTCAGGCAGGACTTAATGGGATGATGGGTCAGGGTGACTGTTGCCATCACATACAATTCTCTGATTCTTTTTTAGCAACTCCTGAAACCCCACTCCCCTCCCCACCACAAGGCTCTGGACAAGAACAATACAAAATAGCCGCAAACCAAGCTTCAGTCATTTCACACCAGCCTCTCTCCAAACAAAAGCCATTGTAAGGATATGTTTACTTCTGAACAGCACTGCTTCAATGTGAAAATTACCAGTCTTGGAAATCTCAGGATAGTGCTTTTGGCAAACTCTTAGCCAAGGCTTCTTCATGGTGCTGTTGTAAGATGGTAACCTATTTTCTTGTTTTTATACTCATTTTGTTTGTTTTTGCTATTGTCTGAAACCTTCAGTTGCAACCATTGTATATCTGAGTTTCCATACATTTATACCATATGGTTTTCCCAGCTCCCCTAGCTTCAGGCCTTAAGCCATTGAATCTTATGTACCACTTCTATTTGTTGCCTTCATATTAATTTAAATCTGTAAATAATTGCTTTAGGGTGATGTTATGCAGAACTAAGTGTTCTTTTTTGACTGATAATATTATTATATCAGAAATCCCAGATGAATATACAATGAACCAAGTTTTTAATTTTAAAATTGCAAATTAGAAAACAGTAAAGCAGTTACTGTAAAATAGGGCATAGTTCTTTGAAGAACAATTCCTCATGGACATCCTGTGGCTAAAAAGTGTCTTTGGTCCACAGTTAAATATGGCTATTTTCAGTTTAGAAAAATATAAATAGCCATTCCAAGGATGACTGTGTATTCTTTCAGATCTGACTGTATTTGAAGCTGTATGTTAAGATAAAAGGTGTTAGTTTGAGCAGAGAGGTTACAGGTTAAACTGTAAAAAAGAAATCCCTAAAACAGTGGCTCCACCAAGAGAGACGTTTATTTCTCCATCCTAAAAAATATCTGGAAGTTGTCATCCATTGACTAGGACTTGGCACATACCCACATCCAATTCCCAGGGAGACTGGGAGAGGAGGAAGAAAGCCTTGTGCCAACCAACACTACAACTCGGGGAGACTAATACTGGGAGACAAATTAACCACCCCTATGTTACACACACGTGTGGCCTCATTTAGTCCTCACAACAACCCTGTAAAAGAGGTATTATTATCTTCCAGTTATAAAGAAACCTTTAGCCTAGGGTTTAAATAATGTAAGCAACATTCATAAACCTGGAGAGTACGAGAGCTTCATTTAAGCCAGGGTCCGGTTGACTTTCATGAGAATAAATATATCTTCGGTGTGGGATGAAAAATGTGAGCTTCTTGCTATGGTATTCAAATATATGTAATTGACTATTGATGGAATGCTATCAGTCATGTTACCTATAACACGTGTTTACATGCAAGCAGTGAGTGCCAAATTTTGGCAGCTTGATAAGAAACCACTTTTGTACTTTGAATAAAAGTCTTACCCCTAAAATAATATTTTAAATAAATTAAAGAAAATAAAAGATACACCAGATAGGTTATCACAAAAACAAAAGCAAAATGACGAATTTATCAGGTTTTCAACAATCCAGCAACCCAGGGATATACTGAATGCCTAACTCTGGACTGGGGAGCGCAGTTCATTGGAGCCCTAAACCATTTGATACCATCTAAAGCTGGAGCTTCTTAAAAAAACAATTAATGATGGGTTGTCTGTGAACCCATGACCTTTCTCTCTCTCCCCAGCCTCCTCTCTCTATCTGAAGCAGGCAACAAATATTTGAATAATTATCAATGATACAAAGAAGTATCCCAAGCTGAAAGAGACTGATTTACATGATATTTTCAGGACCTTTTAAAGTTTCTAAGATTATGATCGAATAACCCCCAGTTACCCTACAAATCAAAAGGTTCAGTAAATGTTAACTAACCCATTGGCTCTTAAAGTGAAATTGAACTCTTAAAATAGTAGAAAATGATTCCTTAGATGCTATCTTTGGTTAAATAGAATCAATAAATTCTTTCAAGAGCTGGTACCTTCGTGCCACTGGGAAATCTTTGAGAGAGAGAGAGAAGAGGAAAGTTTTCTTAACTTACATTTTTTGAATATTTACTTTGGTATCTCTATGTGATGAATAAGAATGTTTTTGATTGTTATAAATACAGATATTATTTGTAGATTTCTGTTTACTTTTTTGTGTTGTTCTCTTAGAAGATATTAAAAAACTTTAAAATATAAAACAAAGTCATATTAGTAAACCCTGTAACTTATCTGCCTATATTTACTAAACAGTTATGTTTTACAAATTATTGCCAACAATTTTGTTTTAATAACTGTGGTCAGGGACTTTGTAATATATTTTTGTATATTTAACTGCCAACAGTGCTGGATGAGAGGAACTGATATTTTCAAAATATTGATAAAGTTATTCCTTTTATATAGCACAATACTTTTTCATGTAATAAGATGGAATAATTTATTGTGAAATAATGATTCATTTTATAAATGTAAAATTATTTTTATAAATTTTATTGTTGAAAATCAAAAATTACTAGATTTTTTAAAGTGTTAAATTATAGTGAGATTAAAATATTTCAAAACTGTGATACCATGTTTCACCGAACTTTCGAAATAAAAATTGAAATAAAAAACTGAAATGGGGTACTTCATTCTTGTTCAAAAATGATTTTATAATTGTAGAGATAATGCTAATATCTTCTGTATGGTCATCTAGTTAAATTTGCATAGAGTTCCATAATACTGGTGTTTAGATGCCAGAGCAAAATTAATTAGCACATTTCCAAATCATCGTAGAATTAGACACTGATTAAAGCTTCGATCCTCACATTTGTGTGTTAATTATGTAGTATTGCTTGCTTTATAGTTTTGTCATAGTAATGAAATGTATGACCCCGGCTAGTTTCAACATTGTATAGGTACACTTGGCACATACATTTTTAAACTCAATGTTTTCACTTCTGTTATTCTGTAGTCATAGTTAAAGCTTCTTTGTAAATTTTCTTGTATTATGAGGACCAGTAGTTTTTATAAAAGTCTACTGATTTTTATTGTAGTTCTATGGGGTATATGAGTACACCATTTAAAAACACAATTATGCTTGAAGTTTATAGTGCAGTCCTCCACCCGACCATTCCCTTCTTCCCTACCTTCTGCCCTTCAGTAGCACCACTCAAATGTTGTAGCTGCTCTATTTACTTTTATTTTTTAAAAGCTTATCTTTATTTTTGAGAGTATTACAGATGTCACCCCCCCCCCCCTTTTTCCCATTGACCACCTCCACCCCTCACCACCCCTCCCAGGCCTTCACCACAGTTTTGTCTGTGCCAATGGGCTACGCATATATGCATATAAGTTCCCCGGTTAACCTCTCCCCTCTCCCCCAATTTCCCTCTGAGATTCATCAGTCTGTAACATGCTTCCATGTTTCTGGATTTATTTTGTTCTTCAGTTTATTTTGTTCATTAGATTCCACATATGAGTGAGATCATGTGATACTTATCTTTCTCTGAAGGCTTATTTCGCTTAGCATGGAGGGACGTGGAGAGTATTATGCTATGCAGCTGCTCGTATTTTTTCTCTACAGTTTGAAAGTGTGTGTTTATATCACATTTTGTCAGTATTGTTTTTAGTTTTAAACCTTATATGTATACACTCAACTCCCACGACAGTCTCCCAATTTCTTAATAAACCAATATTTTACTGACTTAGAAGTTGTTATTTAAATACTTGCAAAGAGCTCGATGACTGGAGGCTCAGAGCCCAGGGATGCCACCAGGTGAGCTACTGAGACTGCAGAGGATCGACTGAAGGCGAGGAGACTCTAGGTTAGATTCTAGAAGAATGAGGTAAGTATTTGCTATGGCCTCAAGTCCAGCTTCCTTGGTGGACCATCAAATCTGTCCTGCTTACCTTCCTCTTATTGTTGTCCCCAAAAAGCAGTTCACCAGAATCATGGAGAAGCGGCTACTTCCATTTATAGAAAGATATGCAGCTGAGTGGGAGGCACAAGGCCTACATTGTAGTCAACACTCCAGATTGAAGGACTTACTCCACCCATTGCTGGAGGGCAACTGGCTAAGAACTCTCAGCTAGCAGACATCTCTGGGAATCTACTTCATTTGAAAGTCACCTCATCCATTGCCCGGCCCCTTCCTGGACGCAGCTTACATCCAAGGAGCACAGAGGCTTGGCCGTCTTCCCCCATCTCAGGACAACTCGGAAGAGCCATCCCATTTTTCGCGCTCATGATGGGATTGACTGCGGTCTGTGTTGAGTCTGCATCACAGCTTAACTTCTTTCTCTACCAAGGTTTGCCTCCATCCTCTCATTTGGGTGTAGATCCTTAGAGCATTCCCTAATAAATGTCCTACATGATAATCTTGGAGTCTGATTCCTAGGGATCTCAACCTGAAACAACATGTAAAATTCATTTATATTTGTGTATTATATGCAATTGTAAAATAAAATTAACCAACCATAAGGACTATATCAGTAAAAATAAAATTTATAAAAATCAGGTTTATGAAATATCCTATATAATAAAAGCCTAATATGCTACGTGTCCGACCATCTGTTCAACCGTTCGACCAGTCACTATGACCCACACTGACCACCAGGGGGCAGACGCTTTGACCTGTAGGTTAGCTTGCTGCTGGGTTCCAGCCGATCAGGACTGGGCAAGATGGGCCGGACATGCCCTGAAGCCCTCCCATGGCCCCTCCCCGGCCCTGATCATGCAATGTTTACATTGAAACACTGAAGATATGAAACATTTCTGAGAGTTTAATCTATTTGCAGAGACATTAAGACATGGAAGACTGATGGGTTAGGAAAGAAAGGCATTAAATGTGTTGATGGAGTTGAATTACAGATGTTTAGAAATAAGTGAGTAAGTAAAAAAACTGGCTAGATCTGATTTTTAGTTAGAAAGTGTTATTGTGGTTAAGGATTTTGTAATGTCAGAGACCAGTTGACAAATTTCTAGCTTCCCCCTTTCCACAGACTATTTTGGTGGGCATTTTCTTTCCTTCGATCTCCTAGTGCTCCTACTTGAGTTAACATATCACCTTCACCCTTCCATAGACACTTTTACAACCTTCTCAGGTAAAATTAAGGACTTCCTCATGTGTCTCTGTTGGTTGCATGTGCTCCATTTATAGAATTTATTTCAATACTTTTATTATTGTTTATTGCCAATTAGAGTGAACCCCCGAAGAGTAGTTACCACATTGGGTACATTTTTAATTCCCAAGAGTCAATAGAATTCCCAGCAATTAATAGGTGATCAGTAGTGATTTCTCAATTAGATAAGAGATTAGTCACAACTATGAATTATTTTTTTGTTATAAAGCTCAAGAAGGAAATGTGCTGAAGATTAAAATAACATAGTTATTCGATGGATTATATTTAGATAATGGTAACTGTTTGAACAAGAGTTTATCATATTTTTAAAATAAAAATTGTAAGAGACAATTATTTTTAGTAAGGAAAACATTATCATTTGTCCCTATCTGTATTATTAACTCTTTTCTCATAGATGTTTTTAAGACATACTTTACCAACTTATTTTTCATATTTTAAAGTATAAACTTTGTTTAAAAAGATACTCTGTAGCACAAAATGTATTATACTTTTATATGGGAAAAGTGGCATCAAAACATTAAAGGGTTTTATCAGAATGTAATTCACTCGTCATTCTCATATTGGAATCTGGTGCTTATAATGGGATCTTGGGCTTAGTAAACACTAAAAAAACTAGCAACTATTATCAAAGGTACAAACAATTAGGTCTGAGAGAACAGATTTTAAAAAGTCAGCGATTACTGCCCTGACTGGATAGCTCAGCTGGTTGGGGCATTGTCCTGATAGACCATGGTTGCAGGTTTGATCCCTAGCCGGGCACATGCAGGAGTCAACCAATGAATGCATAAATAAGTGGAACAACAAATCATGCTTCTCTCTCTTTACCTCTCTCTAACCAATAAATTTTTCAAAAATCAATGATTTCTAATATCAAGTATTGTGATATTATTTCAAAGTCATGATCGAATGTAGATATTAGATTATTGTCTTAATTATATTTTAACACCTATGTATCTCGTCCCCTAGTTTCTTAGAACATATTTTGGAGAAATTTCCCTTTAAGATGTCATTTTGAAAAATAACGAGTCTTTTTCAGGCTATCTATCTATATATAAAACCCTAATATGCAAATAGACCGAATGATGGAACAACTGAACAGCGGGTCGCTATGACGTGCACTGACCACCAGGGGGCTCACGTGGAACATGGCAGGCATTGGCAGCAGGTGGCAGAGCGTGGAACATGACAGGCATCGGCCGTGGCTGGATGGTAGAGCAGGTGAGCGGGGGTGCCAGACCAAGGCGGGGCGCCAGTCACTGTCATTGGGGTGAGCCTCTGGTGGTTACTGAAAATTCTTTGCTCCCACTTGTACCCACTGTTGGCATCAGAGCCGCCACTCACACCCGCTGCTGGCGCCCAGCACCGGCCCCGATCACTCGGTGCCATTAGCGGGTGTGAGCGGCGGCTGCTGGCCCCAATCGCCCCTGAGGGCTTCTCCACCTTCCCCTGCTCCTGAGGGGTGATCGGGTCAGCAGCCGGTGCTCGCACCCACTGACGGTGCTGGCCCCAATCAGTCTACACTGTGGATGCAAGTGGGGCTGGCACTGTAGCACATGGGAACAGTGGTGGCGGGAGCGGGGCTGCCTGCAGATGGGACTGGGGGCCGTGGCGGGAGGGGCTGGGCGGGGGTGTGGAGGACGGGTTGAGACCTGCCTCTGTGCCCACTGCAGCCTCATGGCCCACAGTTCCTTTCAAGGTGCATGAATTCATGCACTGGCCCCTAGTTTATAATAAATCATCCTAATGCTGTCAGTTGAATTTTAAGAGCTTGGGTGAATAAATATCTTTTTTTTATTTTTTATTTTTATTGGTTAGGAGGAGGGAGAGCAAGATGATGAGAGAGAATCATGGATCAGCTGCCTCCTGCACACTCCACATTGGGGATCGAGCCCGCAACCCAGGAATGTGCCCCAGCCAGTAATCAAACCATGACCTCCTGGTTCACAGGTCGATGCTCAACCACTAAGCCATGCCTGCCAGGCTTTTTAACCAGTTAAATAAATTCTCAGGCTACATTCCTCCTTCTAAAAGTAATCCACATAATCTGGTATTGACTATAACTTGAATATATATAGGAATTTTTAAACATATTGCTTATTACTTCTTTATATGATACTCTAAGATGACAATGCTATTTTTATGTTCTGATAAAGCATTGTAGTTAGCTACCTATACTACCCAAGTATGTACTGACCAACATTTTATAAATATGACTGGAAACATTATCATTATTGAGCTATAAAATGACAAACATCTATATATTATATACCAAAAAGCATTGTGAATTTTTAAGTAATAGTTATAAATTTTTATAAAAAATAGTTATAAATAATAGTTATAAATCAGGTAATTTATAAATACATATCCTATCTAATAAAAGAGTAATATACAGATTGGTCATCACTGCAACACACAATATAGCTGCCCCCATGTGGTCAAAGATCCTGCCCCCATGTGGACACAAGATGGCCACTACAAGATGGCCAGCAGGAGAGGGCAGTTGGGAGGCACCCGGCCTGCAAGGGAGGGCAGTTGAGAGGCACCAGGCTTGCAAGGGAGGGCAGTTGGAGGTGATCAACCCTGCAGGGGAGGGCAGTTAGGGGTGACCAGGCTGGCAGAGGAGGGAAGTTGGGGGCAAACAGGCTGGCAGAGGGGCAGTTAGGCATCAATCAGGCTGGCAGCGGAGTGGTTAGGGGGTGATCAGGCTGGTAGGCAGAAGCAGTTAGGGGCAATCAGGAAGGCAGGCAGGCAAGCAGTTGGGAGCCAGCAGTCCTGGATTGTGAGAGGGATGTCCGACTGCCCGTTTAGGCCCGATCCCACCGGGATCGGGCCTAAACGGGCAGTCGGACATCCCTCCAGGAGTCCCAGATTGGAGAGGGTACAGGCTGGGCTGAGGGACAACCTCCTGCTGTGCACGAATTTCGTGCACCGGGCTTCTAGTATATATACACACACACACACACACTAATAAAAGAGTAATATTCTAATTAGACTGGGAGACCTTCCGGAGACCTTCCGGACATCCTTCCGGACAAAGCCATGGGAGTGGGGCCGAGGCAGAGGTGGTTAGGGTCAATCAGGTTGGCAGGGGAGGGCAGTTGGAGGCAACCAGGCCGGCAGGGGGGACAGTTGGGGGCAAACAGTCTGGTGGGCGGGGCAGTTGAGGGCGAGCAGGCTGGCAGGGGGCACAGTTGGGGGCAATCAGTCCAGCAGGGGCAGGCCATTAGGGGTGATCAGGCCAGAAGGGGGGGCAGTTGGGGTTGATCAGGCCAGCAGGCAGAGTGTTTAGAGGCAATTAGGCAGGCAGGCAGGTGAGCAGTTAGGAGCCAGTGGTCCCGGAGTGCCGGCAGTCAGACATCCCCCAAAGAGTCCCAGATTGGAGAAGGTGCAGGCCTGGCTGAGGGACACCCCCCTGCCTCCGTGCATGAATTTCGTGCACCAGGCCTCTAATATATATATATATATATATATATATATATATATATATATATATACACACACACACACACACACACACACACACACACACACATATATATATATATAATAGCAACTTTATTACATACTTTTATTATTATTTAAGAAATAACTGGCTGAAAAGGGAATGATAGATATGCAAAGAAATGGTTAACTCTCATCCTGGTATTGATGATGCACCTGAAACAGGTAGTGGGAGTGACCCTGAGGCAGAGCTCGGGGGTTCAGGTTTTATGTGGCAATACTTAAGATCCAGACAGTCTGAGTGACATAGTCTGTGTTCTTGCTGCTCTAAGTCCTGTAAATAATTACACAGGTGGAATTGTAAGAGTGCTATAAATGAGAATCACTCCAAGCTGATTCCTAAAGGTTGAGACTTTTCTGTAATCACAACAAGCTCAAAGTGCTTGTCACACATGGCTTTTGAGATCTGGCCAAGTATTTACAGCAATTCACTCTGGGGCCATGACCGTTTCCTGACTCCCAGTGGATTCAGATAAAAGCAGACACACAGCATACATAGCCTTTCTTAGGAAAACTTTGGAAAAACTGCAAAGGGATTCTTCAACTTCTGTATTTTACCAGCTACAAAAGCATGGCATTTCAGTAGTAGTAAGTATAAAAAGAAGATATTTACTTAAATTTACATTTCAATCAGTGAAATTACAGTTCATGCAGGTGAAAATATTTTGGTTTGTTTAAAATATCTTTTGAAAAAGGTAGTCATTTTTTAAAATTATTTGGCTCAGAAAGATTCCTTGGTAAACTATAAAACTGAACTAAGATGTTAAATTAGAATGAGAAAAGAAGTTATGTTGAAAATTTGTATTTGCGTGTCATAATTAAACATAAGTGATCATGCCCCACCTCCTTTTTAAAAACTCTTTAATAGCTTCCCATTACTCTCTGAATAAAATTTAAATTCCATGATATGCCCCCCGAGACTCTATTTAATGTATACATTCTGTCTCCCCAACCTAATCACTTAACATTGGACCCTCTTGTCTCACTAGGCTGGTCTGGCATCATCATCATCATCATCATCATCATCATCATCATCATCATTTTGGTTAGTGGAATATAGGGCTTTTGACTATGCTGTTTTCTCTATTCAGAATACTCTTCTCATGTATATAACATGTTGATAATAGACCACTCTCAGCTTTTATGCCACCTTTTCAGAGAGACTTTCCTTGAGTTATCTTTTCTCCCATCACCACAATAAGTGCCTTTAAAAAATGTATTGCAACTAGTTTATTACTATTTATAACTATTATTTTATTATTTTATTTGTTTATTTGCAACTTATTGCAAGAATGCAAGGTTGTTTCATCATTCATTAAATGTAATTAAGCACATTAACAGAATAAAGAAGGAATTCCTTTGACAATCTCAATGGTGCAGAAAAAAAACTAATAAAATTTATTATTAAAATTCTCAGAAAAAAGTGAAACTTGTTCAATCTGAAAAAAAAGGAAAATATCATTCTCCTCTTGAAAGAAGGAGCTAGTTAAAAATATCCACTCTATTCAAAATTGCATTGGAAGTTAAATCCTATAATAAAAGGCTAATATGAAAATCAATCTAATGGTGGAATAACCAGTTGCTATGATGCGCACTGACCCCCAGGGGGCAGATGCTCAATGTAGGAGCTGCCCCCTGGTGGTCAGTGCACTCCCACAGGGGGAGGGCTGCTCAGGCAGAAGCCAGGCTTGTGGCTGGCGAGCACAGCGGTGGTGGCGGGAGCACTAAGGACCCCTTGTGGATGTCCAACTACCAGCTTAGGCCCACTCCCCAAGATGCCGGCCTAAGACGGCAATTGGACATCCCCCAAGGGGTTCCAGACTCAGAGAGCACAGGCCAGGCTGAGCCCCCCTCCGCCCCCACGCCAATTGCATGAATGTCATGAACTGGGCCTCTAGTCCATAATAAATGACATGAAGATGGTAAAAAAAGAAAACTGTCATTATTCACAGGTGTCTACATTATATATATATAGGAAACACTAAAATTACTAGAATTAAAAAGTAAATTTAACAAACACCAATACACAATAAATATAAACAAAAAATACTTTCATATAATAATAAAGTAACAGTTGGGAAATGAAATAAAAATGTGATTTACAATAGCATCAAAACTTAATGAAATATAAATTAAATGAAAGTCATGCAAGAATGATAGCCTTGCTGGATAGAGTATTCTTGGATTCAGTCCCTTGCTTTGCATCACTTTGTAAATTTCCTTCTATTCTTTTATGGCTTGATGTGTTTCTGTTGAGAAATCATTCGATAATCTAATGGGAGATCCCTTGTATGTAACTTTCTGTCTCTCTCTTGCAGCCTTTAAGATTCTCTCTTTGTCCTGAATGTTTGCCATCATAATTACGATGTGTCTTGGTGTGGGTCTTTTCAGGTTCATCTTGTTTGGGACTCTCTGTGCTTGTGTGACTTTTTTCTTCCCCACATCAGGGAAGTTTTCTGAGTTGGAGAGCATTATGCTAAGTGAAATAAGCCAATCAGAGAAAGATAAATACCACATGATCTCACTCATTTGTGGAATATAATGAACATAAACTGATGAACAGAAACAGATCCAAAGACAGAGAAGCATTGATCAGACCATGAAACCTCAAAGGGAAGGTAGGAGAGGGTGGGGGTAAGGGGGAGAGATCAACCAAAGGACTTGTATGCATGCATATAAGCCTAACCAATGGACACAGACACCAGGGGGGTGAGGGCATGAGTGGGGGGTTAGAGGGACAATGGGCAGATGAGGACACATATGAAATACCTTAATCAATAAAGAGAGAAAAGAAAAAAAAGTCATGCAAGATCTCTATGATGAGTGCTACAAAATATTTTCTGAGAAAAAGTAGAGTGGAAAATATACCAAGTTGAAAACTGGAATATTCAATAGTGTTAGAATTTTAATTCTCCCTATACTGCTATATAGATTGTATGCAATACTGATCAAAAAGGAAAAGGAAGAGAAGGAAATGATGAGAAAAAGGAGAAAGACAAAGAGGAGGAGGAAGAGGAGGAGGAGGAGGAGGAGGAGGAGGAGGAGGAGGAGGAGGAGGAGGAGGAGGAAGAAAAGCAAAGAGCAGTAAAGACAAAGATATATATTATTCATAAAAATTATAAGAAAGAGGAATGGGAAAGCAAATGAAATAATAAAAATAAAGCCAATAGAATGTTGACTATGTGATTATATACATTGTAAGGTATAAAAATGTCAAAATCATGTATTATACACCAGAAACTAATATAACTAATATAAGATTGCATACCAACTAGAATTAAATTTAAAAAGAGAATAGAAAGAAAATTAAAATCTTCAAAAGAATAGTTTGAAGATTTTTCCATAAAAATATTTTAACAAAAGAAAGAAAATTTATTCTTAAAACTGTATTCTAAATATAATTCCTGATGTTATTGTCTAGTAGAAATATTTTTCAGGTATTTTAAAATTTGCTTCATATTATCCTTTTGTTTTTCCACGACTGTTTTTCAATTGACAATTTTCTCTTTTCTGAAGTCCAGTGTTCACTTCCAGATCCATCTGTATTTTCACCAGGGACTGAGGGTCAGAGTCTTACCCTGGGACCCTGACGACCTACACCAGGTCCTGGTGACCTAGCTCTTCTGTAGCTCCAGTGAGATGTTGCCAACCTCTCAAATAAGAACCTTCACGAGACTGCAAGGTACGTACATTTGTAATCATCTCTTTCTTTGTGCTTGAGGCTAAACCTTTCATAGCAAGAGTCTGACCAAGTGAGATGTTAATACTTTTTCTTATATTACATTATGCTGAAAAATTCCAATTCCAATCTAATTCCTACGAGGAGATTTCCCAATCTGGGGGTGAAAATATAAGTCTAGTAAGAACCAAGAACAGGAAGGGGAGTGACCTGAGATAGGTGAGAGGAGCTCAGAGTAGGAACTGAATGTCTAATTAGGTAAACTGATTAGAAAACCTAGATAATCACCATGGCAATTCCACCTTGTAATAGCATTTATTGAAAATATCTACATAAATAAATGAAAATCATTTTTCCTTTACCAAGCAGATATTTTCCTTAGTTTATTTAGTGTGTAAACAGGATCATCTTTAGGGTGAATTGGCTATTTTAGAATAAAAATAGGAGCACTAATTTGTTTATATAGAAACTTCCAACAGTATTTCTTGTTAGTTGGTTGTAACTCATTTATTGGAATGGACTTTGGGCTTGGGAATGTGCAATCAGAAACCTGTGGGTTATAGTGTTCAATTAAGGTTTTATTTATGACACAGAATATCGGAGTTATCCTTAAGTCATATATGATTATATACATAGCTATATATTTATATTATTTTATTTACATAATTTTATAAATATAATTTTATAGCCATATATTGTCATTTACCTAGCAACTGCATAGATGGTATTGCAAACACTGAGGCCATATCTATACACAAAAAGCAAAGTGAAAGAGAGAACTGGTCTGGGTCTTGGATAGTGTGGGGTAGGGGAAGAGTTTAAGGAACAGGAGTGATCTCCAAATAGAGACCTGGATTGATCACATTCAACTTTCTGAACATTTTCTTCCATAATCCCTGTTGGCCAATTAGATCCACTGAAACAATCGTGTGGCCCAGTTAATATTTAAGCTTTGTACCAGCGATCAGCTAGTCTGTTCCCGTGAGTCACGTAAAGGGAAGGTGACGGAAAGCAGACGGTGCAAAAACAGCCACGTATTCATCACACTTTCCACATCACTATGTGATAAAACCTTGGTTTTTTTTACTTTTACACATCAAAACCCAGTGTTACAGCTTCGTGAGATTCCTCACTCCTGTAACCCTCCAGCCCTAACAATGACTTCAACAAACTTGTAATCTTTCAAGGAAGGGTAGAGAGAAGTGAAGCCTGTCAGCTTGAAACCACACACATGAGTAAATGGGGTATCATATTGTCATATCAATTTAAAAACTTAAAACTGTCTCAAAGTTCGCAGAAGACAAAACTTACCATATATAATCCATTTTACAACTTAACGATTTATTTGCTGATGCAAGTGGTTGTAAAAATAATATCACTTGGGTTATGGTATTACCCAAGATTTTTGGTGCTTTCCTACACATGGATTCATTTGTATTTACATATAGAAAACCATAGAATGTTAATAGAAATGAAAAACTTAACCTATACTGAGTTCACTGACTAGAAGATTCAGTATTATAAATACTTGAAATCAGTTTCCCCCCAAATATTTTTAGGCTCAATTCAATCCTAATAAAAATCCCCACAAAATATTTTTCTGACACTGGATAAGAAGAATCTAAAATTTATACAAAAATGCAAACGGGATGTGAGGGTGATCTGGCTGCGACATCTGTCACCCATTGGTCGCCCGGGTTGATCTGGCTGGCTAGGCGAGCGTCCCCCTCCTCCCTTACCGATCCATGTGCATCCCTCCCCACGCTGCAAGTTTGGTCAAAGAAGAGGACCTTCCCCCCAGGGGAGAGGACCCGTCTTTGGTCAAGGGTCAAGGGTCAAGGCTATCCTCCCCTGCTAGAACCTCCAAACAAGCTCTCAAGAATGCAGAAGATCAAGAACAAGCAAGACAAACTGAAAGCACAAAATGAGAGACCTTTCTCTGCCGAATGCCTTTCTCAGCTGCCAACCTTTCATCTTTGGAAAATACCTTGTTCACCTCTACCAATGCTCATTGCCTTGAAGTCTAATTTGTTTGGATTGGGTACAGCTAAGCTTCTTACTTTGGAGGATTATACTACCACCATAATACCAACCCATTTTAAAGGTCAAAAAAATTAAGAGTGCAGAAATGGCTGAAAAGATAGAAAAATAAAACAATGGACAGAATAGAGTCTAGAAACAGATGAACACATATATATTATCACAAGGTGACACTTCAGGATGGTAAGGAAATGAGAATGTCTGCAATAGCTTGTGTGTGTAATTGGATATTCATGCGAACAACAGGAATCAAGAGCCTGCCTTCCCCCGCATGAAGAATCAAAATCAGAATGTTCAAGGTAAAAGCAACAAAACTTTTTTTAGGAAAATAAAATGAGAGTGACGATAATGATTTAATTTAAGCAAAGCTTAAAAAAAAAGATACAAAATCTAACCAATAGGAGAAAAAGAGCAACTTACACTGAATTAAAAGAAAAAAACAATATTTTCATCAAAAGAACATTAAAATAGTGGGGAGGGAAACAAGCTATAGAATGGGATATCTGCCATTCATATACCTGCCAAATGATTCAAAGAAGAATATATACGGAATTCCAACAAATCAATTTTCGCAAAAACAGGAAGCAAGCCAATATAAAATGTGCAGAAGACTTATACAAGATCTCACAGAAGGGGATACCCACTTGGCCAGGAAACATGGGAAGGTGCTCAACTTGAGCAGGCATCAGGAAAAGGAATTTAAAGCCACTCTGCAGTACCCATGCACACCGACCCAGGTAGCTCAATGAAACAGACGGAAAATATTTGGTGTGTTTGAGGGTGTGGATCACATTTTGAGGGTGTTTTTGAGGAAATAGTATTCACTGTTAATGAATTTGTAAACAATTTACTTCGTAAAATTATTTTCCAGTATATAGTTGTGTTAAATGAATATATACCTTATGGCCCAACAATTTAATTTCTAAGTCCATTCCTAACACAATAGGTACATGTGCTGTGGAAACAAGCCCTTGAGGAATGGTTATAGTGGCAGCGGGGACCGTTCTGAGAGCTCCAAAGCACAGACTGCCCAGCTGTGATGGAGACACACGATAGAACAGAGTAGAATGTTCTGCAACAATAAGGTGAATGAGCCACATGCAGCATCACAGTTAATCACAAAAATACGCTGGGCAAAAGAACTCAGGTGTAAAGGAGCATGTACCCGCACATCAGTTTAAAAACAAGCACAGCCCTAGCTGGTCTGGCTCAGTGGATAGAGCATCAGCCTGAGGACTGAAGGGTCCCAGATTTGATTCCAGTCAAGGGCACATGGCCGGGTTGTGGGCTCGATCTCCAGGAGGGGGCAGGCAGGAGGCAGCTGATCAATGATCCTCTCTCATCATTGATTTTTTTTCTCTCTCTTCCCTCTCCCTTCCTCTCTGAAATCAATACAAATATTTAAAACAAACAAACAAACAAACAAACAAATAAATAAATAAAATGAAAACAAGCACAGGTCATCAGTGGTGTTCAAGGACAAATAGTGGTTATGGTTATAGTGGTTGGAGAGGTGCAGACCGGGCTTGACGCTGATATATTTTATCTGGATGCTATATTTCTTTTATGAAAATTAGTCTTTGTGTTTATGGTTTGCGCACCTTTGTGTATGTGAGCTACATGTAATTAGAAAGTTTATATAAAAAGTCCTCACTTAACGTTGCTGATAGATTCTGCAAATTTAAGCAAAATGATATATAACAAGACCAATTTCACCAATAGGCTAATTGATACAAATAAGTTCCTAGGCATCTCATCAACATTTTAATGAAACAACATTATTCCAGGACCTGCTGTACTTCTTAAATGAATGAAGGGGTTGCCACATCTTGTCATGAGGGACTCGGAGAAAATGGACTTGCTTTCCCACAATAAGACAGAAAACTGGACAAAATAAATGAAACTGCTGGTTTTAGAGTAGATAGTGCAGGGTCGTGATTCCTTAGGGGGAAAATAATGTGAGTCCTGCAATCTCCTCGACTCCTTCCTTGGGGAGCAGTCTAACTCTGCAGGCAGTGATGTGGGGAGAGGAATTTGAAACAGACACGTGCTTTCACTGAGTTGAGTTCAGGAGACAGAACAGAATTCAGGGTGGCTGAGGTGACTGAAATTTGCTAATTAGTCTTCCCATACAGCTGGGGGGAAAACTTCATTTGTTATTTAGATGACCTCATCCACAATACATGTTCAATATTGAGCACTCAAATTATTCTGGTTTATCCAATATATAAAAATTATGTATAATGATGATCATTAATCTTGTTAAGCAATAAATAAAATGATTTAATATGGGAAGACAGAATCTACCTTGGACTAAAAAGGAAATGTGTCTTCAGGTATCTGAAACTCGCATTGAGTTTATTAAGCTTTTTCTCTTTAGGTCCAGAAAGTGGATAGACCAGACAAACAACCTCCCCAGATACCGTAATTCTGCACACAGTGGGTCTTAGACAGCAATGGCTTTTTCTTGTAGTCGAAGGGATCAGCATCAACTGTAACACATGAATTAGCTGAGCCTCTCAGAGGCCTTGTATTGACCTCAGTCATTTTGCTCAACAATTCTTCAAAAGCACGCCAGGGGCTCACTGGTGTACACCCTGGCAATACTGATGTTTGTGCTGTGGAAAATTTTAGGAAGGGATTTCTATTTCCCTGAGCAAGTTTCCAAGCACTAAACTCTCTTTCAAATAATAAAAGAGATTAGAGACTAACTTAAGGAATAGATTCAATTTTTCAATATGGCGTTAATAGGGGCAAAGCAAAGAGACAGATTGCGTTGACAAGGAAACAAAAATGGATAATGGATTTAATGGCTTGAGTTCTAATGGAAAAAATAACATTCTCCATGAGATTGTCATATTTTTAAAAAATGTGGCAACCATTAATAGTTCATGTGTGGACCAAAAAAAACTTATATGGTGGTATATAAATCGTCAAAAAGTTTTCAGCAAAATCAAGTAGAGAAATATTTGTTTCCTTCTGTTTATTATCATCTTCACTATTCATATTCTCAATTATTTCTTATGTGCTCAATATCATTCTTAGTAATACTTGTTGCATTGAGTATTAACCTGTGATTTTCAACTTTTTAAAACAAAAAGTACCAATAAAAAGAAACATGAAGCTAATTTGCATGTTAGGTTAATCATTTGTGGGGGTTTTGAATACACGTATATGATAAAATTGTTAGATTCAGAGTGTTATCAGATGGCTAATAAAGGGACATTTTGTTCATAATTTTGCTAATTGCCCCTGTTATTTAAGATATTCATAAAAGATTAACCAACAGAAAATTCTGAAAATCCCATGAAATCAATGGACCCATAATAACCTACACATGACCATATGCCCCAATTTTGTACAAAATTATGTGATCAAAGTTTTGAAAATAGATTTAAAACCCCTAATTTAAACCAGAGAGTAATAATTAAGTAACTAGAGGGAATGATAACAATAGGATGAAAGGTAGAGTTAAATTTTATTTCCATCAAAATGCAGAGTATGCCAATTGATCGTAGCACAGAAAAAGGCATGAGGACTCAAAGGAATAGGATTTAGTAACAGGTTGATATTTGGAAATGAATTCAGTTTTGTTCATTTATAAATGGTAATCGTGATTATTTTATGAGAGGGAGAGAAGGTGGGGTGGGGAGGGATAGGGAACAGACCTTCACAAAGAGAAGGAAAGCAAACAAGTAATACTAACATTGAAGTGCCTAATAAGAAAATACAGACAATGGAAAATTACAAATTAGAAAATTAGTTTCAATCCTACTTCATAAAATATTTATTTGGAGACTTGAGATATGTATCAACTCTAGAATAGTGTCTTCCGAAGCAGTTCAGTAAATTAATGGGCATACCAATGAAAACAATTAAGTATGGTAACAATTCAAGCATGAGAAATAGAAGAGAAAAAGCATCTCAGGTGTTAACTCAGTCTCCAATCTTAATGGGTGAGCGCTACTGTATTTGATTCTGAGTTTCCATTGTAAAGATGCGTGTCCGTTCATAATCATTAGATCTTATTAAAACATCTCTTGAAGAACATCATGGTGAGCACTAACCAAAGAAATGCAATAAATATTTGGAACTTTTAGAATACTCTTTGAGAAACAAATAAAGAGCATTTTAAGTTAGTCATTTAAGCCTCGGACGCTCTAACATGCCATGTATTTCTGAGTTAGGTATACTCTTCCTGGAACCTTGAACATGTAAATGTTGTTTTTCATATTAGCTTGCAAAAGAGGTGCCTAACTCCCTAAGTATAACTCACAGATGTTCCCAACCATTGCTGAAAACAAAATAAAATAAAAACAAAATCCAAGCCAACAAAAAAATTTCCTCTTAGTAGCTGCATTTCCTTAGAGGAATATTCAGTGACTTATTGAGAACTTAACTAAAATTTGTGGGTGGAAACAAAATCAATTAGAAGAAATGGGAAGCTAGTTTGCATGCTAGAATAATTTTTGTGTTATTCTGTTGGCAGGGTGTGTATGATGAAAATGTTTAGATTCAGTGTGTGATTAATTGGCTAACTAAGGGGATTTTCAGGACATAATATTTGTAATTGTTTCTGCCTGTTATGTAAGATAGTCACAATACATCAACTAGCTAAAAGGCTTTTATTTGTGACTAAACAACCCAATCTTTGCTTTTCAAAAATATCTATAAAGATCATTTTTCCTTGACTCTGAAGCACTGTGCCCAATAATTGCTAGTCTTCTGTGTTCTCCTGTTGCTTTATTCCTCCCCACCTTTTCCCAAATGCTTTACAAGGGAATGTTAATCAGATAGTTTTCTTTTTTAGCTTTATTGAGGCAATACTTAAAGTGCACGTACTTAAAGTGTATAATGTGAAAATTTTACTTATATATCCTTTGTGAAATGACCACAATCAGGTTACTTAGCACATCCATCACCTCACAGACTTACCTCTTTTTGTGAGTGGCTTAATGCCTACTCGCAGCAAATGTCCAGTATATGTGCAACACACTGTCATTAACTATAGTCACTGTGCTGTGCCTAGATCCCCAGGGAATATTCATTTGGGAACTGAAGGCTTGAACGCTTTGACTAGCATCTGCCATCTCCTGCACCTCCCCACCCACCCACCCACCCACCCACAGCGCCTGGCAACCACTATTGTACTCTCTATTTCTATGAGTTCTACTTTTTTTTGTAGGTTCCACATATAAATGAGATCATACACTTTTTGTCTTTATCTGGCTAATTTCAGTTAGCATGATATCCTCTAGGTTCATCCATGTTGTTGCAAATGGCAGGATTTCCTTCTTTTCCATGGATGAATAATATGCAATATTATCTTACCTTATAATAGAGAAACATGCAAATTGACCGC
Source organism: Cnephaeus nilssonii (assembly GCF_951640355.1). Taxonomy (NCBI): domain Eukaryota; kingdom Metazoa; phylum Chordata; class Mammalia; order Chiroptera; family Vespertilionidae; genus Cnephaeus; species Cnephaeus nilssonii. The sequence goes on from NC_137089.1 coordinate 42,425,949, forward strand.
ACCTCCGCTATGCCCACGATTGGGCCGGCAGGAGGCTGGGGACGGGACTCCGGGTGGCATATCCGCCGTTGAGAACTTCAAGATGGCGGTGCCAAGTGGCCGGGCCCATGCTGCCGCTCCCGGGGGTGCCTGGGGCAATCGGCACCCCGGGGGGGGGCGTGGCCGAACCCATGCCACCGCTCCCGGGGGTGCCTGGGGCCATGGCACCCTGGGGGGGCGTGGCCGGGCCCATGCCGCCACTCCCCGGGGTGCCTGGGGCGATCGGCACCCCGGGGGGCGTGGCTGGGCCCATCGGCACCCCAGGGGGCGTGGCCAGACCCATGCCGCTGCTCCCCGGGGTGCCTGGGGCGATCGGCACCCCGGGGGGTCGTGGCCAGGCCCATCGGCACCCCGGGGGGGCGTGGCAGGACCCATGCCGCCGCTCCCCGGGGTGCCTGGGGCGATCGGCACCCCGGGGGGCGTGGCCCGGCCCCTCCTGCCGCTCCCGGGGGTCCCAGGGGCCGAGGCTTTCCGGGCCTTGGGCACCAGCTGGAGCCTGCACCGATCGTAGGAAACCACTGGGGGGTCGGCTCCTGTGATCGGTAGCAGGGACGCTGGGTGAGGCGAGCCCAAGGCCACCGCCCGGGGCCAAGCCCCGACCCTGAAAAAGGCAGAAGGCGGTGGCCACAGCCAAGGCCTGGGTCCCTGGTGCCGGCAGAAAACTGGTGCAGGCAGCCAGGTGAATGAAGGTCTATTGCACGAATCTTCGTGCAAACGGGCTACTAGTATGCAATATAAAAGCCAAGATGACTGTTACAACCAGATAACCAAATGACCAGTCGACCGGTCGCTATGATGTGCACTGACCACCAGGGGGTAGATGCTCAATGCAGGAGCTGCCTTCTGGTGGTTAGTGCACTCCCTCTCCCCGCCTGGCCAACCTCCCACAGTCCCTCCCCACAGACTGGGCAAGATGGCCCCGATCAGCTATGATCACCAGCCAGGCTGAAGGACCCCACCCGTGCATGAATTTGTGCACCAGGCTTCTAGTACATATAATTTTATCTTCATTATCTATTCATGTATCAATGGGAACATAGGTTGTTTCCATATCTTGGTTATTGTGAATGATGCTCCACTGAACATAGGGTGCAGATATCTCCTCAGTACACTGATTTTGTTTCCTTTGGATATATACCCAGAAATTGCTGATCATCTGGTAGTTTAATTTTAATTTTTTGAAAAACCTCCGTACTGTTTTCTGTAGTGGCTGCACCATTCTACATTACTACCCACTAGTATACAACGGTTCCCTTTTCTCCACATCCTTGCCAGCACTTGTTATTCATTGTGGGGTGGTATCTCATTGTAGTTTAATTTGGATTTCCCTGATAATTTGTGATGTGGAGAATGTTTTCATGTACCTGTTGATCATTTTTATATCTTTTATGGAAAAACTAGAGGCTCGGTGCATGAAATTCATGAACAGGTGGGGTACCTGGTGGTGTCTGCAGAGATTGAGCCCTCGCTTGCATCCCCAGCCTCACAGCCCCAGCTCGTGCCCCCATCCTTGCAGCCCCATAGCCCCACCTGGCACCCCACCTTGGCCTGGCACCACCTGCTCACCTGCTCCACTATCCTGGCGCGGTCCTGCTGTTGTCAGGGCCCATTGGGGCCAGCAGCGCCTCCACTGCTGCCTGCTGCCAGTGCCACGTCACCCATGCCGGCCATGTTCCGCGCTGCCCCCTGGTGGTCAGTGCACATCATAGCGATGGGTCAAACTCCCAGTCAATGACTGCCCAAGGAGACAATTTGCATATTAGGCTTTTATTATATAGGATGTCTATTCAGGTTCTTCGGCCATTTTTAACTAGGATTTGTGTGTTGGTGTTGTTTTGTGTTGCTGTTAAGCTCCTACTATATTTTGGATTTTAATGCCTTATCAGATATGTGATTTGAAAATATTTTTCTTCTATTCCATAGATTGCCTTTTGATTTTGTTGTGCAGACAATTTTTTGTTTAATGTAGGTCCACTTTTTCATTTTTTACTTTGTTGCCTTGCTTTTGGTGTCATGTCCAAAAATTCACTGCCAAGATCAATGTCAAGGAGCATCTTCCCTATGATTTCTTCCAGGGGTTTTATGGTTCAAGTCTTACATTTAAGTTTTAATCCATTTCAAGTTGATTTTTGTGAGTGAATCAGATAAGGGTCGAGTTTTACTCTTTTGCATGTAGCTATCCAGTTTTCCAACACCATTTGAAGAGACTTTCCTTTCCTATTGTGTTCTTAGTGCCCTTATCAAACTTAGTTAACTGTGTATATGGGTTTATATCTGGACTTTCTAGTCTGTTCTATTAGTCTCTGTGTTTGTTGTTATGCTAGTACCATACTGTTTTGATTAGTAGAGCTTTGTAATATCGTTTGTGTCCTGTAACTTTCCTGAATTTATTTATTAGTTTCAACAGTTTTTCTGGTAGAATCTTTTGGGTTTTCTATGTATAAATTCATGTCATATGCAAACAGAGACAATTTTACTTCTTTCTTTCCAATTTAGATACCTTTACTTCTCTTTCTCGACTGATTGAATTAGGTTTTCCAGTACAATGTTGAATAGAAGTGGCAAGAGTGGGTATCCTTGTCTTTTTTTCTGATCTTAGTATGACGTTAGCTATGGGCTTGTTAAATATTGTCTTTATAGTATTGAGAATATATTCCTTCTATACTTAATTTGGTGGGCGTTTTAACAGGAAAGGATGTTGAATTTTGTCAAATGCGTTTTCTGCATCTATTGAGATGACATAT